>NC_069792.1:7690000-8315000 GCF_027406575.1 Nycticebus coucang
AGGTGGTGGTAGGTATACTGTCAAATCTGATTTTTTTTTGCCAATCTGCTAGAAAAGTGAATTTTAATTTACATTTTTAATGAACATGGTTGAGCCTATTATTTGTTTAAGGATCATTTGCATTCTTTTTAAAAGACTTTTTAAATTGTTGCCTCTTGGTCAATTTTCTATCAGTTTCTTCTGTACTTTTAGATGCTCTTTTCTGTATTAGCTCCTTGTATTTGTGATATGAGTGGAAAATATACTTCTTTAGTTTTCATTTGTCTTGTACTTTGCTACTGTAAATGTGCTTTAATTCCATGGGGCTAAATTTATCAGTATTTCCCCTTGTTGCTTCTGCGTTTTGAGTCATGCTTCAGAATGCTCACGCCGTTTCAGGTAATGAAGAAATTCATTCCTGTTTTCTTCTCATACCTGTATGGTTTTATTTTTTACATTTAAATCTCTAAACCATTTTGAATTTGGGTGTTTATTGTAAAAAAAAAAAAAAAAAAAGATGCTATTTTATCGTCTTTCTATCACTATCCAGCTATTCTAATATCCATCCTTACCCCAGATTTGAGATTCTGCTTTTCCCACATACCAGCTAACTTTCCATATACAACTATACCTGTTTCTGGAGTTTCTGTTTTACCATATTACTCTGCCTGTGTATTCATGAACCAATATCATGCTACTTTTAATTATATATACTTTATAAATTATGTAATAATAGTAATTTATAATGCCATTTTATATGTGGTGGGAAATGTTTTCCCACCTACTTCATACTTTGTGATCCTTTTTCCAGGATTAAATAATTAAATGAATAATTGCCACCTTACCTAGCTCCAGAAAAACAAACAAAAAACTGTTGATATTCTACTGAGAAAACATTAAACTTATAAATCAGCTGAGAGAGAATTGACATCTTTACAGCATTCAGTTTTTCCTCCAAGTTATATGACAAACCTTTCTACTGTTCAGTAACCTCTATAGTTTTTAGGATGTTTTATGATTTTCTTCATATAGGTTTTATATATTTCTTAAACATGTTAAGGTTACACCCAGCATTTTCTTTTCTAAATGTAAATAGAATCTTCTTTTCAATTACATTTTAAGTTGGTTTTTATTTTATAGGTGAAAGCTTTTTTTAAAGTACCAATTTAAACTGCTGAACTAAATTATCATACAGTTCGTGCTGGTTTTTCACTGATTTATTTTTAAGAGGGATGTTATGTGACCCTGTCGTATACAAGTACTTCTTAGGCCACTGAATTGCTTTCTTTTGTCTTATTACATTGGCCAAGTTCACCAGCACAATGTTCAACAGCAGCCCCCCTGTATTTTAAATGCTATTCACAAAGAGTATAGTTGACTGTGTGGGAGATCCTTTCCTATTTCTTTCCCTGTTTTTCTTCTTTCCTAGGAAGAGAGAATGTGAGAAGGAGAGAAAGATTAGAGAGAGTAGAGTTCTCAGAGTTGGGCATGAGAGACACACAGGGAATCTAGGAACCTGGATCATTAACAGTGAGGAATTCAGACATTGGGATACCCATGGTTCATGTGAAATGTGTTATTTAGTTGCCAAAATTTGAAGGCTTCATTTATTTAGAAGCTTCTGAGATCATTGCTCCCTTAAATTACCAAGAACCTGCAAGTTTATAGAGATATTTAACCTTAGTGATTTCCTTTGATGGCATAATAGGAAGGATGAGTCAAGGACTTACCTTGGATGAGAAGTCCTTCTTATACCTTTCACCTAAGCCAGAAAGCCATTTCCCTGCAGTTTCTCTGACATTATTTAGGGCTTATAGGATGCGAGGTCAACCGCTAAGTGCTTTACCTCATTGCTTCCATACAATACATCAAACCTCTCAGGTCTAGAGGTGTTTTGTAATTTGCTCAAAATTATAAAATTCATAAGAGGCCCAGGGGATTGAATCCAAGGCCTGCTGGCCTCCACGCCTCACAGCCCAGGTGCTCCAAACTATGACCTTGGCATGAGTATGAACATTCATGCTCTATCCGTTGAGCATCTTTCAGCAAGATCTTCTGGGGTGTGTAGGTCTCATGGATGCTCCTGAAATAATTACTGGTAATCTCTAAGTGTCCTTGGCCTTAGTATCATTAAATGTTCAGTCCCATCTAAAAGTCCGGGTAGCTGTGTGGCTTTGTCACATCTGCAAACCGCAGAAAATGACTCAGTCTATTACCCCAACAAATTGCATTTCTGTCCCTTGAGGAAGATATTCAAATGGAAAATCATCACTTCCTTGCCATGTCTCCAGCTTTACTGCAATCGTTTCTTAAAACTTCCAACAGAACAGCATGGCTCCTACAGTGGGCATGTTTCAAGGTTCCCCTCTCTGCTTCTCCCTGAACTAGTAAAGCTCTAGAAAGTTAGAACAAATAAATTAGATTCAAGAATGAGCAGCTGCCTCTGTTAGAGGAAGGCTTCACATGCCTGTCACACTCTCTTCCATATTAGAAGCAGGTTTTTTTTTTTCCCTAATACAGCTGTTAGGAAAATGTTTTGTGACTTTTTAAAGCATTATGCATAAAGACAATAAGAAAGTTAAAAGGAAATCTTTTCTTTCATTAGTGGGTATTCAGTGATATGTCAAATCTTGTTATACCTAATTTGTCTTCTTTCAACTTGACTTTTGGATTTCCTGATTCCAATTTCTCAAAAGTTGACAGGCATCATGTTATTCTCACTAATTCCTCCCACTCAGCGCTCAGAGGTTCATTGTTCTGAGGAAGAAATTGTCATCTCCCCTCTCCCTTCCATGGCTTCAGTTTAGGAAAGTGAGGCAGATTGTGGATTTTTTTTTATGTGCTCAACACAGGCTGGTATTTGATTCCAGAGTATCTTGAGGTCTGTTCTAGAAAGCTCTGACTCCTCATCCTCTTTGGCCTTTTTATAAACTCTTTGTGGGTAAAAGGGGTAGGGGGAAATGAGGGTGTGCTTGTCTGTGAGTCTGTGAGTTGAGACTTGGGCACGGGGACACCTGTTCTGACACGACTGGTCAGGGGAGGGCTTTCACAACTGACAGACAGGACCCAGCAAAATCAGCCATTCCACGTAGGGGCCTAGAGCTCCTGCAGCCTCATCTGTGAAGTTCAGGGTATAACTTTCTCCTTGGACTGTTCAGTCAGTGACATTTTAATGGCTAGTTAAGTGCAACCCATATGGTGGGCTCTCTGATACTGATTGCTAAGGCCATTTCTGACAAATGTGGGCTGAGAAAAATTTAAGAAGTCAGAGAAGTCATGTTGGCATTCTGGAAAGCCTTCTGTAAAGGCTTTTGTGAAAGCCTTCTGTGAGGACACAGTTTAAGCCTGGCCCAGGGGCCCGCGGTCCGCCATGCAAAGGCCACGGCCTCATGGACAGGACTGCCTCCGGCTGCTGTAGGGCCTGACACTCACACAACTTGGTGGAACTTGTTTAACTAAAAAAGTACAAAAATTTCTCACTTTTCCTTATTTTACAAAATACAGGACAATACAGACATAATGCTGGGATCTTGGGAGGAGTCTTGAAGTGTAACTTAATCATCGTGTCTGCTCCTGTCTACAGGCAGCTCAGGTGACTCCGCTTCCTCTGGGATGCCGTCTCTGGCCACCTGACTGTCCTGCCAGCAACTCATCTCATCTTTCCCAGCATGTGAACCTTTCCTTTTCTGTAACGTTTTCTCGCTTATCCAGGCTTATTTCCATACGTCTTTTCCTGTGTTTCACCCTCTTTTCACCTAATGAGGGCGAACTCACAAATCATTTGCCAGGACAGCTCAGTTTATGTCGTCCTGATGGAGTTGTTAACAGGTGATAAAGTTTACCACTTACTTACTGCTTCCAGTGACTATTTTTATTATACTGATATTGCTCAGTGAGATTGCTTAGTTTATGGCCATGTTTACTTTTCCTCCTGATCTAGCTTTGGGCACCCACTGTTCTTCCCAAACGCAGTTAATGTCTGAGTTGGAGCCAGTCAGGGACCTGGGATTGGATGCTTTGTTCTCACTTGCCCCTTGCATCAACCTTAGTGAAGTAACCAGCCATTTCTATGAAGCCATCAGTACAAAACCTAAAGCCTCAATGTATCGAACACCCCCCAAACCTCCTAAGAGATCTTCCTCACATCCCGTCCTAGGTGATATGACATAGACTAATCTAGACACTTCCCTTTACTGTGACAGAAGATGCAGTTTTGAAAGAAAAATCTTAATGGCATGTTCACAGTCTACTTATCAGATGTATACCTTGATGAACAGTTGGTATAAATGTGGTCTCAGAATCAGTCCTCTGCTACTTATAAACTGGCTGGTCTTAAGTTAGTTGACCTGTCTGAACCTTGATTTCTCTGACTATAAAACGAGCATAATGCTACCACCTGTTTCGCAGGGTTAATGTGAAAATGAAGGCAGACACTACTGCTTGTAAGTACTCGGTGTGCCGCTAAGGAGTAGTGGCCGTCATCTCCCTCATCGGGGTAGTTCTCCGGTACTCTATCAATACTTCTGGCATCAAAAATTGTGGAGTTGTGGTTATGGGAAAGCACCAAGGGTAAACTTCAGAAACTGCAGATTTTAGAAAAAAAATACAGAAGTCAGAATAGAAATCTGGGTTCTTTCAGTGATTGTCTTTGAGACCGTGGACAGCTCACTGCTCTGTGTTTTAGTTTTCTCCTTACCAGGGGTATAGGAACACACACCCTCATGGGGAGGTCATGTGAATCAAATGAAGTCAAATGTATTAAATCATTTTTAAAAGTACAAAGTATTATATATAAATGTGGCAGATTTGTTGTTATGAATTTTAAGGACCAGAGGAACTTTGGGGAGGGCTTCTGCTTGATGGGGCTCTACTCGTGGACACTACTTGATTGCAGTCTGGCCGGGGCTGGGTTTGAACCCGCCACCCTCGGCATATGGGGCCGGCGCCTTACCGACTGAGCCACAGGGGCCGCCCGTGGACACTACTTGAATACCGTCACTCACATATGCGTGTCCACTTGCACTTAATTTTGGTTATGAAGTTGGCCATATCATTGTAAAGGCCCAGTACATTATACCAAATGCACCATGCGAGAGACACAGACTTGCTTTACTGCTCATTGCCTTCTGTGCTAGGCTTGGGGGGGCTGGGCTCCAGGCCCCTATTATCCCCATCTGGATAGGAGTCTTTGTAGGGGCCAGCTGACCTCTCGAGTTGTCTTTCCTCTTTCTGCATTGTGGAGTTGAGAGCAGATTATTCAAAGTCATCCACTTACCACCTGCCACCCATGCCCATCCTGGTCTGAGCAGTCACTTTCTCTTGCTGGGATGCTGCATGGTACATGTCCTGATTGGTTTGTCAGATTTTACTGCCTTGCCAACCCCTCCTTGACATCTATTTCATGCTCCTCATGAAACTTCCCTTGGCCTCCCTGCCCTGAGAAGGGGCCCTATTCTGGACTCTCCCACAGTTGAACCTTTTCTTCCCAGCTCACGTCAGCACTACAACTTCACGTTAGCTCATAGTTTGAGTCTCCCTCTCTGAACATAGCTCCCTGAGGACAGAAAGCATGTATTTCTTCATTCACTAAAGACATACTTTTTGAGTGAATACCAAAATAAATGACACATGCACAACTATGTGTATAAGGTAGTTTTAAATCCTCCACACATTGCGATTCTATGCTAGTGGGAGCATGAGGAGGTTGCACTTGAGCTGGTGGCAGGAGAGTGGGTGGGGAGTGACCAAAGAGCAGACAGAAGTTAGTGTGGCTAGAGAGGGACGTCTGGTGAGCCGAGTGAGAGGAGGCGCTAGGGAGGCAGGGAGGCCTAAGGATGGGGATGGGGCTTGTCTTTACTCCAAGGCTAACTCCCACTAATCTGGGAGTGTTCAATAATGATTCCTGTTATGAGATGCCCCAAGAAAGTCCCATTATTTCTAGATATCTAATTTCTAGGAATCTAGTTTTAGGAATTTAGAAAATTAAGTGGACACAGGTGTTCTGGAATTTTTTCAAGGATGTTAAATTATGAGCCACTAAAGCAAGAGAATCAGAATTCCAGAAGAACCCAATGGGACTGGTGATGGCTTCTCCTTAAACTTTCCTTGGTTCCAAGCTGCCCCAATTATAGCCAGAACGATGCTATAAGTTAGGACCACACAGAGGGCTGGGCCGTTAGCCCTTGGGTTGCAGGAGCCTGTGACGCCCCATCATGTTTGTTCAATCTTGGTCCTGTTGACCCTCACTCTCCTTCTACTCTTCTGGCTGGGCTGTGATTCACCTCTGGGAGTCAAGTGAGCCTCTGTAAAGTGTGAGCAACGCTCTGCTTAGAGTCTGGGCATCTTGGGGGGCAGCCCCTCGCCCCGTGGGTGTCCCTCTGCTGTCTCCACTTGGCTTTGTTATCTAGTCTCTCTCCCTCATCAGGGCCTCTGCTCCCAGAACACCTGCCTTTCAAGTCCCAGAGTGACTCAGGATGACATCATGCTGGGTTTTATTTTCATGTTTCCAGTTCAGTAGATTCTTTTGAAAGTTCTACTTTCACTGACAGTGAGAGAAAACTGCCCTGACCCCGAGAAACACATGTTATCGGAAGCTTAAATATGTTAAGAAACAGGGATCCTAAGGTGAAAAATCTACTTTCTTTCTATACGAGAGAATAGTACAAGAAAAGGAATAAAAATTCCTCGAAAGGCAACATTTGACAGTATCTAAGGTGGAAAGGCCGTTTCGGAGCCTCAGGTGTGCATGAAGGTCACCTAAGAAGGTGAGATGGAGACTCCAAGGTTGAGACCCAAGACTGCTGGTTTAGTAGCCCCAACTCGGGGCCCAGAAACTTAACTTTTTAAAAGAGCCACAGAGGATTCTGATGCTCATGGACAAAACTTTAAACTCTTCTAGAAGTAGCCTAAGCACTTTTCCTTTAAGCCACCCTCAGAGATGAGAGTAAATGTGGTGAAGGGAACTCGGGGTGAAGACTGGGTAGCGTTGATCTTGCTTGGACACCTCCGATGGGCAAAATGTCCGTGCAACAAAACTTTAGACATGACAGACTTGGGTCAGCTATTTAAAGATATTTTGATTGTAGAAGTTTCTTACCAATAAAAAAACTTCTGGAACATAATTTGCCTCTTCAGATGAAGAAAGAATCATGAAAAGCTCCAATGTTTTACCGACCAGGTCAAACAATTAAGTTTTTATCCTAGAAAAAGTGTTCCCTACCTCATTGCTAAATGTCACTATGGTCACCTTCATATGTACCAATGCCAGCACCTGGTCCAGTCTTCAACGCTATTTTGGAACTCTTCTTCTGGGATAACCATCAGAATTGTGGTCATATGAAGTCTGACAATTCAGTTTGCGAGCTCATCCTAGAAAAAGCGCTACCTACCTACCTCATGGGTGAATATCACTAAGTCACCAGATGGCCAACTGGAGTACTTCAAAGGAGATCATACTGATATTCAACAGTGAGGTATGGTGCACTTTTTCCTAGGATGAGATCGTGAATTTAATTGTCAAACCTCGTATTTTAATTTCTGAAGGGAGCTCCTGACTCTGTCATTAGTATAGGTAGGCCATAAGGTCATGGCCACCCTGTGTTTCTTCCTAGGCTTTTTCCATCCTCACCTTGTGTTCTGGAGTGGAAAAGGGTTTCTGTTCCCTAAGCAACGGTAAACACAGTGTCCCCTGCTATCCACAGACAGTTTAGCCTCACTTCCTGTCCTATGACTCTGTCTCTACCCCTCTATTTGGGACCCCAGGCCAGTGTGTGGAGTGCACTGGAATTGACAGGGACCCATCAGCCTGCACTGAGAGCCTGGAAGGGCAGGAGGCGGCCAGGTGCTTCTGCAATCACCAGTGGGGAGCAAGACCAACAACGTATTTGTGACAGAAACCATGATGAAGAGTTATGAGATATTTACATCTAGGAAGACTGATTCTGGTGGCCAGATTAATTTGAGCCTCCCTAAAATGGGTTTCTAACTATAAAATTATAGAGAATTTTGTTACAGGGAATTAAAAAATATTAAAAATATAAAGAATAATATAAAAATCCTCTGTAAACCAACTATTCAAAAATAACTTTCGCAGAATTTTTTGCTTAGTCTTTCAATATGGAATATATGCATTAAATACAGATTTACAAGTATCTATTTTACCCTTACATACAGTACAAATGTATTATGTAATGTTTATATTATTTTACATATTTAATATGGAGAAGAATACACACATAGACGTACACATGTATGATGTATACACAGTATGTACACACAGCTATCTATAAATAATGTATATGTTCACATACATAGGAAGAAACACGCGAACTGTGTTTAAAATTTGTATTTTGCTTTTTTTCATCTAACATGACCTTGAGATATTTTCCCTGTGGGATTTGATATTGGTCTTGAGCTTCCTATTTCATCTCCTTGTGATTTTTAACAGTGATACATAATGTTATAATCAAAACAAATCGTTACTTTATTTTGGCCATTAATATTGTTTCTAGATACTCATTTTTATTTTAAAAAGCTTTAATGAGTGATCCTGAACTCACATTTTAGTCTGTACTTCGGCTCATATTAGCTTGTGGCTCCTTTAATTGAGGCAAACCGGGAATGACTATGTTCTAAGTTCACGTCTCGTTGGAACTGAGTCAAGAAACATTTCCAAAGTGAACTAGCTGAATCACTTTCCAAATCTCTTGCTCTCAGAGGAAGAAAAGGCGCCTGGGAGGGCTCCTCCCCCTCCAGCACAGACAAAGAACTCTCTTCTCTCTCTGTGCACGCTGGGTCTACAGAATGGGGGAAGCCCTTGTTAGTTCTGGCCCTAGGCACAGGGAAACCACTGTAACCACTTCAGCGGCTGTTGTAATAAAGCTTTTCTGTGTGGTGTTCGTGTGTTCTCAGAGGGTATAACTTGGTTCACAGAGTATCTGATTCCAAATGGCACAACTCTCTCTGTGGGAGCTGGCTGGAAAAACATGCCCCAGTGGTAAGAAAACAATCCACAGAGCTTCGGCAGGGACAGCGCCTTGCTTTGAAAGAGTTAAAGATTGATAATAATTTGTTAATAAGATGCGATTCTCACTGGAGAGAGGAAATCATTAATTAATACTCGACCTGATTTGAGATGTTTTAGGCTGGAGTTTTACGGTTTCTAGGATCGTCAGCTTTAGTTAAACCATGACAAGAATGCAAAATGTGATTTCTACCGCCAGAGTTTCTGTAATTAGGCCACTAAAATATGCTTTTGTACACAGGGAAAGAATTAGTTTTACTTCAGTTTTAATTGTGGGGAATGAGTAATGACTTTGAATTTCCAAGAAAAAGGAAATTCCGCAGGGATATGACTAGATACACACTCCTCCCAGTGTAGACGGGATAATTTAAGCCTCGTCTCTCGGACACTTCTCTCGGGAGATGTGTGGAACGCCTGCCTCAGAAGAGATCTCGTTTGCAGATCTGTGTGGTATCTACAGGGAGGCTCCGGGCCTTGACCCAGGGTCCAGCTGCTCTGAACCTTTCTGAGCCTCATCCTCTGCTGCCCTTTCTGCCTCCTTTGCCTTCAAAGCTCTTGTCCTTGTCCTGTGTCCCTCGACCCCCACGCTGACCTCCACGCTGGCCTGTGAGCATCCCTGCCCACAGTAACCCTCTGGCACGCTGCTCATGGGTGGGGGATCCCCCTCTGGTGGCTCTGGCAGCGTGAGGCTGATCCACAGCTTTGTCCACACTCTGTGTGAGCCCCGGGGATGCCCTCAGCCTCTTCATTTCCGCATCTGGAAAACAAGGCTGAGAACAGGACCGATGTTGTAAGGACTGGAGGAGGACATGAGGTGACAGACGTATGACACACAGCCAGGATTCACTGAGTTTTTGCTCTTACTGATACTGTCGTAGTTGGAAAGTCATTTGGGAGCTCTTCAAAGCCAGGAAATTGGCTTTGGGCTTCCTATTTCATCTCCACAGGACATAGCATGGGGCAGAGATATTGAATACTTGTGTGTCATTGGACTCTTTTCCCCAGAGTTTGATGGTTTTCTATTCGCACAACCTGCCTTTTCTGATTATGGTTAGCGTGTTTCCACCTCGGCCAGCCTGAGGCTGCCTCCTCCTCCCCATTCTACACACAGTCGGTGGTGTGTTCATAAATGCTCCCCAACCAGCTCAAAACAAAAAGCCCGAATTTGTGCATTTCTGCAGTGTAAATAGTTTCACCATGGCCCATTTCTAACTACCATCGTGACATGAACTGACTCCCAAAAGCCCTGAAAATTTTGCTGCCCTGCCTCCCCTGAGCTGCTCAACGTACTGGGTGGCACTCTGCAGCAAGAGCTCCTTAAACCCAGAAACCAGGGCCTTCAATGGCACATGACCGCACGGTCAGAATTCTCTGCACGGGGCTGGTGTCCCAAGTGCTATTTAACTTTCAGGAGACCCTGAGTCTAATTCAGTTTCTCATCCAACATGCATTCTGCCCATCACGTGACAGCAAGGTGGGCAGAGTCATGGGGTATGCTTTGCAATCCTGGGTGTCCGGGTGGGAAATGTCAAAATTTACCTGCTTTGCAGGCTTTGTCATAGGGTGTATCAGATGGGTCTAATCAGCAATGGATTTCTTGGAATTCCGGTCTGTTCCTGCCATCATGCAGCTGTTAAGTGAATAAGGGCAGTGTGGCAGTGTCCCCAGAAGCCATCACGTATGGCTGTGTAGGCGACACACAGCACAGCTCTGGAGGTGCCTTTGCATCATCTGGGATGGGAGTGGGGCTCTGGAGCTGCACAATGCTGTTGCTCTTTCTGTTGTTACTTCTATGGGTTTCCCACAATTCTCAGCAGAGAAGTTGACAACCAATTAGGCAGAAAAATCATCAGTGTCGGAAGTGTCTGATGCACATTAGTAGAGCAGTTTCTCAGTTGGATGGAAACTTAACCCTAGGGCAGGTGAATCGCTCTATCCAATTCAGTGAAGATTTGTGGGTGGCAAACACATATCAGAACCCTGCCAAGTGCACTGTAACTTTATAATGCCTGGATGTGCTCAGCACAGAGTCACAGCTGCCCAATCTCTAGAGTGGCACTCTGTTCGCCTCCTGTGGCTGACTGTCATGCACCTCTGTGCATTCTGTCAGGCAGCCTGTGGGGTGCAATAGGGATAGAGAGATGGTCCAGGGCACGGGCCACCCTCAGAGAGCTTCCTACTGTGTCAGGAAGCCGGCTTACTAGTGCACGGCCCCGAATGAGAGTAAGCATGCCACCGTGCGGTGACATGCTGACGACACAGAAGCCGTCGTAGTTAGAAGCATGCTGCCCACTTTAGACTTCTTACTTTTGGAAAATGAGTAATTTGTTGCCATTGTCCAAATTGTGTTTGCATTTCTCTTTTGGAATTGCCTACAGAGGCCAAGACACATACTTGGGGGATATTCACAGTAAATACAATTTTTACAGAGATGGACTTAGGGGTAATTCTTTGACTAATGTCTAGGGTTATAAACTGATTATGAAGTTGGCTTATTCACTACACATCTTGTCCCCCCAGCTCCCATCTTACTTTGTTATAGAGGCTGGAAAGCTAGACGTTCAATCTTCTTCTTTGTGTGCAGGACTCACCAACAGTTTGTAGTGGGAGTTCCTGGGAAAGACTTTCTTCTCTAAAAGGCAAAGCCTCTGGTGGAGAAAGTTTTTGGCCTTCTTCCATGCCTGAGTAGAGGATAAGGTGGGATGATAAGCCAGGTTACAACTGTGAGCACCCCTGGAGGATTAATCTACATCCTAAGGGTGGCTGGGCAGAAGCACCAGGGGAGCTGAGACCCTGACAGCATCACAGAGCTGCCATCCGGGACCTGGACTACATGCTTCTGTGCCCTGTTCTATAAGACAAACACACCCTTGACTTACCGCATATCTTGTCTGATGCTCTGTGACTTATAAATGAATATATTCCGAGCAGAGTACTGAAGACAGTTCCATAAGCGTTCTAAGCATGTCTTGAACCATAGCAGAATTACAGCAGAAATACTGCTGTCCATCTCTACAGGGTGGGGATGGTCAGGGCTTTGAGAAGTGGAGGTGAGACTGGTAATTAACTTTTACCGAGGGTCTCCTTTGCACCAGGCACATTTCAAATAGGATTTGATGATGTCAACAAGGAAAAAGCTAGAGCTGCAACCTGGGGTCTTGACAGTCCCAGGGCTCTCGGGATGGGGATACGTGTAGAGTGAGTGTGTGTGTGTGTGTGTGTGTGGGTGCAGGGGAGCAAGGGGCTTTTCAGCATAGGGCAGATACCCCCAAGAACAAGTTTAAGTACAGAAAACAGTAAGAAGATTGGCCTGGCTGTAGCATAGGATTTATTTTAGAAAGTACAGGAAGATAAATGTGGGCAGAAAGAAGCAGAGGCAGATCATGGAGGTTCATGAATCTTAATCCTGTAACCAGACCCACTGGATAGCAGGAAGCAGTTGCATGTTTTTTAGAAGGAAAATGATACGGTGTGCTTTTGCGAGGGTTATCTGGTACCAGTTTCCACTGTGAATAAAAAAGGAAATAGACTTAATCAAAACCAGCCATGGTTTGATATCTCTTTTAGGGAGATAATGTTTGCCAACATGCTATTTCTTAGATTGTAAACCCTGAACACCAGGGAAAATTTCTGTGCCTGCTTGATATAAAGTCCCCTGCTGCAAACTCTGGGCAGGCGAGGACAGTTTTGTGACATACAAAGAAGAGAAATTTGCTTCTTGCCTCTGTTGGCAACTTTGCATCTTTAGTGTTACTATTTCTCAAGATTTGACAAAGGAGAGAAAATCATATTAACATCTAAGACAGTACAGCATTAGAAAATTCTTCGCTAATTTTAAATTATGCATGACACAAAACAGCAGAAACTGAAGTCCAGTGGTCTTGGAGGCTCTTGGGCAATGTAAGCTGACTGCATTAGTATTCAATATACTTAGTATCAAGACAGTCTCATTCTAGTATAGTGATAACTCTTAACAAAGCAGCCAAACGTTAGCTGCTTAATAGGAGTTTTAATGAAATAGCTCAATTCTTATTTTTATTCTTTTTTCTCCCCTTATAAGAGATTTATTTCAGTTAGGTTTTTGGCCAGGGCTAGGTTTGAACCTGCCACCTCCGGCATATGGGACCGGCACCCTACTCCTTGAGCCACAGGCGCCACCCTTATTTCAGTTAGGAATTCACCAAGGCACTTTTTGGAGATTTTGTCAGCATCCTTATAGCATTTGTCATGTCAAACTACGGAAGGAGGCTATTAAAAGACCAAAAGATCAAACTTGAACAGATGCTACACTTGATCTTAGCCAAAAAGCCAAGAAGCAATAAATCCAACTTGAAATTGAAATTGATGGCATGTGAATATAATACCATTTTTATCCATGGATTCTCAGGACTATCTGTTCAATCATTCGATCTTGGCTGATTATAATCCCTATTCCCCATTTTCCTATACATATGTTGTCTGTTAGTCTAGACTGTGGATCCTGGGTTTAGCCACCTAGACGTAAGTTGACATTTTGCATATGGTAGATTTTCAGGATCTCCTCTTATCACTTCTCCCATTTGTAGTTAAAAACCAGATGTCATTTAGGAAGGGCTATTGCAATTTTAATTGAAACAAAAAGTTTCCTTTGGTTTCACATACTTAACAACATCTTCAAAATTTATTATAATTTAAAATAAACTATAAATCACTCAAAATAATATTCAGTGTATATGAATATATATAATGGTTTTGTACTTAAGTAAAATATTAATTTATTAACTGAGATTAAAGATAAATTAATACAAATCTATACCCCCAAGATGTCAGAATAATTAATATATACCCTTATGCGTTATTATATACAAGAGCCATATATGATATTTTGCATAGGTGTCTAGTATGGATCACCATTTTGGAAAAAATAGTCATTATGAACAATGATGTACATTTTCTAAAATATAAAAAATCAGCCAGACCTCCACCCCAGCCTCCTAGAGTAATTCTAGCCCTTTGGGAGGTCAAGGCGGGAGGATGCCTTGATTCCAGAAGTTGGTAGTTGCACCAAGCTATGATGACACCACTGCACTGTACCCTGAGTAACAAAGTGAGACCATGTCTCAGAAAAATACAGAAAAATAAAATAAAAGAAAAAGAAAAAGACACTTTTTTCTCTCTGCAAGTTGGAACATCTAGGCAATTAATGTTTCACAAAAACTGAAAAATGGCTTTAGAGAATTTATAAAGTGTGTTAAATTTTTAGCATTTTTAAAAAGCATATTTCCAAACTTGAAGCTATCAGAGGCTTCTCTATTTTGCTATTAGTGTCTGAGACAGAGTAAAGCTCTAGTTAGCTCTAGAGCAGGGGTCCTCAAACTGCAGCCTGCGGGCCACATGAGGTGGTGTGATTGTATTTGTTCCCGTTTTGGTTTTTTTTTTTTTTTTTTGCTTTAAAATAAGATATATGCAGTGTGCATAGGAATTTGTTCATAGTTTTTTCTTTTTTCTTTTTTTTTTTCCCTAGGGCTACAAATGCTTTATTTCCTTTTGAAGGACACAGTTTAAAAGATGGTTTGTAAACATAGACGTTCTCCAAGAAAATTTCCAAGCATGTTATATATATATGCATCTGCTCCCAACGCAGATATAAGTTTACAAAAATAGTCACAGTGATTGAACTCACATGTCCCCCGACTATTATATCTAAGCTCTACACAAACTCCAGTATCCCCCAGGTCTCCATGAACTCCAGCATCCCCCAGTCCTCATTGTTTCTCCTGGTTATTCCTCCTCTTAGCCATGTTTGAGCTGGAATGAATGTCCCTACTCTAGGGATGGAGGTACGTTTCATTCTGGGCACCACACATTTATCCCACAGATCACAATACACGTGATGTTGCTGCCAGTACTACCTGTCTAGCATTAACAGGTTTAAGAATAGTACCTAGAGCAGTTATCACTAACTGGTACTAAATTTCCTCCACAGAAATGAACAAATAGTTCAAGAACTAAAATTTTAGGAAACCCGTTTAACTTCCTTTTACCTTTTCAATATGTTTGTTTTGAATCTAAACATTTCTTTCACATAGGTTATGATTTGTCCATTGACAAGTTTTTTAATGCACAATATGCCTTTAGTTTTTATGTATCGTCACATGTTCTCAGAACTGAATTCAGTGCTGTCAGTCAGGGTTAACAGGTCACGGACCCCACAGGATAGGGACGATAGGGTTGGTCACAACACATCAGTCAGGGTAAGCGTAAAAATGGTGAAAAATAAACTTGTAATTCAGTAATTTGAAGTTCCAGGAGCTTTTGTGCTGTTCCTTGTGGCTAAATTAAGCTCTTGATTTTTCACATTAAGGAGGGGAAGAAAGCTAAGCATGTCACTTAAACCATCTCTTTCCAAATCACATTATTGCTGTGCATAAAAACACAGGAGGGGCTCTTCTGGGACAGTCTTTGGTTCTGGTAGAGGTATTCTAAGGACTGCTGCCGAGAAGGACTTGCTCTTTTCATCAACACCTGGGTTGTGTTCTTGCTGAATGTTAGTGCTTTCACAGGGAATGACACAGTTTTCAGCAAGAGGTGACATGCACATGTTAGAGTTTTCAATACTGAAGGAAAGTCCGCTCACAAAATCAGTCATGGGTAAACTCCTGTTTTCAACCAGCCCCTTGATCCAAGAGCTCTCATCTCCTAGCTCTATAGGCTCAACCATATCCACAGTGTTGCTCTCCTTCTTGCTTTCAACATCCCGCAGTGGTGCTAATTCTTTCTCAGAAGCACTGGACTGATTTTGTGTAATAGACATGGCAGTCACAACTAAACGTGTGCCGTGTGTAGAAGCGTCACGATTCAATTGCCGTAGGTGTATTTCAGCAGCACCCATGCCTGCTGATGAAATATCTGTGGAAGAAATGTCCTCTTTATCTTCTGTATCTTCATCGTGAGTCTCAAGAGTAAAGGGAATGTGGATCAGTGAGGTCTCGTACTGCGTACCACTGCTACACATCTCGAGTCTCATGGGAGACCAATTTTTAATCGGTGAGCAGCCATCTATATAAGGACTTCTGATAAACTTATTAGTAATTCCATTAGAATTTGTTCCAGATGAAGCATCAGGAGAATGAAAAGTAAACTTCCTTTGTTCTGAGAGTGGGGTCTTTCCTATGTGAAATGCAACTGGCGAGAAAGCAGGTGAAGAAACAGGTGAAGGGCTGGTTATACTTCCCACACTCTATTTTTTTGCACTAGCCTTAATGGGGCTAGAAGAAAACTGCCCCGAACCTGGTGTCTGTACAGGGCTCCTACACTGTACAGGAGATAAATCTATTGAATAATAAACTTCAACTGAGGCCTGAGCACTGCTATGAGGACTTCTGGGAGAAGCTGAAGGTAAAGATTCAGAGATGCTTCTGTTTCCATCAAAAAAGAGCTTTCTTCTGAGAGATGAAGAGCTGAGGTTTCCAGGAGACTGATCTGCAAATTCATCAGCTCTAAAATAGTCACCTAATATTTTCTCTAGATTAAAATCCACAGGAAGAGACAGCAATGTCTGACAAGCAGCATTGCATTTCTCAGAATAAATGCTCAACTTTTTTCCAGCTGGAGAATCACTTTTAATGCATTTACTGGAATGGCACTCTGAAAGCTGTTTCCCTTCATGTTCAGTCCAAGGAGAAGGTACGAGGACATCTTTAGTGAAAAACTCTTCGATGGCTTTTTGTCTTTTGTCTTCCACATCTTTATCTAGTCGAGAATGACTTAAGTATAAAGCTTGACGATGAATATCTTCTGGATCTATTTCTACAGGATTTATTACAGCTAGTTGATCAATAGACCATCTAAATTGCCCTGGAGTTGGTAATTTTGTTGATTTAAAAACAGAAGGACTGGCAAGAGTTTGTTCATGGAGATTAGAATAATCACTAGGACTTTCAAAAGGATTTAAAACAGGGATCCTTCCTGGAGTTTCCGGTGTTATCTGCATTGTTGATTCTTTGACATCTCCCATAGCACAGAGAGAAAACCGAGTGTATAAAAAGGACGCCTCAATACTAACTCCAGGGCGCTCCCAGATGCCAAGCCAGCTCCCACGGTAGGCCAGTTTTTTCTTTTTTAAACTATAGTCCAGCTCTCCAACGGTCTGAGGGACAGTGAATTGGCCCCTTGTTTAAAAAGTTTGAGGACACCTGCTCTAGAGTCTAGAAGTTCCCACCTTTTATTACCTGGAATACCTGGCCTGTCCTGGGAAGGTGGGTGAGGGTGCACACAGGAGTTGGTGCTGGGGGGAGCCCCTCTGTAGCTGAGGAGTGAGGCAACTCTTTGTTCCAAAGCAACATAGGACTCTGTTTGTTTAGACATCAGAGAGGACAGTTCTATTGTGATGATTGTGTCTCAGTGACACTTACATAGGCTGTTGCTTTCCAACAGGCGTTTAAACTTTCCTTCAAATACTGTGATGACTTGCCCAGTAGTCATCAACCATCCCTGTTGTCCCATCTCTTTTTACTGCCCTTGTTGGTATAATAAAGCAATGGGAAATTTCCTAAAGTGGTTTGTTTTATCATGCTCTTTCTCTGCAGCTCTATCTATGGGCAAGGACTACTCTAAAGGTAGGAGTGGTAGCTGAAAACCAGCAAAGTTTTGGAAGAATTCAAAGCCGGCCCTCCTGAGCCATGCTGCATGGGAGCTCCTCATGATGGTGGCAACCACATTTTTCTTATCATTTTTTTATTAAGGTATTTTGAAATTTGGTGGACACAAATGGAGCACCAGGTGGATAAGGAACACAATTTCCAATAAGTGATTTAATTGTTGGAGCTGCAGTCCCCAGCCCCCAGGGCCTGGACTGGTACTGGTCCATAGCCTGTTGGGAACTGGGCTTCACAGCAGGAGGCGAGCGGTGGTGAGTGAAGCTTCATCTGTATTTATAGGCACTCCCCATCACTCACGTCATTGCCTGAGCTCCACCTCCCGTCAGATCAGTGGCCGCACATTAGGTTCTCATAAGAGAGTGGACCTGCTGTAAACTGCACATATGGGGTCTAGATTGTGAGCCCTTAGGAGAATCTAAGCCTTCCACTCGGCCTCCACTACTCCGAAGTACATGGAAAAATTGTCTTCTGTGAAACCAGTCCTGGGGGGACCACTGGTTTAGAGTAGCCCATGGGAGAACCTCAACCAGATTTTGGCAGCAAGCTGCCAAGATATCTTGCAGTTAAAAAAGAAAAATTCTTGAAATAGTAAATTAGTGGTGGAAACCTCAAGTTATTTAAAGATTTTCCAAAGGACATAGTCATCCCAAGAACAATGGAATTGAAACAGGTACATTGTTAATTTATGTTGGGTTAAAAATACTTTGTATTTTAATGTTAATTTTAGCTTTCACTTTCACTCAGAAGTTCTGCAAAGGCCTGCAGGGATTTCCGCATTGCTCTTACAGACCCCTGCAGACCACGCAGACTACTATTGTGATCAGCTTGCAAATTTGTATTATTTTTACTGTGAAGTCAGGATTTAGAAGCATAATTCCTACTTTCCTGGGAAGGAAAGGTTACAATATCCACATTGAATGTATGGTTTAATTTTGTCTATCTTAAACAAAACAAAACAAAACAAAACATTGTCATACAAAGTGCAGAATACCTGAAAGAGAATGAAACATCACTGGGAAAACAGCCTGTCCGTGCTGGTGGTGCTCACCCCAAAGAAGCAAGTGCAAATTTTAAACTTTCTGAGGGTCTGAGGAGGGGCCCAGCTTTGGCAGGCATTGGTGACTCAGCGTGCTTTAAGAGGAAATGATGATGTACTTGCAGATTGTTAAAAGTAGTGTCTACTGCCTGTAAGCCTGGTGCCTTTCCCAAAGTCTGTGGGACTTTCAAACACAAAAGGCTTGGCGAGTCATGAGCAGTGAAGTTAATGCCACTGGTGCAGGATGGAATGGATTCTCGCTGGCAGAAGCTGGGGATCTCGCTGGCAGAAGCTGGGGAGCTCGCTTCTTCCCTTCTCTGTGGAAGGGTGGAACTAAGCTGCAGATGAGGGTTAGGGTTCCATTTCTCTTGTTCTTCTTTTTTTTTTTTTTTTTGAGACAGAGCCTCAAGCTATCGCCCTGGGTAGAGTGCGGTGGCGTCACACCTCACAGCAACTCAAACTCCTGGGCTTAAGTGATCCTCTTGCCTCAGTCTCCAAGTAGCTGAGACTACAGGCGCCTACCACAATGCCCAGCTAATTTTTGGTTGTAGTTGTCATTGTTTGGCAGGCCTGGGCCAGATTCGAACGCATCAGCCCTGGTGTATGGCCTGGCACCTTAGCCACTTGAGCTACAGGCGCCACCCACTTCTCTTCTTGAGGAGTCCTCTCTCTTCTCGGTCCAAAACACTGACCATGTCATGAGAGGCTTTTGCCAAGCAGTTTTTCAGCCTCTGGAGGGACATTTTCTAGAGGGAGAGGACACTGCTTGGGCAGGAGTATGGGCCTCCCTGTCTGAAACACCAGGAAGACCTACCTTCCTGGTAAAAACGCATGGAAATAGTCTTTTCTGGTCGTGCCTCCTACTTTAGCTGGGTTCAAAAGTTTACTGAGTGCCTGTCCAATATCTGCCAACCCAGCTCCAGCCCTGGAGCTGGCTGCTGTCTCCGAGGGGCTTGCGTTTTGTTGAGGGACGCAGGCAATATGCTGGGAAACAACAGGGTAAAGACAGACGCAGCAGACACAGCCAGGACTCCAGGGGACAGAGCTGGTTTCAGAAGCAGTGTGGGAAGGGGACTCAGGAAGGGTTCCCTGTGGAGGCTGAACCTCACTGCAAAGGATGAGAAGAACCAAGCGTGGGAAGAACCCCAGAAGCCCTCCCGGCAGAGGGAACCTTGTCTGCAAAGGGGCTGATGCACTTTCACTCCGGCAATGACAGGATTTGGGCCACTAGTGAAGGGACGGTGTATCTTTTAGCTACCTTGGTTCTCTATTACAGGCTTACTTGTTTTGAGAAATAATTGGTCCCATCCCCTCCTGATTTTGGCATGAGGTGTGGATAAGTAGAAGGACTGATTTTCTCATATTATAAGCTGAACTGGATAAAGACAGAACTAAGTTTTCTGTTTTGTTGTTTGTTTTTATTTCTTTTTCTTTGAGCTGTTTTTCCAACCAGAAACAAAATATAGCTTTAATATTTGATGAATAATAAAAATATGTAAGTGCATGCTTTCTCTTATTTTTTACTCTCTTCTACTCAAGATCATGACTACGGTCTTATTTTAAAAATAATTGTGAAATGTAAATTCACACGTTACTGGAAATCACATACTTTTGAAGGGCTATAACTCTTCTTCCCCAAAAGTCTAACACCTGAATGTGTTTCATTACAGAGAAGTCATTTTGCTTTACTGTGTTGTTTTCAGTAAGTTCTGAATAATTTTCAAAGTAGGGTGGTATTTTATTCTTTTTGATAAAGATAGCAAATGCATTGCTTTGAATATTAAAGTATGACAGTGTTATTACTCAGGCTTCATTCTTTTCCGAAATAACATAGTTCCTTTTTTTATTTTTTAAGCTGTTGTAACTGAAAAGAGAAGTTACATCGACAATAGTTTAAAATATTAAAATTTTAGAAAATATTACCTAACATGTTAAAGGGAAATTTGTGCTCATATTTAAATTAGGACAATGAGTCTGTGCTAAACTCATTGGAGATTCTTATTATACTACGCAACATGTATGATAAATGGAGATGTCATTTAAAACTATTGCAGAATTTACTTCTCATAACACTGCCACTTGGGGCTGTGCTTACTAAGTATCAAAGAGATGGAAGTGCACAGATACACGATTTTAAAATATGGATGGGGGCCAAGGAGTTTATCTTTAAGATACGACTCTGTTGTAAGTGATTTCTGTCCCTTGTACCTGAAGTCTACACTGTACTGTGTGCGGGAGCAGAAGGAGAAGCGCAGAAGGGAGCGTTCCTCGGAAGGAGTTTGCTTCTGGCTTCAGTTCAGGGTGACGGGGATCGGATCATTCAAATGAAACTAGTTGGGTACGGGAACACCTGATGGAAGAAGTGCGTGCTTTGCTTCCCCTTTATCTCGATATCTGGGAGATAGGACTTTCTTTGCAAGTCTTCTGTAGTCAGGAATTACAGTAGTTCCTTTGTGATTCTGCTTTTGGGCCAGAAGGTGGGAGGCAGAAGGCTGGTAAGTCAGATGCAAAAAGTCAGGCAACAGAGCGTTCAGGAGGATGGCAGGTGTGCAGCAACAAGCCTGCCGTGCAGACCTGGTCCGCCATAGATTTCTTCGAGTCTCCAATTCCCCAATTCTCCAGTTCCTGGTTACAATAACCCATACCCCTTCTCTGAGTTCCCACCGCCCTGTGGGCCTCTCGGAGCTCGCCTCCCTGTGCAGGCTGGGTCGCCCTCCCACATACACCCCTCCTGTCTCTAACCATTGATGTGTTTACTCTGGTCCTGTCCTTGGGCCTCTTTCTGGGTTACATCAGGACCTCCACCAGATCTGCGTTGCCCCACTTTCTCTCTAGTCCCAGGTTTTGTTGCCTACTGATGGCTGCCTCTGGGAGCTTTAGACATCAAAGTTAATTTGGGTTTATCCAAAATTCAAGTCAAGCGAGGGTAAAATGTAGCTGCCTTCTCAGCTGTGATGGATGCCTGCCAGCCACCCATTTTGCATACAGTTAATTTTGACAACATCTTCTTGGCAGTCCCTTTGTCACCAGCCTGTGTTTCTCTGGCATACGTGTCCTAAACCCGGAACATCATCAGGGTCCCACTGCTATCCCTCCTCCCTCCATCCCTCATGACTGGACCTATTCCTTGTTGTTGCCAACAGAGGCACAGCCAACAGATTTTCCTACCCTAAGAGACGGATGTGCTTCCTTCACCCTGTTGTTTAAAGTCTTTGGCAGTGAGAGCCTCTGATGTCACCCTGGCTGTGCATAGGGTGATGCCCAAACTCAGTGTGTCATAAAACCCTTTACATTCAACCGAGTGCGAGCAGGACACAGGGAAAACAGCAATGGTTAAGACACACCTGGGAAACTCGCGGGCTGCAGGGATAAACAGACAGGCAGGGCAGCGATTTACAAATGGTAGGTGAAGGTGATGGTGACAGGCGCCCATCTACTCGGATGCCAGGTACCTGGGACTTCTCCCTGTGTTCACAGCAGGCTGAGCCCAGCGTTTTGTATTCTGACTTTCCTTCCTGGAATTTCCCTTCTCTCTTCCCTGCATGACAAATTCCTGCTCAGCCTTTAAAAACCCAGTGGACCTGGTCTCCTCTGTGAAGTTTCCCTTACTCTGCCCTCAGCTGTTCATTCCTTATTCCAAGGCTGGTGGCTCCTGGGGTCAGCCATGCTGCTGTTGCCTTGCTCACGTGGAGGGCTGGGCTGTCCATTCTTTCTCTGTGTTCTTTGCCCTCCTCTCCTGCCCAGCACTCCACACATACCCAATTTCTGTTCAGTGAATAAACGAGTCCCTTATTTGGCTCAATTAGAATCAGGCATCCTTCCTGGCGGGGTGAACATTCCATCTGTCTCAAGCTCCTTGGTCGTCAGCACACCAGTGCCTCAGGTTACCTGTTCTAGACGAAGCCTTAGAGAGCAGGACCACAGAGATAGCCAGCGCTGCCCCCACCTCCCCTCCCTCACGCCCTTCCTTTTATCACTCTTCTAGTGGAGAGACGAGGACCTGGCAAAGATTAGCATTTGAATGTTGGAGATGGCTGGAGGCTGGAGGCTACGTGAGGGCTGCCTGAGGAAGGTGCTGGAAGGAGGAAAGGAGATTATGACTGTGCCCTGGGACAAACAGAGGTTCCCTGAAGGCCCTGTTCGGTCACTTTCACTTTCCACTTAGTCGATGGTGAATAGCTTTCCACACCAAACACTGTTACAAGATGACTGGTCATAGCTACACAGTATTTTTTAGATGGATGTCCTATAACTTACTAACTGGGTCCTTATTTTTATTGGTAATAATAATAAGTTCTGCCTCACAGAACTCAGAAAAGCTCTGTACTTACTATCACAATAGTTGTATCTTTCGCACTTTTACAAAAGTAGATGCAAGAGTTAGGAAAGCTGGGAAGGTGGACAGGCATGAGATCTGCCCCTGGGTAGCACCTCCTGAGGGCAGCCTCCCGCTGAGGACAGAGATCCTGGCCGTGCCCTTGACTTCTGCCAGGAGAACTGTGTGCTGCTCGGCTGTTCTGCATCTCCCAGCTTGTCCTCTGGTGATGTGCACTCGTCTGGATGTTCTACGTCCTGCGGTAGGTTTTGGGCTTTGTATCAATGTTTAAAAAGACATTCTGTGGTCTTTTATTTACACTATGAAGACTCTGGGGTCCACCTTTGTTTTGAGCACAGCCCCGCCCTGCCCTGTTTGACCTGCCTTTCTTATTTACCCTTTCAGGAGATCCCTGGCTGATAATCTGGATCCAAGCAGAGATTTTTAGGGAAAATGCGGGGAAACAAAACCTTTCTGAACCTGGATACTATTGAATCAGGCTTGTAATTAAAGCCAGGTCTGATGGTTCTACCTTCTCCTCCACTCTCACACGGGTGTACTGCAATTAAATCGTGTCACTGGCGTTTGATTCCTCAGGTGAAAGGTTCCAGCTCTCATCAGACAGACCCTCACACCGGATGCCAGGACCAAGGGCCAGCATCTGCAGGGCCACCCACGCTGACCATGCCCTTGGGTCTGATAACTCACAGCAGTGCCTCACAGAACTCAGAAAACTCTGTACTTACTATCACAATTTTATTATAAAGGATAAACACCTCCTCTGGGAAGGGGTGCAGAACCCTCTCCTCATAGACCAGTCCTCCTGCTTTGTCCGTGTGTTCAACAGCTAGGAAGCTCCTTTGAGCTTTGGTATCCAGAGATTTTATTGGGATTTCATTAAATCATTGGCCACATGGTTGAATTCCATCTGCAGTTCTCCTTCCTAGAGGTCAGGTGGCTGAATGGAAGTCCCAAATCTCTAGTATGTTCATGGTCTCTCTGGTGACCAGGCCCCATCCTCACGATGTCCAGGGGCCCTGCCACACATTGCCTTATTAGTATAACAAAGATACTTCTATCACGCATGAAATTCCAGAGTGTTTTGAAGCTCTATGCTAGGAGTAAAGAGAACGATCATATATTGTATCACAGTCTTGAATTGAATTATATGGTGAAGAATACTCGGGCAGCACCTGTGGCTCAAAGGAGTAGGGCGCTGGCTCCATATGCTGGAGGTGGCGGGTTCAAACCCAGCCCCGCCAAAAACTGCAAAAAAAAAGACTCAGAATGTCATAAAACCTCTCCATTGGCTGACGTAAACTGAAGATAGGGCAATACACCTTTCAGTCCACAGCTGGCCTGCATAGTTATGAGCAAAGAAATTGGCATAGAGCATAGATCCCCATCCTTTTTGACACCAGGAACCAGTTTCATGGAAGACAGTTTTTCCAAGGACTGGGGGTGGGTGTGGTTTTGGGATGATTCAAGCCTATCCCATTTACCTCAGAGCATCAGGTATTAGGTCCTCATGAGGAGCGGGAAACCTAGACCCCTCGAGTGTGCAGTTTACAGCAGGGCTCAGGCTCCTGCACGACTGTAAGGCCCCCACTGATCTGACAGGAGGTGACGAGCGTGGTAGGGAGCAGCTGTAAATACAGAGGAAGTTCCGCGCACTCACTCACCCGGGGGTTGCCACTGCAGGTGGAGAGAACTTAGAAATTTAAAGCCTTTAAATTTTACTGCCAGAATTGGGCATCATTAAGCATTAATTGGACATGACTATGGAGCTATCAGTTTAGAGTGGTCTAAGATGACCTTAGAAATTCATCTGTGGCCAGGTTGTCCAGGTTTTCAGTTCCTGGTGGACGATAGAGATGTGAGTGTTACACGTGAGGATTAGTGGGTGAAGCCTGGTGAGGCAGTGGAAGAGGTGATAACAGTTATTTAGCCAGTTTGAGAAGGAGCTGGATGAAGTTTACAGGTCCTTGGTTTGGCTCTCAACTTAAGCCTCTGTCAGTCAGAAAACATTGCCTTGACTATCGATAGAAGGTAGGAATCTGTGCTCTTTGGAAGGGAGCCCAGGGATTTGGGGTCTTTAAGGAGTGGTTTGCGTTCAGGGTCATGGCCAGTAGGGCTGCTGTGATTAGCAGGTGGGTGGTGGAGCCAGCTCCGGTCGGGCTCCCTGGTAGCAGTGCTAGCCTTGCCACCCCGAGTGGCATGATCTTAGGTAACTTTCACTCTCTGGGGGCCATGCCTCTGTTTTATCATCTGTAAATGGGAATAACAACAACGCACACTTCATAAGGCTGTTATTAGGATCCGATGAGGTGACCCACGTAAAGTGCTTGCAACAGTGGCTGACACATAAGGATAGCCAGTGAATATGACCTTTATTATGCTGAAGGGAGAGGCACCTCTTCAAATGAAGAAAACCAATCTTCGCTCTGATTGTAAAATATATACTTATAAACAACACAGACCACCCAGCAACTTCAAAAAACTATGACTAGGAAAAGAAATAAAATCACTTAAAGTCCCACCTCCTAAAACTAGAAACTTAATGACATATTTTTCTAGTCTTTGCATGCATTTGTTTAATAGCTGAAATATTTTGTTTTCTGATTTTTCATTTACCCATGGAACAGAAAGCTTTCTATTTTATTAAAACCCTATAAACCTTTCTATCATGGCTAACATGGTGTCTCACTGAGTAAATTGTACCACATAGAATATTTTATCTGTAATAAAATATAAGTAACTATTATTACTTGAGTAATAATTTAAACCTCAGGCTCTAGGTATTTATAGACATTTTCAGTCTATCTTTCAACAATCCCGAACACTGTTCATTACAATTCACACTTCAGGGAAGAAGAGGCCACATTTTATACACCTGCCTGACCCTGCACACTCCCACCTGCTAGCGCTGGGCTGAGTAAGGGGCTGTGATTGGAAACTCTGAATGGGGGTGTGATTCTGAATAGGGGGAATGATTCTAAATGGGGGTGTGATTCCGAGTGGGGGAGTGATTCCAAATGGGGGTGTGATTCTGAACAGGGGTGTAATTCTAAATGGGGCTGTGATTATGAACACAGTGGTATGTGATTCTGAATGGAGGTGTGATACTGAATTGGGGGGTGGGTTGTGATTCTGAACAGGGAGAGTGATTTTGAAGAGGGATTGTGATTCTGAATGGGGGAGTGATTCTGAATGGGGGAGTGATTCTGAGTGAGGGGAGTGGTTCTGAATGGGGGTGTCATTCTGAATAGGGGAGGGTTTCTGAAGGGATATGTGTGATTCTGGACAGAGAATTTTATTCCAAATAGTGGGATGCTCTTCTGAAGCTTATTATCTTGCCACCATACTAGTTTTCTCCAGTTTTTCACTATTTTCAATATCAGTTTGAAGCATATTTCTGCCATAAGAATTTTATAAATTATAACTTTTTTCTTTTCTATGGGCAGATTTGGGAAGCCTTCTTAAAACAATGTCAATAGTATAGTCAGAAGACAGAGTGAGGCAACTCAATGTCTAAAAAAGAGAGATGAGAAAAAACTTGGAGGCCAATTCATTCTCAGGCTCTCTGTGGAAATGGGCCCTGCCTCCGACAGCTGTGTCCGAATAACTCTCTTTTCTTTCTGTTGGATCAGTTAACTAATGCTCCCATTATTATTATCATTATTACTCGTTCTCCCCAAGATATCTTTGGACCTTAATGTTGATGCCCCAACAAAATTTTCTACTAGAAGTGTGATTTTTCCACTTGAGATATTATCCAAATCTGTCTAATGGGAGTTGGATTCTGTCAAAAACCTGTTGTTCAGGCCCTGACAGCTTCCTGGGTGAATCGAGCTGGGAAGCCACACACAGGGCTCAGAGAGAGAGCAGCCTGCCAAGCCAGCCATGGCTCTGGGCTCCCTGCTGCATTGAAATCAAGGCAAAAGGAAGGAAATGTGGACTGATCTTTTCAGAAAGTACAAAGTTGGTGACTGTCACACTATACCCAGTGACTGTCAGGTGTCAGAGGCAGCTGATCCTTGCCTAAAGAAAAAGAGAGCAAAAGAAGCCACCAGGTACCATTCTCAACACATTTCCTTTTTAGAGAAAACTATTATAACTTTCGTCTCAAAGATTATGCTGTATTTCCCAAGCCATATATTTTTCATCTTACCATTGCACAAGTAAAATTGAGGAAGCCGTGGATCTATTGTTGAAGTTAGGAATTCAAATAATTCATGCCAAAAGATAGGCAAGCCTGAACAAAGGAGCTGCAGGTAAGAAAAGAAGAATTGCAGCTTAAAAATTCAAGGAATGAACACTGAACTCTGTGTATAATTAAAAATTATATCACTTAGAACACAATTACAAAACCAAAATGCACCTGAATGTTTTGTATCCAATTATGTGATTTAATGCAGCAGATTAAAAAAAAAATCACTACTCATTTTTATCCGTGTGTCAAACATCAACCCCCCAATGGTATTTTTCAAAGTCTATTTTCTTTTTTTTACTGGTGCAGAGAAATAATTAAAACTATTATAATTGACTTTCCTGTGACTCAAAATCTCTGAGTAATGTGAGCACCTGCTGATACATGAGACATTGAAAATACTGCCAATTTAATTTAAGTAATTTGATAATTGATGATAAATAAAACGTGCCTAGAAAAAATTTCTGGAAACATTGTGGATAAAAGTAAGCACAACTTAGAAATTACTAAGCTTTTGTTCATAGCTTTATTTGAAGGATATTCATGACTCAGAGGCTAATTCATAACAACACTGGTAAGCATATGAACCTAAATGCCTGCATAATATTTAAAGTACCTACCTCTAAATGATGGAATCACAGAGGATCAAGTGCAGCCTGTATCTTCATGGTACTCGTTCAGATACAAACACACTAATGGGAATGGGATTAGAACCCCTAAAAATGGGCCAGACATGGTAGCTCATGCCTGTAATCCTAGCACTGTGGGAGGCTGAGGCAGGAGGATGGCTTGAGCCTAGTAGTTCAAGACTGGGCTGAGCCAGAGAGAGACCCTGTCTCTACTAAAAATTGAAAAACTATTGTCCCAGCTCCTGGGGAGGCTGAGGTAGGAGGATTGTTTGAGTCCAAGAGATTGACATTTCTGTGAGCTATGATGATACGAGAGCACTCGACTCAGGTGGACTGAGTGAGATTTTGTCTCAAAAAAAAAAAAAAAAAGCCCTAAGAGTTGGCAGGAGTCTTGAGACCTGCATTTCTCATTCCTTTCCTGAGTAAGAATCTTTCCTATAGAATTCCTGTAATTTTCTTTGGTGACAGAAACATCTGGTGACATACAGAATGTCATTTGACATTTTGAATCAGGCTGAATCTATTTGCCTTGTTTTATCAAAAATGGCTATTCAGTTTTTCAATTTGACTTTTTTCAGAGACAAGTCCCTGAAGTCTGGGCTTTATCTGTAGTCAAGATTCCCAGGTCCATCGGTGGGCAAAGACAGCACCAGCTCTAATAGTCTCTTCAATTGATATGTACGTCGTCTTCCCAAGAACTTGGAGGCCTGTTGATTGACAATGAGATGTTGCTGATTCATCTGTTTTGGGGCCTTGCGTATCAGTTGGTGTTATTTAAACTTCATTTCCTCAGGCTCAGAGAACACAGTGGTGCTTGCTTTCTTGAATAATGCCTACATTTTGTTGGCATTTTATTGTTTTAGAAAACGCAGGCGCAGGTTGAGATCAAATTTATATGTTTCTCAAATAAACTGGCTTATATCAGTCTTATAGAATGCAATTCATAGTTCTGTGCTGTAGGGGTCAAATATTTGCAGCTGACTCTGAGGCACAAAGCCACAGATGTAGAGTGAACGCTGCAATGAAAGGAAATAAACTGCCCATTGTGGGAGGGATGGATCCCAGAGGCGAGGGGTGCGGCAGAAACAGCTCACATCTCAGACTGGGAGCTGAACAGGTTCAACTGTCTGAGCCCTGGGAAGCTAGAGACCCAGGGCAGTTTATTGTTAAATTATACAAAGTTGTACGCACTAAGGTATACTTGTTAAGAATGATAAAGATTAACATGAAATCTCTTAATAAAAGTGCTCATTCACTACAAGTTCTGGTAAAGGAATTTACATTTTTTTTTTTTTACCTTCCTGGAGTAGAATATTTTAACTGTCCTGTTTTACTATTTATTACTTTTCTTCTTGAAGAGCATAAGCAAAGTTATTTAACTGTCTCCTTTCCTATACTTGTATGCTCTTCATTCTAATTCGTTTGGCATCTTTTGACCATTTTGGTCATTTAGAGACAACTGGGAAATTACATCGCATCTTCTAAAATCTGAGGCAGAGCTCTACATGACAATCTTTGGAGCTATGCCTGTTGGGGGTTGGGGCTCTCAGTTTGGTTACTCAGATGAGCTAGAAATGTCAAACGAGGCACAGTGGTAACTGAAAACAAAAATGGATGGAAACAGAAAATAAAAAATAAAAAATAAAATATAAATCAAGTAAAAATGGAGCAGCACAGGTAGTATGACCAGGGAGCAAAAGTAACCTGTACAAGTCTTAATAAAGTGTGATAAAGAGACGTTGTATTTAAGAACAAAGAGAAAGTTTAGAGCATTTCCAAAGAGAGTTGGAAGTTTGTCCCTCTCATGATGGAGGCGAGGTGACAGAGATGGAGCCACAAGGCCCTGCAGAGGTGTAAATACCCTCTTTCTCTGTTGGAAATTGGCTGCAACTCTTTCATTGGCCTCTCTGCACTCTCAGGCAGAATTGCCCTTTTCTATTGGTCTTTGATTATTGATTGTCTCTTACTGGTCATTGGTGACCTGTGTTACCTCGTGTCCACATTTTTGTGGGTGCTTCAGACTTCCAGGTTCAGCAGCCAGGCTTCCTTCCTTCCCATCCTTTCTGACGCCCTGTTCTTAGAGTCCCTTCTCAATGACCTTAGTCAAGGTGTTCTCTTTGGATTCTTTCATAAAGGGCAAAGAGCAAAAATGTTAATTCCCCACTGTAATTCAAATAAAGATCTTATTTCTTGATAATCTAGAGAACTAAATGACATTCTGGAACAGCTTATATTTTTTTTCAAAATAGGGATATGAGAAAGAAAGGGCATGCATTTTAAAAGCCACAGTGGGAGTTATTCTGGTTTACAGTGATACTTTATACAGGGTTTATGCTTCAAGGGGTGGATGGGACCATGTTCACACACAGGTTATGCTGGAATATGTCAAAGAATTGGTTAAGGATCATGCCGTAAGGATCACTTATCAGGTTCGGTTAACAGCTGGAGAAGAGGGGAAACCAAAGGCAGATACTTCAGCTCTTTTAAAGCACGTGTTACAAAGCCCAGGGGTCAAACACCCCTTCTGTGCCAGGTACTGTCCCAGTGTTCTGTAAGTTTGAAAGGATTTTAGTCCTGTAGGTGGTTTGCTTCATGAGGACATGTATCTTGCTGTGCTAAGAACTTGGAAGGTTCTCTGCCTCCCTCAGAAATGTGATGTTACTCTTTATGAGACCTCGACTACTGGGCTCCAGAAACACATGTAAGCTCAAGAGTTGGGCAGACACTTTGAGAGCTGAGGCTGCACTCTGTCGGCTGCTTCTCTGGCAAAACAAAGCCAGCCAGTGTCAGAGACCTTGTGTGCAGTGACAGAGCTCTGCTGTGCTGGGCGCTGCCCCTTCTGAGGACTGTGGGTATCAGGACGCACGTCAGTCTTTACTTGGACTTTGCTTTCCAGAGACCTGCATGCATCCTGATTGAGCAACTTGAAATTATTGGTAGGAAGCTTTCGGGACAGACACATAACGGAGATAATATTTGGGGTTTTGTCTTACTTGCAAGCCGGTTTCATCACTCAAGTTCGTAGTCCTAATGATTTCAGGAAAGGGTTAGGCAGGATGCCCATCATGGCCAGAGAAGGGGAGAATTGCTGAGCCTGCCCCTGGGGCCAGCGATGGCCAGAAGGGAGCTGCTTGGTGGGAAGCGGCTATGGACACTGAGCCCTATTCCTGCACTATGTCCGAGGTCCCCAGCGTTGTCTCACAGGGCCTCTTTCTGCAGGTTTTTTTTTTTTTTCGTTAGCACAACAGATGGAGGAGTAGAAAGAGGTAGCTGGCTCTGGGGAATGCTGCTTTGGACATAAAGGCGATCATTAGATTGCTGAAATTTACACTTTCCTGAGTGTAAAGAGTGACAGATCCGCTATGAATCCACTAAGAAACTCATCTGATGACAGTGGGATTCTCACATGATGGATTTGGTTCTAAAGTCTCTTAGCATTGAAATGAGTTTGTTTACATAATAAAAATCAAAAGTGCCTTTTCATGCCCCTTTGCAGCTTCTCTGCCAGGAAACATTTGTGCCCTCCTGCTGAGGGGAGATGGAGAGGGAGGGAACTGAGCAGGGGCAGGGAGGGGCCGGGGGTGGGGGCACAGCGCAGCCAGAGACGTTCCCCTGCATTGGAATAACGTGCTTGGCATGGCCTAGTGTTCTCATCATAAAAAAGAGTAACTACGGTCTCCTTTCCCCATGAAGCAAAACAGATGCTGTCTCTGTGACAGGGAGCTTGCTCTTCGCAGAGCAGCTGTTTCCGCAGCCAAACATCTTAACAGCACACTTGAGTTTCCAGGCCAGATTCCTACCCCCGCCCCCTCCCCCCCCCAGCAGCAGGTGGAGACACTGCTTGTCTCTGGGCAACAGCTGGGGGGGGGGGGAGATGAAAGAGAGAAGGGAGACAGAATCAGAGAGAGGGAGAAAGAGAGTGATTCACTCCCCCCACGTGCCCTGAGCTGACCTTACGTAATAGCACGTGGGGGGGGGGGCACTGAATTTAGAGTGAGGGTCTTCCTCGTGTTCCACCAAGAACAGAAAAGAGGTCCTGGACTCCAAGTGCAAAAGGATAAATGGGACATAAGGAAGGACACAGCGTTGCCTGTTGGCCAACCCTGCAGCAATTCCAGAGACTGTGTGTGGCCTGGGACGGGCCAGCCCTCCAGCCACGTGGTGCTGTGAGAAACAAGTGAAGGAAAGGCCAGGAAGTCAGAGGATGGCCTCGGAATTGTGCTTTCCAGCTCACAAAGCACTTTTTTAGTTCATTGCATTTTCCTCACACTCACCCTGTGAAGTTCCCCAGACAGGTGTGATCATCCTCTTCCAAGTATTGATGAGAAAATGCCAAGTCTTAGAGTCGACTAACTCTCCCATTCCCCCGACGTGGGAGTGGCAGAGATGGGATTCGTGGCAACCCTGCTAACTCCACCCGTTGGAGCTGCCAGCTGCATCCTGCTGCCTCCTACAACAAGGGCCCAGTGCAACTGGTAGAGGTTCTGAGCTCTGCCCCCTGGGGAAACGGTGATGTACATGGGACAGACCTCGTGCAAGTGTGTGTGTCTTCCCACGCAGCAGCTGCTTTCACTCCCCTGTAGCCAAGTGTGGGGCTGGTGAGAGCATAACATTTCTAGGGAAAGTGGGGCAGGTTGCACAATGTGGTTTATTTTTCTCTGGACATTTAGGAGCATATTTGGCTACTCATTTTGTTTTCTCCTGCTGTGCACAGCTGGAGGCTTATCTACAGTTGTGCTCACAGTAATGTCTCTGCAACAGAGTGGAGGTCAAGGCAACCCCCTTCTCCTTCTTGCTGTCCCAGGCCCTTCTTTTCCTTGTCAAGAGCGTATATTCAAGGCACTCAGCCACAGAGAGCACAAAGGAGTTGCAAGAGGACTCACGTCACTTTATAATGAGCCCTTCTCCATCGTGGCATAAATGCTTCCAGTGATTCTGTGTTATGAGCATTTTTGATCTCCAAGGAGGTTTTCATCTTCCTTTCCTGATCCATTCCTTCTTCCAGGAAGAACAAACTTCAGAGGATGAACAGAAAATAAGGTTACAATATTCAACAGATGCCGGGAGCCTGGCTGCTTCTGGGATCTCCATCCGCCTTCTAAAGGAGGTCGCGCCAGGTAGGAGGTAGGTGAAAATTGTCCCACGGTGGTTGTCTCTCCTGTGTGCAATCACCCTTTTATGCCTTGCACTCACAGCACCCACGTGTTAAAGGCCAGGATGAGGAATTCATGAGAAGAAACCCAAGTTCTGATCTGATGACTGTCGCCAGGGCGCTTCCATTGACAAGCGCCTCCTGCGCAGGCTGTGCTGATCTGCAGATGGGGTTCGGGCAGGCTCCTTTGGCCTCCTGTCCTGCCGTCTTCAATTCACACCTCCCCAGCCTCCAAAGCCAGCCCCAGAGCTGCCCAAATAGGGGAAAGGGTTTTTCTGAGCCTCACAAACAAGGATTTGCTTTTATCTTGCCCTTTCTATAAAGGCAGTTTTCTATTCGACGCTGCTGATTCTGTGATGTCATAGGGACTTATTCTGGGTGGGAATTTTATCTTGCAAAACTAGAGCCCTGGAATTAATGATGAAATTAATGGAGCTTATGCATGGCTGTTTGGGGCTGGGCTATGTGATTGGCTGCAGATGGGCAGGAGGGAACTTTTTTGGGTGATAAAATTGTTTTTATTTTTGGAGACAGAGTCTCACTATGTTGCCCTCAGTAGAGTGCTGTCGTGTCACAGCTCACAGCAACCTCAAACTCTCGGGCTGAAGCAATTCTCTTGTCTCAGCCTCCCAAGTAGCTGGGACTACAGGTGCTCTCCACAACGCCCAGCTAATTTTTGTTGCAGTTGTCATTGTTGTTTAGCAGGGCCAGGACAGGTTCAAATCATACACCTTTGGTGTATGTGGCTGGTGCTGTAACTGATACAGGTGCTGAGTTGATAGATTTTTTTTTTTATTTCAGAATATTATAGGATGGATTAATAAAATGTGGTATAGATACTGGGAAGTACTACTCAGCCATAAAAAAGGTGAACTAGTACCTTTTGTAACAACCTGGATGGAAATTGAGTCCATTCTTTTAAGAGCAGTTTCTCCAGAATGGAAAAACAAACAACGCATGTGCTCAGTACTGAAGTAGAAGTAATCAGTCAACAGCTCTGTGCACATTTCATACTAAAACTCAGTGGAAAGAAGCAGACAGGAGGGGGCGGAAGGGAGAGGTCAGTTCACGCCTAATGAGTATAAAGTACATGATCCAGGAAGAGCACACTTATAACTTTGACTCAAACTGTACAAAAACAATTTATATAACAAAACATTTGTACCCCCATAAGATTTTGAAATAAAAATACAGTGGTGGGGCAGTGCCTGTGGCTCAATGAGTAGGGTGCCGGCCCCATATGCCGAGGGTGGCGGGTTCAAACCCAGCCCCAGCCAAACTGCAACAACAAAAAAAATAGCCGGGCATTGTGGCAGGTGCCTGTAGTCCCAGCTGCTCGGGAGTCTGAGACAAGAGAATAGCGTAAGCCCAAGAGTTAGAGGTTGCTGTGAGCCGTGTGACGCCACGGCACTCTACCCGAGGGCGGTACAGTGAGACTCTGTCTCTACAAAAAAAAAAAAAAAAAAAATACAGTGGCAAATTTTTGACAAAAAAAAAACAATTAACATGGCTCAGCACCTGAAGCTCAGCGGTTAGGCGCCAGCCTCATACACTGGGGCTGGCAGGTTTGAACCTGGCCTAGGGCCTTCTAAACAACAATGACAACTACAACAAAAAAAATAGCCAGGTGTTGTGGTGGGCAGGTGTAGTCCCAGCTACTTGGGAGGCTGAGACAAGAGAATCGCTCAAGACTTGGAGGTTGCTAAGAGCTGTGAAGCCAGGGCACTCTACCGAGGGTGAGAAGTGAGACTGTCTCAAAAAAATAATGATTTAACAAAAAATTTAAGGGATCACATCAGCAATACAGAGTAACATCTTCTCTGAGATTCAATGGCCACTGTGGGCATGATAGGATGTGTTGGGGTTCTCTTGGGACCCCAACGTGAGACAGTGGTCGACAAGAGAGATGATGCTGACACAAGACTTTACACCAAACCTGCAGCATAAAACTTGGAAGCCACAAATGGCATATGCTGTTTCATGTGCCAGGTGGCAGCCTGAAACAGGGTAGCCCTGGCCCTGCTTCTCAGAAGGCTTTTATTGGGGACAGCAACAGGGTAAACGTGCAAGAATGCACAGCGGGCAGCAGTCAAGGTTAAAAAATGACAGAGGGATATTATGGCCCTCAGGAGTTGGAGGTTGCTAAGAGCTGTGATGCCAGGGCCCTCAGGAAGGTTGGGTAAAGGGTAACGGTGAGACCCACAGGGATCCAGGGTGATGGGACATCTGAGGAGGACAGTTCATGATACGATGAGAAGAGAAGGGGGAAACTTGTGTCCCTTTGAGCTATCTTAACTTCCCTAATTTAGACTACTGATCAGGAAGCTAAAGCTCTTAACCCGCATGCACAGCTGAGTCCCATGTGGGACTAGTCATGTAGACATTCATCCTGAGTCGGAAGGTCCGTGAGGAATTCAGCCTGCCTGCCTCCCATACTGTGGCTGTCCTCCCCACGTCAGAGGATGGCTTAGGACAAAAAGCAGAATGACAGCATCTTTGCCAGCAAATTGTAAACTCTCCTTGCCACACACACACAGTTGATTGTCTTGACGAAGCAGTTCTTTTCATTCCTAGGGTGCTAGTCTCCATAAACAGGTTTCTTTGGTTTTTCTATGACTAGGGTACTTACTATTATTGTTCTTTTAAGGAGAATCTTGTTGGAGAAAGCAATTCCAGGGCAGAGTGGACTTTGATTAGAAGACACACATCTGTAGAGAGTATTACGGACTTGGATTCATGAATTCATGGATTGCTTTTGTGCAGTGTGAGTCAACGTTGTGAACGTGCCCATCACTCAGGGAGTGTGCTTTGTTTTATATCCTGGTTGTGGTGGTCGTTAGATGGGTATAGGGATCTGTTACAGCTTATCTTTGACAGAAAATGAGTGCAGTTCCTATATGTAATGATACAGCAATAAAGTCTATTTAAAAAGAAAAAAGTTCTCTGGGATTGTGTGTAGAAGAAGATACCATTTTGTTTAAAAAGAAAGCAATGTGGGATGGGGGGCGTGGAAGGCTTGGTGGGATGGTAAAAGGGCACAACATTTTACTGCAGGGGGAATAAGTTCCAGAGATCTATTGTACAACATGGTGACTTTTTTTAATGACAAAGTATTTTTTTCTTGAAAAGTGCTACCTAGCTCTACCTAGGCGCTGGGCCCTCATGAGATCTCTGTAAAATTAGTTGAAAGAAAGACCAAATTGATTCCTTGCCTACCATGGAAAATATAAAGACAAATAAGAACCATTTCCACAGCTAAAAGTGGAGGCAGATCATGAATGTTATGATAAAGGGGTGTAAGATATCATAAGAGTGTGAACTGAATTTTCAAAAAACATCAAGGGGATAACACTGAGTGCTGGGTGGAGGCCTCCTTTGAGGGTGGCTTCTGATTTTCCCATGGGAGGGCAAGTGCGGGGCATCTGGGGCCCTCTTCTGTGCCCTCCTGCAGCTGGGGACATGTGCTCAGCAGCCACGCTGCCCTCCGGCTTCTACAGCCTTTCCTGGAACACCTCTGTGGGTCTGAGCAATCACCTGTGGTTGCAAGTGAGGAAGCTGCGGGGCTGGAGGGACTATGATGTCATGCCCAGCCCCATCTCTCAGACCCGTTCTTACTACAGCCCCAGGTAGCCTCAGACATATGGAAGGGGCTCATGAACAGAGGTTGAGTGCTGCCTCCCAGGACATCTGAACACTTCCAAGAAGGTTCTAGGTGAATCTAGACGAAATCATAGAGTGAAGAATATGTCTTTCTTTTCTTTTCCATGTAAACCAGAATTATGAGAAGTAGAACTTGTCCAGAAAGCACCAGTGCTGTCTCCCTATGTGGAGATCAACCACTAGAATAAGATTTCTCAAGCTCAGCACAGTTGGCACTTGGAGCTAGATCCGTCTTTGCCGTAGGACAGTCTTATCACTGAGGGTTTTTGGTCGTATCTTGAGGCTCAATTGACTAGATGCAAGTAGCACCTCCCCTCCCATTCCATGCTGTGCCCAGACGTTGCCAAACACCTGCTAGGGGGCAAATCTTCCTTGGTTGAGAACCTCTGCCAGAGTCACAGATTGGCCCGCCCACCTTAGACAAATACTTGATTGACCTTCCCGCTACTCAGTTCCCACTTCTGTGCAATAGGGATAAAAATACACTTACCAGTGAGATTATAGGGAAGATTAAAGCAAGCGGGGCACACCCCAGGCTGAGTACGGTGCCAGCAAACAGTGGCCATTCAGGGAAGGTCTGTCTGACCCTCAGCCCTAGCACATGTCTTCTGGACCCCCATTTATAGCTGTTTGCTATGACAGAGTTATTTGTGTCACACACAAAGGGAAATGCAGAAGTCGTGAGCTGGAGGCACATGAACTCACAAAGCTCAGAAACTTCTCAGAGCACAGAGGGAGGTGAATCTGCTGGGGTGGGGGGCACGCCTCACACCTCTGCATATCCCTGCAGTGACGAATGCTGCAAATAGCATCACCTGTCAGCGTGCGTTCAGTTCCTAGGTTGTCAGGCAAAACCTCAGTTAAAAAGAGAAAAAGAAAAAGAAAACCTCCAGGAAACTTAGTTTAAGTTATGTCACATGGCCGAGAATGTGTCAATTCTGGAGGAAACTTGTTTATCAGAAGGTAAAAATATTCACGATGCGCCACACACAGGGCCATGTTTCCAGCGTTGTCATGACTCATCCCAACAATTGATGGGAGTCATTCTTCTCCCTGGAAAGGCTATCGCAGTGCAGTGCTTCAGGGACGCCAGGCTGGAGGGACGAAGCTCTTGTACCCTGTGCATCGTGTCCTCCAGCAACAGGGAGATTAAATCTTACAACTGTCAGGAAAATGGATTTGCTGCTGAGCTCTTGGCTTGGGGTGGTTTATTAGACAGAATTAATCTTCAACTGGTCAGCCCTCAGCACACAATTTCAGCCGAGGGTGAGCATGCAGGAACAGGACACCAGGACCGCTGAAAAGGGGCAGGCACATGGCCACCGGGAAAGACTCGGATGGAGACTCGGATGGTGCCTTGGTGGTGCCGAGGAACAGAGAAAGGCCGTTCCAGGCCAGTTCCTGGTGTCCTGAGGGAGGTGGCATCACAGGTGCCCCTCTAGAAAGTGGCTTTGAGATGACTGGTATGCTTGTCGCCATTTCCATTCGTGTCCTCAAAGAGAGGCAGGGATGCCTCCTCAGGGCCGTCCCTGTGCCCCAGGGACACACGACCAGCTGGGTGGCAAATGAGGCCGGGATGCCTCTGTGGGGTTGTCCCCGTGTCCCGTGGGGCACATGGCCAGCTGGGCGGCAAGTGAGACATGCAGGGGTGCCTCTGGGGGGCTGTCCCTGTGTCCCAGGGGGCACACGGCCAGCTGGGTGGCAAGTGAGGCTGGGATGCCTCCGCAGGGCTGTCCCTGTGTCCTGGGGGGCACGTGGAGTGTCCCACACATGCCTGCATGCTTCAGATCCTGCCGCATCAGGGAGTTGGCGGTAGCTCTTTCTCTCATTTGGAAATTTTCCTCCTCCTCTGTCTAGACACGTTCTTCAAAGTATAGACAGAGACTCAACTTCTCTGGGAAGCTGCTGTTGATGGCTTTAGCCTATGGCAGTTTTCCTTCTGATTGTCTGTATTTTCTGAACTAATTTACCACAAACTTGCCTTTGTCATGTTTACTTTAAAAATAATGTTGATTTTGTTTTATGTTTTTTCCTTTCTAAAAGGCAGACAAGCATTGTGCCTTGTTTTTCTTTGAATCCTTGTAGAGCAGCACCTGCAAGGCATGCACTGCTGGCTGCTTTGTAACATGGCCTTTCTGAGACTCAGGGAGAACCTGGTTCACGTGCGGTTTCTGTGGACTGTTGCAAGAGAGTGTGTGAGCATGTGTGTGTGGTGATGTAGCCCCCTGTTCCAGGCCCCAGGAAGCAGCGGGAGGCCACTCTGAGTGTAGACACATCTTCAAGAGTATCCGCAGCGCCCGTGACTTTAACACACAGCCCGTGCACACCTGGTGGCCCGGAGGGGTTTGTTGCCCGCGCTCCTGTCCTTCCTCCGCTAGCCTGTGAGTGTTAGCAAGGGGACCTTCCCTGATCATCTCTGTGTCCCCAGCACCCGGGCACTCACCAAGTGCAAGGGGGGGTGGCTCATCAGGCAGATTGAGTGCATTTGTGGAGACATTATTCTCTCCCATCCCAGTCTCACCTCCTAATACTAATAAGTTCCTCCCTTCCTGAAGTTTTGGAGAAAAGTAGTTTCCCTCTTTTCCTTGCCCTACATTCACGCTCTGGTCCCTGAAGGCGGGCGAGTGGTCTGTCCTGTTGCATGGCTGGGAGAAGGCGCTGGAAGAGGTGAACCCCATCTTCGGGGTGGTGTGCTTTTCAGAATCCCTTGTCCTGGGTCACACGCTTCCTCCCTGCTGGGAGGTCTGCAGTGGTCTGGCTCTGTGGCCTGGCAGGGAGGTGCAGAGCGGGGGAGAGTACAAATGCTGTGCCCGGTCCCCAGACGCCCACTGCTGTTCCCAGTTCCACTTCCCTGGCACGGGACCTGAGGCTTCCACCACCCCCATCTGCCACTGTGTCTGAGCCATCATTACCTGTCCCTCTCACATCTCCATGCAGGGAAAGGAGCTCAGACCTTGAAAGGTGGATGCCATGCCCGTCTGTCTACCTCTTCTCTACCTCTGGCCCAGGTCAGTCCGAGTCCCTCCCCTGTCACCCGCAGTCACTGGGGGCTGCTAGCTGGGTTGAAACCTGGCTGTGCTGGGCTCTGGATTTCAGAAATAAGGAAGGGACAAACTTTTCCGAGCATTCCTTTGTGCCTTTGCTGACCTCTACTTTCTGAGAGGCTGCTGTATATGGCCAGGGGTCCTCAGTGATCTGGAGAATTCGGGTGAAGGTGGGTGGGGAAGGGCATAGGTTCTCCAGAGCCTGGGAAGGAGAGTCTGTGTTCTTTTTCCTTTCAAATTAGTATAGGGGTACAAACATGCAGATTCCAAAGTTTGCATTTGTAGGGTTGAAGTCCAGTTTGTAGGTGTGTTCCACACCCAGGTAGTGTGCCCTGTACCCGTGCAACATACCTGTTAGGTGGAAATTTACCCAACCTCTCTTCTCCCCCCCCCTTGAATTTCATTGAGTTGTTCTCTCATGCAAGCATGTAGGTGTTAATCTACTAGTTCTAATTTAGTACTGGATACGTGTGATGCTTCCCTTAGGAGAATGGTCTCCGATTCCACCTAGGTTGTTGCAAAAGTTACATAATCTCCATCTTTTTAATGGCTGAATGGTATTCCATGGTATACACATATGACAATTCATTGATCCATTCTTCTGTTGAAAGGTACTGGGTTGTTTCTACATCTTTGTGATGGTGAATTGTGCTGCTATAAACATTCAAATGCAAGTATCCTTAGAGTAGAATGCCTTTTTTTTTCCTTTAGGTAAATACCTAGTAATGGGGTTGCAAGATCAAATGGTAGGTCTACTTTAAGCTCTTGAAAGAATTTCCATAGAGCCATCCGTAAAGGCTTTACCAGTCTGCAGTCCCCCCAACAGTATGTAAGTGTTCCTTTCTCTCTGTGTCCATGCCAACATTTCCTGTTTGGGGACTTTATGATGTAAGCCATTCTCTCTCAATGTGATATCTCAATGTGATTTTTGATTTGTGTTTCTCTGATGATTAGAGAAGATGAGCCTTTTTTTTTTTTTTTTATAGAGACAGAGTCTCACTGTACCGCCCTCTGGTAGAGTGCCATGACGTCACAGGGCTCACAGCAACCCCCAACTCTTGGGCTTACGTGATTCTCTTGCCTCAGCCTCCAGAGCAGCTGGGACTACAGGCGCCCACCACAATGCCCGGCTATTTTTTCTGTTGTTGTTGCAGTTTTGCCGGGGCTGGGTTTGAACCTGCCACCCTCAGCATTAGGGGCCGGCGCCCTACTCACTGAGCCACAGGCACCACCTAAGCCTTTTTTTTTTTTTTTAAATGTATTTATTGGCCATTAGCCTATCTGGAGACATCACTTTACCAGATTTCAGACTACACTACAAGTTTATAGTGATCAAAACAGCTGGGTTTTAAGACTATTTTACTGACGTAAAAATAGAGACCTAGACCTATGGAATAGAGTGAAGAATCTAGAGATGAAACCAGCCTCATATTGCTGTCGGGTCTTAGACAAAGCAAACAAAAGCATATTGAATGAGGACCTCCTTCAATAAATGGTGCTGGGATAACTGGTTAGCTACAGGTAAAAGACTGAAACTAGACCTGCATCTCTCATCCTTACAAAAATTAACTCACCATGGATAAAAGACTTAAATCTAAGATACAAAACTATAAAAACTTTAGAAGAAAGTGTGGGGAAAAACTCTTTGATTTTATTGGCTGAGAGTAAGACTTTATGAAGAAGACCTCACTGGCAATTGCAGCAACAACAAAAATAAGTAAATGGAACCTGGTCAGTTAAAGAGTTCCTACATTAGCAGAGGACTCCATCAACAAAGCAAAATAATGACAGCTACAGAATGGGAGAAGATATTTACTGCTACCCATCCCACAAAGGAACAATAACCAGCATCTACAAAGAACTGAAGTGAATCAATAAGAAGAAATCAAACAACCCCATTAAAACGTGGGCAAGAGACATGCACAGCAGAGTCTGTGTATTAACTGTGGTTTTTCACTTTTTATTCTTCATACTTTGATAGCTGGGTCTTGCTGATTACCCCTCCCAAGGTTAGTTAATTCCTAGAGACAACAAACAACTCATGTGGGAGCTCACCCTTCACCTGCAGACCACCCAACTCACAACCCACTTCCACGCCTCCTCTCTGGGGCTATATCCCTTACCCTGGTCACCCCAGGGCCAGGGACGCCCCCTCTTCTTCAGAGCCCCTGAAATGATTCAGTCCAGCCAATCCCGAGCCCACTTACCCTGCCTTGCCTGTCCTCTCCATGGAAATTGCAATAAAGGCTCTCACTCATGTCCCTGTGGCCCTGCACCCCCCACTGTGTGGCAGGCCCCCCCCCCCCCGTGGAAAACTATCTTTTCAATGGTCATTGTCTCTTGATCTATCAACCTTGCCATACTTACATAAAAATAAAACTTAACTTTTAAAAACAGTTTAGAATTACGGAACCAAAGAGAAAGCAGAGGGTGGAGAAAATGAATAAGGCCACTTCTCACTGGAAAGTCACCACATGCCAATGTGTGCTGTGAACACTTGTCAGGCATTAGCTCACTCAGTCTTCACCCCTGCTTTCCTGTTCATAGGCGCCTCTCTCACATGAGGGAAAGGGCTGCAAGACAAGAGGTTGAATCCCCTTCTGAAGATGACATTTCCAGGGAGGGGGAAGGCGGGCACCGGGGATGGTACACATTTGCTGACCAGATAGGAATGGTGGAAATGGCTGTGGGCTGGCTTCAAAGGGCAAGCTTCTGTGATTTGGTGGAGAACTGGAAATCACTGTAGCATCTTCCAGAAGTTGCTGCAGAAGAGCCGTCTGGCCTTCGCATATACCTCTGTTTTTTTTAACAGATGGTAACAAAAATGGATGGCTTGACTGGATTCCCATCAAACTTCTGCTTATCAAGCACACACAGGGCCAAGCCTCGCAAATCCTTGCTGCATCCAGATTCCTGTTTCAGACAGCTCAGAGATAACTTAAAGGATTGAATCGTGTCAGGTCCTTTTCTGAGTCCAGTTTCTCATTACCTCACCAAGCTACTATTGTTTAAAATCTCCAGGGGTTGATTTGTGAAAACCCCAAATCCATTTTACAATTGAATGTCAAATGTAATGTCGTCTTCTCAAATAAGCCAAAAACTAAATTTCAGAAAAGGGGAACGGCACTGGCTCTGGCTCTGGCTGCATCACATCAAAGCAATAAGCTAAAGATTCAGGTTACGTTGGTGCACATGACTCCCCACTTTTTTCTTTTTTTTTCTTTTGCTGTAAGAGAGATTCACGAAAGGACGTGTGTTTCCTTTTTGGCCAGATTCCTTTGTTGATTTCAGTCTGATTAATGTATGTAGTGAAGACAACCCAAGGTTTCCAAGTGCATTTGGGCACCTAACTCTACTTCAAAAGAGAACCTAGAAGTGTTGGTGCCTCCAAGTTCAGTGTCAGCTGATGATCAAAATCACCTGGCAACCTGGACAGACAAAAGTGACCTCAACCCTACCTGCTGGACCAGTGGAGTTGGCTCCTCTCACTAATTAAAGGCTCCTTCATTCAGGATATCCTATCTCAGCTTTTGTTTATCTGGGAAGCTGGGAGACAAATCTTCCCTTAAAAAACAAAACAAACAAACAAAAACACACACACAAAAACCCATGTCTGTGGCCAGTGGGGTTTGGACAAGCAAATTCTTTGAATAACTCTCACAATGTCCTCCCTGCTACCATAGAACATACCGTCAGGGCTTCACGCCCTCAAGATCTTACAGAGATTTCTTTTTTTTTTTTTTTTTTTTTTGTAGAGACAGAGTCTCACTCTATGGCCCTCGGTAGAGTGCCGTGGCCTCACACAGCTCACAGCAACCTCCAACTCCTGGGCCCAAGCGATTCTCTTGCCTCAGCCTCCCGAGTAGCTGGGACTACAGGCGCCCGCCACAACGCCCGGCTATTTTTTGGTTGCAGTTTGGCCGGGGCCGGGTTTGAACCCACCACCCTCGGTATATGGGGCCGGCGCCTTACCGACTGAGAAGATCTTACAGAGATTTCTGATGCTGCCACCAGCAGTGCACAAGGAGCGGATAGTGCTGGCGGAGTGGTACAGAGTGTGTCTGCAGCCTGGGAGGCAGCTCACTCACTCTCCATTTCTGGAGCTGACAATTGTTCAGTAGAGACATGCAGATTTGCCATTTTGGTAGGTTAAGAATGATTGAAGATTAGCAATGCCGACAACAGAACGACGAGGTTCATAATTTTGGAAAGGAGAGGTTTATTTCTCATAAAGGGCTGCAGCCTGCAGGAGGCCATCTCATAGGCTGGGAAGCAGAGCCTGGGGCAAAAGCCAAGAGCAAGCCTGTCCAGGGAATGGCAGCAGTAAGGAACAGGGACTTATGCTGAGCAGGGTAGCCAAATAGACACATTGAACAAGCTACAGGAAGAATTGTGAATATTTATGAAGGGAGGCATATGTATATGTGCCAACTGAGCTTCATGCCCTTCATGGGGCTTGTGTTAAAGAAATGGCAGTGTTAGCATCCCAGGGTGGAGTTTTTGGGCCTCGGACATCACAAGGTGAAGCAAGTATGACCAGGAGCCGTGGCTCACACTTGTATCCCAGCACTCTGGGAGGCTGGGGTGGGAGTATTGCTAGAGCTAAGGAGTTTGAAACCAACCTGAGCAAGAGTGAGATCCCATTTCTAATGAAAATAGAAGAACCAGCTGTGTGTTGGGGCAGACACTTGTGGTCCCAGCTACTTGGGAGGCTGAAATAGGAGGATCACTTGAGCCCAAGGGTTTGGGGTTGCTATAAGCTATGATACCATAACATTCTACCCAGGGTGACAGAGTGAGACTCCATCTAAAAAAATAGATAAATAAAAATAAAATAAAATTTAAATAAGCAAAAAGCTGCAGCGGAGGTCATGAGGGTTCTGTGGGCACAGGCTCTGCAGGCCGGTCAGAGCCACGCCTGGGGAGAATGCCGTCAGCTGTGCTGATACTGCAGCAAGGTGGGGCAGTCACAGGACAGTGATGCCCGCAGTGGAGGGCGTCTTTCCAGAGGACTGGCTTCTGTCCAACTCTTCGGGAAGAAAACCTAAGATACTAGTCAGAGAGGGAGGCGGAGTAACGAGGTACATTGACTTCTCATCCCGTCATGCCAGGGTTTCAGTTTTAGCAGTTTCTCTGGGGTGCCCTTGGCCAGGGTGGGCCCCATTCAGTCAGTGGGGGGCTGAGAAGCTCATTTTTGTTTCTCAGCAGTTTGGTAGAGCTGGACGCCATCTCTTACAGCATTTCCTCTGTCTTATTACTGTTCTCTGGAAGAGAGCACAACCCAATATCCTGGTTTTCTTGGGACTTTTACCACTGAAAATCCCATTTCCAGGGAAACCTCTGTGTCTTGTGTAGACTAGAGTTGTGGGTCATCATCTGGGGGGCCAGGTTTAAGCTCCTCAGCGTGGTGAATGGGGCACCTCCTCTTGTCTCCATTCTCTGCTCTTTCAGGTTTTGTTAGTGAGGCTCACCAGATGCCAAGCACTGCCAATCTCACGAGTTCGTGAAACAGCCATTGAAGTCTTCGAGAAGCTAGGTGGTTGCACCACATATCCTCTATGTTGGGGCTGGAGCTTTCCCCAACTCCCAAACCGCAGCTCTCAATATGTGCCAGGCACTCTGCTAGGCCCTGGGATTAAAGTGGAGAAGAAGACAGCCAGGTTTCTGGAAACAGAAGCATGTCAAACAATTCTTGTTTAATTGCCAGAAGACATTGCTTTGAAAATGCGGGAATGGCAAGCCTTGAACTTCAATCCCTTCATGAGTTCTAGGACCCCAAAGTAGCTTGGTGGCTATTTCTGTGGAGCCTGGGAGACTGATGCGTGGCTCCCCACCTGGGCCATGTGTAGAGGGGGTGAGCAGACCCAGGTGGGAAGGTTGGGAGCTTCTGAGCCCCACACTTGATAATTCTGGTTTCACAGCTGAGTTAATTTTTCTTGAGAGTTCTTCCCTTGCAGATTGCTGCTCTTATGCACAACTTTTAAAACAGGGATTATTGGCACCTACTATTTTACTGAAAAAGGACACTTGTCAGAGCCATAAAACAATTCTTTCAAAGACAGCCAAGGACCTCCTGGTTTGATTAGCTGTATTCCTCAAACTGGGGAGTGCTGTGGTTTCCTAGCAGATGTGAGAAACCACAGCTCAAACAAGGAACATCTTTGTGGAAAACATGAAGATTTAGGAAATTTTTCTGTTAAAAAAATTCTGGTTAAAAACCCAGATTCATATTAGAGGTAAAATGGAAAATTCTTACAAAAAATTTAATATAAAACAAGCAGAATTCATAATTTTGAAGTTACTTCAGGCTCTCCTCCTAAATTTTCAGGTCACAGAATTAAATTTTCAGGAGCACGGAACCAGACCTTAGTAATAAGTCATAGGAACCTCAGCTCACCCGTCATTCGGTTAATTCCTGAACTCAACTCTGGCCTAATAGTCTCTGTAAGAATTTTTTCTTTTTTCATGTAGGCCACTGATAATGTGAAATCCATTTCTTGGAGATAAGCTACTCTTAATCAAAAAAATGCTCAAACATGCGACTGTGATTTTCAAAAAGACTTTAGATACCAGGTTTTGAAAGCGTTTTTTGGTGTCTACATTACAGCAGAATCTTGAATTAAGCTATTATATTTCATAGGCATTGCAGTTTGGTCTCCAAAATTATGAAAAATTGTCCTTGAATAAAATATTCCCCAAACAACAGAATATTTGGCTGACTTTAAATGACTAATTATTGTCGTAATTGTTATGGGAGAGCATGGAAAGTGTGCTCTTCTGCTTATAAAGTTTCCCCTGGAAGTTGCATGGCTCGAGTCTTAAAAAGCAGGTGAGTAGAAAATGTCAGACATTTTATTAAAAGCAGCTATTTGTCGTCTCTGTCTTGGCTTTCCTGGGAAGAATTATTTAGCACTGACTGTTAGCAGTAAGGATGAAGCTGAAGTGAGGCTCCATTAGTTCAGATGGCCAAGCCATTAGGCTGGCATTTTGAAGCCTGAATATCAAAAACGACAGTCATCCCTGTAAGAGCAATGGGAAATGTGATTTCCAGTCCAAAATAATGGAAAAGTTTCTGTGGTATTGAACAGGCTCTGCGGAGGAGGGCAGAAGGAACCAGCAGGTGCCTGCCTCCTCACTGTTGAGGCTTTGGGAGCGTGTTGTTTGAATGGATTTCTGCTTTTATACGTCTTCCATTGTTTTGATGAGATGGCTTTGCCAAGTAGGTGTTTGTTTTGTTTCTTTTCTCCCCTCTGTGTAAAGATTTTTATAGTCTTCAAACCATACTATGTCTTGTGATTGTTCTCTTTGTTAGAAGAGAGAAAGTTATAATATAACCCCCTTAGCTTTTCTCCGCTGGTGTTGTGCTGTAATTGGGTGTTCTGTGTTGAGTTTTAAGTGACAGTGCCACACACAAGTTGGTAAGCATTCAGTAATTACCAGGAATTACGAAGTCAGATTCAAACCTGCCAAGGCGAAATTTTTACTTTAAATTCAAGTTATGGTTATCTTCCTTTGATTTTTATTGATTTTGTAATTTGTAAAGAAACAGGGTTTCACTACTCATCGTCTCAGTAAGAGATGACAAAGTATGTGAAACATTTTAGAAACGTGGAAGGCTGTTCTTCAGTTTTCCTCTAATAGGAGTGTTTTATTTCTAGGTAATCAAAGGAGGTGTTCATCATATAGATGAAATATAAAACTTAGTTTTCAGCATTCACTAGGGATCTCTAGGAAGTATGTTAGCACAAAGATGTGTATGTGAAGAGAAAAAATGTAAAGGAGAATTACCTTTAATTATAAGTTGCACTTGCCCAACACAAAAAGAAATTACCGTTAGCCTAGATACTTGTAAACTTGAGATTTTATTGTTTTCCATATATTTCCAGGGAAGGAGCTTAGATTAATAAATGAGAATAATAAAGAGAGGAAGCCAGGCTGCAATTTTGGCAAATGTCTGGGCCCACAGACTTCTAGAAGAACCTATAATGATTCCTTCCATTGCACTATAAAACAATTTCTCTGGTGTCTGGTGTCCAAGACAATCTGGCTTTGAATCTGCCTTACCATTATAATTTGTAAAGAAACAGAGTTTCTTTACATCAATTACATGAATCTGAGCCTTAACTTCTTTGAGGCTCAATTACTTTGTCTGCAAAGTGGGCACCAACAATATGTACTTTGAAGATTTTTTTTTAACAGGATCAAATAAGGTGCTATATGTGTAATCCATACCCTGGTTTTGACACACAATGGTTTCACAATCATCAGAGACTCATATTGTATAAGTCATTGTAACCCCTATGGAGCAAGCCCTGACCTTAAACCATAACATCCACTAGAGAAAAAAAGGATGCTTCTCAGCCCCAAATATAAAAATTCTTAATTGTTTTTTATATTACTCAGCTGATGATTATTCATAATGAATATTTGATATGCAATTAAAGTATTCAAAAATTTTTAGATTTATTTGGTGCCAAAAAATAATAATAGTGATAATGATAAGAAGGTAACAGACAAGCATTGTCTTTTTGTTAACTTTGGTTAATTTCAAAGGGTGCCGATGCGGTCTGACTTTAGTATTAATCATTATTCGTTACTCTAAGTATCAGTTTGGTTTCATTTGGTAGAAAGAAACCGCCCAGAAATTTGACAGGGAAAGTTAATTGCAGCAGGGGACTGGAATAATGAGAATTGGTTAATAAGAGAGCTGAAAGAAAACAGCAATAGCAGATGCCAGGAGCAGCTGCCACCCTGAGGGCCGAGATGGACACTGAGGGTCACACAGTGAGGGGATGGCACAGCTCCGATGCATGGATGGCAGACAGGTCACTGGGCTCTGCTCTGGTAGAACTTGCTGGAAATCTACCCTCTAAAACATGTTAGAAATCTCTCTAAGGTGATGGGGAACTGTCAGCAAGGTGTGTCTCCAAGGAGGCCCTGAGTCTCTGCCACACATCGGCCTGCGAGGGGCTGCCCTGGGCAGCTGCCAGGCACTGCTCATACCCGGGCCACCCTGCATTGCAGGAGCTGAGCACTGACTCCCTGCAGAGGCCTTCCTGAAAAAGGAAGAGAAACACTCTGCAAAGTCTCCCCAGTAGCTCTGACTGGCCAAAGCAAAAATATTCAAATAGTACAGAACCATTTCCCCAGAGCAGGGTTAAGAGCATGAATTTGGAGCTGAGCACCAGTACATGCCTAACTTTTTCAGAAATACACCTGTATGGACTACACGTGGTGAGACCCGGGAAGTGGGAGAGCATAAGCGTCCAGGAGGCTTACCCCGGTCTATGACAAAGAGTCCAGCCTGTGACAGAAACCCTGGCCTGTTACAGAGAGTCCAGCCTGTGACAGAGAGCCTGACCTGTGACAGACAGCCTGGCCTGTGACAGAGAATCCGGCCTGTGACAGCCTGGTCTGTGACAGACACCCTGGCCTGTGACAGACACCCTGGCCTATGACAGACACCCTGGTCTGTGACAGACATCTGGCCTATGACAGAGAGCCTGGTCTGTGACAGACACCCTGGCCTATGACAGACACCCTGGCCTGTGACAGACACCCTGGCCTGTGACAGACATCCTGGCCTATGACAGAGAGCCTGGCCTGTGACAGACACCCTGGCCTGTGACAGACACCCTGGCCTGTGACAGACACCCTGGCCTATGACAGAGAGCCTGGCCTGTGACAGACACCCTGGCCTATGACAGACACCCTGGCCTGTGACAGACATCCTGGCCTATGACAGAGAGCCTGGCCTGTGACAGACACCCTGGCCTATGACAGACACCCTTGCCTGTGACAGACATCCTGGCCTATGACAGAGAGCCTGGCCTGTGACAGACACCCTGGCCTATGACAGACACCCTGGCCTATGACAGACACCCTTGCCTGTGACAGAGAGCCTGGCCTGCCTTGTTTTGTCTCTTGGTGTGTTTGTTTTCCTTGTAATGTTCTTGAGATATAAAGCTTGAACTGAGAGACCCTACAAGAAGCAACTTTATGAACTTCGGGTTTATGGCTATAAAAATATTGTTAGTGGTTATTCGTCATGCCACGTAGGGTATTAAACGAGAACTCTGTGGAGACTCTTCCCTGGTTGCACGGAGGGGCAGCGGCCCTCCTCTCTCCTAAGTATGCTGGTATCTAAGGGATTAAATCTCATTGAACGAATGCTATCTGTAACAAAAGGCAAGAAAATGTCACTGAAAGAGAAAATAAAAAGAAAATAAACTCTGCAAGACTTTGTGCTTATGTCCGTTTGATTTATTTAGTCTGGTAAAGGAGATGTAAATGTCTTATAGACAGTATGTATACGTTGAGATTATATACTGTTGAGATTATAAGCATATTGCTTTAAAATTTTCTCTGAGTATTTCATATTTGTATCTTATCTTTCCCCATTTAAGATCCTTCTAGTTTCTCTAGGACAGGAACTATGTAGTCTCTGCTTAAAAAAAAAAAAATAAAAAAAACTTGCAAATGGGCAACACTTAGCATACAGGTAGTAGGGAGAGCTGTCTAACCAGCAGAAAAGTTTAGTTGACAGAATTTTATTCACGTCAAAGAACCTCACAGAATAGTTATGAAGTTTATGTTAGTAGCTACCTACTATCATCAGTAGTTTGGGGTAGTACTGTTTCTTAACATTTGCCCGTAATGTTTATGCTTCCTATTTGTCTTTTTGAAGATTTTTTTGTCAGCTATTAAACACACTGCTTTCTTTTTTAAAAAACTTACAGCATAACCCAAGAAATCTTTTTCTAGATGCTTCTTAGCAGCTCAGTCCCACTTTGCTTCACTCACGTGGTCTGGATAAAGTTGCCCCATTCAACTACTTTGCAATTCCTTGGTAGGAAGGACACTTGAGAGGAGCTGGAACCAGCGTCTGTCAAATAACTATGAATTCCTAATAAGGCAGAATGAAAGTCCCTGGAATCATCATAACCGTTCCCAGGGCAGAGAGAGGTTGTTTGGAGACCTTGCTCTGCAGTTTGGGATCAACCCTGGGAAGCCCTCAAAGTCTGCCATGAAGTTTTCTCAAAGTATATTTCAATACTTGAACTCATCAAAAAAGTAATAAAAACGTCATTTAATTTTAAAAGATATTATCATTTAAATGGTCTGTTAGAAAAACTACAGCAGCCTGGTGCTCTCAAAGAAGACAGCTGAAAGGATAATTAGCCATCAGCAGAATGCCAAGACATTACCCGGAAAAGCAAAGGGCACAGGAACCTCTAAAATTCATGGGAACAAAAATCAGCACCGAGACCTAGACGCTCATTAGTGCTGAGTGACGAGATGACTATGATGGTGATGGATTTTATGCAGTTCTAGAATATTCCTTGGGATTATTCAGGGAATCAGAAATCGACACATTTCACATTCCCGTCTGGATCTAAAATGGCCAATGAAATTCATTTTGTCCTGCATATACCTCCATCGGTAGGCATGCTGCAATAAGCCAAGTTAAAGGGCAAAATTTGGCGCGACTTATGTGTAACAACCACCTTTTTATTTTCCTGGGGTCAGATCCAATTAAGACAGGCAGAGATGGAAATACTAGCTTTAGGATTTATCAAAGTCAGATAAGAGAACAGGGGTTTATGCGTGGGCCAAAGGGAATACTAATTCCTCCTATGTCAGTAGAATGGGTCCCTGACCTGCCCGCATGGCGCTGCCTTGGGGGCTGGAGAAGGAGAGAAAGAGCCAAGTGCTTCCCCCTCCCAGAGCTCCCGGTGGACACAGGTGGGAACAGCCACGGCTCTTCCTCATTAATGCAGACCGTTTTCTGTGAATTCCCGTGTTTAATTTTCATCTTGATTGACTCTGAAAAATAATCCTCTATGTATCCATGAGGAAATGAGATTTTTCTTCTTACAGATTTCTCACTTCTGATTGAGCAAATTCTTTATTTTTCCCTTGTAACTAAAACTCTCTAGTCTCCAGGTAAATTTCTTCTTACTTGGCAAAATATGATAAAATAAGATACTAAGTAAAGTACAATAAAAGTTAAAATTCTTGCTCGTCCTTACTGGAGTTGCAAGATCTCTCTCTTGAATATGACCGGCCTGGCCTCAGGATTTTCTTGCTCTGATTCAAATGCAAAAACAGTGCAGCTGGTTTATGGGAGGGCAGAGCCAGAGGCAAGCCCACCTGTCTGCTGTCTTGAGTTCTTCCCGCTTCAAGGCATTTGCCACCAAAAGACCTCAAGCTATGCAGTCTAGCAGAGAGGTTGAGAGTACTCTGGAGGCGGATGGCTTTGATTTTGAATTTCAGCCTTGCTCTGACTGGCTCTGTGACTTTGAGAGTGGTTCCCACCTGGCTCAGTCACAGGTGCTTCTTGTGCAAAATGCAGCCACTTTATCCCTCTTTCAGTGTCTGTGATAACTGAGATAATGCATCCTGCCATGCCCAGCCTAGCAAGTGCCAGCATGACCCATTATCAAGTGCACTTATATTGAGTATGAATAAAAAATAGTCTGATTGAATTTATACAAGTTGTGAACAAAAGCGGAATGACCAGGTAAACCATTGAGGAAGCTACATCAGTTACATGCTTCTCCTCCAAGAGCATCATCACCAGAAGTGATCCTCTAGTCTATAACTTCTTTTCTTCCTCATGTCCTGGTCTGATTTCTGCTGGCTCTACCTCATCTTTTCCTTCTCTGGATGCCTTGAATCCCCAAGAGAGCAGTGGGGCTTTGTTCCCCTAATCTTATCTACTTTCTCCCTAACCATGAGTACCTGTGCCCCTCTCAGCCTGACGATATGTCAAGGGGATCGAGTTCTTCCTTATACGCATAAGGGAAAGTTCCGTTTTAGCAATCCTCAAATCTGACACTAATAACTCAGATTCTTTTGGTTCTGTAACAAGTTAAAGCTATTTCTTTTTTGTTCTTTAAAAATTTTATTTGACAAACACTAAGTCTTTGTCAAGTATTCCTAGTAATACTTTCTACATGCCAGACATGGTTCTAAGCATTTTGTAAGTATTAACTCATTTCACCCTCATAACATCTCTAGGAGTAGATCCTGTATTTAATTCAATTTTATATGAAACAGAAACCAAGGCAGGGAGGGGCTTAATGACTTACCCCAGGTTACACAGCTATTACTTGATGGAGGCAGATTTCATGCTAAGGAGTCTGGCCCTAGCTTCTGCTTTTAGCAGCTTGGCTAAGCTGCCTCTCAGCCACCCTCATAAAATTGTCCTCAAGTCTCACACTGCCAAGGGATGGGAATTCTAGGCTTAATTAGATGAAGGTTGAAGAAATTAAGAATGTATAAGTTTTAGAGAGTTCACCACCTCAAATATTTATCATTTCTTTGTAGTGAGAACATTTAACATCTTCTGTTTTAGCTGTTTCAAAATGCGTAATACATTATTATTAACTATAGTCACTGGGCCATGCAATACATTACCAGAATTTATTCCTCCTGTCTCACTGGACCGTCGTTCCCTTTGACCAAGGTCTTGGTTTTCCCTGAACAGCCCATCACACATATGGCATATATGCTCATTATTTGTCAATTAAAAATAAAATGAAATGAAAACAAAACAAAACAGTTGTGCATTCATTGTCCAAAACTAAGAGGAAAGCTGATCCAGAAGAACAGCAGGTCTTGTGGGTTTTTTTTTTTTTTAATTTATTTATTTTTAAACCCTAGCTGTGTACATTAATGCAATCATGGGGCACCATACACTGGTTTTATAGACCATTTGACACATTTTGATCACACTGGTTAACATAGCCTTCCTGGCATTTTCTTAGTTACTATGTTAAGACATTTATATTCTACATTTTGTAAGTTTCACATGTACCCTTTAGGTGTAATCCCACCAATCACCCTCCCTCTTCCCATCTTTCCCCCTCTCCTTTGCTCCCTCTCCCCCTTCCCTATATTTTTAGGTTATAACTGGGTTATAACTTTCACATGAAAGCTATAAATTAGTTTCATAGTAGGGCTGAGTACATTGGATACTTTTTCTTCCATTCTTGAGATACTTTGCTAAGAAGAATATGTTCCAGCTCCATCCAAGTGAACATGAAAGAGGTAAAGTCTTGATCTTTCTTTAAGGCTGCATAATATTCCATGGTGTACATATACCACAATTTATTAATCCATTTGTGGATGGATGGGCACTTGGGCTTTTTCCATGACTTAGCAATTATGAATTGGGCTGCAATAAACATTCTGGTACAAATATCTTTGTTATGATGTGATTTTTGGTCTTCTGGGTATATACCTCGTAGAGGAATAGTAGGATGGAATGGGAGGTCTATTTTTACATCTCTAAGTGTTCTCCAAACATCTTTCCAAAGGAATGTATTAGTTTGCATTCCCACCAGCAGTGTAGAAGTGTTCCATTTTCTCCACATCCACGCCAACATCTCCAACATCTCTGGTCTTGGGATTTTGTGATATGGGCTAATCTTACTGGAGTTTGATGATATCTCAAAGTAGTTTTGATTTGCATTTCTCTGATGATTAAGGATGATGAGCATTTTTTCATATGTCTGTAGGCCGTGTGCCTGTCTCCTTCAGAGAAGTTTCTCTTCAAGTCCCTTGAGATGGGATCACTTGTTCTTTTCTTGCTAATATGTTTGCGTTCTCTGTGGATTCTGGTTATTAAACCTTTGTCGGAGACATAACCTGCAAATATCTTCTCCCATTCTGAGAGCTGTCTGCTTGCTTTACTTACTGTGTTCTTGGCTATGCAGAAGCCTTTTAGTTTGATCAGGTCCCAGTAGTGTATTTTTGATGCTGCTTCAATTGCCCAGGGAGTACTCCTCATAAAATACTCACCCAGGTCGATTTCTTCAAGAGTTTTCCCTGAATTTTCCTCTAGTATTTTTATAGTTTCATGTCTTAAGTTTAAATCTTTCATCCAGTGAGAGTCTATCTTAGTTAATGGTGAAAGGTGTGGATCCAGTTTCAGTTTTCTACAGCTTGCCAGCCAGTTTACCCAGCACCATTTGTTAAATAGGGAATCTTTTCCCCATTGAATGTTTTTAATTGGCTTGTCAAAGATCAAATAACAGTAAGTAGCTGGGTTCATCTCTTGTTCTCTATTCTGTTCCATACATCTACCTCTCTGTTTTTGTGCCAGTACCATGCTGTTTTGATCACTATCGATTTATAGTATAGTCTGAGGTCCAGTAGTGTGATTCCTCCTGCTTTGTTTGTATTTCTGAGTAATGTCTTGGCTATTCAAGGTTTCTTATGATTCCATATAAAATGAAATATTATTTTTTTGAGACCTTTGAAGAATGACAGTGGAGCTTTACTAGGGATTGCATTAAAATTGTATATTGCTTTGGGTAGTGTAGACATTTTAACAATGTTGATTCTTCCCAGCCATGAGCATGGTACGTTTTTCCATTTGTTAACATTTTCAGCTATTTCTTTTCTTAGAATTTCATAGCTCTCTTTATAGAGATCTTTCATGTCCTTTGTTAGATAAACTCCCAAATATTTCATTTTCTTTGGCACTACTGTGAAAGGAATAGAGTCCTTGATTGTTTTTTCAGCTTGAGTATTGTTGGCATATATAAAGGCTACCGATTTATGAATGTTGATTTTGTAACCTGAGATGCTGCTGTATTCCTTGATCACTTCTAAGAGTTTTGTAGTAGAATCCCTGGTGTTTTCCAGATATACAATCATATCATCTGTGAAGAGTGAAAGTTTGATCCCTTCTGACCCAATATGGATACCCTTGATTGCTTTTTCTTCCTTAATTGCGATGGCTAAAACTTCCATTACCGTGTTAAAGAGCAGTGGAGACAATGGGCAGCCCTGTCTGGTTCCTGGTCTGAGTGGAAATGATTTCAATTTAACTCCATTCAATACGATATTGGTTGTAGGTTTGTTGTAGAGAGCCTCTATCAGTTTAAAAAATGTCCCTTCTATAGCAATTTTCTTAAGTGTTCTGATCATGAAGGGATGCTGGATATTATCAAAAGCTTTTTCTGCATCAATTGAGAAAATCATATGGTATTTGGTTTTTAATTTGTTTATGTGCTGAATTATACTTATAGATTTACGTATATTGAGCCAGCCTTGAGACCCTGGGATAAAACCGACTTGGTCATGATGTATAATTTGTTTGATGTGTTGCTGGATTCTGTTTGTTAGGATCTTGTTGAATATTTTTGCATCTATATTCATTAGTGATATTGGTCTATAATTTTCTTTTCTTGTTGGATCTTTTCCTGGTTTGGGGATCAGAGTGATGTTTGCTTCATAGAACGTGTTAGGTAGTCTTCCTTCTTTTTCTATATTTTGGAAAAGGTTGAGTAATATAGGTACTAGTTCCTCTTTAAAGGTTTGGTAGAATTCTGACATGAAGCCATCTGGTCCCGGGCTTTTCTTTTTTAGGGAGATTTTGTGTGGTTGATGCTATTTCAGAACTTGATATGGGCCTGTTCAACATTTCCACTTGATTCTGGCTAAGTCTTGGAAGGTGACATGCTTCCAGGTATTGGTCAATTTCCTTCAGATTTTCATATTTCTGAGAATAAAGTTTCTTGTAATATTCATTAAGGACTTTTTGAATTTCTAAGGAGTCTGTTGTTATTTCATCTTTGTCATCTGATTGATGAAATTAGAGATTTTACTCTTTTTTTCCTGGTTAGGTTAGTCAAAGGTTTATCTATTTTATTGGCCTTTTCAAAAAGCCAACTTTTTGATTTATTGATTTGTTGTATAATCCTTTTGTTTTCAATTTCATGTAATTCTGCTCTAATTTTGGTTATTTCTTTTCTTCTACTGGGTTTGGGGTTGGAATGTTCTTCCTTTTCCAGTTGCTTGAGATCTCCCATTAAGTTGTGAACTTCTCTCTTTCCGTTCTCTTGAGGAAGGCTTGCAGTGCTATAAATTTCCCTCTTAGGACTGCCTTTGCGATATCCCAAAGGTTCTGATAATTCGTGTCTTCATTGTCATTTTGTTCCAAAAATTTGTTAATTTCCTTAATCTCATCTATGACCCAGCTATCATTCAGCATAAGGTTATTTAACTTCCATGGGCAGGGGAAAGGAAATTTGCATAATGCCAGAGATGAAGTTGGAGAACAATAGAGGGAAAGTTGGTTGGGTTCATGGAATGATAGAGTTCACCGTCATTGTCCAGAGCAGAGTATGGGGGCCAAAACATGGGAGGAGATAGATGAGCCTCAGAGGGCTCATGATTGGGGCTAAATGAATGCATGCAGTCTCTTCTCCTATTTTTTTTTCTGTTTCTTTTTTTGGGGTGGGAGTGGGACAGAGTCTCACTGTGTTGCTCAGGCTAGAGTTCTATGGCAACAGACTAGCTCATAGCAACCTCAAACTCCTGGGTCCAAGCAATTGTCCTGCTTCAGCCTCCCTGGTAGCTGGGACTGTAGGCACCCACCACAACACCTGGCTAATTTTTCTATTTTTAGTAGAGATGGGGTTTCATTCTTGCTCAGGCTGGTCTCAAACTCCTGAGCTCAAGTGATGCTCCTGCCTTGGCCTCCCACAGTGCTAGGATTACAGGCGTGAGCCACAGCACCAGCCTATGGTGTCTCTTCTTGACTAGGATTTGATATCTTGTTTCTCCTGGCACTTTTGCCTTGCTACATTTGGGGGTGATTGTGCCTCAGAGTTACACTTTTGGAGGCAAGTTGAAACACACTAAAAATAAAATGTCATCCTCAGAGTTATAAATGATCTTGTTGAAGATGGCAACAGGGATGTGTTTAAAGTCTGACGCAGCTACTCTATAAGCAGCGTATCAGTGGGCTCAGGAAGAGGAAAGATGTGTGCTAACTGCAGGAGGGAGCCACATAAGCAAGGCCAAGTGTGATCAAGTGGCACAAATTTTTTTTTTTTTTAGTTATTATATATTTTAATTTTAATTTTTTAAGAATATCGTACTTTAATGTTGACTGTAGTCACCAAGTTATATAATAGATCTCTTGAATTTATTTCTCCTGTCTAACTGAAATTTTGTGTCCTTTGACCAACATCTCCCTATAACCTGCCTGCACCCACACCCTGCCTCCCTCAGCAACTGGTAACCAACTTTCTATTCTCTGCTTTTTTGAGTTCAACGTCTTTAGATTTAACATATATGTGACCTCATGCAGCGTTTGTGTTCCTGTGCTGGGCTTATTTCACCTGGCATAATGTTCTGCAAGTTCTTCCACATCGCCACACATGACAGCATTCTCCCTCTCCTCACCCTTTTAAGGCTGAATAGTACCCACTGTGCATACCTACCATGTTCTCTTTATCCATTTGTCTGTTGACGGGCACCTGGGTTGATTACGTAATTTAGCTATTGTGTATAATGCTGCAGTGAACAAGGGCATGCAGATATTTCTTTAACATGCTTATTTCAATTTCCCTGGATATATGCTCAGTAATAGAATTGATGGATCACACGGTAGCCCTGACTTTAACTTTTTTAGGCATCTCCATTCTTTTTTCCACAATGCCTGTACTAATTTGCATTCCTACCAATGTGTACAAGGGTCCCCGTTCGTGCTCTTGCCATTACTTGTTATCTTTCATCACCTTGATAGCAGCTGTTCTAGTAGGTTTGAGGGGACATCTCACTGTGGTTTTAATTTGCATTTCTCTACTAATTAGTGATTAAGCATTTCTCATTACTTATCTGTATGTCTTCTTTTAAGAAATGTCTATTCAGATCCTCTGCCTACATTTCCATAGTGTCGTTTTCTTGCTATTGAGTTGTTTGTATTCCTTATATGTTTGGGGTGTTAACCCCTTATCTGATATACTGTGGGATATCAGTATATCACAGTCCATGTGATATTTGAGAAGCTATGGGGAGTGTGACTGCTCCAGAGAAGTGAGGAAGGACAGATGTGCTCCCCTCCAAGAACAGCCTGTAACTGATGACCACAGCGATTAGCTAAGGCAACGCAGTGAGAACCTAGATACGGAGGTGCTGAGTTCTGGGAGTCTGCATGTTTTATCAGGGAAAACCTTCCTGGAATAAAGATTTTGAATATAATTGTGGACTGGAACACCTGGGAAGTGGTATTGCTGTGTGTTAAGTGAGGACTTGGTAAGTCCCTTTTGATATCTTTGTGGACAATATGATACACATAAGTAGGATGATGATCCAGTAAGGTCAACTGATCAGTAGGTGGTTGAAAAATACTTAGGTGGCATCTGAATAATGGTGATGACAGCACAGAAAACAGGTGCTGGGCTGGTTGAGTTTAATGATGAAATTGCCTGTGGAGGCAACGTAAAGGTTATCCACGGATTTGCTACATTAACATTTAGACATTTCTCTATAATTTCATGTTTCTTTTTGGATGACTTTTTGATTTAATTTAACCAATGTTATTAAGTAAATGATAAAGGTCATTATATGAAAGGAAAATGATAAATCTCTAATATTCAGTAATGAAGTCTTTATGGCAAATATCACACACTTAGAATTACCTTAAATGTAAGAATGAAGCTCATTTAGCCTTTTATTAAAGCTTCGACTATTCAGGGATAATATTTTATCAGTCTTTTATGCTTTGATCTCATCTTACTTCACAGCATGTCCCTTGCTAAACATGGAATTATAGGTGTCTTTGAGGGGTGAATACATAATTTGTGGCTGATGGTAGGCCTTCATTTAACATCTAGCAAACAGCACATTTTCTAGCAAACAGTACATTTTCCTTTTGTTTTCACAACATGAGGCATTTGAGGCAACATTTAGAGATTGCATTGAGATTGATCCAGGCTAATCATATTAACTCCATTTCTTTGTCCAATGATTGGTCCAGTGTTCTGCAGGGGACCCCATTCTGGCCAATGAGCTTAAATGGAACTCTTGGGAATTCTGGGAAGGATTTCTCTCTTTTGCAGAGAGAGTGAGGCAAAAGGAAAGCCCCTTCTGCCTTCTTTCCTCTTCCCTATGAGCTGTTGTGTGAGCATAAGATGTCCTAAGGAAAGAAGCCCAAGGGCAAATGCTCCCACTCTAAGGATGGTGAGAGAAGGCAAAAAGCACAGAGCCCTAAGTGGCATTGTCGGTGGGCCTGGCCAGCCCTGTCACTGCCTGCCTCTTGGTCCATGTGAAGTGAGAAATGATTCAGGCCATGTTGTTTGTATTTGCCGTTACTTGCTGAGGGCAGAGCCCTCATGAATGGATTACTTCTGTTACTATGGGAGAGATTTTAAGAAAAGGACGGAGTTCCAGTCCCCACCCACTCTCTGACTTGCATGCTGTTTCTTCAGGCTCTCTTATCGTGTGGTGCCTTCCCGCATGCTAGGATGCAGTCAGAAGGCCCTCACCAGAGGCAGCTACTTGATTTGGACTTCCCAGGCTCTAGAACTGTGAGCCAAATATTTTCTTTCCTGTATAGATTATCCAGCTTATGGTATTCTTTTATAGGAGCAGAAAATGAACAAATGGGCTAAGACAATTGACATCCCTAATTTTGGTAGTCCCCTGAATAATTTTTTTCCAGCTACTTTGGGATGCATTTGCATTAAAAATCAATGCAGCTTCCAAGGCAGTACATGGGTTCCTCCAGAAGTTAATGCAGCCTGAAGGTATCTACTTAAGACAGAAAAACAAACAAACAAAAAAAAAAACAAAACCCAAAAACCCACAGCTCTTGGCCATTGAGAGATTGTTTTGTTTGCTTATTGTGTTTGCTTGCACACAAGATGGAAATGAAGTTAATTTGAAAGTTCCCTTTTGAAGGGATGATTTGGAGATATTTCACCTTAAAAAAGATATGTGTACTGGAAGAGTAAAATTAAAAATAAGTGAAATCTGACATCCTCTTTAAGTACATTTTTTCACTTTTATCCTCTATGCCAGTTGATTTATGAAGGCTTTTTGGCTGTGAGCTTATCATATTGCAATCTTTCCCAGGCAAAAGCAATTTGAAGGTAGTTGTGGCTGAAGGCACTGACTTCCATTTAAGACTGTCAACTTGATGAATAGAATGATGACTTAACACAGACAGGACCGATAAAGAAGATCTGTTCCTCACAGGTAGCAGGCATGTGGAATGATGATTTAATCAAATGGACTGGATTACTATGCCCTAGAAATGATACATTTCACTATTTTTGAACACTTAGAAATAGAATAAACTAAGACCTAGAATCTTCCAAACTAATTCTTGTTTATGATTTTTGGCCGGGGCTGGGTTTGAACCCGCCACCTCCAGCATATGGGACCGGCGCCCTACTCCTTGAGCCACAGGCACCGCCCCCTAATTCTTGTTTAAATCATGTCCATTTTGATTGATCTTGAAGTTGTATACATATTTGCTCTGTTTTACTTTGGTTGGAATTTTCATTCTTTGCAATTTTTACCTAATTTGTTATTTTCAAAATGTCTTTTTTATTAACCAATGAAATCCTAATCTTGAAATCTTCAATTTTCCTTACATATAGTGCTTGCACAGTCATTGAGAGCTGTTGTGGACCACCTACTCCTTGCATGAGACATCAAATAAGTGCCAATATATATGCCATTAGCATTACGAGATGTGATTAAAGGTGTTTTAAAGGAACAGTATGTGGATCCTGATCTGACCAGAGGGTGGGGAAAACTTCTGTGATCTAGTAAATTTTGAGCTAAAACCTGAAAGACAGAATACATTCTACCTAACAATACTATTTTTTTCAGTGGTTTTTCCCTTGGTAATTCAATCATGAGTGTGTGTGTTGTGTTTAGGTGAGTTTCCTCTAGACAGAGTTGGTCTGATTCTGATTCCCGGACAGTAAAGGCAGAGCCAGCACCGTCACAGTGAAGCTTCAAGACAACTATCTGAAGTACTCCAGGAAGAGTGTGGACCGAGGAGGGTTGAAGAACTGAGAAGAGAGGGAAAAGCTCAAATAACAGGTCCTGGGCAGGAACATAAACAGCTTGATTCTGAGCTTGTGTCTAAGAAAATAAAAATCAAGTTGTTAATCTTACATGGGCATAAATTCACTTCCCTTTTATGTTGTTGATTCATGAAGCATCTTGTAGTGTTTTTGTGTAAGAACTATTTGAGCTGCGATCAAAGGAATATCACATGAAGCCCTTTTGCAGAGATGCCGAGGTGTCTGTCCCTGCTTTCTGTCATACCTAGATCTACAAAGACAGTGTTACAAGAAAACTGGGGCACTGAACTCTTAACCTTTTCATCAGATAGCATATTTGTGGATTTCTACAGCCCTTGTCTTCTTATACATATGGTAAGTAGTAAAGCATGATTCAAATTTAAGGTATGAATCCTACCAAACTTACCTGTCAGACGAGACTGATAAAATTTGAGTCAAACATTCAAACTATTTATCTTCAGAATTTCTAAATGTATATTTAACCATTTCTTTTCTCCCTCCCTCCAATCTTCCTTACCTCCCTTTGTTCCTGTAACAACCCCCCCCACACACAAAAACAAAAAAGTTCTACTGAATTCTTACTGTGTCAAACTAGAGATAGAGGGATAAATAGGGAATGCTTGCTACCTTCAAAAGGAATGAACAGGCAGGTATAGTTTTGTTCGTCTATGTAAAGTGATGCTTCCTGTAGACAAAGTAAGCATGCTAGTCAAAGTTGGAAGAGTTTTGTGAGATCATCGAGGAAAGACTTTGGTTAATAAAATCAAAAAAGATGAATAAAAATGATTAATCACATGGTTTTCATCTCCTTATACCAAGGAGTTTTATAAACTTGGCTCATATCTCAGTATTTGAGGAGGAAGATAGGATGAATGAAGACTAAACAGGTTAAATCTGTTTTCTTTGTTTGGAACTCTGTTTCTAGGCAGGAAATAAGAAAGAGTGTGGGCGATGTGGGTGGGGGGCATTAGTTGGACACCTGTGGGCACAGAGCGGTAGCTGCTGAGGGACTGGATGGGAAGGGAGGAATGCACACGCCTGGTGTCACGGAAGAGGCTGTGAAGAGGGATGAAAGTGGAGTGAAGACCACAGGTCATGGGGCGAATCCATTGTTTGATTGCTGTCTTCAAAATTTCATGTTTAAACTTTTTATTATGAACAATCTCAAACAAATTCCAAGGTAAAGAGAATACTGTAAGGTATAATAATATAAACAAAATGAACCCCACATACCCATCACCTGACTTCAGCTACTACACGCACGCATTATTCATTCAAAACCAGTCTCACTTACTGTCTGCTCCTCATCCCACACCCCAGGATTACTTTGAATTATAGACGTCATATAATGAATTACATCTGTAAATTTTTTTGTTAAAAAAAAATTAAATTTTTTTTCCCAGAAGCATAAGTATGGTTGGGTGTGATAGTTCACACTTATAATCCTAGCACTTTGAGAGGCCAAAGTGGTGGATTTCTTGAACTCAGGAATTCAAGACCAGTTGGAGGAGTGAGACCCTGTCTCCACAATAAATAGAAAAATTAGCTGGGTACAGTGGTGTGTGCCTGTAGTCTGAGCTTCTCTGTAAGGGGAGGCAGGAGGATCACTTGAGTCTAGGAGTTTGAGTTGCAGTGAGCTATGAAGACACCACTGCACTCAGGCCCAGATGACAGAGTGAGACTCTGTCTTAAAAAAAAAAAAAAAAAGCAAAACTAAACCAACCAACCAAACAAACAAACCTAAACTAAGTATGCAATCACGACCTACCTAAAGTACTAATAATGAATATTACTGGATTATCCAGTCAACTGTCCAAATTGTCACAGACAATTTTTTGCTCCAGTTGATTTGTTTGAATCATGATCCAAACAAAGTTCATTATATTTGGTTGATTAGTGCTCATCTCCAAGCAAATCCTCATACCTTTCCATTTAGAACACAAAGCACTCAGGTTTCCTTATTCTTTGAGGCACAAAATCATAGACTCTGGCACTGCACATAGGTTCAAGTCCTAGGTTATGTTCCTTGGGTGATGATCTTGGGGATGTCACTTAACCTTTCTGTGCCTCACTTGTCTCATCTGTAAAATGGGGATAGCATTTCTTAGTGTTGCTGGGAAGACTCAAGCTTAGACATAAATAGTGTTACATTAGTGTTTTCTTCTCTCATTATTATTGTTGTTGTTGTTGTTGTTATTTGGATAGATCAGAAAAAGGTTGAGACTTGAAATACAAAGTGACTATCCCATGCAAACTACACGCAGTGACCAAACTGGAAATAGCACTCTGGTCTCTTGAATCTTATTCCTTTCTTCTGAAAGGTAAAAGGTTGTATGGGGAGAGAAGAAAGAAATATTTATAAGCTCAAATTCTGGCTCTCCTTCCTTTCTGTAAGATGACAATTCTCTCAAATTTGCCTGGAATCTAAGGCTGAAGTTTTTTTTATTATTATTAGTTTTATTTTTATTAAGAGGACATTTTCTTCCTGCAGGCTCTCATGCTCTTCCAGAAGAAGCTTCGCAAGTGAACTTGAATTCCCTTCAACCCAGAGGACACTGGTGGAAGATTTGCGAGAGCTGATGCTAAGCAAGCTGGGGAGATAAATGCCAGGTTCTCACAGGACAGGCTTCTGGACAAAATGTTCCATGTTTGTGCCCACAACCTCACAAAACAGCAGGAGATTGCAGAGGCTTCATTAGCTCTGAACCTTGGCTTAAGTGTTGCAGAAAAGTTCTGAGTTTGCTAGAGGTTATTTGGGTGGGGACGATGTCAGCTGTGCAGGGGAAGAGACCACCACTGTGGGCCAGACTCTGCTGCTGTGGTCCTTCTCTGCAGAGACCCAGGTGGGTGCACAGCCACATGCTGGAGCCTCAGGGAGGCGTTTGAGTAGGCGAAAGGAGGGCTGTCCTTACAGCTGTTGGAAAGACGAACTTGCATGCGTGGTCAGGAGGTTCCGTCCCTAGGGAGGAGCTCACAGCTTGATCTATGAAAGTGGTTAGGAGCTGGCAGAGTGTCCAGGCTATGTGGTTGGTGCTGACTGGGAGGGACATGGGGGAACACAGACTGATCTTTTGACACTCAAAAAGAGACAACTGTCTCATGATTCGGCTGGTTTAAACCAGACAGGAGAAGTCGTGCCATTCTGGCCTCGGGCTATGGAGTAGAGGTTTGTATCAGCAACAAAACTTAGTGGGAAGGGTCCCAGGCAGAGAGCACACGCTCACCCAGAGAATTCACACTGAGGCTCGGCCTGGGAACTGGCTGGCTTTTCCTGTGCTACTAACTTCAGTTCTGCGTTGTGACCTCTGTGACCTCTAACTAGACCTCCAGAGTGTCCCTGAACTTCTGGTTGCCAGGCAAGGTCGTCTGCCTGCTGTTCTAAGATCTCCCAGGGACCCCTTGTCATGGAGGGGTCAAGTGAAATAGGCTCATTTCTCTCCTCAGGAAATGCCCGGTGAAAGTGCTATGGGTACCTCCAGTAAAAGACACACGAGCCTATGAGAAGAAAATGTGAACCATTCCTTGGTGATTTAAATATTCATTGTTTCTCCTGACTATTAGATCCTGTTGAGTATTTGTTTGGTTTTGTTTTTTCCAAAGAGGGTTTATATACCAATTCCAAAAGAGTTAATAATTCATGAGTTACGGACAGATTTTTACCTAGCGTATAGAATCTATAAAGTGACTTCATGTAATATTAATAACAATCATTCCTGCTTCACAAATGCAAAATGCATTTTATTGTGTGAATATAGCCTTTTATATCTTCCCCACTGAGAATGTCCAATATATTAGTATTTTAGAGAATTCCTAAATGCATTAGCTTCCTACCTGAATAATTTGTCTGTATAAAAATAACGTAGTGTACCATCTTGACAGAATCTCCATAGAAAATTGTACTCCTATTCCCCTCTACTTCACAGTCACAGCCTCAGCATTCTCCCCAAGGTCTTTTTTAGCTTTCTAAAATATCTTTCACCTAAAAAAATAGTACACATGGAGTCAACCATCATTAAAAATAAATTTTTGAACTGATTCAGTAACCAGCACAGAGGTTCTGGGTACATCCTTTGTTTGGACCGAGGGAGACTTCATACTTGGGAGAAGGACATGATTGGGGAGAGGCATGATTTGTGGGGTGCTTTAAACCCCCCACGTATACTCCTTTATAGTTTTATGGATGAAAACTTTGGTACCAAGGCTATAAGGCTGCTGTTAAATAAAAACTCCTCAAGCTTGAGGGTGAGAACATGACCAGCCCTTACCAGCCTATAATACCCCAGTAAGAATTAAGATCCTGTCTGAACTGGGAGTGACTTGGAGATCATTTGCTACTTATTTTTAATTTAACAATGAAGAACTCGAAACCTAGAGGACGTAAGTGATTTGTCCACAGAACGTGAACCAGGAATTAGCAGCAGAGCTGGGACATCACTCTCAGATTTCTTCTTTTGGGCATTCCACTAGATTTCCACTTCCGCCTGGGCCACACTGTGAGTGTGAACTGTTGGCTCTGAGTAGGGCCTTCCTGGGACACTAGTGAGGTGGCCCTATAGGAGCAGACTGGGACTTTGCCTAGGAGCGTGTGTGCGCACATGGGCTTGCCGGTGTGTGTGTGTGGGGGGCATGTTTAGGGCCTGTGTGAGTAAGGGCGGGAGGCAGCATGAAGCCAGCTGCAGTTGAGGGCGGAGAGAGGCAGGCCAGCATTTTGTTTGGGGCTCCCTTTATTCCATTTTCATCAGGTGAATTAGGAAGCACCTGCTTTGTTCATGGTTCTATAGGAGAGTTTTAATTATATCAGACTTCCTAAGGGTTTGTAGACACCCTTACCAGGCTTTTCTCTATTCCTCATCTCACAAGTGAGGAGGGAGCAAAGTGCTTCCTTGTGAAGGAATTACTGCACCCTGAAGGATGAGCAATTTATCCCTTTTCTCTGCTGAAAACAGCTCCTTGGAGAAAACCCTTGGAGCCACTGAGGCATCCAGGGCACCAGGGAGCCCATTTGCTTATTTTCTTTATTGGTTGTATTGCTAAATTCCTGTCCCTAATGAGCCAATAGACCTCAGACGCACATAAAGTCCATTTATTTCCTTTGACAGATTTACATATTTATAGAAAAACCCCTCAGAGCACTGGAAGAATAAAATTATGCAGCTGTTTAAAACCTTTTAGTTATGGCAGAAATAACTCTTTTATTTTAAATCAGCAAAACAAAGTTAAGTAGAAAACTAAAAGCTCATGCCTGACAAACAGATTTTCCTAAACAGATTGAAACCTTTTGAGTCTTTAGAGACTATGGCTACTAGTGTTTTTAAATAATAGACTTCCAGAAAATCCTGACCCAAGTAATTTCTTTTTCAGAAGCATCCGATTTACACCTTTTGGGTTTTTAAATACCAATGAGAGGCTTTTAAAATCAAAATTTATTACTTAGGGATTACAAACAAAACTTGAATTCCTTCTTAGAGGACACAAAGAAATACATTTAATCAGATAAATAAATTTATTTCACCAATCTAAGTCATAATTTCATTCCCAAGTTAGTTTCCATAAATAATCCGGAGTGGAAAATACAAAAGTTTGGTGAGATTGCATTGATATGAAGTCTATTGCGCTCAAACTTTGTTTGATTGCTAATAGATTTGACATTAGGCAAAAAAAGGAAAAGTTTATTTTCTCATGACTTCAGATGGATTTGTTTGAAGTTTCATATTAGGTTTCGTTAGGTGCATTTAATTAGAATATGTTAATTAGATATCCTTATGTCCACTTGAAGAATATGTAGTAAGTTTAAATTTATCTCTGATTTTAAGATAGCTAGTATCTTTGTTTTTTTATTTTTATTTTTTTTAAGACAGAGTCTCACTTTGTTGTCCAGGCTAGAGTGTCGGGCCTCAGCCTACCCTCACAGCAACCTCAAACTTCTGGGTTCAAGAGTTCCTCCAGCCTTAGCCTCCTGAGTAGCTGGGACTACAGGTGCCTGCCTCAGCACCCAGCTAATTTTTTTTGTTTTATTTTTAGTAGAGAAAGGGTCTTATTTTGGTCAGACTGATCTTGAACTCCTTACTGCAAATGATCCTCCCAAGTTGGCTTCCCAGAGTGTTAGGATTACAGTTGTGAGCCACTACCTGGCCCCATAGATAGCTGATATCTTAAAAGGAAAAAAAAAATAATAAAGAAACTTATCAATATTTCCAGGAGTCAATCTTATTGGAAAGAAAACCGTAGTTGGAGTTTTATAACTGAATATGAAGGTTCTCTGATCTTTGCTGTCCTTTCAGTCTTCCTCCTGCTTATACACTGTGGCTACAGCAAGTGCTTTAGGGTAGAAAAATCAGACCATCCTCTACAAACAATTTGAAAAGCTGTTTTTTCAAATGAAAGAAGAAGATTAAAACCTAACTTATAAAATACTAAAAAAAAAAAAAAAAAAAAGAAGAAAAAAAGAAATTCAGGCAAATCTCAGAATTATTGTATTTTCCACATTTTAATCTGTTTTCTATTTAAAGTGTGCATTGCCACCCCAAGTTACTTTATTATCCGTTTAGTAAAGCTTTTGTCTTATTCCAGAGAGCAGCCAACATTTTGACTGTACCTAGTTAAATTTATTTTCGTCCTCATTTTGCAAGAACACAAGACTCAATTCTCAGGGGGATTTAAAGAATTTCGAACATCTTTTTTTCCGCTTAAATTCATAGCATCTTGATATGTACATAAAAATAATCAACACCAGTTAAAACAATACAGCATTCAATGCAGTTGAATTTTGCATATTCTGCAAAACAGTGCAAATAGTGCTTGGCAGTAAACTCAGGCGTGACCGTGATAGCACCGAGGGTATTTTATTTATATCTAGTCTGTACCTATGGAAGGGGCTGGCTGAAGACGGAGCTCGCCCCTGATTTACAAGGTTCATAGACTGATTACTCATTTGTTCAACAGATTCCACAAAGAGTTCTCAAACACCTGTCAAGCTTCCTGTTCTGCCCTGGGGACACCTGGATGGAAAAACCCAAATGCCCACTCAAGGGACGGCCTGTGTATGGGGGTTCATCGTGTGTTTCTATGAGGATCATTGGCAAATGCGGCATTCTCACTCCACCGAAGGAGGACAATCTGTTGCTCGTGTGTAGCAGATCGGGAGGGGACTGCTGAAGACTGCGCACATATCACTTAGTCTATGGCTGCAGAACTATAGGAAAGAAATCAAGAATTTAATTTTACTTCTCTGGGGGCCAAAGGCAAACCTGGGAGATCCCGACGTGGGAAAGGCTGTTCCTCTAGGGAATAGGAAACAGCTTCTCATACAAGGTACAGAGGGAGAGAGAGAGACAGATGACCAGCCCCTTGCCTTCGCCTTGAGTCCAGATGGACATTGGCGGTAAGCAGGGATAGCAAGGAAGCTCTCAGGGATGACAGGTGAGAAATGCCTGGCCCTGTTCAAAGGAAGCCTCCACCATCTTCCTCAAGGGGCATGAAGGTGGAAGTTAGCTAGTGAATAAATTTGGAGGATGCCCATGTGCTGAGCTCTGGACCCCTGTGTCTGGGCATTCATGGTCGGAGACTCCTGAGTGTTTGGAGAGATGGGTCCTCACAGACAAGTTCAATTACTTCCATTCAGTCACTGCCTCCCACTCCTAACATAGTGCCTGGCACCTAATAGGTGATTACTAAATATTGGTTGAGTGAATTAGTACTGAAGCCCTTTATTACTAATTTGTCAAGTGGTATAGAATGGAAAAAGATAAAAGCCTTCATTTACTCATTAAGAATTAGTGGGGTAGGGATTGTGGATTTATAAAATTTGAGCACAATTTTAGCTTAAAAAAAAAAAAAAAGAAAAACCACGCTATGTTACTTCCCTGGCACTATTCCTTTTCCTCTGAGTTGACCAGCTCACACCGACCTCTGTTAGCCCCCTCGCTCAGAACAAGTCTGCGTTCATCTAGGTTGGTCGCCCCTTCTTGGCATCCTCCTCCCCTGCAAAGTCTGCCGAGTCAAACCCTGAGGAGCGAAAAGCTCAAGATGGAGTTGCAAGAATCCTGTAATGAAGGAGAATGGAATGTCAACTTGTTTTTTATCATGTATCTTTCAGATAGATCCTTGGTTATTTCTTTCTCAAGCTAGAGAGCTGACTTTCCATTGGCCAAATGCTGCACCTATATAATTGCTTCCAGTAGTAATTCTAATCACTAGACTTCCGTGTGATCTACATGAAAAGAATAAAATAGTTATATTTTTGTGATATACCAAAGTAGAGGCAGTGAACAACGACAGTAGGCTGGCTTTTAGTTTCCACGACCGTCCAGGCAGGCCTTATCCATACCTCTCCCTACTCTCCCATGCCAAAGACTATTTTGAAGCAAAATTATCATATTGTTTCATCACTACGGATTTCAGTATGCATTTTAAAAGATGAGGACTTTTCACAAAAAAAGCACCATTATTACCTCTAAAAAATTAATCATAATTTATTCATATCATTGAACTACTTGATATTCAAATTCCTCCAATAGACTTTATTTTCTATAGTTTAAGTGTTTGAACAGCATTGAAATAGTTTCCCTCCATTGAGGTTGGTGATAGACGTAGTATCTCCTGATTTCTGTCAGTAGGCCCTTCGTCTCTGTTTGCTTACATTTTTTTAAAATTGTGATTGCTGGGTCATTTGTCCAATAGAGTTTCTCCAAGGTCTACAAGCTTGTGGATCTCATGCCCATGTTGCCAGGAAATGTTTTCCTTGGCCCCTTGTATCTTCTGTAAGTTGGCAGTTCAGTCTAGAAGCCTGAGCACACTCAGGTTTGACATTTTTTTTTTTTTTTGCAGTTTTTGGCGGGGGCTGGGTTTGAACCTGCCACCTCTGGCATATGAGGCTGGCGCCCTACTCCTTTGAGCCACAGGCACCGCCCAGGTTTGATATTTTTTAAGTAAGACTTTCTCCTACAGGGTGGTTCCTCTCATCAGGAGCTACTCAATATCTGGGTCACCTCTTTCCCTGCCAGGCTACCGGCAACTGAGGAGTATAGTCTAGATGGATTACTCTCTTAGAAGTTGCACAAGGGTAAAAGTCTAATTTTTCATTTATAATTCATTAGCTAGAAAAACTTCTATGACGAGAAACTTCCTTTTGTCGATTTTGGAGTTACTTTGAAGTATAGATTGCATAGAAAAAGCAGAATTTGCAAGAGGGACTTTACCTAACAATTGCAATCAGTGTAACCTGGCTTATTGTACCCTCAATGAATCCCCAACAATAAAAAAAAAGAAAAAGAAAAAAAAAAGAAAAAGCAGAATAAATTCTTTCCCCTTGATTTACCAATTTTCAAAATAATGTGTGGTTCCCACTTATATTCCAAAGATAAACAGGGCATTTTTAAGTTATAATTATGAATGTATTGGTTTAATTTAATTACATTCAATGTTTTAATTCCTTCTAGGCATTACCTTCATTGATACTTGTTTAACCTATCTATGACTAGCAGGTGCCTACGTGACAGCATCTTTGTTTGCTGTTATGACCAGACAGTAAATATTTTTAGGCTTCGCTGGCCATACGGTCTGTAATACATTTATATACCATGGTAGAATATAAATAAATGGGTGTGGTCATGTTCTTTATTTATAAAAGATAGGCCCAAAGGCCATTGTTGTTGGACCCCTGTTCTAAAGTCTCAAAACCTATGTACTAAGATAAAAATACAAAGCAAATGCATCTCATTAAGTACATTTAACCTTGCTCTGTCTCTTCATGCTAGCAAAATGTATTTCTATTTAATCTGAAAAGGGGAAGAAAAGCATAGAAAAACAGAGGTAGAGACAATGGCATTGCTTTGATAAAATAATAATGATAACTGTTCATTGTAATTAAAAACATAAGCATCTATGCATGTGGGTGTGCTTGTATATACATATATATAAGATTACATCTCTGTATGTGTACAACTGTATATAGGCAGTCCCCAAGTTCCAAACATCCAACTGATATATGACTTGCACTTACGAACAGTGGTTATCACAAGTAATAGGTAAATGTAGTTGTTCCACCTTACATAAAAATTCAACCTAAGAACAAACCTACAGAACCTATCTTGTTTGTAACCCAGCAACTGCCTGTATAGATATAATGTGTGTGAATATCTCCAGTTAGATTTGTAGTTTTGTGCTGACTACAAGGCAATACTCAAGTAGACACTTTAAAAGCTCACTAGTAAGACTTTCTCGGGGATTGCTTGGTGTTACTGTTCACAGATTCCTGAAATCTCGGGGTGGGTTGGGTTTTCAGTGTATGTAGTATAACCCTTCTTAGTGGGGGACTCCATCTATAAATCAACCAGCCCCCAGACATTCAGGTCCCATTTGAATACGTCTAGTGTTGAGAGGCCCACTTGCCCCAGAGGCAGCCCATTCTGTGAATGATTTTCTATTTTTTTTTTATTTTATTAAATCATAGCTGTGTACATTGATATGATCATGGGGCACCAAACACTGGTTTCATAGACCATTTGACACATTTGCATCACACTAGTTAACATAGCCTTCCTGGCATTTTCTTAGTTATTGTTCTAAGACATTTACATTCCACATTTACTAAGTTTCACATATACCCTTGTAAGATGCATGGCAGGTGTAATCACACCAATCCCCTTCCCTCTACCCACCTCTTCCCTCCCTCCCCTCCCTCCCCTCCCTTTCCCCCTTCCCCCTATTCTTAGGTTATAACTGGGTTATAGCTTTCATGTGAAAGCCCTAAATTAGTTTCATAGTAGGGCTGAGTACATTGGGTACTTTTTCACCTGTATCTATATCTTCTTGAAGCCCTTCTCTGAGGAAGTAAGCCTTGTCCACCTGGCTTTGTCAAATCCTCTATTACCTGCTTTTCTAAGGCCTGCATTTCTCTGTAGACTTTCCACTTCTGTCTGTAGGTGTCTGATCAGTTAACTCTCTTCTAGGCTAGACAGCAAACTCTAAGAGGACCAGGATACATGTGGTTTTATTCATTTTGAATACCAAACATCTAGCACATAACAGAGTCTCAAGAAATAGTTATTAAATGAACAAGTTCTAATTCTTTCCTCTACAGTTGTACAGAATAAATGTAATCCTCTAAAATATACACTATCAGTACCACACTCCTCTTGAATCTTATTTTTCCTCAGGTAAACATATAAGCCTCCTCAATCATTCTTCTTGCTGCATAGCATAATTCTTCTTGTTTGGTTTATTTGCTATCGTGGTTGGGTACTTTTTCGTTTGTTTTTTGAACAGCTTCTAGTGGGGCACTTAAAATGGAGCAATAGTGCAGATGTACCCTGACCAGGTGAGGGTTAGAATGGGACCACCATGTCCTGTGGTGGAGACTGAAACAGCCATTAACATCTGTCAACAACATTGTATAAATGATTTAGGTGATGCATTAAAAATATTTTCCTACCTGTATTTTTCTGAGTGAATCCAGAATCCATTGGCAGTCAACATAATTAGGGTGTCTGATTTATTCAAATTCACTGTATTCCCAGTTTCTACCCTCCTCCCCTAATTATACTGTTTTATGTGAGTGTCCTGTTTACCGTATTTGTTTTATATTGAAAGCATATGTGTGTGATCTCTGAGTGGTATAACCGAACGTAAATATGTTACTATTCTTCATCAAACCATTTAAAAACTAAGTTTTTATACACATCACTGCACAGCCTTCATCCCAAATTATTTTAAGTCTTCCCTGGCTTGCCCCAAGAACACCACATTTCAGTTAGGAATAGACTTTCGCATAGTATACTTTTTCAGAATCTCATTTTGAATATTTTTCGGTTCCTAAATGTCTACCAACCAAGGTTCTGAGATGCTCCTTGTTTCCAGAGGTCAGCAGTAGTTTTCGTGTCCCTGATAAATGCCCCCTCCATGCCAGCCAAGCTATTCTGTCTGTGGGATTTGCGGTAGTCACTGAATGCCTGGTTCAGGCATCTGCTCTCATGAATTCCTTCCTTGGAATATATTCAGCAACTGTCTCACTGCCTCTCTCTCACAGACGACATAGGCCTGGAACATTGTGATCTCTTATTAATTAAAGGCACAAGGAGCTTGGGACCTGCTGCTCTGAGAGATTCCAGACCATCAGGGGCTCTGGCCAATAGCTGACCCAGGCAGAAATGCTGGCCAACCTCTTCCCTTCCAGGGTGTGGATTCATCTGATTTTCATTCATTTAAGGAGGACAGAAGGCACTGAATTATAGATTTCCTGTCTGCCCTTAATGTAGTATTTCACAGACAGCACAGCTGTGGGTGTAAACATGGATGATGTGACGTGAGCAATGTAGGATTTTTTGTTGAACTTTGTGCACAAAGACTAGTTTAGTGCCCGTAATCTCTTTCCTACCTTCTTTCTGGTCCATCTCAGAGACTTCTTCAATGTCAGCTGTGTCCTTATTCATTGGCCTCTCAAACCTTTCTTTCCTAAGCTTTAGGTTTAGTATCTTCATTGCCAGTTGGACGGCTCCAGCTGGATGTTACAATGTTTCCTCAAACTGAACATATCCAAAATCAAAGTCATCAACTTTCTTTCCAAATTCTTTCAAAAGTCCATCTTTTTCTTAATACTAGTAACAGTTATCCGGTTCTTCAGACTCAACATCTTGGAGTCATCCTTGATGGCCTTTTATTCCTCTCCGTGTAGCCCATGGCCTGCCTTGGTGAAATACCTCTTCCTTGTTTCCCAAACTTTACCCTCTCAATCTATTCTATAGACTGGAAGCTTTCACCAGTGTGAGCACTTGACTGAAATCCCACGAGGCCGAGACTGTCATTTTCTAGTTTGGGACTGTATTGACAACACAGAAAACTGTCCCTGGGGTGCTCATTATATTTTTTGAATAATGTATGAGCTCCAGGAGTTTTCATATCATGCTATTGGATGCTAAATAAACTTCCAGCTTGCTGTCCTGGGTGTTCCATAATTTAGCCCTATTTTCCTACTCAAAATTGGAGAAGTTCCCCAAAATTAATCCCCAAAGGATGAATACAAGTACTAAACAGTTTACTAACCGAAAAGCAACCACACCTAGGATCATAGCCACGTTCATGGCCACAGAACGCTGCCATGGCCATTATGATATCATGGGGACCACGTACAGGGAGAGTTCATCTGGAACTAATACAAGATGTGGCAAAATTGCCAAACTCTTTGCATGGTTTTGAAATAATAGAAATGCTATAATTTTGGATCATTTAATGGGCTAAACTTAGCATTCAGTAAGAAGAAATGGTGGCCATTTTTGACCTACTCATTTGCCTACAGTTTAACTCCACAAGTACAGCAGAACCTCTATGGCTGACCACCTTCTTGCGGTGACCACCTCGTTAAGCTGACCCAATTGTCATGGACCAGACATGCAGCACATGTACACACCAGGGCGGGAGGCTTCGTTCCTTACACAGTGCAGCCACCTCTGTATGTTGATCAGTTTGTTACAATCCCTTGGGTGGTCAACTGACAGAGGTTGTCCTGTGTTTATTTATTAAGTGACTCCTGAGTGTTCTTTTTCATAGAAGAGATCCCTTTTTTAGAGTATGACATAGAAGGATGGCAATGGATGGTGCGATGTCCAAGGGCAAGTCCAAGGTGGCAGTTTACAGGAGGCTCCTTGACTTCTGCTCTGGGACAGTTAGTTGAGCTTGTGAATAGCAGAAAACAGCAGCAGAAAATCAGGCAATTTGTCTTGAGGAAATAGTTTTACAAACAGACAGAGAAAGCAGTTACCCCTGTCCTGTGTGGTCAGAGGCTTTAGACTATTTTGTCAACTACTAAATGCTTGGAATTTTGGACTTAATAATACAATTCGCTCATTTGGCTTAAAATTTTCCTTCCTAGTTCTGTGGAATGACTCTTAGGTTGGGAACACCTTGTGCCTGTACAGTCACTATACCTTTAGGATGATCTCACTTACAATCTTTTCCTTAGAAATGAGACAGTTAAGGAGCACTCTGGGTGGCCCACAGGAGTGGACGCAGGGCATTTTCCAGCCTGGGAAATGGTGAAAAGGGAGGGCAACACTCAACTCCGCACATGCGGCCACTGGTTTCCATTCATCCATTCCATGAATAATTATTCAACTCAAGAGGCAACTTTTTTAAGTAAAGTTTTTGCATAGACCAATTGTAAATTCCTGTGGTTGTTATAAATGTTTTTTAGGGTCAGGGCCCTTACTGGGCATGGAGTACAGAGAGCCTGGCAAGTATCCTTGTTCAGTGGTCAAAACAAGGGCCAAGGAAGTATTGTAGCCAGCCTACCTACTGCTGGGGCCTCTCTCTTTGTCTCTGGCATTTTGGGGTTTTGCGATTTTCTTTTTTTGACTACCAAAGCTCAAACTTGCTTTTAGAGGCTGTGTGTGTGTGTGTATGCATGTGTGTGTGTAGGACTGATAGTCATGTGTGATTTGTTCATTCATCTATTCATTGCTTGAGAGCAGATTCCTAGAGCAGCTGCAAGAGCAGCTGCAGGCACTTGGTGAGGGTGTGAGATCGGGGGGCTCCCAAAGGGCCCTTCCCAGCCAGCCTTGCCTTAAGCCAGCAGGGAAGGCAGGTACGAATGGGTGATCACAAGTGTGATGACCTGTTAAACACAAGTGCAGCTGCTCCAAGGATGAAAAGTGTCTTTAGGAGAGGGGGCTGGGAGGGCAAGGATGTCATCACTGGGAAGAGACCAGGGTATTTAGGAGCTTCTAGATTGCTTATTGATTTAGAACTTCTTCTTTTGTGGGGGAGTGGTTAAGCCAGGGATTAACACAATTATATTTGGGTTTTTAAAGAAGACATTTTGGGTGCAACTTGGAGCATGGGATAGAGGGGGCATGAGGGGCTTCCAGTGGTCTAATAAGGGGTGACTATTACAGGATTTCAGGCAGTGGTGATGCTGGCCCGGTCCAGGGTGCTGGGAGATAGGAGACCTAGGGAGGTGATGAGACAGACAGTGGCAGGTGGTAGAGCTTGCCCTAGTCTGGCACCTACCAGACACCACTGCCATGATAAAGAGGGAGTGAAGAAAGGCTTCCAGGCTTCCTCCTTGAGTGGTTGAGTCAGCGGGAAGGCAAGGAAGTAGGCTTGGGGGGTTGTCCCTGAGCGCAGTCCACGTTTCACATGTGGAGTGTGAGGTCCCAGTGGGGCAGGCCATTGGCAACTGGCAATTCTGAGTGGATGTCTCTCAGCATGGGAAGCCAGCACCCCACTAATGGAAACTGATGGAATGTTATCTGGCCACAGCCCATTTGAATATGCTCCTTCAATCTGGTCAAGTAGTTTTTGACCTTTTGGGGGGAGGCAGACAGGAGAAGGGACCACAGACATCTTTGAAAACTTCATAAAAACCCGAAATCTTCTCCCTAATAAAAACACACATATAAAAATACAGGTGGGTGGTGCCTGTGGCTCAGTGGGTAGGGTGCCAGCCCCATATACCGAGGGTGGGGGGTTCAAACCTGGCCCAGCCAAACTGCAACAAAAAATAGCCAGGTGTTGTGGTGAGTGCCTGTAGTCACAGCTACTTGGGAGGCTGAGGCAAGAGAATCGCTTAATCCCAAGAGGTGGAGGTTGCTGTGAGCTGTGATGCCACGGCACTCTACCGAGGGCAATGGGGTGAGACTCTGGCTCAAAAAACAAACATGTAAAATTTTGCTTTCAGCGACAATGGATTCAGAGGTGAGTTTAATTTGCTCATGTTTATTGGGCTTCCCGCTGCGTGGCTTCAGAGCAGGGCTGCCACATAATCCTGTTTATCCCACACCTTCTCCCCTTGGGCCTGGAACCGTAGAGTTTTGTCCAGTTAGTGCTCCCTTTCATCCTCAAAACTTTCTATTTGAATAAGTTTTGCAGTGAACTTGGTGAGGAGCTCACATACCTTATGACCCCTCACGGACCTTCCAGGCTCCACGGAACCCCTGCAGGATGCCTGTCTGCCCACTGTGCCCGCCACTGCCCTCCTGCTTTTACTTGGAATGGTCCTTTGAGCAGTCACGCTGGCCTCTCTTGACCCCACCCACCAACGCCACACCCCCAATAAAAGAGCTACCTCAAGGGGAACCCTTCTGCAAAGCATTGGTCTTCTATCAAGATGCAATCTCTCTTTCTCTCTCTGCACCTCTGTACTTTTTCCTCTGAACTCCTCCCATACATTCGTTTATTCCAACATAGTGCTGCTTCGTAGGGTTTATTTGGTTTAGTAATTGCTTCATGGCTTGGTTTTATTTCTCCAACTAGGCAATGGCAGTGTCATGGAGGGGAAAATGTGCAGCTGTTCAGCGTCTGCACACACGAGCACAGGCTATCTAACTTCTCTGAAACTCAGTTTCCACACTTGTGAGGAGATAAAACACCCACTTTGTGGGGTTGCTGGGAGAATTATGGACACCGTGCAGTGCACGCCACATAAAATGATTCTTATTACTCTTTGTCATTTCATTTATACTGCGCTCCCCCGTCTTCCAGGATTCTGTCACAATGCTGAGCACAGTTCAATGTTAATGAATAGTAACCAAGCAGAGGGGCGGGTGGAACATATTGTCTCTGGTTCTTCTTTTGTGTTTTGTTTTTTTTCAGACAGAGTCTCACTTTCTTGCCCTGTGTAGAGTGCTGTCACATCATAGCTCACAGCAACCTCAAACTCCTGGGCTCAAGTGATTCCCTTGTCTCAGCCTCCTGAGTAGCTGGGACTACAGGCACCCGCCACAACATCCGGCTATTTTTAGAGACAGGGGTCTTGCTCTGGGTCTGGTCTCAAACTCTTGAACTCAGGTAATCCACCGGCCTCAACCTCCCAGAGTGCTGAGATTACAGGCATGAGCCACCGAGCCCAGTCTTTTGTCCGTGGTTCTTTAAGTAGAAGCAGCAGGCTTGGGCATAGTACCTAGAAAAACAAATGTTTCCCTAGATTTTTGTAGTATTTATTGGTGACAATTTTTGTTCTTTTGAAAAAATTACTAGCAACTTGTTTTTTACCTACTATCATATTTTTTGTTTACATAACATAATACATCTCAAGGAAGGTTCGCATTGTCCCAACAGGGTGAAGCGTGCTCACTCAACTACAGAAAAACATGTACTTTCTCCTCCTGGGAATTGCATGATATCTGGAATGTTTTCTTCGTTCATGTTCTCTTAAATAGTTGATGTCCTGAGCAAGTCTGTGTATGCCATCTTCTGTCTTTCTCTGTCATGGTTGTACTTTTCTGTAACTCTTCATCAAGTCCAGTTTCTCTTTGATTCTTTTTAGGGGGAACGGAGATTTCCTTCCCTATTTCTTTCTTTTTTTTTTAATTTTTAATTTTTTAAATTAAATCATAGCTGTGTACATTGATACAATCATGGGGCATCATTCACTAGCTTCACAGACCGTTTACCAAGTTTCACATATACCCTTGTAAGATGCACCGCTGGTGTAATCCCACCAATCTCCTTCCCTCTGCCCACCTCCCCCTCCGTCTTCCTTCCCTATTTCTTTTCCTCCTTCCATTTCCTCCCTCTTTTCCTCCTCCCTCCCTCCCTCCTTCCTTCCCTTCCTCTCTCCTTTCCTCCCTCCCTCCCTTCCTTCTTCTTTTTAATAGAAGAAAAGAATCCCCAAATGTCGCACTCACCCTTTTGCTATTTTCTGCACATCCTAACTCTAAACTCAATTCCTTCTCCACCACTGCTTGCCAACAGGTAATAGTCTAGTATATCCCAAGTAACTCTCATCTCAAGTTTCTAACTGGGTTTAGACTTTGGTGGAAGAGGAAAGTAAGACACGTTCTTTTTGTACTGGTTTTATTTCAAAACAAATCGAATTACCATATATTAGCAAAGCCATTTTCCCTAGTCCAAGTTGACACAGGTGACCTGGAGAAATGCACATGTTCCTTCCAGCCTGTCTGCTTGCTTCATGGCGTGCTCATAGTTGGCCGTCCCTACGCGTGTCAGTCACGTAGAGGAGTGTCTGTGTGTCCTCTGGCTTTCTGGAGTTTCCTTTCAACTCTTAGGAGAGTCGGAGCTTTACACACACTTCATCTGCAGTTCAAAGTGTCACAGCAATTAGACTGTAGCTTTCAGGCAAGGATTCACCTGTCTCTTAGGAGTCAAAGGATTTATGCCACCTGGAGAGAAACCTGCCTTTTAAATTATTTGGGTGGGTACTGTCTTTTCATTGACATTCTCAGGAGTAGAGTTTTCTTTTACATGAAGAATCTTCAAATATCATTATCAGAAATAGTACCAATTACATGTGGTCACAAATGTGTTCCCTGAATGTGATCTGAGAAACAAAAGAAGCAACATAAAACCAAACAGAGCGAAGACCAGGGTTTCCACCGCTCATATGGAAAGGCAAAAACAAGAAAAGGAGCCCAGGCTTGTACGTGATGCTTGGTGTTTTCGGCGGTGCTGGAAGACTCCGTGCCCAGTGGCACCTTCCATGCTGGGACAGCCTCCTGGAGGGCCAGGGCTTAGGTCAAGTGCTCTACCATGTCATTAAACAAGTGCCCTGGCCCTGCTGGGACCGGCTCTGACTTTTGGTGTAAAGCAGACAGACAAGCAGTGCACTCTTCCATCATTTCAGTTCTTTCCAGGTTGCTTGCAGTAAGAAGTAAATATGAGGCATTTGTACATTAAGCTCCACATCTGCAGAGATTCTGTATTCAACATACAGTAGAACCTCCATGGCTGACCACCTCCCGACATTGACCACCTCAAGTTGACCTAATTTTCAAAGACTGGACATGCACCACATGCATGTATCCACATAGCAGGCCTACTTCCTTATGTTGACCACCTCTGTGTGTTGATGTGTTTGTTGCAGTCCCTTGGTGGTCTCAACTTAAAGACAGCAGGTGGGGGATGGAGCTTTCTCAGGCGTTGAGCTGTCAGGGTCGGACCCTGGTACTTTTTCTTTGTTTCTCTGCTATTCTTGCCCTTCCCCCGATGAGTAATCTGGGCTTGGAAAGGCTTCATGGTGCCCAGTCACGTCAGTCAGTAGAGAAGACAGGGCTGGACCTCAGTCCTCCGTGTCCCTTTTCCCACTTCCTGTCTATACTGCCAATTGGGACACAGTTTTATTTGGGAACCAGGACCAACTCTTGATAAAAGAGAGCTAGAAATTTGTAGATAAATGTCGAACTCACCTTTTCCTGGATACTTCTCTACCCCTTTAAATTCTAATTCCCATTCCCTGATAATACCAAGGAACATGAGTGTTTAGCATGTGCCAGAAACTCTGTCCAAGTTACCTGCCCACGTTGGGTCTTTTAATCTTTATACCAACCCTGTGAGGACTGTATTTCTTTGTCTTCATTTTGGACCCAAGAAGACTGAAGCACAGTGGATTGCTATCCTGCCCCAAGGAGCAGAAGGCCTGGGGTGTGAACCCAGGTGGTGGCTTCCCAGTCTGCTCTTAACCACCTCTGAATACCTCCTCTCCACACCTCCTCCCATCTTCTCTTCTCTCTGACTCCCCCACACTCCCTCCTCCTATGCTCTTTGTGGCCATTCTTCCCCCATTCTTACCTCCAGCCTGGCCATTCCCATGGCATCCCATAGCCAGTGGAACGAGTCTTCCCAGGTCCTTCAGGCTCTCAGATGGCTGAACTGGTCTGATCTGCTACTCCACATTAATGGAGCTAAAGTATGTGGGAAGAAATGACAAGTAAGAAAGAATTTGGGAGGCAACTTGGGAAGAGATGACATTAACTTTTATCACTAATAATTTCATTGAGCTTTCACTGGGTAGAAAGCACTGCTCCAACCAACAGTGCTGGAGGGGAACAAAATGATTCTCAAGGTCTCAGTCAACAAGGAACATAGGATCTGATGGGAACAACAAAGCAGATGGAATTATATTTTGAAATGGAAGAGTTGAGGATATTTGAGAATGATTATTTGTAACAAGCAGAGCATACCTGGGAGTGCTTGGATGGATTTGAGGTTGCAGCAAACATATCAGCACATGGCCAAGGCCATCCACACCTCGTAATGGGCTTGGGGAGGGAGCAGGAGGAAGAGCTGGGCTCCCCGCTCCTGTCCTCAGCCTGCACAGGGCTGCCACACGTGGCCCAGGCCCGTGCAGTTTAGACCTTCTCTAAACTTGGTCCTTGACACCTCAACTTGGGAAGATATACACAGGAAATTGGAACCAGCTTTTAAACTGAGACGTTTAGAAATATGGATTGCATTTGAAGAGGTTTTTGAATCGCACATTAACATTTTTGTAAAATTGAGGGAAAATTTTACATAGGATTTTGTCACACTTCTTGAACATCACCAAGAATACATTTGTCATTACAATCTACAGGGGTATGGCAGAGGTCATGGTTAGTCACAGTTCTGAGGCACTTAAAAAAAAACAACACTAGGCGGCAAAAGAGCCCCTGAAAAGATGCAATTAAAGTTAAAGAGCCATCTTACCTGGCTGATTTTCAAGAGAACTATTCAGGACTTAGAGTACTTTGGAAAATTTTTCTAATTCTGAGAAACTTTGCCTCTTTCCTTTCTCTTCTTTCATTAAAAACAAACAAACAAACTAAAAAGCACCCTCCTCCCCACATATTTTGATTGCTCTTCACAACATTATTTAGAACGTTTTATAATGTCTTTTCAAATCATCAAATTATCTGGGCAAGTGTCTGAAAGTCTTTCAGTTTGTTCAGGGGGCTGTGAAGCTTATTGTGACTTGTTCTTTTAATTTCATGTACTATTTTGCTGGGTTGAAACATTGTTTTTTTCTCATCTCAAGGTTACACTTGAAAGAAGAAAACGTGCTTCTCTTTGTGGGCTTTACTTTTTTTTTTTGAGATAGACTCTCACTCCATTGCCCCGGGTTAAAGTGCTATAGCATCAGCTTAGCTCACAGCAACCTCAAATTCCTGGTTTAAAGTGATCCTCCTGCCTCATCCTCCCAAGTAGCTGGGACCTACAGGCACCTGCTACAATGGCCAGATAATTTTTGTATTTTAGTAGAGACAGGGTCTCATTCTTGCTCAGGCTTGTATCAAATTCCTGGCCTCAATCAACCCTCCTGCCTTGGCCGCCCAGAGTGCTAAGCGTGAGCCACTGTGCTGGGCTGTGGGCTTTCCTTTGAATCCGCATCTGACCCAAACGTTCAGCGTCCTCCACATGCCTCTTTCTTCCTGGTTCCCTCATTTCTGGTTTGTGATCTGAGGTGCAGTTGCGACCATACTTTGCCACTCTGCTTCTGCTCAAACCTTCTAAAAGCAGAGCAAATGGCTGATCCCTTCCTGCCTTTATCCAAGATCTGAAGTTTTCCTTTCATTTCCTTTCATTTTATTTATTTATTTTGAAGTTTTCCTTTTAGATAGGGGGATCCAACCTAGGCCATTTATCTGGTTCCTTCTTCTCAGCTCAGTCTAGAGAAGCTGGTGTTGGGGGTGTGGAAACAGATGCTTGTTTTAATAACAGCACAGGCAAAGAGCTGTGGGCTGAATGGAGTAGGGAGCCCCCTCCTCAAATAGACAGGACTTACAATACTTTATTTAAACATTTAGAAAATGTTTCTGGTTAGACTAAAATATTCTTGTACAGAAAATTAAAGATGACAATAAATGATCACAAGACCTCCATTTCATTAACGTGTCCAACAGTGGGTGGATTGGGACGGAAGAGTTCTGGGCCCCGGGGGGATGGATCAGAGGACAGCCTGCAGGTCTGAAGAGGGGTGCATGGTCAGGCAGCACCTCAGAGAGGGCAGAGAAGCACAGTCGGAGCTGGGAGCCTGGCTCGGCTTGTGAGATGCAGGGGTTTGACATTCGCCGAGGAGGCAGGGTTTTCCCTAGGGTGTGATGATGGGAAATCCAGGAATCAGGAAGAGAAGAAAGGCATTGCGTTTGCCTGATAGGACCAGAAGATGTTCATCTAGCAAACCTGGAGGAGCTGCTGCTCACCTATCAGGGGAGAGAGACAAGTAGGAGTGGAGACAACGCAATGGTTTGTGTCATCTTCAACCTGAGAACAAGGAAGGCCCAGCGTGTGGTGGGAAGGTCGCCAGGTCAGGTCATGGACCCAGCCAGCATGTCACCACCTACTATATCAGGATGTGACAAAAAATCCCACATACAGACACATACAGCTGAATAGTAAATAGGGCAAGTTTATCCTGCTCTTGTTCAAACAAGGTCTAGGGAAGAGTTTGGGGTGTGCAGCTACTGCAAAAAGAAACAAAATCCTGAAGACTCAAAAGATGACTGACTTTTGTGAAAAAAAGATTAATTAGAGACTGCATTTCAAGATGGCCTCTGGGTCCCTCTGAGCGGGAGCTTCTCTACATCCTCACTACCTTCCCAGGTCTCCCCTAGCTCTGCAAGGAAACCCTAGTTTCCAGGGAGCAAGGCTAGGACAAGGCAGGCTCTCCGTCTTCCTGCTCCACTCCAGGCAGCTGGCCCGCCAGCTGCTCCCCCAGCTCTGAGCTCCCCCGAGGCTGGGCTGCCAAAGCATTTGCAGAAGAGTAAGAAAACAAATGAGCAACTATCTAGCAGTTCCAGATAGGAGCCTCAGCTTGGCTCCCTCCTGAGTATAAATGGATCATGGTAGAGGCAGGGATTTGTGGGAGCTGTAAAGTGGAGAGAATAATCTGGAAATAACATCCCAAGATCTTGAAGCCAGAAAAGTTGCCTCCAAGATGGAGCCTGAGAAGCTAAGTGGAAACAGTGGGGCAAATGGAGTCTGCTGAGTTCACTGTCCTTCCCACACACCCTTCCCGCTGCTGTTTAGCTGAGGTTTCACTCAGTTTGTGAGAATGTTTATCTCACGAGACTGAGGAGGTGGCCACTCATAGACAGTAGGTGCTGCGATGTTGGAAGAGTAAAGGTTACTTTGATGATATGATGTTTTCTCTGCTGATTCTCTTAGATGTTTTGTTAAAGTGAAAAATCACCTTTCTGTTGTTTAAATATTTTGCATTGTTAGAATAAAGACTTCTTTGATGTTACTTCCTATCAGATAAAGTTACAAATTTCAAGGTCTGGGCTTGGCGCCCATAGCTCAGTGAGTAGGGTGCCAGCCACATACACTGAAGATGGTGGGTTCGAGCCTGGGCTGGGCCTGCTAAACAATAATGACAAGTGAACCTTCCCCTGTCCCCCAAAAGGCACCGGGTGGGTGCCTGTGGTCCCAGCTACTCAGGAGGCTGAGGCAAGAGAACCGCTTGAGCCCAAGAGTTTGAGGTTGCTGTGAGCTATGATGCCACAGCACTCTACTGAGGGCGACATAATGAGACTCTGTCTCAAAAAAAATTTTTTTTTCTAGGTTTGTTTCCTTGTATTTCATTATAAAAGTTATTAGAACTGTAACTGAGGCAGAATAGGCTACTCTTGCTGTTCTGCAGAATTGCTGGGCTTCTGATGAATAAAGCTTGTTTGGACCTGAACCTGTCTCTGCATATTGGCTGCTAGTGACAGGTGGCTGGATCCTTTTTGGTAACAATTTTACAGGGAAATTGTTCCTCAGATAGAGGGCCTCCAATTAGTGAAGATTTTCCCTGCTGGGTCTAAGAGAGGTTTGGTGTGTCCTAAGACTTGACACATTTTTTTTCCTATTGCTAACCAAGGTCAATGCAATGCCATGGCTTCTGTTCCCAAAGAAAGCAGAATTTTGAGCCATGTCTTGTGGAGATGATCGATGATAACACTACTGGAGGTGTTGGGTCAGGCCTTCTTAAGTGTGATGTGCTTTACAGCACTGTTTTGCTTTCTCTTCCCTAGAAACACAAAGGCTTAAAAGTGTTGAGTAACTTGTCCAGCATGTTGGAGCTATTAGATGGTAAAACCAGTGTCAGAAGCTGCATAATCTGACTGCAAAACCCATACTTCAAAAAAAATTGCATTCTGAGGAGATTAAAGATGGCGGCTGAGTAACAGCTTCCCTGCAACTGGGAACAGCGAGTCTGGGGAGACAAGACTCCAGGCATCTCTGGCTGTTGGGATCTGCCTATAATCATCCCTTTGAGGATACAGGGAGCCAGCAAGGGACTTCTGGACCCCAAGAGGAGGACAAAAACAGTGGAAAACTGGCAAGTGGTTGCGTGTGTTCGATCAACCTAATCACACCGGCAACTGTAAGTACAAGCAGCAGTGAGACTGCAAACCTGAAAGGCCTTACCTGTGAACTGTTTTGGTGTTCTTGGACTTTGCACTCAGTTGAACTGCCTTGGGGAGAGCTTGAGCAGGAGTGTGGAGAACTTTGGGCATTGTCTGGGGCCCCAGACTGAGCCACTGAACTGGGCACAGGAAGCCATTGTGAAAGAACTGCCCCGGCAAGCTCTGCCCTCAGGGTCTCAGAGCAAGGATTGGGCCGGTCAAAGTAACCTACTGACTGAGCAGCCTAAAGGCGAGGACTGAGCTGCCTTACAGTCTTAATCCTTAGGGGCAGAGTGAGACGGTTTTGGTACACTGGAGCCTTGGGCTGTTGCCCTGGGTAGAGTGCCCTGACGTCACAGCTCATAGCAACCTCAAACTCCTGGGCTTGGCGCCGCCCAGACCTCCATAAGAGCTGTGCAGCGACCCCCAACCGGTGACCCGCACCCACCGGGCCTCCACATTCCCTGACCAGAAACTGCGGGAGCCACGTAACCCTGCATCCTCCCTCCTGTGTCCTCCCAGCATCCACACTAGCCCGTTCACCTGGACAGGGACTCTGGTAGCTGCTTGCCCTTTGGAGCCCTCCCTGCCTCTGTGCAGAGCTCTTCTCCTGGCCAGAGACTGCTATAGCCTTGGGCTCTCTGTGCCAAAGTCACTGGGCACCTGGCACTCCCAGAACCGTACACACCACCCCCAGCCCTGTTGCTGGATCCAGGTGTGTCATAAACCGGAGCTGCTTCCACAACCAGAACTCCCTAGCTAGAGCAGCCCCAGAGGAACTACACAGGGTCACTCCCTACAAAGATCCAGCAACAATAGAGTGATCCCGCTGGGGTCTAATCTTGGAGAGACACCTCCCCAACTCTGAGGACAGCCAGAGGCAACGGTGAAAAATAATCATGAGGCGAAATCAACAGAAAAACTCTGGCAATATGAATAATCAGAGTAGATAAACTCCCCCAAGGATCAATGGGGCAGAAACAGCACAAGACTCCATGCACAAACAAATAGCTGAGATGTCAGAAATTGAATTCAGGATCTGGATAGCAAATAAGATTGAATTAGAATTCCAAAAGTTATCTCAAGAATTCAACATATTCAAAGACCAAATGACCAAAGGTTTTGACACATTGAGACAAGAAGTTGCATCCCTCAAAGATCTGAGAAACACAGTAGAATCCCTCACTAATAGAATGGAGCAAGCAGAAGAAAGGATTTCTGACATTGAAGACAAAGCTTTCGAATGCTCCCAAACCCTCAAAGAAGAAGAGAAATGGAGAGCAAAAACAGGCCACTCTCTCAGAGAGCTCTCGGATAATTTGAAGAAAACCAATATTCGTCTTATAGGGATTCCCCAAAAGTGACAATGTGGCTTCACAAGGCACAGAGTGTCTCTCCATGAGATTATGAAAGAGAACTTTCCAGACATGCCAAGAGATTCTGAAATTCAGATAGCGGACAGTTTCAGAACTCCAGCACGACTCAACCCAAATAAGACATCCTCCAGACACATCATAATCAATTTCACTGAAGTTAATATGAAGGAGAAAATTCTGAAAGCTGCCAGACAAAAGAAAACCATTACCTACAAGGGGAAAATATCAGAATAACTGCAGATCTCTCTGCTGAAACCTTTCAAGCTAGAAGAGGATGGTCATCAACTTTTAATCTCCTAAAACAAAATAACTTTCAACCCAGGATCCTGTACCCAGCTAAACTGAGCTTCATTTATGATGGAGAAATTAAATACTTCAACGACATTCACATGTTGAAGAAATTTGCCAACTAAACCAACTCTCCAGGACATTCTTAGACCTATCCTCCATAAAGACCAGCATAATTCTCCACTACAAAAGTAAACCCACCCAAAAAATTTTTGATCAAATTCCAACTTCCACAATCGCAAAAGGATTAAAACTGTCTATTGGTCTCTTGAAAGTCTTATAAATATTCTCAATTAATGTGAATGGTTTAAATTGTCCTCTAAAGAGGCATAGGTTGGCGGACTGGATACAAAAACTTAAGCCAGATATCTGCTGCATCCAAGAATCGCATCTTACATTAAAAGACAGATATAGACTCAAGGTGAAGGGATGGTCATCTATATTCCAGGCAAATGGAAAGCAGAAAAAAGCAGGCGTTGCAATCCTGTTCACAGATGCAATAGGCTTTAAACCAACCAAAATAATTAAGGATAAGGATGGACACTTCATATTTGTTAAAGGTAATACTCAATATGATGAGATCTCAATTATTAATATTTATGCACCCAACCACAACACACCTCAATTTATAAGAGAAACGCTAACAGACACGAGCAACTCGATTTCCTCCACTTCCATAGTAGTTGGAGATTTTAACACCCCTTTAGCAGTCCTGGATAGATCCTCCAAAAAGAAGCTAAGCAAAGAAATTTTAGATTTAAACTCAACCATTCAACATCTGGACTTAACAGACATCTACAGAACATTTCATCCCAAAAAAACTGAATACACATTCTTCTCATCAGCTCACAGAACATACTCCAAAATCGACCACATCCTAGGCCACAAATCTAACCTCAGCAAATTAAAAAAAATAGAAATTATTCCTTGCATCTTCTCTGACCATCATGGAATAAAAGTTGAACTAAATAACAACAGGAACCCACATACCCATACAAAAACATGGAAGCTAAACAACCTTATGCTGAAGGATACATGGGTTATAGACGAGATTAAGAAGGAAATCATCATATTTTTGGAACAAAACAACAGTCCAGACACGAATTACCAGAACCTCTGGGATACTGCAGAGGCAGTCCTAAGAGGGAAATTTATAGCACTGCAAGCCTTCCTCAAGAAAACAGAAAGAGAGGAAGTCGATAACTTAATGGAACATCTCAAGCAACTGGAGAAAAAAGAACACTTCAACCCCAAACGCAGCAGAAGAAAAGAAATAACCAAAATCAGAGCAGAATTAAATTAAATTGAAAACAAAAGAACTATACAACAGATCAATAAATCCAAAAGCTGGCTGTTTGAAAAGATCAATAAAATAGATAAACCTTTGGCCAACCTAACCAGGAAAAAAAGAGTAAAATCTCTAATTTCATCAATCAGAAAAGGTAATGATGAAATAACAACAGAGCCCTCAGAAATTCAAAAAATCCTTAACGAATACTACAAGAAACTCTACTCTCAGAAATATGAAAATCTGAAAGAAATCGACCAATACCTGGAAACACGCCACCTACCAAGACAGTCAGAACGAAGTGGAAATGTTGAACAGACCTATATCAAGTTCTGAAATAGCATCAACTATACAAAATCTCCCTAAAAAGAAAAGCCCAGGACCAGATGGCTTTACGTCAGAATTCTACCAAACATTTAAAGAACTAGTACCTATACTACTAAACCTCTTCCAAAATATAGAAAAAGAAGGAATATTACCCAGCACATTCTACGAAGAAAACATCACCTTGATCCCCAAACCAGGTAAAGACCCAACAAGAAAAGAAAATTATAGACCAATATCACTAATGAATATAGATGCTAAAATACTCAATAAGATCCTAACAAACAGAATCCAACAACACATCAAAAAAATTATACACCATGACCAAGTTGGATTTATCCCAGGGTCTCAAGGCTGGTTCAATATACGTAAATCTATAAATGTAATTCAACACATAAACAAACTTAAAAATAAAGACCATATGATTCTTTCAATTGATGCAGAAAAGGCTTTTGATAATATCCAGCATCCCTTCATGATCAGAGCACTTAAGAAAATTGGTATAGAAGGGACATTTCTTAAACTAATAGAGGCCATCTACAGCAAACCCACAGCCAATATCGTATTGAATGGAGTTAAATTGAAATCATTTCCACTTAGATCAGGAACCAGGCAAGGTTGCCCATTGTCTCCATTGCTCTTTAACATTGTAATGGAAGTTTTAGCTATTGCAATTAGGGAAGAAAAGGTGATCAAGGGTATCCACATAGTGTCAGAAGAGATCAAACTTTCACTCTTCACAGATGATATGATTGTATATCTGGAAAACACTAGGGATTCTACTACAAAACTTTTAGAAGTGATCAAGGAATACAGCAATGTCTCAGGCTACAAAATCAACACCCATAAATCTGTAGCCTTTATATATACCAACAATAAACAAGCCGAACAAACAGTCAAGGACTCTATTCTTTTCACAGTAGTGCCAAAGAAGATGAAATATTTGGGAGTATACCTAACAAAGGACGTGAAAGATCTCTACAAAGAGAACTATGAAACTCTAAGAAAAGAAATAGCCAAAGATGTTAACAGATGGAAAAACATACCATGCTCATGGCTGAGAAGAATCAACATTGTTGAAATGTCCATACTGCCCAAAGCAATATATAATTTTAATCAATTTCTATTAAAGCTCCATTGTAATACTTTGAAGATCTTGAAAAAATAATACTTCATTTTATATGGAATCAGAAAAAACCTCGAATAGCCAAAACATTACTGAGCAATAAAAACAAAGCAGGAGGAATCACGCTACCAGACCTGAGACTGTACTATAAATCCATAGTGATCAAAACAGCGTGGTACTGGCACAAAAACAGAGAAGTAGATGTCTGGAACAGAATAGAGAACCAAGAGATGGATCCGGCTACTTACCGTTATTTGATCTTTGACAAGCCAATTAAAAACATTCAGTGGGGAAAAGATTCCCTATTTAACAAATGGTGCTGGGTAAACTGGCTGGCAACCTGTAGAAGATTGAAACTGGACCCACACCTTTCACCATTAACTAAGATAGACTCTCACTGGATAAAAGATTTACACTTAAGACATGAAACTATAAAAATACTTGAAGAAAGTGCAGGGAAAACTCTTGAAGGAATCGGCCTGGGTGAATATTTTATGAGGAGGACTCCCCAGGCAATTGAAGCAGTATCAGAAATACACTACTGGGACCTGATCAAACTAAAAAGCTTCTGCACAGCCAAGAACACAATAAGTAAAGCAAGCAGACAGCCCTCAGAATGGGAGAAAATATTTGGAGGTTATACCTCCGATAAAGGTCTAATAACCAGAATCCACAGAGAACTCAAACATATTAACAAGAAAAGAACATGTGACCCCATCTCAGGGTGGGCAAGGGACTTGAAGAGAAACTTCTCTAAAGAAGACTGATGCACGATCTACAAACACATGAAAAAAAGCTCATCATCTTTAATCATTAGAGAAATGCAAATCAAAACTACTCTGAGATATCACCTAACCCCAGTAAGAGTAGCCCACATAACAAAATCCCAAAACCAGAAATGTTGGCGTGGATGTGGAGGATAGGGAACACTTCTACTCTGCTGGTGGGAATGCCCACTAATATGTTCTTTCTGGAAGGATGCTTGGAGAACACTTAGAGACCTAAAAATAGACCTGCCATTCGATCCTATAATTCCTTTACTAGGTTTATACCCAGAAGACCAAAAGTCACAATATAACAAAGACATCTGTACCAGAATGTTTATTGCAGCCCAATTCATAATTGCTAAGTCATGCAAGAAGCCCAAGTTCCCATCGACCCACGAATGGACTAGCAAATTGTGGTACATGTATACCATGGATTATTATGCAGCCTTAAATAAAGATGGAGACTTTACCTCTTTCCTGTTTACATGGATGGAGCTGGAACATATTCTTCTTAGCAAAGTATCTCAGGAATGGAAGAAAAAGTATCCAATGTACTCAGCCCCACTATGAAGCTAAATTATAGCTTTCACATGAAGACTATAACCCAACTATAGCACAAGACTATGGGGAAAGGTCCAAGGAAGGGGAAGGGAGGGGGGAGGTTTTGGTGGAGGGAGGGTAATGGGTGGGGCCACATCTATGGTGCATCTTAGAATGGGTACAGGCGATTGCACTAATGTACACAGCTACGATTTAACAATAAAAAAAATTAAAAAAAATTGCATTCTACAGAATTAGGGCTGAGAACGTAGATAGTATAAGAGAAGAAATAATTGACTAATGTTTTAGTACCACTCAACTAAATAGAAATCATAACTTACAGAGACAGGTCTCTGGGCCTTCACTGCCCAGGGAAGAAATGGCAGTTACCACCATGCCTCAGAGTTTTCCCCCCAAATAAGGAGGCAGACCTAGCCTAAGATCACAGTCATTCCTACGAGTTTCTGAAGCTGGGCAAGGCATTTTACACATGTCAATGAATTTAATCCTCCAAGTCTGATAATCTAAGGTAGTGATTTTCAACTGGTGTGCTGTTACAGTATCTTAGGAATGCCTCTAATGAAAAATTTTAAAGATAATTAATTAAACTATTTTCAAAGAAAGTTCAGAGCACAGCAGGTATATTCTGCTTTTTACTCTTTTTGTTGTTGTTGTTCAACATAATTTTTAAGTGTGGTGTGGAAGTTTAACTATAGGTTCAATTGTGCCGTGAGGGGCTGAGAAACACTGGTCTCACAGGTCTAATTCTGAAGAATCTCCAGAAAGGAGGGGTACTTGAAGGATGCGGAAGCCCTGCTTGCCCTCAGTGGCTGCCCACAACCTGGTCATGGGCTGGGAGCCTTCGTTGATTTTCACCAGGGAGGCTGTAAGAAGCCTGTGGCAGGAAGACTTATTAATACTAAAGATAAGACCATGCCTGTGGGCAAGACGCCTGCTGGTTGATTTATTCTCCAGGTGGGCCTATAAATAATTGCAAAGGGAGAGCTAAACACACATGGACAGGTCTTGGCGATTAGGAGCTGACGGATGGTCAGCTGAGCACAGGGTGCACAGGGTGCTCCTGCACGTGAATGTTGTTCAAATGTGCCTTCTCTGTGCCTCCTGAGCTTCTGTCATGGCTCCCTTTTCTTAATTCTGTTCTTATTATTGAAGTTGATGATTTAAATAAATAAACTGTTGACGGAAAAGAAGCCATACTCTGCAAAATAATTTATTCTGAGCAAATTTGAGGACCATGACTTGGAATGGCACCCAAGAAGGCCTGAGCACGTAGATCCCAGGTAGTGGGGCTATGGTTTGGTTTGCTACACTTCAGGGAGATAGGAATTAAAGGTGAGGTCATAAATCAATTCGGGGAAAACATCCATTGGTTTGGCCCCCAAAGGTGGGACAGCTCAAAGTGGGGGCTTATAGATTCTTTTTTTTTGAGGCAGAGTTTTACTTGCCCTCGGTAGAGTGCCGTGCCGTCACAGCTCACAGCAACCTCCAACTCCTGGGCTTAGGCGATTCTCTTGCCTCAGCCTCCCAAGTAGCTGGGAATACAGGTGCCCATCACAAAGCCTGGCTATTTTCTTTTTGTTGTTGTAGTTTGGCCAGGGCTGGGTTTGAACCCACCACCCTCGGTATACAGGGCCGGTGTTATACCCACTGAGCCACAGGTGCCAACCAAGGGGCTTATAGATTCTTTAGCTCATAATTGGCTGAAAGAATTAGGTTTTGTCTAAAAGACCAGGAGTCAGAGAAAAGAAATACTTAAGAGAAAAGGTCTATTAGTCAGAGACAAAATCCCAGACAGATTCAAGTGGTTTGTTGTGGATACTGAGCACATACAGGTAGGTCTGACATAGCCTTAGGCCTATTAATGAGTCATAGGACATCTCTGGGGGCAGGGGGAATGAGGAGGCTTGTCTGATCTCCTTTCTCGTGGCTAGCAACTTAGTTTTAGGGGATCCCCTTGGCCAAGAGGAGGGCCAGTCAATCAGCTGCTTGTATTTTAGTTCACAAAACATAATTTATTCATATACTTTGTTACATGTTAGAAAAAGATGCCTTGTCATATCTTGTATCCTAGTGCTTCCTGCCTACAATTGCTGCCCGCAAGATGGTGACTAGTGCATGTGGCCATCTCCTGGGTAGCTCTCCCCTCAAATGGGAGAGGGGGACTAACTAGGTCAGCCATATCCTTTTAGCCAAAATCACAATAATGCCCATGATTCTCTGAGTTCAGGCAAGGCATTTTATACACACCAGTGCATTTTATCCTCCAAGTCTAATGATCTAAGAGGATAGCATTTTGAATCCTTTTTCTGAGCGAGATAAGCAGGAAGGGTGTGGAAGCCCTGTTTGCCCTTAGTGGCGTCCCAGAACCTGCTGACTGGGGCCCGGTAACTGTCACAGGCTGGAGGCTTCACTTGTTTCCACCAGGACCTGTAGAGCCCTGGACGCCCTGGACTCTGTCAAGTCTCAAGGCGATGGAGTTGAATCTAACACATTTTAACCCAATGCACATGCCGCAGCTGGCTTTGTCCCAGAACGTGTCCCTCTCCTGCTGTCCCTTCTGTACATGCTTGTTTTTCCGAGGGCTGCTGGCAAAGCCAAACCGAAGTTAAAAGTGGTTTCAGCAGCTAGGGGCCTTCCAGCTGCCAGCAATTATTCTTTCCAGCACTTCCCTTAGGAACCTCCTGCTGATTTAAGCTAAATGCAGGGAATTGGTCTTCTCTGATGGGTGGGGTGCTAACCCAGGACAGAAGGATGCTCTGGCCCAGTGTGAGCCCCAGTTGATTCCCACTCCCTATCGAAGCTGCTGGCAGGCTCCGCCCAATGCTGGAGCAGCCCAGTTCTGTGCCTCCAGTCAGACCCCAGCTAAAGGGGTAGAAATGGTGACAATGGTTAATGGTCTACATACATGTTTCTCCATTAATGAAAGGGTATTTCTGGCCATCTGGTATAACAGATCTGACATAGACACTGAGCTTTTCAACTTCTCCAGGAAGCATCTCCTTCCCAGGATGCCAGGGTACTTGTAATGCGCACATAATATTGCCATCTCTCTAGTTCATTGAATATAAACGTACAGGATAAAGTTTTGGGTTTCACTCAGTGTGTTTCTCCTCTACTCAATCGTTTGCTATTTTGTTTCTGTCTTGCGGCTTAGACGAAGACTAGGCTTTGGTGTTAGTTTATTGCTCCCAGGAGGAGAAGGGCTGATGATGAGTTTTGCATTTCAATCTCATGTCTTGAATTTCAAATTAGACTTTAAATATTCCATCATGAGATAATCATATTCATTTAAGTAAACAGAAGGTCTTTTAGAACTCTCTGAGCTGGCTTTATAAAGCAGAATCATAGAAGTAGTCCAGCTAAGAAATTAAAGAGAAAAGCTAGGTTTAGAAGAACACAATTTTTCAGTGTTTAATGTATTGATAGATCTGGGTAATGACCATCAATAGCTGCTAATTTCACAAAAAGAGAGACAATTAGATATTATGTTCTTTCTGATGGAAGAACATTCTCCTACTTACTGCCTATTCTCAGGAAACAAACAAATAATAATAAAAAAACACAACTGAATTCAATAAAGTCTCTAGGTCCAACTTCCAATTTGCAGGAAATAAGAGAGAGGAACTTGTTAAACTATACCTTGGGGATGCAATCAGCAAACTCCAGACTGCTAAAAAATCTACAAGCCCCACAGCCCTGTTTCTCTAACAAATAAAATAACAAGAAAAAAAGAGAGAGACATTTTAGATAAAAGAGACTTAAGTGGCATAACTAATTGCAATGTGCAGATATTATTTAGATTCTAATTTAAGCAAATTATAAAAAACATTTATGAGATAATTAAATATTTAAATTGTGGATATTCAATGATATTAAGAAATAATTATTGTTTGTTTTTTGGTATGTTAGTGGTAGTGTGGTTATGTTAAAAAATGGATTATCTTTTTTGTTAATACATTTGAAAATTTAACAGGTAAAACGTGTGATCTGAGGGACCAAAAGACAGCCCTGCAGGTTAAAGAAACAAAAGTTACCCTACAAGTTGAAGGTGCAGGCCTTAGTTAGCTTGGCAAATTTCTAAATTCTTACTGCTGCAAGAAAAAACATACTCTTGCTAAACCCTCCTAACAACAGGAGCCATCAGGCAAATTATCAGTCCTTCTTCTAACTCTGATTTTCCACCCAGGCCACTGCCATTCTGACTGGACACAGGACCAGGCTCAGGAACACTCTTTGCTAATAAGCAGCTAACTGTGGAGCCTAAGCCAGTGTCAGCCAGTTTCAGGCTGCGCATGAGCTGCCTTTGTGACTTGCAGTTCAACTATTGCTCTAAAGAGCCAGACTCTACCTCACTTGAGCGCTCAGCCCCACCCCAATGTGAAGATGGGGTGTATGCCACATACATGTTTACCTACTGCACGGTGCTCAGCTCCCGTCACTGATGGAAGCAGCTTTCCTCCAAACCCACTCAGTACATCTTATTCTATTGCATGATATGGGCTCAGCGAGGCCTAAAACCTACCCTGCCTTTTCTGTCTTCCAAGAGAGAGCAACTCCAGCACATGCTGAAGACTGTTTCTTCCCAATTTGCAAAGTGATATTGCCAATAAAGCTCTCTTTTCTACTATTTACCCATCCTGGTGGTCTTTTGGATGACAGACGAATACTGAAAAAAATCAAGGGTAAAATTACCTATGGGATTCGGTATAAAGTAATATGGAAAGGGGAACAGTGATGGGGCTATAGATAAATCATGATTAGCTGTGAGCTGATAATTATCGAAGCTGAGAGATAGGCACATGGGGATTTATGGTACTATTCCATTTATTTTCATGTATCTTTGAGATTCTTATAAAAATGAAGCTGCATACTGGATTAGAATGAGAAAGCAAGTTCCCATCCTAGTATCAAGGGGGAGTACCGATTTCAAGCTGCTTCATGGGACATCACCATGTTCTCTCATTTAGGACATTAGTAATCATCTCAAAATATTGGAAGGCTTTGTTATCTAACAAGTCTATCAAGGTCACCCCCAACTGCTCATCCCTACTTTCCTAAGGAATAAGGGTGTCGTTATGCTTCCAAAAGAAGCAATAAACTAGGCTATCTCTTGTAGAGAAAATGAAAATTATAACATGTAATATTGGCACTAAGAGGACATGGGCTCCAGTCCAAAATACGTATAAAACTCTAGGGTTGGTCACAAAATATTGATTTGGGTTGCTTGAAACGATTTATCCCCAGGAATAATCAATACCTAGATTTAAAGTGGCTTTATAGCCTACGTGAGGTGGCTCACACCTGGCACTCTCAGAGGCCTAGGCAGGAAGATCACTTGAGCTCAGGAGATCAAGACCAACCTGAGCAAGAGCAAGTCCCTGTCCCCACCAGTAACAGAAACATTCATTCAGCTGGGTGCCTGTAGTCCCCAGTGTTCAAGAGTCTGAGGCAGGAGAATCACTTGAGCTCAGGAGTTTGAGGTTGCGGCGAGCTAGGCTGATGCCACTGTGCTGTACCTGGGGTAACAGAGCAAGACTCCATCTCAAGAAAATAAAAACAAAAATAAAAAACAAAACAAAACAATGTGAAGAGTTCTGAATGAATTTCTCCTAAAGGTCCATTTCTTTCTGTATTCCAAAAAACAGTATAGTAGCCCAAACTAAGTTTCTGTTAGAAGTGGGAAATAATGCAAAAATCAAATTAGTGGTATAGAGAACAAACCTAAGTCACAGAATGAACAGTAAATAAATTCGGTTAGAAAATCTCAGATAGAAATGATAAATAAAATGGCTTTATAGAGCAGCATAAAGAAAAATGTGCAACTCTGAAAATAAGGGATGAAATAAAGTAGCCTATGATGACTACTAGACAGCATTGCTCAGCTAGCAATGCAAATGATCACTCATGTTCAGGGAATTACTCTAAGATATGCCACTTATGGGTTCTTTTATTTACCAAACTCAAGAACTATGTGTGCTAACGTTAGTAGAAGGACTTTTATTTATTCAGCATTTAATTATTAAAAATTATTATAACATGTTGCTCATTTGTAGCATGGCCACAGAATTTTCAAGTGACTGAACTTAATTTCCTTTGAATGAACTCTAGGCATAATTGTCAAATAAGTTTTAACACATTTTCCATAGTGTTCTCTTAACCATAGTGGTCTTTTAAAGATCTATGAATCAATCATATGACAGAGGCATTTTATAGCCATCTTTGTGCTTTTTTCTTATTTGTAATAAGTTGGTGGTTTGACCTTGCTATTCTGCTAAGGAAAGAAACTAGATACCCTGCAAGCGGCTTTCAGAGTATTTGATTCTAAGTTTTTAGTACAGATTTGTGTCTGTAATGGCATTGCTAATTTCTTTTTCTTTTTTTAAATCTATTTATTATTAAATCATAGCTGTGTACATTAATGCAACCATGGGGCACCCCATATCCTGGTTTTATAGACCATTTGACACATTTTCATCACACTGGTTAACATAGCCTTCCTGGCATTTTCTTAGCTATTGTGTTAAGACATTTATATTCTACATTTAGTAAGTTTCACATGTACTAATTTCAAGGACAACAATGGCACTGACATTTTGAGGCTATTGGATATCAACCCAATTTAGATAATGTTATTTTAAGCACTTCCTCTGTACTCATCGCAGTTTCAGGTGGACACAGTGGGGAAAACATATGGTATGGTACCTGTCCTCTCCCTGCTAAAGCGAGGTCATTCATATGCGAATGAACAACAGCTAATCAAGTGCTGAAATGTACTAGCTAGAAAATCAAATGCTAGAGGGGGAGACAAGATGGCGGACTGAAGCCAGCTTTCAACAAAGGCTCCCATCCAGAAGGAGAGTTAAGGGACAGGAATTTAGTAAGTATCCTGGTGGACTTGAGCCTCACCAAGAGAGAAGGCTGAAGAACGCACATCAACACCGCTGAGGCAAGTTGTGATCACAAGGACGCAAACAAAAGGTACAAAATCCACCACCAAGCGGACGGGAGTCCCCCTCCCCCATGAGACCGGCTCTGTAGCCCCACAATTGAACAAGTGGGCAGAAATTAAAGCCCCTCCCACTACACTCCACAGGAGAGACCTTCTAAAAACTGGACCTACCTCCCCTACTGGGGTGCCGTGGCGTTCTCCTGCCGGACATAGGGCTGAATAAAACTTTGGGAATCCTTTGCCGGCAACCCTGAATCCCCGGCGCTCCCCTCCCGCCCACTGAGGTCTGGAGGCCTGTCCCCCAGGACTTCGGATCCTTGGGTGATTTCTCAAGGGGAGTGGACAGTCCCCGAGTTGCGACTGGTCAGCATTGACTCTGAGGCGCGCCGAGTGAGGAGAGGGCACCGGGCTGAGGGGGAGTCACGCCTCGCGGCACTTCCCTGCGGTGCAGTGCACCAACCCTCCCCGGGCATACGGGGCCCAAGACTGAATAAGACTCTGGCCTCCCCGCTGAGAGCTGAGAACCCCTACTCTCACTCGGGGTCTGAGGGCCTATCCCCCAGGAGTTCGGCTCCTTGGGTGATTTCTCGAGGGGAGTGCACAGTGCCTGAGCTGCGTCAGGTCAGCGCTGACTCTGGGATACGTGAGCGAGGAGAGGGCACTCCGCTGAGGGGAAATCAAGCCTTGGCGGCACTTCCCTGCAGTGCAGTGCAGGAGCCCTCCCCGGGCACAAGACTGAATAAGACTCTGGCCTCCCCACTGAGAGCTGAGAGCCCCTACACTCACTCGGGGTCTGAGGGCCTATCCCTCCGGAGTTCGGCTCCTTGGGTGATTTCTCGAGGGGAGTGCACAGTGCCTGAGCTGCGTCAGGTCAGCGCTGACTCTGGGATACGTGAGCGAGGAGAGGGCACTCTGCTGAGGGAAAATCAAGCCTTGGCGGCACTTCCCTGCGGTGCAGTGCAGGAGCCCTCCCCGGACCGTAGTATTGCGTGAAACTGAATGAAACTCTAGCTTCCCCCCGCCCCACTCCCAATCCGGGTCTGGGGGCCCATCCCCCAAGAGTTCTGATTCTTGGGGGATCTCTTAAGGGGTGTGGACCCAGCACAAACTGCGGCCGCTCAGTGCTGACTCTGGGGCGCGGGACAGAGGAGAAAAGGGTCGCCTGAGCGCCCACACCAGAGCAGCAGTTCCCTGGAGGTAGATCAACAGCCGTTTTTTCTTTAACGGCAGAACGCTCACTTCTGGATATTCTGAGGCCACACCCCCTGTCTCCCTGGGCAACCAGAGGAGGCCACCTGTGTCACGGCTCACAAACCCAGAAGCCTCCAGGGCGGGGCCGACCCAGAGAGGTGTTCAGACGCAATTCTCCAGCAGCAAAGACGTTTGAACTCAAAACAGCCCGTCTCCTGTAGGCGACGACAGGAACAGAGACAGAACCTCACAAAGTTGTCTGTTCTGTTCTGTTCTGTTAGCAGCATCCATCAGGGACGGGGCTAAGCCTGAGTGAACACCTCCTTCCCATCACCTGCATCAAACACTCAAAGATGTCAGGCCCCATCTCCTCCTGCTAGATAGCGGCAGTCTGCGGGGGCCTGGCAGACTTCCTCGCGATTCAGGCAGGTGCAAACCCCTGGAGTGTCTGTTCACTGCAGGCAACTGGGTTAGCCATCTGCAGAGATACCAGTGACTGGGTCCGACGGAGGGGCAAAGTGGGGAAGGAGACGTCAACCTTCCCAGACTGCTCTGTTTGCGGGGTGGCTCCTCCTGACTCCACGCTGCACTGGGGTGAGCTGTCTCAGAGGAGTCACCAGGCCCCTGTGATCCAATTCCCAGAGACCTCTTGAACCCTTCCACCTGAGACAAGTGCCGATTGAGACAGTTGATTCGGACCTTTTGAACTGGGCTAATAGACTGAGGACTTTTCAGGTGGTGCCCTGGGTGTGCGATTGTAGGAAGGTTTGATTCTCCTTTTCCAACTGGGGCCAGAGGTGGGCAGGCGGGGTGACTTAATTGCTGATTTTTCCACACAGCTGAGACTTCAAGCCAGAGTAGAAGTTGCAATAGGATAGAACAGAAACCAGCTGAAAACAAGACAGAACCACTTTGCTCCACCACACCAGACAGGGCCCCAGTTTCTCAGGCCACAGCACTGTACGGGCCCTCGATAAAACCCCAGGGGAAAAACCAAAGGGAGTAAACCATGGGGCGGAATCAGCGGAAAAACTCTGGTAACATGAATAACCAGAATAGATCAACCCCCCCAAGAAAAGATACGGCAGATGTGATTGAAGATCCCATTCATAAACAACTGGCTGAGATGTCAGAAGTCGAATTCAGAATTTGGTTTGCAGACAAGATTAATAAAATGGAATTAGGAATTCGAGGAGAAATTCAAAAACTGTCTCAAGAATTTAATGAATTTAAAGACAAAACCACCAAAGACTTAGACACACTGAAACAAGAACTTACAGCCCTCAAAGATATGAAAAATACAGTAGAATCCCTCAGTAACAGAATGGAGCAAGCAGAAGAAAGGATTTCTGACATTGAAGATAAAGTCTTCGAACGCTCCCAATCTCTCAAAGAGGAAGAGAAATGGAGAGCAAAAACGGATCACTCACTCAGAGAGCTCTCAGATAATTCGAAAAAACATAACATAAGGGTTATAGGAATTTCGGAGGCTGATGACGTGGCAGCCAAGGGCACAGAGGCCCTTCTACATGAAATTATGAAAGAAAATTTTCCAGACATGCCTAGAGAATCTGAAATTCAGATAGCAGACAGCTTCAGAACCCCAGCACGATTCAACCCCAAAAAGCCATCTCCCAGACATATCATAATTAGCTTCACTAAAGTTAACATGAAAGAGAAGATTCTCAAAGCAGCCCGGCGAAAGAAAACTATAACGTACAAAGGTAAGAATATTAGAATAACTGCAGATCTCTCTGCTGAAACTTTTCAAGCAAGAAGAGGCTGGTCATCAACTTTTAATCTCCTAAAGCAAAAAAACTTTCAACCCAGGATCTTGTATCCAGCTAAACTGAGTTTCATCTATGATGGAGAAATTAAATACTTCAATGACATTCATATGTTGAAAAAATTTGCCATAAGTAAACCAGCTCTTCAGGATGTTCTCAGACCTATCCTCCACAATGACCAACCCAATCCTATACCACAAAAGTAAACTCACTCAGAAACTTCGGATCAAACTCCAACTTCCACACTGGCGAAAGGATTAAAAATGTCCACTGGACCTTTGAAAAACTCGATACCCAAAATTCCACCAGACTTATCCTTACTCTCCATCAATGTGAATGGCTTAAACTGTCCTCTAAAGAGGCATAGGTTAGCTGAATGGATACAAAAACTTAAGCCAGATATTTGTTGCATACAAGAGTCACATCTCAACTTAAAAGACAAATACAGACTCAGGGTGAAAGGATGGTCATCCATATTTCAGGCAAATGGTAATCAGAAAAAAGCAGGTGTTGCAATTTTATTTGCAGATACAGTAGGCTTTAAACCATCAAAAGTAAGGAAGGACAAGAATGGTCACTTCATATTTGTTAAGGGTAATACTCAATATGACGAGATCTCAATTATTAATATCTATGCACCCAACCAGAATGCACCTCAATTTATAAGAGAAACTCTAACAGACATGAGTAACTTGATTTCCTCCAGCTCCATAATCGTTGGAGATTTCAACACTCCCTTGGCAGTGTTGGATCGATCCTCCAGAAAGAAGCTGAGCAAAGAAATCTTAGATTTAAACCTAACCATCCAATATTTAGATTTAGCAGACATCTACAGAACATTTCATCCCAACAAAACTGAATACACATACTTCTCATCAGCCCACGGAACTTACTCCAAAATTGATCACATTTTAGGTCACAAGTCTAACCTCAGTAAATTTAAAGGAATAGAAATTATTCCGTGCATCTTCTCGGACCATCATGGAATAAAACTTGAATTGAGTAACAACAGGAATCTGCATACCCATACAAAAACATGGAAGTTAAATAACCTTATGCTGAATGATAGCTGGGTCAGAGATGAGATTAAGAAAGAAATCACCAATTTTTTGGAACAAAATGACAATGAAGACACAAGCTATCAGAACCTCTGGGACACTGCAAAGGCAGTTCTAAGAGGGAAATTTATAGCACTGCAAGCCTTCCTCAAGAGAACGGAAAGAGAGGAAGTTAACAACTTAATGGGACATCTCACGCAACTGGAAAAGGAAGAACATTCCAACCCCAAACCCAGTAGAAGAAAAGAAATAACCAAAATTAGAGCAGAATTAAATGAAATTGAAAACAAAAGAATAATACAACAGATCAATAAATCAAAAAGCTGGTTTTTTGAAAAGGTCAATAAAATAGATAAACCTCTGGCCAACCTAATCAGGAAAAAAAGAGTAAAATCTCTAATATCATCAATCAGAAACAACAAAGACAAAATAACCACAGACTCATCAGAAATCCAAAAAATCCTTAATGAATATTACAAGAAACTTTATTCTCAGAAATATGAAAATCTGAAGGAAATAGACCGATACTTGGAAGCACGCCACCTTCCAAGACTTAACCAGAATCAAGTGGAAATGTTGAACAGACCCATATCAAGTTCAGAAATAGCATCAACTATACAAAACCTCCCTAAAAAGAAAAGCCCGGGACCAGATGGTTTCACGTCAGAATTCTACCAAACCTTTAAAGAGGAATTAGTACCTATATTACTCAACCTGTTCCAAAATGTAGAAAAAGAAGGAAGACTACCCAACACGTTCTATGAAGCAAATATCACCCTGATCCCCAAACCAGGAAAAGACCCAACAAGAAAAGAAAATTATAGACCAATATCACTAATGAATATAGATGCAAAAATATTCAACAAGATCCTAACAAACAGAATCCAGCAACACATCAAACAAATTATACATCATGACCAAGTTGGTTTTATCCCAGGGTCTCAAGGCTGGTTCAATATACGTAAATCTATAAATGTAATTCAGCACATAAACAAATTAAAAAACAAAGACCATATGATTCTCTCAATTGATGCAGAAAAAGCTTTTGATAATATCCAGCATCCCTTCATGATCAGAACACTCAAGAAAATTGGTCTAGAAGGGACTTTTCTTAAACTGATAGAGGCTATCTACAGCAAACCCACAGCCAATATCATATTGAATGGAGTTAAATTGGAATCATTTCCACTCAGATCAGGAACCAGACAAGGCTGCCCATTGTCTCCATTGCTTTTCAACATTGTAATGGAAGTTTTAGCCACCGCAATTAGGGAAGAAAAGGCGATCAAGGGTATCCATATAGGGTCAGAAGAGATCAAACTCTCGCTCTTCGCAGATGATATGATTGTGTATCTGGAAAACACTAGGGACTCTACTACAAAACTCCTAGAAGTGATCAAGGAATACAGCAGCGTCTCAGGTTACAAAATCAACATTCATAAATCGGTAGCCTTTATATACACCAACAACAGTCAAATTGAAAAAGCAGTTAAGGACTCTATCCCATTCACAGTAGTGCCAAAGAAGATGAAATATTTGGGAATTTACCTAACAAAAGACGTGAAAGATCTCTATAAAGAGAACTATGAAACTCTAAGAAAAGAAATAGCTGAAAATGTTAACAAATGGAAAAACATACCATGCTCATGGCTAGGAAGAATCAACATTATCAAAATGTCCATACTACCCAAAGCAATATATACTTTCAACGCACTCCCTATTAAAGCTCCACTGTCATATTTTAAAGATCTTGAAAAAACATTACTTCGTTTTATATGGAATCAGAAAAAACCTCGAATAGCCAAGACATTACTCAGAAATAAAAACAAAACAGGAGGAATCACACTACCAGACCTCAGACTTTACTACTAATCGATAGTGATCAAAACAGCATGGTATTGGCACAAAAACAGAGAAGTAGATATCTGGAATAGAATAGAGAACCAAGAGATGAATCCAGCTACTTACCGCTATTTGATTTTTGACAAGCCAATTAAAAACATTCAGTGGGGAAAAGATTCCCTATTTAACAAATGGTGCTGGGTGAACTGGCTGGCAACCTGCAGAAGACTGAAATTAGACCCACACCTTTCACCATTAACTAAGATAGACTCTCATTGGATTAAAGATTTAAACTTAAGACATGAAACTATAAAAATACTAGAGGAGAATGCAGGGAAAACCCTTGAAGAAATTGGTCTGGGTGAGTATTTCATGAGGAGAACCCCCCGGGCAATTGAAGCAGCTTCAAAAATACACTACTGGGACTTGATCAAACTAAAAAGCTTCTGCACAGCTAAGAACACAGTAAGCAGAGCAAGCAGACAGCCCTCAGAATGGGAGAAGATATTTGCAGGGTATAACTCTGACAAAGGTTTAATAACCAGAATCCACAGAGAACTCAAACGCATCAGCAAGAAAAAAACAAGGGATCCCATCGCAGGCTGGGCAAGGGATTTGAAGAGAAACTTCTCTGAAGAAGACAGGCGCACGGCCTTCAGACATATGAAAAAATGCTCATCATCTTTAATCATCAGAGAAATGCAAATCAAAACTACTTTGAGATATCATCTAACTCCAATGAGACTAGCCTATATCACAAAATCTCAAGACCAGAGATGTTGGCGTGGATGCGGAGAAAAGGGAACACTTCTGCACTGCTGGTGGGAATGCAAATTAATACATTCCTTTTGGAGGGATATATGGAGAACACTCAGAGATCTAAAAATAGATCTGCCATTCAATCCTGTAATTCCTCTGCTGGGCATATACCCAGAAGACCAAAAATCACAACATAACAAAGATATTTGTACCAGAATGTTTATTGCAGCCCAATTCATAATTGCTAAGTCATGGAAAAAGCCGAAGTGCCCATCGATCCACGAATGGATTAATAAATTGTGGTATATGTATACCATGGAATACTATGCAGCCTTAAAGAAAGATGGAGACTTTACCTCTTTCATGTTTACATGGATGGAGCTGGAACATATTCTTCTTAGTAAAGTATCCCAAGAATGGAAGAAAAAATATCCAATGAACACAGCCCTACTATGAAACTAATTTGGGACTCTCACATGAAAGCTATAACCCAGCTACAACTTAACAATAGGGGGAAGTGGGAAAGGGGGGGGTGGGTAGAGGGAGGGGAATCGGTGGGATCACACCTGTGGTGCATATTACAGGGGTATTTGCGAAACTTGGTAAATGTAGAATATAAATGTTTTGGCACAGTAACTGAGATAACGCCGGAAAGGCTATATTAACCACTGGGATAAAAATGTGTCAAATGGTTTATGAAGTGAGTGTATGATGCCCCATAATCATATCATTGTATACACTTATGATTTAATAAAAAAATTAAAAAAAAAAAAAAAAAAAAAAAAAGAAAATCAAATGCTAAATTGTACCAGACCTTCTATTGCAATGAAAGGCTAGAAATTAGAGACATCTATGCTGCATCTGGACATCAAGGAAGACTTCCAGGAAGAGGCAGAGTCTGGACTGGATCTGGGAGGATGTGAACATTTCCAAAAGTGGAGAGAACAAGAGAGAACATTTCCAGCACTAAGGGCAAAGAGTAGGATGTGTGGCTTCTGACAGCCGGTGTAGCAGTCACAATTTCTTTAGGCCCCACCAGCCTGTGTAGTACTATTGCTACATGAAGTCACAATAATATTAACAGTATAAATTCTGCTAGTTTGTCCTGATTGGCAGGGTGGGGGCAGAGGCACAACACTCAGATTGGCATTGAGTCTCTGAGTGGTTGCTTGAGCCAAATGGCGCTAAGTATTTTGACTATCACCCTTGATATGACACTTACTTGTCAATCTGTCAAAGTGTGCTTTGTTCAGCTTCCTTAATTAACTTTTGAGAAAAAAAAATTGTGCAACATATACACAACGTAAAATTTACTATTTTAACCATTTTAAATGTATACAGTTCAGTGCTATTAAGTTTACATTGTTATGCTAACATGCTTTAAACACACGTTTTCATTTAATTCTCATAACTTTAATTCCTTGGTACCAGCCATACAAGCAGAAAGTTAAATTTAAGCAGTATTATGAATTATTGTCTAAAAATGATAAAGGCTGATAGTGGGTACTTTTCGGTTTCTTTGTATCTGAAATTTGTATCATCTAGAAATCAAGTCATATGTCAAGCAAGTGCTAAATTAATATTTTTCATAGGGAGAAATTAGTTTATTAGAGTTTCTGCTCAGCTTCAGGATTTTTAAACTCAGTGAATTTATTCTATTTAGGATTAACAAGAAAGTTTCCATTTTACCACCTGATGGCAAGTCTATTCAGCTGGCCGTAACCAGGGCATCTTTCTGGCAGCAGGAGTTACCAGTAGAACAGATTATCAGTGGAGGTTATGAAATTGCTTTCCTGGAAGAATTTTGTGAGCAAGAGGAGATACCATTTGTCTGGCATGATTGATTCAGTTCTTTAGCACTGAGCTTTTCAACAGAGGCACAATCTAGCTTCTTACCAGAGGGAAGCCTTGATGGATATGAGCCCCTTGTGTGATCTGTCCCCAGGGAAGCACCACAGAAAGTTAATACTGGATGTGCACATTCAAAGGGAGGCAGAATCACAGTAATCAAACTGATCAGAACCTTCCCATTTCCTGCATTGGGGCAAAGTGTTCACTGCCCTTTCTGTCCTCACTGGGCCACCCTCTGTTCCAGGTTTAAGCCGCTGCCACTGTTCTTTTGTTATATGAACAGACCAATAAGCATTTGTGAATTGGTTGTGTTGAGTAAAAGAACTTAGTCCTTAATAATTTAGAAACAAAAAGAAAAGATTACCAAAGTATTTCAAATGATACAATGTCCTATGAAATTCCATGTCTGACTCCTTTGAGAAAAATCTCATTCAATTGTCCTGTGCTCATTCTATCAAGAATTAGGGATGCTCTTTCTGGGATAGGTCCTGGCTAGCTCCCCAGGGGACATACTGATAAGTATGGAGGACACGGGGGTATCCTGACATAGTGGTTCTTTCTCTCTGATTGTCTCCTGGCCCTCGCAACTATATCGTTCTCACTCCCTTGAAGCTAAAGTTCCAGGTGTTCAACAATCACGCATCCCCAGTGAACATGGAGAGTCTGTGTGGAGTTGTAGGTGTCTTTGCTCCATTCTGTTTTGTTGAGGGCAAGGATGGTCCTGGAGGTGTTTACATTGTGCTGCATAGGAGTAGACGTCTCAGTGGCCCTGTGCCAGTTTTGTGGATGACATGAGGCTGCTTCAGGGCATAGGGTGTTTGCCACCTTGGTTTAGCAGTACAGTTCTGGACCCAACCATTCTGCAGGCAGCTTCACATCCCTCACCATAGCATTTGATTCCCTATTTTTAAAGCACATATAATGAGAATAAGGTAGAGTCTGTCAGGCTAGTGCAGACATGACTCGGCTGGCCTTCACCCCGTCTCCCTTTCTTTTTTCTTTCTTTTTTTTTTTTTTTAATTAGCCAACTGTTTTAATTGCAATTTCAAGTCTTACAGATACAGAAATTCTGTTTTTTTCCAGAACAAACATGCATATCCTTATAATACAATAGGGAAGAAAACCGACAACAATAGATTTTAGCTTTGAGTTTTTTACTTTGTGAACATAGCAGTCGACATATTTTTTTTCTTTTCTTTCACAGTTTGGCATTCATCTGATTCATTAGCTTCTCCAATTTGATTGCTAGGGCCATGTTTCCTTTAATCTTCAATCTTCCTGACATGAATGCCATTGTTGGTTTTAGTTTCCCTGAAAACATTTTCACAAAATCTTCTGTAGACATGCTCATCACCCCATCGGCTGGATCAGAAGGCTCTCCATATCCAACTTTCCCACCCTTGCTTTTCAGATCAAGAAACCATATGCCACCATCTTCACCTGAGAGTTCAAACAGATAGATTGCTTGAGTGGCTTTAACCACGTCATCACTGAGAGAGTCTTTAACAATTTTAAATGTTTCTTCCACAGCTCCAGCATGTGCTTTTGGTTGTGGCTGCAGCTGGGGCTGGGGCTGCGGCTTTTCTTCTTTGACCTCTGGAATACCACCCTGTGATTCCATTTTCTTGGTAACCGTTTCTGGGTGTTCATCTAAGAAGAAATCTGGTATCAAAGGATGGCCTGGTTTAACTGCATAGATGTCAAAGTTTTTTATTCCTTCTTCTTTTAAGATATTTTCATCAATAATATAGTTGCCAGTAAAACTTTTTGGCTTTTTGAGAATGGAATATGCAGCGTCTGCGATGATATCGACTTTTCTACACTGGCTTTCGATACCAGATCAGCCCAGCATATCCATGGCAGCGGTGTGTATGGCTGTTTTAGGCCACAATGCATTGACTGCAATTTCTCCTTTAAATTCTTCTGCCATTCCAAGTACACACATAGACATACCATACTTAGCAAGGGTATAAGCACAGTGCTGTTTGAACCACATTGGATTTAGGTTCAGTGGTGGGCTGACATTAAGGATATGAGTGATTTTACTCTTTTTCAAATAAGGAATACATGCTTTAGATGTAAGGTAGGTGCCTCTGGTGTTCACACTCATCATCAAATCCACTCTCTTTGTAGGTGTTTCCAATGTGTTGGTCAAGCTAATAGCACTGGCATTATTGACCAAAATATCAATTCCTCCAAATTTCTTGACTGCCTTCTCGACTGCATCACTGATTTGCTGTTCATCTCTCACATCAACAACACATGGCAAGGCCTTTCCTCCAACTGCTTCAATCTCTTCAGCAGCAGTGTAGATTGTGCCCTGAAGTTTTGGGTGTGCGTGGGTGGTGACAATATTCGCAGCAATGACAATATTTGCTCCATCCTTTGATGCTTTCAATGCAATAGCTTTGCCAATGCCACGGCTGGCACCTGTGATAAACACCGTACATCCTGCTAGCTTCCTGGTGTTGGGTAACATGACTTTCGCAGACCAGAGAACTTGGCGGCCGCAAGCAGAGTGCCCCGTCTCCCCTTATTAGTGTTTTATAAATTTAGCTCCTACCCTAAAGATGCCTATCTTGAGTAGTTTAGGTGGCTTGATTTAGGAGATCAACTTTAATTTGGAATGTATTGTTTTGGATCGTGGGTTAATACTGATTATTATTTACCGGTCATGTGTTCTGCCGATTATTGTTTAAAGATAAGTGTTAACATGGTCTTCGCTTTGAACTCAAATATATAAAACTGTAATTTTGGAAATGGAAAAACAGAAAAGTCTTAGAGAGGCTACTCTCACTGTTCTCCAGAATCTCAGCCTTCTGACAAAGTTTTGTGGACTGATCCCTGTCTCTGCGTATTGGCTGACAGTGACATGTGGCTGGACCTTCTTCATCCAGTAACATTTTAACTATGGCAGAAGCAGAATCTCCCCTAGCAGGCCAGTGTGATATTGTATGTCCTATCCCAAATTTGGGAGGAAAAACCTTATGTAGGATTGATGTAAATAATTTCCAAAAACTATAAATATTATTTTGTATGTAATTTTGTTGGTGGTGAAAAGTTATTTTGTTCACAAATCATACATTTTTAACACTTGTTTCTTGATTTATTTTTTTATGTTCTACATTCATATGTGCTATTGGACTGTGAGCAAAAATAAAATCCTAAGTCTCTTGATGGTGAAATGAATCCCCTTTGGTCAAAAAGATCCCAGGAAAATGTTAAAACTGAGTTCCTGGCCATGAAGGGAAGGGAGGTTGGACTATACTCCCTCACTTTTGGAGTTTAGAAATAATAATTAACTGGAATAAATGTTAAAACAGAGATCATAAGACTAACAAAACACTCTTTGTGGAAGTAAGATACTAAATTATTAACAGGACCTAAGTTCACTGAGGGCAAAGTTTAACTTACCTACAGGTCATCAATTGGTTTAACTGATCACTTGAGGGAGTATATTATGGCTTGTCTCTGATTAACAGAATTTCTCATATTAACGTAAAACATTCCAAGCCATCAGAGAAAGTTTTATTTCTTTAATCCACTATAAATCAAAGAATCTTTGAACCCACCTAAAATCTGTAAACCTCTGTTTCAAGATGCCCCACTTTTTAGGGCCAAACCAATTATTTCCAGACAAAATGAGGCCGGCCACCTGTCACTCTCAGCCAATATTCAGAGATGGGGATAGGTCCACCAAACTTTGTTTGTCAGAAGGCTGGGATTACAGACAGTGACAGTAGCCTCACCAAGAGTGTTCTGATATTCCATTTCCAACATTACAGTTTTATACATTTGGGTTCAAAGTGAAGACTATGTTAACCCTTATTTTAAACAATAATTAGCAGAACCCATGACCCATAAACAATTAAGAACATTCTAATTTAAAAGTTAATCTCGGGCGGCACCTGTGGCTCAGTGAGCAGGGCGCTGACCCAATATACGGAGGGTGGTGGGTTCAAACCCGGCCCCGGCCAAACTGCAACAACAAAAAAGTTAATCTCCTAAATCAATCTGCCTAAACTACTCAAGATAAACATCTCTAGGGTAGGAGCTAAATTTACAAAACAGTAAGAATGGAAGACAGAGGGTGAAGGTTAGTCAGGACCACCTTTTTCTCACTATATGTGCTTTCACAATGAACACCTTTTATGTATTAATTTGGGATTTTACTTGCAATTACTGTCCCCCTAAAATATATAAAAGCAAACTATAACCTGACATTTTGTTTTCATACATTTAACTTCAGAACCATTTGCTCCAGACTTCTTCAGCATGGCTTCCTGGGCCATAGTTATGCACATCTGGTTCAGGATAAACCTCTTTAAATTATTTTTCAGAGTTTGGGTTTTTTTTTTTTTTTTTTTTTTTTGGCCGGGGCTGGGTTTGAACCCGCCACCTCCGGCATATGGGACCGGCGCCCTACTCACTGAGCCACAGGCGCCGCCCAGGAGTTTGGGTTTTTTATTTTTTTTGTTTGTTTGTTTTTGTTTTCCCCTCATTAACAGGATGTGGAATATTTTCTTTTTAAAAGAAGTCATTTTCTTTTGGATATTCTTGATCCTTGTTTGACTAAAGGATTTTTCCTAAGCGTGTTGTTATAATAGAGCACCTTTCATGACTAGCTGAGCCTCTCATTGGTTTTATTCGTTGAAACAATTTGGATGTCACACAATCACCAAATCTGCTGCTTTGAGTAGGCAAACAAAGCAAGCAGTATGAGGAGAGGATACTTAGGACAGATTGCTGCAGTAGGGACTGACAAGAAATGGTGTTAGTGTGTCTAACTAAAACTGATGAAAAGAGGGAATCATCCTATAATATTAAGATTGAATTCTCATCCTCATGTAGGCAAAGAGATTTTAATGCTTCCAAATGCACAGTTAAAAAAATAATGAAATTTTATATTAGACTAGAGAGGTTAGCAAAGATGCATCATCAATATCTCTTTATGAGAAGGGCCCCATATGAATATTTATAAAAAGCAGCAAACTCTCAGGTAAATTACCTAGTGAGAGTAAAACTTTCTAAGAGGGAGGTGAGAAAGAGAAGAAAGGAATGGAAAGTTACTGATAGAATACCAACACAACAAACCTGATTTAAAAGGAACGTATTTTGCTATGTCAGAAAAAAAAAATTTCCCCTTGAGGGTCAACTTCTATTTTCAACCCGAAGTTCAAAATTAGATTACCTGAGCCAAGACCTCGTATGCTTTTCTTTTCTGTTTTCTAGGGTTAAGAAAAAAGAAGATGAAATATCCTCACAGGATAAAGAAATTGGTTAAGTGTTAGCCAGGGCCTTTTTCTCCCCCTTAATTGATGATTAAAAAACATTTATGCGTGCTTACTTCTGTGCCTGACATAGTCAGTAAAGCATCGTGAGCCCCATTTCATTTAATCCTTACTCAAGTCTTTGAGATAGGTAGCGTTGTTATTGACACACTATGGATGAGAAGACCAAGGCCGAAAGAATTTAATTCATTTACTTGGGGTCATCCAGTGCGTACTTCACAGAGTAGATATTGAAACTGATGTCTGTGATTCCAGCATCCAGGCGCCACACTTCCCGGTTCAGAGTTTTACTCACTGCAGCTCTGTGTTTCTCATCAGGAGGTTCCTCGCGTCAAGTTCAGTGCTTATGCCTCAGCGTCACCATGTCCAGACAGACATTTCAGTATAGTCTAAAGAGGTATGATGTCCTCTCCTGTGGGGATATTTTTGACTTGGGCTAAGGATAGATCCTACAGGCTTGGAAGACCACACCTGCTCCCACCCTAGAAGGCTTCTGGGTTCCATCGTCATATGAATCCACACTAGTATTTTGCAAGGAATTCCCTTGTCAAAATGGCCAACATCATAATTTTCATCAGCTCTCATCCATCTCAGCCACTATTATTTTGTTCATCAAGAAAATCTATGTTCACATCTTTCTGAGTTACCTGACCTCTGAAGGAAGCCACAATGATATATTCCGGTTCTAAAACATCCACCTGTCTACTCTCATCAGCTAGGTTGATAACATATGGGTCTTAGAGAAGTTTCTACAGATTTTACACATCCAGGTTTTACCACTTTCAGTTCTGCCTGAACAACAAAAACCCTGCCATCCACACCTGTCTAGTCCTTGGCACGGGCACGTAAGATGAGAAATCTGAGAGAGAATAAGAAATGCTGAAGTCCTGTCATCATTAGGCCATTTCTACTGATTTCCTGGAAAATAAAGGTGGAAAAGAGGGACTAGAACTTATCTGTCAAAAATGAAGGACCCAAAGCTCACAATGTGTTTCTGCTAGGTAACCCGAGAAATTATTGAGTCTGCAAAACCCAGAAAATACTGCCCAAGGGAGCTGCCCACTATAATCCTAGCCATGTGCACTCAGTCCTCCTAAGTGAGCCCCTGGATTGGAACCACCGCTGCTTGAATTTGACCTATTGAGTTTGCACCCAAATTGTTAATGTCACATCCTAGAATTTAACATCTGCTCCTGGCCTTTGAGGAATCCTCTTTGAATTGTAAGGCATCATCTTTTCCCTCATCTCATTTCCACACCTCTATGTAGCCTCCAGAGAGAGACGCTTTTCTCTAGTCTTGACACCATGGACTCTCCCTGTATCAGTCTTCTTGGGCTACATAACAAAATACCACAGACTGATGGGCTTAACCAACAGAAGTCTATTTTCTCACAGTTCTGGAGGCTGGAAGTCCAAGATCAAAGTGCCAGCACAGTTGGCTTCATTGTGAGGCCTCTGTTCTGGGCTTATAGGTGGACATCTTCACCCTGTGAGCTCCATGACCTCCTCTTTGTGTCACTCAGAGAGTAGTCTCTTCTTCTGCTTCTAAAAAAATCCACCAATCCTGTTGGATTAAAGCCTCACCCTATGACTATATTTAACCTGAATTAGCTCCCCAAAGCCTTATCACCATATACAGTCACGTTGGGAATTAGGATTTCAACAATAAATTGGGGGGAGACAAAATTCAGTCCATAACATTCACTGAACTGGGATATTTCCCTGTAACTCCCTCTGCACTCCTACAAAAGAAGGGTGTTTGAACACTATTTCCCCTAATTTGGTGAAAATGAGAACTTCACTGGAGGTAAATTAAGGAGAAGTTAAATGGTCTTTTACTTGGTTAAAAGAGAAAGCTGGGTATGGCTTTCTGTTTCACTGGGGCACAAGAGGAGTGATCTTAGAAAGGTTGCCAGTAGTCAGAGACATGCTCCCACATGGAGAAGTGACCCTCAGACCCTCACAGCCATCCTATACTCCTGGAGATAACAACTCTTTCATCTGGTGGTTAATTATTATATCACGAGATGGTGTAGAGCCCAGAAATCTCTTTGGCCCTTAGAATAGTTTCTCATCAAAGAAAAAAAGGGGAAGCTGTACAGTTACTTATCACCAAAAAACTCAGATTCACATCTTTTTTTTTTTTTTTTTGAGACAGAGTCTTACTTTGTCACCCTTGGTACAGTGCTGTGGCATCAGAGCTACCAGCAACCTCGAACTCTTGGGCTCATGCTGGGGTCCCGCCCCAGGGGCAGGGTCTGTTAAAACCTGTGGATCTGGCAGTGACCCACTGAAGAAATATAAAGTTAGAAACAATGAGAAGGAGAGAGACAAGATACACAGAATAGAATTGTCAAAGGTGGGAACTCAGAGGACCACTGCCTACTCATGGGACGGCCCCAGTGTCAGTTCCATTCAGCTTTTTTGGCTCATTAACCCAAAGGGTAATTGAGGAAGGAAACAAAAACATCAGCGGTTTCTGTGAGTGAGCATATCAGCTCCTATTGTTTCTATAATCATTAACTTTAAGGATCTGAGCAGCCTTGAGATATCTGGAACCTGAGCCTCGTATGGGGGCGGCCTCTTGTCTGTGGTCACACAAACAAATTCTTAGGGAGGCGTTATACTCCACTAATTCACTGTGGAGTAAAATGCCACTGGCATCAATCTCCTCTGAAGAATTGGTGGGAGAGAGGAATTTTCTTCTCATTACCACCACAGAGGGTCTTCCTCTGCAATAATGGATATAAGCCCTCCTGCTCATATTTTGGGGCTGGAGTTGTTCCCTTGATCTCTGCCCAAGCCAAATAAAAATCTCCAGAATGGGTATTTGCTTTGACTGTTTACTGGGCAGTAAATGGTCTAGTTAATGTGTCTTTCCAGGCCTTGCATCTTCTGTGGCCATTATGCCTCAGAGTATTTACAGACCCAACAGGGGTGTTAGTAAGCTGTGTCACCAATAGGCCAGAGCTCTAGGAAAAGCAGGAAACTTGCTCACATAAGAAATTTGGCAGCAGCTGGTTTAAAGTTAAACTAGCTGACTTTCGTTTGTTCTACCTCACTCAGCTTACTTTTTTATTTTTCCCTTTTTCTGGGAATCTTCAGTTCCCATTCTACCTGCAGGCTGAAACAATTCTCTTGCCTCAGCCTCCCAAGTAGCTGGGAGTACAGGCGCTCTCCATAATGCCTGGCTATTTTCAGAGATGAGGTCTTGCTCTGGCTCAGGCTGGTCTTAAAACTGTGAGCTCAGATCCACCCACCTCAGCCTCCAAGAGTGCTAGGATTATAGGCATGAGCCACTGCACCCAACTCAGATTTACATCTTGGTCCTCAGAGGAAATGATGAACAATGATCAGAAGTGATATGACCAAAGTAAGTGTATTTTTCAATATTCAGTAGAAGGCTGAACACACTGAGGAATTCCTAAGATCCATTACTTGCTCTGATTGCCATGACTGGGCAGTGGGAGGTAGGGTTTTGATTTTCCTAAAGGACAAACTCTATCTTTTGTGCCTAGGGGCTATTTGTGCATGCATAATTAAAATAAATAGGTAGCACTTTTTTTAAAAAAGGAGAAGAAATTTTTCTTTGAGGGCAGAGACAATATTTTATTTATCTCAGAACCCCCAATTGTCAATTCTGTGCTCAATAAGTGCTTGCTGAATTCTTTAAATTCTGCATCTTCAACGATTTAGTTCTCTTTTCCCTTTTCTTTGGCACTTACTGTGGGGAAAAGATACTTATTACTATACATAATTTTCTTTAAGGCACAAGATTCTGCTTTATTCTAAAAAGTCCTCCACTGAGAATAATTTGTGGATAGTATTCTCAGAGATTCAATTTGACACATTTTCTAAAAATGAAGCCATGTAAGGACAATAGGGAGAGAAAATTATTTCACAATGGGAGACCCAAATGACTCCCTGTCCCCTCAAAGGCACAATAACAACTTGGTTGTTGTGTGTGATCATTTGGCCTTTAAAAATTACAGGCTCAAAGGATGGGGCAAGATAGCCAACTGGAGCCAGCTTTTGAAAGAAGCTCCCATCCAGAGGGAAGGTTGATGACCAGAAAGTACCCCCCAAAAGCTGAAGACTGAGAGCCGAGATGAGAGAGAAGAGTAATAACTTCACGTCACCTCTGCTGAGACAAGCTGCAACTCCAAGAAAGCAAATTTCAGGTACAGAAATTCATCCCAAAAGAAAAGTGTCCCCTGAGAGAGTTTGTTTGTCTGTTTGTTTTGCTTGCTGTAGGTTTTCTAAAGGTGGGCAGTGAACTGAGGATCTCTTGTCTCACCCCATGGGAGAGAGTTGCAGGAAGTGGGGACTACTTCTCCGGAGGGACCCTGCTGTGACCCTGAGCACTCTCTTTCCAGGCATGAAAGTTGAACTAATGTTTTCCCTGCCATTTGTACTTCCAGTCCACCACGCCCCACTCACCTGATGGTCCAGAAGCCTAACCCCTGCAGAGACCAGAATGTCTCTGGTTCATTGCCAGGTTTGGGCACTGCAAGGGCTGTGATAGAAAAGCTGCACTGTAACAGTGAACTCAGCAGTAGTGTAGACAAAGGTGGGGAGGCTTTTGGGCTTGGCTCTGAGAAAGTGCAAACCAGTTGTGGGAGGAGGCTTGCAAGCTGAGTGCCCTGCCCTGCTGGAGCCTTGCACCCTGTGCCCAGCCCTGCTGGAGCCAACGTGTACTCTGCCCTGCCAGAGCTGCACACTATGCACCCTGCCCAGCCAGAGCCATGTGCTACATGCCCCACCCTGCTGCTGGAGCCCTGCACCCGGTACTCCTGGAGCCCCAGCTATAGCCACCTCCCTGTCCATGAGAGCCACCTGAGAGCTGTGCAGGGACACTTCCCACAAAGATTCAGCAATAATAGAGTGATCCTGCCAGGGTCTAATCTTGGAGAGACACTTCCCCGAATCTGAGGACTGCCAGAGGGAGCCAGACCTTGCCCTGTAGGGATACCAGTGCTGCAGAGTAGCTGGGGCAAAGGTGCAGTGGCTGAGGGAGAAAATCATTGCTGACTTGTTATCATCAGGTATGGACTGAGTTCTGGCAACATGAATAATCAGAGTAGATCAACTCCAGGAAGGAATGACAAAACAGACACACCAGATGATTCCATTCATAAACAAATGGCTGAGATGTCAGAAATTGAGTTCAGAATTTGGATGGCAAATAAGATCAATAGAATGGTGGCAAAGATGGAATTAGAATTTCAAGGAGTAATTCAAAAGTTGTCTCAAGAATTCAAAGACAAAATCACCAAAGATTTTTGATACATTGGGTGAAGAACTTGCAGCTCTCAAAGATCGAGAAATACAGTAGAATCCCTCAGTAACAGAAGCAGGCAGAAGAAAGGATCTCTGACATTGAAGACAGTTTTTGAATGTTCCCAAATGCTCAAAGAAGAAAAGTGGAGAGCAAAAATGGACCATTCCCTGAGAGAATTGTGGACCACTCCAAAAGAGCAAACATTTGCCTTATAGGAATCCCTGAAGGAGAAGAGGTTGCTTTGAAAGGCCCAGATGCTCTACTCTAGGAGATAATTGGGGAGAACTTCCCAAACATGGCAAGAGATTCTGAAATCCAGATAGCAGACAGTTTCAGAACCCCAGCACAACTCAATCCAAATAAACTATTTCCTAGACACGTTATAATTAATTCACCAAAGTTAATATGAAGGAGAAAATTCTGAGAGCAGGCAGATGGAAGAAAACCATAGCCTACAAGGGGAAGAATATTAGAATCATTGCAGATTGCTCTGCTGAAACATTTCTTCGACCTTTAACCTCCTAAAACAAAATAACTTTCAACCAGGATCCTGTACCCAGCTAAATTGAGTTTCATTTATGATGGAGAAATTAAATGCTTTAATGACATTCACATATTGAAGAAATTTGTCATAACTAAACCAGTTCTCCAGGATACTCTCAGACCCATCCTCCACAATTGCAAGGACAGTGCTCTACCACCAAAGTAAACTTGCTCAGAAACTTTTGATCAAACTCCAACTTCCACAGTGGCAAAAGAATTAAAAATGTCCACTGGACTTTTGAAAAACTTGATACCCAAAATACTACCAGGCTTATCGATATTCTCAATTAATGTGAATGGCTTAAATTGTCCTCTAAAGAGGCACAGGTGTATATCCAAAAGACCAATTAACCATATTTTTCTTTAATGGACTGTGCTTTTGATATCAAGTTGAAAACCCTGTTTCTAGTCTAAGGTCCTAAAAACTTCCTCCTATGTTCTTTTCTAGAAGTTTTACAGTTTTATTTTGCCTTGAAGTCCATGATCTATTTTGAGTTGTATTTTTATGTGCAAGGCATGAGATTTTTGTCAATTTTTTTGTTTGGTTATAGTTATAGATGTCTATGTATTGGAAAGCCTGTCTTCTATGAGTTGCTTTTGCTTCATTGTTAATGGGGCATATTTGTGTGGTTCTTTTTCTGGCTTCACTGAGGAGTTTTATTGCACACAATATTGTGACTATTCACCAATGCCACACTGTATTAAGGGTTGTATGGTGAGTCTCAAGCCCAGGAAGAGTGATTCCTCCCACTTTCTTCTTTTTAAAAATTGTTCCATCTGTTTTAGCTCCTTTCTGTTTTTATATAGATTTTTAAAGACATTTTTCTAGAAGCTTAGTAATATTTGATAGGCATTGCATGAAACCAATAGATCAATTTAGGGATCTTTGACATCTTTACAATATTGAACCTTCTAATCCAGGAATATGGTGTGTCTTTCCAAATGCTTAGGTCTTCTTTGATTTCTTTCCTCAGCATTTTATAATTCTCAGCATGTACTTGTCTTATTAATTTATACTTAAGCATTGTGTTTTCCTTGAAGCAATTGTAAATGGTGTTGTATTTTTGATTTTTGCTTCCACTTGGTCATTGTCATTATATGTAAATGGAATTAATTTTTGTGCATTGATTGTGTATTCTGTATTATTGAAATTGTTTATTAATTCTAGGCATCCTTTTATAGATTATTTATATAAATAAATTTATAGATATTTACATAAATATAGGGGATTTCTTATGCAGTCAATTATGTCATCTACAAAGGTAGTTTTATTCCCCCCCCAATCTATATGCCCTTTTTTTCTTGCCTTAATGCAGCAGTTGAAACTTCCAATATCATGTTGATCAAGAGTTTAAGAGAATACATCTTTTCCTTTTACAAGTTTTAGAGAAATACCATTCAGTCCTTCACTATTAACATCTTAGCTATGGGTTCTTTGTAGATGTTCTTTGTCAGGCTGAGGAATTTACCCTCTATTTCCTACTCCTGTTCCTTCTTTTTCTGAGAGTTTTTTGTTATGAATGAGCCTTGAGTTTTGTCTAATGTTTTCCTGTGTGTCAATTCATAGAGTCATATTGATTTTCTTCCTTAGCAAGTTGATGTGGCAAATCCCACTGATTGATTTTTGAATACTGCATACCTGGAATAAATCAATAAATCCTTCCTGGTTGTAGGACATCATTCTTTTTATGCACTGTTGGATTAAACTTGTTAAAAAATTTTTGAGAAGTATTGCTTCTAAGTTTGTGAGATAACCCTCCTCCTCCTTCTTTCTTTCTGCTGTCTTTGTCTGATTTTGGCATCATCAATAGCTGGCTTTATAAATATGAGAGAAGTGTTGCTTCCTCTTTTATTTATGCCAAATACTGGGCAAAATTATTGTCAATTCTTCTTTGAATGATTGCTAAAAATTCTCCAGTGTAACCAACTGAGATTTAAGATTCCTTTTTCTGAATTATTAACTTCAAATTTAATTTATTTAAAAGTTATAGGGCCATTCAGGTTATTTGTTTTTTAAAAATTTCAAAGTATTAAATGGTTACAAATGTTTTTATTATGTGGATAGCTTTTATAATGCTCGATTCAGTATGCCCATTACCCACACAGCATTCACTGTACCTGTGAGGTAGGTTTTTACTCCTTCCCTCCTCCCACTTCCCCCTTTCTTGATTCCCAGTAACTTTTACTTCTCTCTGTGCCCACTGTTAAGTTCCAAATTATTAGAGCATGCATTTGGTGTGTTTTTTTTTTTTCCATTCTTGAGATAGCTTCATTTAGGATAATGGTCTCTAGTTCCACCCAAATTGCTACAAAAGACAGTAGTTCATTTCTTTTATGGTTGAGTAGTACTCCAGTTTATCTTTTTCATTTTGACTAAATTTTGTCAGTTTGTTTTTTTTAAAGAATTGTTCCATTTCTTGTAGTTGTCAAGTGATCAGTGCAAAGTTACTCCCAGCCTTTCTTTATTACCTTTTTAATAGTTGCAAGATGTGTTTGTATAGCTTTATTTCTATTCTTGAGGTTAATAATTTATGTCTTCTCTCTTTGTGCTTTTGTCCATCTTGTAGGAAGTTTATCAGTGTTATTGTATGGCTTTTTGAAGAGACAGCCTTTTGATTTACTAATTTTCATATTGTTTTCCTGTTTTAAATTTCATTAATTTCTACTCTTTATTATTTCCTTTTCTTTAGTTGCTTTGGATCTACTGTACTTTTCTTTTTCTAGTTTCTAAAGTAAGAACTTTGGCTACTGATTTAAAGTAAATATTTAGTACCAAAAATTCTCATCTCATCACTGTTTACTTCCTCCTCCCAATTTTGATATGCTGTGATTTCATTTCCATTCAGTTCTATTTAACTTTTTATTTCCTTTGTGATTTTTCTTTTGACTCATAGAATGTTTAAAGAGTGTTATTTTCCAAGTTGTTGTATATTTTTCTATTGTTCTTCTCTTATTGATTTCTATTTTGATTCTATTATGACCAGAGACCACACTCTGTATGATTTAATTTTTTAAAAATGTATTCAGGTTTGTTTCATGTCCCAGAATACTGTCTTTTTTAATGAATGTTTCATGAGGCCTTTGAAAAGAATGCATATTCTATAGTTGTACAGTAGAATGTTCAATAAATGTCAATTAGTTATGTTAATCAGTTTTATTTAATCATTCCACATTGTATATAAAATCATCATATTGTACTTCATAAATGTATACAGTTATGATTTAATAAAAAATAAATAAATAATAACAATAAAAAAGTCAATTAGATGCTCTTTGTTAAAGTTGTTATTAAGTCCTTCTGTATACTTTCTGAGTTTTTGTCTCGTATCTTGGAGATCTGTTGATAGTCTAGTGTTTTATAGTTCCCAAATTGCGGATTATAGATTTGTCTATTTCTATTTTTAGCTATATCCCTTGTGTTTCATGTAATTTAAATGTGTTGTTTTGTGTGTACATGTTGAGAATTGCCGTGCCTTCTTGGTGGACTCATCCTTTTATCATTATGTAATGGTCATCTTTGTCTTTAGTAAATTTTTTTGCTGGGACGTCTGCTTTTACTGATATGGATATAACTACTTCTGCTTTATTTTCTTTTAAATTAATATTTATATGTGTTTTTCTATCCTTTTACTTTTTGAATTTACCCATATTATGTTTGAAGTGAGTTTCTTGGAGACAGCATAATTGGGTCATGTTTTAAAATTAATTCTGCCATTCCCTTTTAATTGGTGCATTTAGACTATACTTACTTTAATATTAATAGTGATTAGGGTAAAGTCTGGATTTTTCTCCTGCATTTATGTGTTTTCTGTGTGTGCTCTCTTTTTCTTTTCTTTCCTTTTTCTTTTCATCCTGTGAGTTACTTTCACATTTTTTTAGAGCTCAATTTTGATTTATTTAGAGTGGTTTTATTACATTGAATTGCATGGTTGTCTTAGTCATTGCTATAGATGTTACCATAGATATGTGTAATTTGTCAAAACTACTGGTGTTGAATTTAACTATTCCTAATATAGTATGGAAACTATATTTCCATTTGTGTCCATTGGCCATTCAAATTTTCAAATTATAATTGCCTTCAAATTTACTTTATTCACATCGAATGGTGCATAGTTGTATTATAATTTTTACTTCAACCTAAAATAAGATCAAAGAAACTCAAGAACTGAAGGGATGGTCTATTACATTTATTTCTATTTTTATCCATTCTGCTGTTATCTTTTTCTTTTCTGAAGGATTGTTTTACTGCACATAGAATTTGACATTTCTTCCTTTTCAGCACTTGAAAAATCTTGTACCACTTCCTTTTGGTTTTCTCCATGGAGGGAAGTGTTATTATTCTAACTGAAGTCCCTTCATAGGTGCTCTGTCACTGCTCACTAGCTGTTCTGAAGATTGTTCTTTTTCTGTCTTTAGTTTTCAAAAATTTAATAATGATGGGTACTGGAGTGAGTTTCTTTGAGTATATCTTACTTGGGATTTGATTAGTTTTTTGAATCTGTAGGTTTGTATCTTTCAGCCAATTTGGAAAATTTCAGTCATGATTTTTTCAAATACTTTTTTTTTTAATTAAATCATAGCTGTGTACATTAAGGTGATCATGGGGCACCATATACTGATTTTATAGACCGTTTGACACATTTTCATCACACTGCTTAATATAGCCTTCCTGGCATTTTCTTAGTTGTTGTGTTAAGACATTTATATTCTACTTTTACTAAATTTCACATGTACCCTTGTAAGATGCACACAGGTGTAATCCCACCAATCACCCTCCCTCTGCCCATCCTCCTACCTCTATCCCTTCCCTCTCCCCCTTCCCCATTTTCTTAGGTTATAACTGGGTTATAGCTTTCATATGAAAGCCATAAGTTAGTTTCATAGTAGGGCTGAGTACATTGGATACTTTTTCTTTCATTCTTGAGATAATTTACTAAGAAGAATATGTTCCAGCTCCATCCATGTAAACATGAACGAGGTAAAGTCTCCATCTTTCTTTAAGGCTGCATAATATTCCATGGTTTACATATACCACAATTTATAAATCCATTTGTGGATCAATGGGCACTTGGGCTTTTTCCATGACTTAGCAATTGTGAATTGGGCTGCAATAAACATTCTGGTACAAATATCTTTGTTATAATGTTATTTTTGGTCTGGGTATATACCTAGTAGAGGAATTATAGGATTGAATGGCAGATCTATTTTTAGATTTCTAAGTGTTCTCCAAACATCTTTCCAGAAGGAATGTATTAATTTGCATTCCCACCATCAGTGTAGAAGTGTTCCCTTTTCTCTACATCCACGCCAAAATCTCTGGTCTTGGGATTTTGTGATATGGGCTAATCTTACTGGAGTTAGATGATATCTCAAAGTAGTTTTGATTTGCTTTTCTCTGATGATTAAGGATGATGAGCATTTTTTCATATGTCTATAGGCTGTGCACCTTTCTTCTTCAGAGAAGTTTCTCTTCAAGTCCCTTGCCCAGCCTGCAGTGGAATCACTTGTTCTTTTCTTGCTTATATGTTTGAGTTCTCTGTGGATTCTGGTTATTAAACCTTTGTCAGAGACATAACCTGCAAATATCTTCTCCCATTCTGAGGGCTGTTTGCTTGCTTTACTTACTGTGTTCTTGGCTGTTCAGAAGCTTTTTAGTTTGATCAGGTCCCAGGAGTGTATTTTTGAAACTGCTTCAATTGCCTTGTGTGTGTGGGTCCTCCTCATAAAATATTCACCCAGACTGATTTGTTCAAGGGTTTTCCCTGCACTGTCTTCTAGTATTTTTATAGTTTCATGTTTTAAGTTTTAATCTTTCATCCAGTGAGAGTTTACCTTAGTTAATGGTGAAAAGTGTGGGTTCAGTTTGAGTCTCCTACAGGTCGCCAGCCAGTTGGAGTTTGATCAAAAGTTTCTGAGTGAGTTTATTTTTGTGGTAGAGGATTGGGCTGGTCATTATGGAGGATAGGTCTGAGAATATCCTGAAGAACTGGTTTGGTTATGGCAATTTTTAAAAACATATGAATGTCATTAAAGTATTTAATTTCTCCATCATAAATGATACTCTGTTTAGCTGGATACAGGATCTGGGGTTGAAAGTTATTTTGTTTTAGGAGATTAAAATTCGATGGCCACCCTCTTCTGGCTTGAAAAGTTTCAGCAGAGAGATCTGCAGTCCTTCTAATATTCTTCCCTTTTTAGGTAATGGATTTCTTACATTTGGCTGCTTTCATAATTTTCTCATTCATATTAACTTTAGTGAAGTTAATTATTATGTGCCTGGGGGGGTGTCTTATTCGGGTTGAGTCGTGCTGGGGTTCTGAAACTGTTTGCTATCTGAATTTCAGAATCTATGGCAAGTCTGGAAAATTATCTTTCATAATTTCCTGGAGAAGGGCCTCCGTGCCTTGCAAAGCCACTTCATCACTTCCAGGATTCCAATGAGGTGGATATCAGTCTTCTTCGAATTATCCCAGAGCTCTCTGAGAGATTGATCCATTTTTGCTCTCCATTTCTCTTCCTCTTTGAGAGTTTGGGAGCATTCAGAAGCTTAGTCTCCAATGTCAGAAATCCTTTCTTCTGCTTGCTCCACTCTGTTACTGAGGGATTCTACTGTATTTTTCAGATCTTTGAGGGCTGCAAATTCTTGCTTCAGTGCATCAAAATCTTTGGTGGTTTTGTCTTTAAATTCGTTGAATTCTTGAGACAACTTTTGAATTTCTCCTCGAATTTCTAATTCCAACTTTTGAATTGCTCCTCGAATTTCTAATCCCAAATTTTCCTCCATTCTATTAATCTTGTTTGTAATCCAAATTCTGAATTCGATTTCTGACATCTCAGCCAGCTGTTTATGAATGGAATCTTCAGTTACATCTGCCATATCTTTCCTTGGTGGCGGGGGTGTGTGGGGGTGGGGGTGGTTGATCTATTCTGGTTATTCATGTTACCAGAGGTTTTCTGCTGATTCTGCCCCATGATTAGTTTACACCATTTGACTTTTCCCTGGAGCTATGTTGAGGACCCGTACAGTGCTACGGCCTGAGAAACTGGGTACCTGTTTGATGTGGTTGGGCTAAGTGGCTCTGTCTTGTTTTCAGCTGGTCTCTTTTCCATCCTAGTGAAACAGTTACTCTGGGTTGAAGTCTCAGCTGTGGAGAAATACCAGCAATTAAGTTACCCTGCCCTCAACATGTAACAATTGGAAAAGGAAAATCAACGCTTTCTACAACCACACACCCAGAGCACCACCTGGATAGTCCTTGGGCAATTGGCTCAGTTCAAAATGTCCAAATCAATTGTCTCAGCACCTGTCTCAGGTGGGAGAGTTTAAAAGGTCTCTGGCAACTAGATTGCAGGGGTCTGCTGACAAGTCACATATGACTTGCTCTGGTGCTCTGTGAAGTCAGGAGGACCCACCCACCAAATAGATTAGTTTGAAGGAGGTTGATACCTCCTTCCCCACCTTGTACCTCTGTCACACCCAGTCACTGATAACCCCACAGGGCTGTGACCCAGTTACCTCCAATGAGCAGATACTCCAGGGGTTTGCACCTGCCTGAATCACAAGGAAATCTATATCTGCTCAGCCAGGCCACTGCTCTCTGCCTCTATCTGGCAGGGGTAGGTGAGGCCTGACAACCTCAGGTGCTTGATGGAGGCTGGAGGGTGTTCACTCAGTTCCAGCCACGCCCCTGATTGATGTTACTGACAGAACAGAACAAGTTTGTGGGAATTTGTTTCTGTCCCTGCTAAATTCCCCTGCAGAAGAGAAGCTGTTCTGAGTTCCCAGGACCTGTGCCTCAGGCCCTATCTGTGCTGCTGTATGGTCTCAGCTGTTTGTATTCACAGCACAGTTACCTGTCAGATCCAGCCTTTGCCTGCCCTTCTTTGTTTAAGCTGATGGTCCCCTGGGGGCTGGGTGCGTCTTAGGCTCAGTAAAGCGGTCCTCTGAGTCAGTCCTGCCCTGGGAATCTCCCGGCTCTGCGCATGCATTTTCTAGTCCCTGCAGTCCACACATGTCGGTACCGCCTCAGGCAAACCCTTTCTTTACTCATGGGGCCTGCGTTTCCGTCCCAGATCTGTTCTGCGGTGGTGGCCACCTGAGAAGATGCCCGGCCTCCTCTGGTTGCCCAGAGAGACAGGGTGTGTGACTTCGGAATATCCGGGGGTGAGCCCTATTGTTGCCAAAAATGGTTGCTGCTCTGCACCTTGGGGTACTGCCGCTCCAGCGTGGTTCCCTCTCAGCCAACCATCTTCTCCTCACTCCAGTGCCATAGAATCAGCACTGACCAGCTGCAGTCCAGGCCCTGTCCACACCCCTAGAGAAATCACCTAAGAATCAGGACTCCTGGGAGACAGGCCTTCAGACCTCAGTGTGAGAGTGGAGGGGAGTGCTGGGAGCTTAGAATTGCAGGTAGAGAATATATAAAGTTTTATAAAGTTTTATGCCTGGCAGGAGAACGCCATGGCACCCTAGTAGGGGAGATAGGTCCAGTTTTTAGAGGGTCTCTCCCATGGAGTATAGTGGGAGGGCCTTTGTACTCTGCTCATTTGTTTGTGGGGCACTCTGAGCTGTTCTCATGGGGGAGAGGACTCCCGTCCGCTTGGTGATGGATTTTGTACCTTTTGTTTGTATCCTTGGGGTCACAGTATGCCTCAGTGGGGTTGATGTGCATTATTCAACCTTCTCTCGTGGTGCAGTTCTAATCCACCTGGTTACTTGCTAAATTTCTGTCCTTTAACTCTCCTTCTGGACGGGAACCTCTGTGGAATGCTGGCTTCAGTCAGCCATCTTGTCTCTGCCTCAAATACTTTTTTATTACTTCTTTTATTACTTTTATTACTTACTTTATTATTTCTTCTGGAAACTCTGATGATATAAAAACTAAATATTTTGTGTTTGTTCCACAGGCCTCTGAGATTCTGTCCACTTTTTTAAATTTCTGTCTATAATCTATTTCTTACCTGGACTAAATAAGTTCTATTGATTTATCTTCCAGTTTGCCAATTCTTTCTTTTGTTGTGTCCATTCTACTATTGAGAACCTACAGTGAGCTTTTTAAAGTTTTGGTTATTGTATTGTTGAGTTCTACAATTTCCATTTGGTTCTTTTTTATAACTTCCATTTCTTTGTTAAGACTTTATATTTTTAAATTTCTTTTGAGGGAATTTGTAATTAATTATCAAGATGGTTTGTGATAGCTGCTTTAAGACATTGCTGTATACCTCCAATGTTTGATTTGTGTTGGTCCTGGCTTCCCTTGATTATCTTTTTTCATTCAAACTGTGATTTTCCTAGTTCTCCATATGGTGGTTTTTAATTTTATCTTGAATGTTTTGATCTCTATGTTAGGAAAATATTCTAGTTATAGCTTCTTTTAGCAGTAATTTCTCCTCTTTGAGGGCCTAACAAGTAAGTCTGGCCTACTTTTGCATTCCAATGGAGTTCCGTTTCAGAGTCCTGATAGTGCTGTTCTGTCTGCTTCACTCTGCGGTGGCCTTCTCAATCTCTGCAGGAGGAGAAGAAGCCACTTCTCTGGACTTCCTGCTGTCATTAAGTGACCTTCCGAGGCTGAGCCTGAAGATTCTGGGTCTGGTGTCCTTATGCCACAGGGTGGAGAGCAAAGAAGCACCTTCCATGTCCTGTCTGCTTGTAGATGGGGGCTTTCCTGTTGCATTACTGTTGGACCAGACACCACACAGGGGCCCCACTTGTGAGCTGGGAGTTGGGGCTCTGCATGGGATGTTCCTTGTAGAGCTTCTCCTTTCTTAGACATTTGACCAGAGAAAGAAGCTCTTTCCTTTCTTTGTTCTTTGCTCTATCCTTTCCACCCTCCCTCCCTCTCTTTCTCTTTTTCTTTCTTTTTCTATGACTGTTGTTGGTTTTGGGCTGCAGTCTTGTCTGGAATCCAGTTTGGAAGGTGTATGGTAGAACAAAAGAAAACCCAGGGGCCTCACCAAATTGTTGACCCTCCTAGCCAGGCTATCTTCTGTCTATCTAACTTTCAGAGGTTTTTTTATGTTGTATGTTGAATAATTGCTAAGATATTTAGTTACACCTAGAGGAAAGGAAGAGTGCAAAAAGAGCTGCACTTGTAGCTCCATCTTTATATGTGAACCAGATGTTGGTCAAATCCATCAAAGGAGATTTATTGATTGTACACATTGTTGTGTAAGGCTTTGAGTTTATTAGGTGCCAGTGCAGTACTGGGAACCACAGAGTTAAAGCTGAAAGGACCTAAAAGAGAAACAAATAATTTTTAGATGGTAAGATAATAATAACATGTATTGAGTGCTTATTCTGTTAAGCATTTTATTAAGCACTTTTGTGGAATGATCTTATTTGATCCCTTAAAATAGACATTATTTCAAGAAGATTCTATCTCCATTTTCCAGCAAAGGAAACTTTTCTTTAAGGAGATTCATAACTTGCCTAAAGGCAAATCCCTGAAAACTGTGGATTCAGGATTCAAATCCAGGTCTCAGCCCAGCTTCAGTCTTGCCCACTCCCCACAGCCTCAGGTATCAATGGGAGAATGTTCCCATCCTATAAGGCAAGGTGTGGAAAAGCTGCATATCCTTGGGCAATTCATAACCTTTCTGAACCTGTTTTCTTACCTATAAATGTGATTAATATCAATTTCATAGTATGGTTGTTAAGCTTTTAAAACAATGGTTCTCAACCTCCCTAATGCTGCAAGCCTTTAATACACTTCCTGTGGGTTGCAACCCATAGGTTGAGAACCACTGTTTTAAAAAGTCTACTTTGTAAGCTGTCAGGAGGGGCAGGAAGGAATGTAGGCCCACAGAGAAGCACACCTGAGAGGCTGCAAGAGTAGGTTTTTCTTCAGCTGCTCTTAAGGAGCGTGGGCTTGGGTGGTGTCAAGGGATGAGGGGACAGGCTGTGTAGGTAGATGGGAAATTTCAATTCAAATTATAGTATTTTGTTGTTGCTGCTTCTGTTATTTTTACTTCTCAAGGAAATCCACTTTTAATATAATGACTCTTAGATTAGTCTAACCTTATTAGACAAAGCCTTTCAGAGTATTTCCTCAATTATCCTTCTTTATCTCCATTACCTAGCAACAATGCCCACTCCATTTCTTTTGCCTGCCTTCCTTCCTTCCTTCCTTCCTTCCTTTCTCCCTCCTTCTCTTTCTTTTCCTTAAATTTCCAGTTAATATGAAGGTATATACAACTGGGATACATTATTTGCATTTGTAAGGTAAAGTCTAAGCTGTAGTTGCATCCCTCACTCTGGAAATGTGCCATACATTAAACAGAAATGTATATGGACTCTTATTATTAGAATCTGAGAACAATTTCTCAGACTTTAAAAAAGTCAGGTAATGGTTTACTTGAATATTTAACATCATTACATGTGCCCTTCTGTAATGTCTATATATAAGAGAAAAACATCATCATTTATAAAAGGAAACACAGACAGCCTGACCAGTTACAGGCTTAGCACTATTAGTTAATAGTTGATATTTACTGAATACTAAGTGCAGAAGGTTTCTGGTGTTTTATAGGCTGGCAAAGAGCAAATGCTGATTTTGAGAAAGAACGGCAGCCTTATAAGAGTGAAGTTTCTCCCGGAGCTGCACTAGGCTGGAAAAGTACAAGAGCATGTCATCAAAATATCAATTTACACCCTCCTGTAGAAACCAGTGCTGCTCAGCAGGCTGGTGAAAGAAGCAACTCATACCAGGCCAATCAAATATTTCACTGCATGCAGAGTGGAAATCTCCCGCATTTCTGTGATTGCTGGTGGTCAGCAGGAACATTTCAAAATCAATACAAATGAAAGCATAGGTGAACATTTTACGGCAACAGCCTGACCCTTGTGGAAAGTGAAAATATAGATTGGAATATTTTATGACTAAGTATTTTACCTAAATTGTGATTTTAAACACAAGAAAAGTGTATGGATGACAACACAGCATTCTTCAATGTGTAACCAGTAAATCTTCAAATAACTTCAAGGAAGATGTATTTAACCATTTTTATTGTGCATGTATGTTTTTTTTTTCCTGTTAAAACCACCCTCCGGTGATGAGAGTGCTGAGAGTATATGATACTTTTGTAGAATTTGGGACGAGCAGGATGAAAGGTGGTGCCAGAGGAGAGGAGGTGGCAGCCCAGCTGTCTGAGGAGCGGTAGATCCTGCGGAGCTCAGGGTGGCAGGGGACCCCGTCTCACCCTCCTGCATCAAGTCCTGGCAGAGGTAGACTCCACTCTTTCTTTACAAATCAAATCCACAGTAAATGCTGTGTAGGACATGTGCCAGGGATGGGCAGTGTGGGGATGGGTGAAGCTGACAGGAGGAGTGGCCAGCAGGTGGCGCTTGCCAAAGGAGGCAGCAAGAAGGAAGAATGGCCCATAGATGATTTGGTTATGGGAGGACCCCCTGCCCCCGAGGACGAGGATGAAAGGGACGCTCAGTGGCAGGCCATCCCTGACTCTGTTCCTTGATTTCTGTTAGAGGACCCCTTCAGGTTGGAGATTTGGGGTAGCAGACAATAAATGCCTGGTGGCTTGGAGAATCTTGTGTGATTTTATCACCCTCACAGGTCTCATAGCACTTTGGAAGTTAGGATATGAATATTCCCACCCCACCCCCCAGCCCCTCAACGAACTATCTGAGCAAAGACTTAAAAAAAAAAAAAAAAAAAAAAACCTTCCCGTCTTACCCCTGCCAGAGTGCTTTTCATTCAGAGATACTTGGTAGGAGCTGTGCTTCCCTTTTCACTGGGGAAGTCCTAGCTTCTAAGGACTTCTCAGTTTGATGTAGTGCTGTTACTGCTCAACTGCACCCCTTGCAGTCTGCCCAGTTAGAGGTCAATATACTGAGACAGCAGGAGTTGCAGCAGAGAAAGAGTTTGGTAGTGCAAGGTGCCCAGGGAGGATAAGGGAGAAATTTCTCAAATCTACCTCCTTGGGAATTTTGGGCTTAAAGATTTTAAAAGGTGGCTTGGTGAACAAGGGCTAGGAATTGGATTAGGTGATTGGAGAGGGATGAGTCCCATAGGGCTGGGAAGCAGAAATTGTCCTCCCGGTACACAGGTTTTCTTGGGCTGGGGTGGAAAGTCTTGTTGGATCAGTTTCCATTGTGGCCACTGATAGACTGACATCAGTTGGTTCCCTCCAGTGCCAAGTCTGGAAGATAGCTTCAAGACCAGTCTTAGATCTTACAGTAGTGATGTTATCTGGAGAAGTGATTGGGGAAGACACAATCTTGCCTCTGTCAAGGCTGTGCAACACATAAGCAGTTACAGCAGTAGGCAAGTTAGGGAACGATGGCTGGTGAACTTTAGCTATATGTACAGGTCTGTAGAAATCAGACTTTTATCACAGTTCCTGTCTTCTGGTCTTAACATTATTTTAACATAGGTAGTTTCATTTCTACGTTCAGTAGCAAGAACTCTGAAAGTACAAACTGGTGAAACATGAGTATTCGGTTTCCCTTGTCCTTTTTATTCCCAAAGAAAGTGATAATGGTCCCCAAGTCCAGGTGCTAAATGGAAATCTGCCATGTAAAAGGTATATCTAGCACCTGGAAGAAAATGGCAGTCTTGAATTAAAGTTGGATGAGAAAAGCAGGAATAGAACTGCACTTTGCAAGTTGCGTGTATCCCTGGGCCCCCGACTGAAGGGACCTCTGGTGAAGGGTGAGTGGAGGGAATCTGTGTTGGGGCAGATGGGGAACTGAGTGGGGCACAAGGAAGCTCTGTCCCCATCAGCACCACACACAGAAGTTTCCTACCCAAAGTATAGCTGGAATGGGGCATGGGCACTGCAGGGGAGGAGGAAAAGAGAGGCCAAAATATTGGCTGGGGGCTTATCTGCAGAAAGACAGGCTTTCTTAACTTGCATTTTGGCCATTCCCTTGCTAGACTGGTATGCTATGCCAGGAGACAGCAGACAATTTGATAGTATGCTTATTTTCATTAATTTGTGCTTCTATTTTTCTTTTAACTTCTCTCCCAGGGGGACTTATGGATTAAAGGAAAGTCTGGTAACCTTTTTCCAGAAATACTGAGTCAATGAAAAATAGAAACAATTAAGTAGCAGTGAAAGGGCACCAAATTATAACTGGGTATTATATTTTAAAAAAACCTGTTCAATAGTGTAGTTTTTATATGTTACACCTAATTGCACCTAAAATGCAAAATTTATCTGAGTTTCATTTGAGTCTCAGATAACTGTTCCATAGAAATCCTAACTAAAACACCTCTTTCCCTCTACTAGCAGGATGCCTGAACTTCTGGCAAAGTATTTGAGAGGGGAATAAAACACTGGGTGATATGAAGTGCAAAGCTGGTTCCATAAAGTGAGAGTAACATCACAGGGAGAAAGATAGTGAGTGCAATGGTCTTGGCTAAAAGGTATGTTATCAAAACAAATAAAATCCCCTTGGTTTTGTTTTGCAGTTTTCAGAAGTTGCATGGAACTGGGAGAAATCCTCTCAAATGCACTCAGATTTCAATTGAAAAGTGAGGTATTTTGGGTGATTTTTGAATTACTTATATTTTTAAATTTACTTTTGAACTTTATTGCTTTTATTAAGTATGCTTTTTACTAGCCAGGTAGCTGGGGTGTGAGTTTGGTTCCCTAGGGTTACGAGGAAGGGTACTTATGAAACAAATGTAAACAAACAAACCTTGGCGACCTAGGGTTCATTGGGAAACACTTAAACAAAATTCATCCAAGGATGCTGAATTGTAAATATAGGAAAGATTATGTCCTAATAACCAAATCCTGGGGCCCATGGCAGATAATTAAGGCAGGAATCCCAGAACAGGAAGGGGGAAGCCAAGGACGATGGTACCAGTGTCTGTGTGCTGGCTGTAATGGTGGTACTCTGAATATAGTGTTTAACACAGTCCTGGAGTGTCCCAGTGTTACAGATAACAGAAATGAACTCTTAGGCTGCATGGCTAATAAATATTAGGCTGGATATGAACCACGGTGTCTTAGCACCAAAGCCCATGCTATTTCTAGTACACTAGGTGAAAATAAGAAGTCAGGGGCCTGTAAGGAAAGTTGTGGGAGAGCTGCCTTGACCACTGGTGCCTCTGTATGAGCCTGTGTGTGAATCGCCTTCCTACACCTATCAGTACGTAAAGAATGGGTAGGTTGGACTAGCTTAATGGGTTGTGGGTAGGGTCCATAAAAAGCTGTGGAACTCTGTAGGGTTGAGGACCTGTTCTCCAACAGAAATCAGAGTAAAAGCAAGACCTACCAACTCTTCAAATCAAAATCTGTGTCCCTGTGGAGATCTGTCTGATATTTTTCTGTATGATGGGTACCTCCTTGGGAAGACCCCCACCTCTCCAGACACTGGGATGAAGCTGCGGTGGTCAGTGAGAGATGATGGCTTCCACCCATTCTCTCAGTGACGTCTGGCTTAGAAGGGGTATCCAGCTAGCATTTGCATTTCACACAGGGTCACCTTTGTCAGCTGGAGGTCGACCCTCATTCCCATGGCTGATGACCATGAAGACCAGCTGATACCTGCTGGTGACCTGGGAAACATACTGCTTTTTTTTTTTAATTCTGGAGGAGCAAAACTTGAAAATCTGGTGAGGTCCCTCTCCCAAGATGTGGACAGACTTCTTGTTTTATCCTCAGGGAGAACTAGCTCCCAGGTCTCTTCTGATCCCTGATAAGGGCACTGATCCCTCATGATCTAATCACCTCCTAGAGCCCATTCCCCCATCTAAAGCCCATCACAGTGGGAATTACATTTCAGGGTATGAATTTTGGAAGGACACAAACATTTAGTCCACAACAGGAATGAAAAACCAATAGGTATTATTTCTGGCAACAACTTTACCATGCAAATTATCAGGAATTAGTGTTACTTTTCCCAGTCTGGTTGCAGCCCCCCATCTGTGAAAGTCCACCCCCCTTTCTGCCTCCCCTTCTCAGGTATCAAATTTGTTGGGTTACTCCGACCCAAGAAGAAGCACATTAACTCTTGCTTTACATAGTATTGCTATAGGGTAATAGTGGCCTCACGGCTCCGAAAGGGCAAAATAATTTACTGTTTCTTATTGAAACAAAGCCTTAATGAAGCTTTAAAATAACATGTTTATTTTTCATCTGTGTGAAATGGAAATGTTCATGTGCTATGCACATCTGAGGTACAAACCAACAGATTTTATATTTAGAAATTACCCACCTGTATTCATTCGCTGGTTCCATTTAAAGGAATTTTAAAAATTGCTAAACCACATGGCTCCGAGGCACTACTATACAGAGAGCAGCTGCGTAATTATCAAGGAACAATAGCTCTCTTCATGCCAAGTGTCTTTCTGGATTTGAGAAAAGAATGAAACTTCAAAGAGAGGCCAATCTGTAAAAGTGCAGTAAATCACAAATGCCAGGCATCTACCCTTAGTTGTTTGCATAGGTAATAACCATAATTAAAGGAAATTTCATGAATAAAATTGCATCTTCTCATTACAATTTCAAATTATGATGGAAAATTACTTCTGATTGATTTAAAATACAAGTGAAGTTTTGCATATCATGCACCTTACTCTAGTCCCTTGGCATAAGCAATGTTAAAAAATACTTGACAAGGGTGGCTGAATATTACTAGCCTTAGGATCATTCTTTCCTCTGATGTGAATGGGGGCCAATTCTCTAATTCTTTAAGTTTTTGTAGGAGATGGTATTTTCTTAATTAAGAAAAAGTCAAAGTGACAGACTACTCAGAGCTAATAGAGAAATTAGGATTCTGTTCCTTCTCATTTTGAGGAATAGGAAGTTGAGGTTAATGACCCATCCAGGGTTATCCCAAGTAAACCAATAGACTCAAATTTCACAAGCAGGAGCCAGTCCTGAACACTGTGAAAGCACTTCGGGAATGCTGAAGAAATAGATGCTTATGCCTGTTCAGCTCTTTTGCCTCTGCCCTCATTTGAGTTCTCATCATCTATTGTTAGATAAAGTTAACATTTAGTCCTTTCAATAGCACTGTAGAAAATTGTGTTGGTTTGTTAGCAAAAGTTTATTCTTTATATTAAAAAAGGACCTATCATTAAAGACTCTCTTTAAGGAAAACCACTTTTGTGATGCATTTCAATACTCAACAAATGTTTAAGATAATGAATCTGTCATTTCCCTTAAATGTTTTTTTGAAGGAGAATGAAATGGTCTTCTTCTATTTCTCTACTTCAATGCATTCTTCTCAGTTTCCAACTCTTTTCAAAATATGTATCTAGATATGCCATTTGCCCTCTGTACCCTACCTCATTTCAATGGATGAACTCTGAAGACCTCAGGATAATATCAGCAAGGGCCCACTTAATTAGGCACCAACATTCTACACAGCAGCGTAGACTGGATGCTGGAAGTCCAAGATGAAGGTGTCCGCAGGTTTGGTTTCCCCTGGTGCCCCTTACCCTGGCTCATAGATGGTGCCTTTGCACTGTGTCCTCACTTGGTCTCTATGTGCACAACCTTGGCATCTCCCCATGTATCCAAAAATTTTCTCTCCTTATAAGAACATCAGCCACCTTGCATTAGGATCTGGCCTAATTGGCTCATTTTAATTTAATTACCTTTTTAAATGCCCTAACTCCAAATATAGTCACATTCTAAAGTATTGAGGGATACATTCTTCTGTATGTGAATTTGATGAAATGGAATAATTCATTCCATCAGGGGCGGATCGCCTGGAAACCATTCTGAACTTTCTCTTTATCCACAATCCTCTTCCCTTTCTAGTATGCTGGTCTTAGTAGAGGCAAACTGAATTATCTATGGGTCTAAGTATCGATAGTCCCTAAGAGATACATGGTAGCAGTTGGCCCAATAGTTTTAGGTTTAAGTTGGTCCCAATTTGAATAAAGTTGACTTTTCATACACCATTTCCCATATCCTGTTTTTACCAGATTTCATCACCACAGAAGAGCATAAAATTTTTTTCTCCAAGATCCTATGAAACAAACTATGCCTTAATCATTGACTGTGCATTGAAGTTGAACATCTGAAGCCTTGGACAAGCTTGGAGAGTGGAGTCTTGGAGAGTGTTCTCAAAATGACCAGAAGCCCAGACCATAGGTGCGTCAGTCTTTCTAAGTCCATAATATCTGAGTTTGACTTGTCTATAGTGAGGTTCATTTGTATGCATTTCCAACTCTCTGGTTGCACTCTGAATCTGATCTTCTGGCAGAATTATCTTATGGTTGGATTTTGAGTTATTTATGTATTAAAAATTGTCATTCAATATTGACCAAATATATTTTGTTTAACGTGGAATCCGGAAATAACCCAGTTACAGGTTAAATATTTTTGTAGAAAACAGAGTATAAAGACTATAAATATTAATAAAATACATTATCTCGCTCCATTGGCTGTTCCAATTCTTTGAATAATTCCTCTGCATTTCTAATCCAGAAGCAGTTAGAAGATTTAGGGATCCAAATAATTACAGAAAATAAGCATTTATTTCCAGTGTTCTATATCAAGATGCAATGTGCTAAGAAAACAAAATGAGAAAATGTGCTGCTGCTTCATTTGTAAAACAAACAGAAGTTCATTTACATTCATTCTTCAAACATCTGAATTCTCAACACAAATGACAAGGCTCTTATCCCATTAGAAAAACAAGTATGGTTTCAGTAATGATTAGAATTATAATTGGGTAAAATACTTAATATATATTTACCCATATAAGAAGTTAGAAAATATGACATAATACACATTACTCATAAATTCGTTTCCCAAATTAATTAATTCTAGAACAAGCAATAATCAGTAATTACAATTAAGTAAATGACACTCAAATAATATAATTTCATGTGATAATATCTTCCCGAGAAATGAATAAAATTTGAATAGCAAAAATAACCTATTCAAATAAGGTAAATGAATAAAAAGTCTATTTTTTGAAGTGTCAGAGTAATTAGCTATAATCAATTGACTGAAATTACCATGTTTTTCTCAAGCTGGAAGTTACTACTGCATAGATAAGTGACTTCATAGCTGAATGGAAACTGGATAAATTCCAAATGGCAGGCTTTTAATCTGTGTTATTTAATTCACGGCTTCAAAATTTTGCAAAGGAGCAAATGAAAATTACATTTTGTACATAAAATGAATGTCACTTTTATTTTAGTTTGTCATGGAAATATTCCCTTTACTGCAAGAATCATTCATTCAACTTAAAGTAAAATTGGGCTACCTATGAGCCATAGAATAAAATTTAGAATTTTATGCACTATCAATTAAACATTTTTACTTAGAAATAAACATGAATATGATGTTTCATTTTCACAGTTTTCTAATGGTCTGAGCAAGAAGGTAGAATTTGGAGGCATTCAGGGGAGAAAATTAGTTGAAAATTGATATTTGAACTCTATTCCCTTCTCGTCCTTACTACTATCATCAAGCTTTTTTTTAAAAAATAGCTCTTTTTAGCCTGATTTTCCCCGTGTGCTTTAAAGATAGAACATACAGAATAAATTCTTTTTGACTTTACTAGAATTCCATATGCAGAGATCAGAAGTACGTCTCTAGTATAAGTTGGGCCATATTCTACAAAGGAAAAATGTCTTTGCCATAAAGTAATATAATTTTAGAGTCAAAAGGACACTTTTAACTTAAAGGAAATTTGGCTTAATATCCCATTCGTGTGCTGATTTATTTATCAAATTTGTATTAAGGACCCACCAGGTGTGGTGCTGAGCGTTGGGACTACAGAGGTGAATGGAATGAAAGTCAGAGAATCTCTAGGAAAACACACAGAATCAGGCTTTCAGTGGGTGCCATTCCCAGCAGCAGAGCCGAGCCTGTACTCCTGGCTGACTGAATACGCAGCTCCTAACGTGACTCTTGCTGCTGCAACTTACCTGAGATGGAGGCGCGACCCGAAGCTACAAATGGGTGTGACCAGACCCCTCGTGGTTGGCGTGGTTGCAAATGTGATCAGGACCCTTAGATTTTGCCGAATTTACTATGTTAAACAAGAACCTTCTTCTTGGGCATAACATCTGCTGTGACATTCGTATTTCAAATAGTTAATATCCTAAATAGTGCCCCTTAGTGCCCCCCTCTGCTCTGCACAGCAGCTCTTCACTCCTCTTGGGCTGCTATCCACCAACAGTCCCTTTTCTTTGAACTGTTCATAGTTTTCTTTCATAGACTTTTGTCCCACAAGACGTAAATCCTTGTTTCCATTACTGCCTCCCTTAATATCCACTGAACCCGTCCCTGGCCCCTCTACTCCTCTCTGTTCTCCAGACCTGGAGTCTCACCCAGCCTTGTGGCCATGTGCGCCACCTCATGGGGTCCTGTCACACTTCCTCCTTGCCTGGTTCACCTTTGTATTCTGGTTCCCTCACAGTTCATACCACACGCTATGGCCAGATTATTAAACATCAGTCAGGCTAAAGAATAAAAGTAAGTCTAGTTATTTTTTATTCGATTTCAACATTACACTCTGTGTGTGCTTGTCTGCCCAGACTTAGTGTAGAGGGTACACTCTCCCGGGGCCCTGTACCTGATGCCAAACAATACAGTCTCTATACCATCAAAGAATAAAATGTCAAGAAATGGAGTTTTAAAAAGACTTAATTGGTTTTTATTAGTGATTCATGAATTGGGCGAAATTCCATCTGTGAAAGGGAAAGGGGTTCTGTCCTGGGTGAGTGGAGGGGAGAGCTTTATAGGCAGCAAAGACTGAAGGAAACAGGACCAAGGGACAGAAAGTGTGTTGGTCATTTCAAGTCTCCCTCTATGGCTTAGACCACAAGGGACCTGGGGGCTTTCTCATCTTGCAGGCTCAGGTTGACTGGGCCGCCTTCAATTGATTTTTGTGAATCTCCTGTGTTTTTGTTTATGTTTGTTTTGTTTTTAAACTGGCTTGTTTTTAGCATTATTTTGATTGTGTGACACCTACCATGACTGACTCCATTCTGAGAGAATGGTCTGTTGGGGCTTAGTCCAAAACAATGGCCTTCCAGAAATGTCATTTGACAAATTCTTCCTTTGATCAGACTCTCAGCTTAAATACTGAGAAACTTTATTAAAATGTATAGCATTAGCACTATTCCCAGTTGCCAGCAGAGCTGGGTTGTCTTAGTATGGAACTCTTAAGTCAGTGTCAGGCTTGTGGAAGAAATATTCCTTTTGTTGTTCACCTTGTTTTTTGCTTTTTTTTTTTTTTTCAGTTTTTGGCCAGGGCTGGCTTTGAACCCACCACCTCTGGCATATGGGGCTGGTGCCCTACTCTGTTGAGCCACAGGCACTGCCCCATTTCTTGGTTTCTTTTGTTGAGACACAGTCCCACTTTGTTGCCCCCAATAGAGTGCTCTGGTGTCATTACTCACAGCTGTAGGATAATATTTACAAATAAACATATCCTACATCAAGCACACAAAGTGAATTCAATGTGAGTTTAAAATGACTTGCTCTTCTTCCAGAGGCTTAAGGGACTTTGACCCCCCTGGGTTACACGCAGAGTTAGGCTTTTTTGGAGTTGTAAAATTCCTTAGGCCTTTTCTCTGAAGCTGTACACCCCATGAAGCCTGAGATCAAAGGGCATGCCGCCCTTCCTCAGAGATATGGGCCAGAGGGTTGACATATGTTAACAACATATTGTCAGAGGTCTATAGGTGCTCTGCCCCGAAGGAAGGACACGGTCATTACTTCATACTGAGTAAACTGAGTGATTGCTTGAAGATATTCTTCTATTAACTCTGTTCCCCTGTGGCTACTTTCTTCTTTGTAATGTTCCTTTAGATACCTGTTCAGAAACTAGTCAATGTTTAGAAGAAGAGGTTTACTACAAAGTTGATTGTATTGGTATGATAACAAAATATTTCCTTTCAAGTCAAATTTCAGATAGGTAAAATATTTATGAAACTAATAGATAATAGATTAAGTGTATATGTGACTGAAAAAGTATAAAACTAAAACCTGGAATAAAGATTTTCGCTATATGCCATTTCATAGTGTGTAGCCTGTTTCTTTATGTAATAATTACAGGAGCGAGTTTACACCCACGGCAAAGCTGGTGTTCATTTGCGTCTCAGGTCACGCAACAACAGCAACCTCTAACTCTTCAGCTCAAGCCATTCTCTTGCCTCAGCCACCTGAGTAGCTGGGACTACAGGTGCCTGCCACAACACCTGGCTATTTTTTAGAGACGGGGAGTGGCTCTAGCTCAGGTTGGTCTAGAACTTGTGAGTTCAGGTGATCCACCCACCTTAGCCTCCCAAAGTGCTGATATTACAGGCATGAACCACCATGCCTGGCCTTTTGCCTTGTTTTTGTTCCTCCAATCCCAGTGAGACCATCTGGTGTACATCTGGAGGCATCTGGCTGATTGCCACAAACACACACTTAAGAACCTGGAGAGAATACACCAAGGGACTAACAATGGGGACTGTTAGGAGGATACACCAAGAGACTTTGGGTGTATGCTGGGAGAATGGGGACCGAAGACCCCATTCTTGGCAAAGGAAAGCACCTGCAGAAACAGAGAAAAACTAAAAAGTAAGCTGAGTGAGTCGGAACAAAGAAAAGTAAGCTAGTTCACATTTAAGCTAGCCATTGCTAGCATGCTTCTTGCCTTGTCTGAATTCTAGACTGTTGGGGATACAGTTTACAAACACCCTGCTGGGTCTGTGAGCACTCTGAGGAGAGTAATGGCCATAGAGATTATGGCAAGTCCTAGAAAAGATACGTCTTCTAGGGCATTTCCTGCCCATTAAAGAGGCAAAGCAGATACCCATTGTGGAGATTTGCATTTAACTGGGGCAGAGACCAAGGGAGTAGCTCAAGATATGAGCAGAAGAGCTTATATCTCCTATAGCAGAGGAAAATCCTCTGTGGTGGTGATGGGAGGAGAATGCCTCCCACTGATCCCTCAGAGGAGATTAATGCTCCTGGCGTTTTACTCCACAGAGAACTAGTGGAGTTTACCATCTCCCCAGAAATCTGTGTGTGTGACCTCAAGCAGGCGGCCCTCCCAATACAAGGCTCATATTTCAGAATATTGAAGGTCACCCTTAAGGTTAATAATAATAACAACAATAGATCTGATATGATCAATCTGAGAACCTGCTGATGTCTTTGTTCTCTCCCTCCTCCCTACCCTTTTGGCAAATAGACTCCAATAAAATCAGAGTGGAGCAAACACTCCGGACCATTGCTGGAATCCCATGATGGGCAATGGACCCCCGAGCTCCCCCTTTTAATTCTATTCTATGTCTCTTGTCTTTTCTTTACTGTCGCTTCTAACTCTATATTTCTTCAGTTGATCACCAACCAGTTTCCACAGGTCTCAGTGGAGGCTGCTCTCAGGTAGGGACCCCAAGCCAGACCAACTAAAATAAACAAACAAACAAACCTCAAAGGTGAACAGCTAGAACAAACTATATTCTTGGTCTGTGAGTCCAGAGGCCAGTTAGCTGACAAAATCTCTAGATTTGATCTGGAGGCATACTTTCCTGGTTTGCTGTTTGACCATCTCTGGTTATGGCCTTTGGCATTCTGGTGAACTCCCCACGCAGTCAGGTGTGAGGGTTGCCTCCTGAAGTTTGCATCCAATTGTCCAGCTCTAGCTTCTGGGGCCTTAAAGAATCATCTTTACCTTAATGATTTTAAGTCAGAGAGGTGAAGGAAAATTGGAAACATGAGTTTGGAAAGATACATCCAGATATTGGAGAAAACTGGAAGAATTCAGGATCCACTCTTACCTACAGATGCATATGAATAAAAGAAACTTCAAAAATAATAAACAGAGCTTCACTTTAATAGCTGGTACATTATAGTTTTCTTCTGAAGCATAATTTTTCTTTCCATAGCTGCTCCCATTTTCTGAAAGGTAATCATAGTAAGAATAATTCATTTGTAAAATAAGTCTAGTCTCATTAAACTTGGCTTGATTATTTACCTAAGTGCAGCAAGGTAGGAATGACTGAAAATAAGGCCCTTTTATTTATTTTTATTTTTATTTATTTATTTTTGAGACAGAGTCTCACTATGTTGTCTTTGGTACAGTGCTGTGGCATCACAGCTCACAGCAGCTTCAAACTCTTGGGCTTAAGCAATTCTCTTGCTTCAGCCTCCCAAGTAGTTAGGACTATAGGTGTCCGCCACAACACTCGGCTATTTTTTTTTTGCAGTTGTCATTATTGTTTAGCAGGCTCGTGCCGAGTTCAAACCCATCAGCCTCAGTGTATGTGGCCGATGCTCTAACCACTGATCAATGGGTGCTGAGCCTATAAGGCCCTTTTTAGATTAGACTTGCTGAACTTTTGATGAGGTATCTCAGATTAAACTTTAAAAAGTCTCTTGAGATCAAGAAGCCAAACCAAGTACTTACTATTAGACTTTGCCTACAATATCTATAAATGTGGGTGATTATTCTCTTTTTGAGATCTCCAGAATGTTTTTAAAGTTCCTGGACATACTTTTCATAAGGCTGGTGAATCCTCGAAGCCAGCTATCTCACACATATTCTCAAATATGCCATTCCGGTCAAGACCTTGGTAATACAACTATCTTTCCTATTGTGTCCTTTTATAAAGAAAATAAATTCATATTGAACTTGGCAAATGACTTTATTGCCATGAAGCTTAGAATACTTGCTAATGGTTTTTGAATTCTGGGAGGATCAGGTAGGCTGAGAAAGTAATTATTTTAATTCTGTTTAAAAAGGTATAATTTTCCAAATTTCTATAAGCTATTAATAACTTAAAAGAAAAGAAAAAGGTTCCCTTGAATCTGGAAAATAAAACATTAAAGAACCAGCAATTTTCAAATAAAGCCTATTATAACCCATGATCCTTAACCAACTCCTTTAGTCCCATGTAGTTACTTCTTAAATCCAAGTACTAACAAGGCTCAACCCTGTTTAGCTTCTGAGATCAGATGAGATGGGATGCCTTCGGGGTGGCATGCCCATAGACCTGTGGTAGTTAATTCTTATTCTGCTTGGTCTTGGTTATCTTTTTCATAAACCCATGGACTCCTCATTTTCTGCATCAGTGTTCTGGAAATTCTAACCAGGTCTAATGATATGATCTTAAAGTTGTCAGAAACTTGCACATTTCAGATTAACTTCCCATTTATCTCCTGGTTGGTGACATACTTCAGGATGATCGTGCCACAGAAGCTTTCAGGAAACTACCAGAGTACAACAATCAACTGCTTTGTGGATGACAAGACTCCAAATGGCCATAGTCAAAATCTAATGAGGATTCATTATAATAATGATGCAAATGACAAGGAAATTTGGTTGTTTCTATGGCATAACTGAATAACACAATAACTGACATAACAGGAAATGTGAGATTTCCAGAAATTTTGTATGATTTCTGTAATTGTCATATCAATAAAATATCCATAGAAAAAACTTAAAGAAGGTTTAGCTTTATTTATTATTTGACAATAGTTCCTATATAATTTATTAAATAAACCTAATTAGTTTAATATGTTGATTTTGCAAGGTGAGGGGAAAGTCCTTTGAGACTTTCTGTGTATGTGTGGATTTGTTTTCGTTGGGGGTTGGCACAGGGGGTGGGAACGGTCACCATGGGTGTGGTGTGGCCTTCCTCTCAGGGAACATCCATTCTAACCTTCCTGGGGAACTTCGTGGAGCTTTTCTTCTTGTTGGAGCTGCTTTTGCTGCCAGCAGCCTCTCCAGGCCCACTGCTGACTGTCTGCTTCTTGGAATAGAATTTCCTCTTTTTCTTGAAGACACTCTTGCTGCCTGCCTCCTCGGGACCACTGACTGCTTTCTCCTTGGGTGAGACTTCTTCCTCTTGAGAAGACTTATGCCATCCACGTCCTCCTCAAGATCACTACTAACCAACTCCTCCTTGGAAAATGATGGTTTTTTTTTTTTTTTTCTCAGATTTGGAGAAAGAGATAGATGTGTGGCCTTCCATTCCATGTTCCTGGGAAAGCTCCTGGGAATTTTTCTTTTTCTTTTTTTTGGGGGGGGTATTTTTCAACCATCTCCTCACACCTGGCCAGAGTACAGCTGCTGTTTTCTGAAGACATGAGGGCAAGAACAGCCAATCCTCTCTTTTTCTTCTTCAAGCATTTCTTCTCCTCTTCTCTGGTTTCTCAGAACTCTCAGCAGCCGCTTCCTTCATCTGAACCATGGCTTCCTTCATGACATTCTTTTGTGGAATCTCTTCAGTCTCATAGAACGGCTGTTCTTCACCTTCTTCTCAAAGCTTCTGCCAAATACACTCATGGGCACCTCAGAGAAGCAATTGATCTGTGAGGCTATTGTTTGCTGGGCATTGGGAAATGCAGCCTTGGTTCTTGGCAGCTGCTCAGCCAGTGAAGCTGGAGTGGAAAATGAGTCCACAGTGTGGTGTGTTACTCCTTGTCTTCCGGGCTCTGAGTGGGGCCTTTTCAGCCCCAGTATCTGCACTGTGCATGCTGGATACTTGGTCAGGCTGGAGAGGCAGCCAGCGTGAATGATGAGTCAGGATCCCACCAACCGGTTAGGGCTGACAGCAGGGGGCTACCTGGCTAATCTTGGATAGCGGTATAGCTCTGGTGGTGCTCTGACAATGACACTCAAGATGGGAGAAGCTCTTGATGTTTATCAAGCCAATGGCAGATATGTCCCTGCCTGTGGAGGACCGTGAGGCATCCAGAACGACCTTAGTCTTTGTCCCATCCATCTTCAGCTCCTTCAGCTTCTCCAATGTTCCCTCATTGAGTGCCCTTCCATTTACAATAAATTGGGCAAGGAGGCAGGGAGTGGCATCACCACTGATGATCTCTACCAGCCCCAGAGAGTGACCACTCCCTGACACTCACAGAGAAGGTGTTGATATGTTTATTCAACTGCTCCAGGAGCTGGAGACTAATGGACTGGAAGATTATATTGTTCACTCAGTTCACATTCAACTTACCTTCAGCATGAGGATATCTGTGCCCCTGCCTGGATGAACCTTGTAAGCTGACACATCAGTCAGACCCTTTTCCAGAGTCTTGGCTCCTCATAGAATCTTGGCCATTAGGCCTCCAGTCTGGCAGTTTACCCCACAGCCTCCTGTGTCACAGCATCAATCTTGGGATGTCTATCCCCCAAGAGTGGTTTCTTCTTTCTGGATGGCAGGTGGGTCTCCAAGAGCACATGAAGGTCCTCATGAACAATACCTTCGGGCCGCACATCTACATTTTCTAAGGCAACTGGGTGAGGCAAAGGGACAGATGAAAATGTCATTAGATGAACAATGTTGTGGCATTTTCCCAGGTTAAGCCCACACTCCTCACCCCTGGTATCAGCAGATGGATCCTCTACCTCCTTCAACACCAGCATTGTGTGGCCTACCATGTGATCAAATGTCACAAGCAAAGTATCATGGTGCCCACTGGCTATTTGGCTCACCATCTTTGGAGACTTTTAAGGGCCTCTCTGGAACATCTCAAAGTTAGTTGGAGATCAAAAAGATTTAACTTAGAATTTTAAGAAGTCTGTTGAAAGTATCAAAGATTTGAAATACTCGATCAAATAGGATCACAAGTGATTGTGAAGCAATATTTATTTAACAAAAGTGACAAATTAAGAGAGTTCAAGACAAATATAGAAAGTCACATAGTTATAAATTTTTTTTAATAGAGTGGAAGCAATTTTCTTATTTTATAAAGTATCTGATAAAAGACAACACGAAACACAGGAAATTATTTTACACAACAAAAAAAATCATTGTTTTCAAGGTATATTACTTAAAGGAATTTAAAAAACCTTTTAAGAAAGGTCAATGGTTCAAGAAAACTTTATCCTTTTAACAGAAAGACCATCTTCTAGATTCGTACTAATATACTTTTGATAGTAAGGCTCATTTTTAAAACTGTAGATGTCTGGGTGTATAGAGGGATACATCAATATTTAATATCAGGTCTTCTAAATAGGTACTTTCAATTAATAATTTCTTTGAATGAAATATAATGATTGTGGCAACTACCTCAACTCTTTTATGGAAACACAAAGAGAAGCATTTATATGAAAATATTACAGACAGGTTTGTGTATTATATATATTTATGTGAAGAGAATTTAGACAGGCTTTTCCCACCCGTGGTCATTTTGATTGCCCTGGCTAAATAAAATGCATTAGTTACATGGCATCCAAGATGGGCACTTAATTAAGAGAAGGAAATAAAGAAGCATAAAGCTCACCATGTGGTGCATGGTGGGAGCTAATATTGTTTTAGTTACCATTAAGATCAAATGAGACAAAAGCTACCTTCAGGATGGTAAACTACTGTACGTCCTAGAATGCCTTTGGGGTTTTCCCTTCTGTCAAGAGTACTCGGTCATCAATCAAGAAATTGGTTAAAAAAAAAAAAAAGAAATTGGTTAACATATACATTGACCACCTTCTTAAATTGACCTAAGTTTCACAGACCACATATACATATCAGTACAGGAGGCGTAGTTCCCTCTGTTGGCCACTTCTGTGTGTTGACTAGTTTGTTACAGTTCCTTGGATGGTCAACTGAACAGAGGTTCTACTGTTTGGGAAAGGCGAAAAACAGAATGTCCTTTAAAACTTCAATGCTGGGGGTTTGGTGATGAGGTTAAAGAATATATTTGGTTGTATTTTACCCACAGGGAGTTATTCTTGTTTTTCCTACTTGGCTGAAAGTTGCTAAAGGACAGAGGATGCCTTGTTTGTACAATATGCAAACAGGACCTCAAATAGAATCTGTGCAGCAAGAATTTTGCATGACATCCAGCAAGTCCAAGTCATAAATGTTCATAGAATGTGTGAACTAAATAATACAGATTAAACCATCATAGCAGAGGAAGTTCTCAGTAATTTTTAAGTGAACACAACAAAGGAGTGTGTTACCCAGACTATTTATTTATTTATTTATTTATTTATTTTATTTTATTTTTTTTTGTAGAGACAGAGTCTTACTGTACCGCCCTCGGTAGAGTGCTGTGGCGTCACACGGCTCACAGCAACCTCTAACTCTTGGGCTTAAGCGATTCTCTTGCCTCAGCCTCCCGAGCAGCTGGGACTACAGGCGCCCGCCACAACGCCCGGCTATTTTTCTGTTGCAGTTTGGCCGGGGCTGGGTCCGAACCCGCCACCCTCGGCATATGGGGCCGGCGCCCTACTCACTGAGCCACAGGAGCCGCCCCCCAGACTATTTATTGAGCTCAAATATCTACAGCCCAATGTCCGTAGTACAGGCAGTAAACAAACAGAATTCGGCATAGTAGTGTAGGTGTTAGATGTAAATATGATGCTTGAATAAAATCTGGACGTACTTATTAAGGAGACAAAAATGATAGGCAAAGATTAAATTGGTAGAGCTTTTTATAGTCAAACATCTCTTACAGACGTTATCATCACATCTCATCTTCAGTCTTTCTTAGAGGGAATCAAGAAGCACTGTAATTTGCATTTGAAAGATGAAGGAAGTGAAAAGGAGAGGTATAAATTTCAAAGGTCACACCACTGCTAAGTGTTAATCCCCAATAAACCTCACCCCATGTTCTTATATAGGAATCTGGAAGGCACCTGTCTGATGGAGATCCATGCTTTTCTAAGTAGAATCATAGCATTTGAGTGAATGAAGGGAACAAAGCAGTGTTACCAAAGGCCAATGTGAGGGAGAAATCATGATGTATATCTTCACTCATTCCTACAAGCAGGGTGGACGGTGTTTTCTCTACAGCAGTTATGCATTTGACAGCGAGAAAGCAGAGCAATAGGAAAGTCCACTCAGCTATCACCAGGTGAACTTGAAAGTGAACATGTAATGGAGATCACATTAACTGGACAAAAATAAATGGTGCCTCGGCAGATAAATATTTTAGATTCAATGATGCTCAAAGAAGAGACATAAGACCATATTTCAGAGCCTTACAAAGTCAAACAGTGTAAATTTAATTCATGTATTGAAAGGAAATACTGAGTGATATAGTTTTACTGATGGACAAAGCCCTCTTCATCTACAAGCTAATGCTAAAGGGGTGTAAGATATATCCCAACTGCCTTATTCTATGTTAAGTGTTTATATCACTCAATATATTCTTGAATATATTTCTGTACCTATCTCTGGCTGAATCAAATTCAAATTGAGGAGTCTATTTTCTACACATCCCATTGTCCTGTAGTTTCATTCCTTTAAAGATTTGTTTATATGTAAAGTTGAAATACCTTATTGCGAATTTAAGAAATGCGGGAATGAGGAGAGCTATTATTTTAATCAGGATTCTCAATTCAGCTCATATATGAATTTGGACAATTAAGTTTGTTGATTCATTCTGGAAAAAATGCTACCTCATTGTTGAATATCACAATGATCACCTTTAAAGTAATCCCCTTGAGTAGCTATGCAGTGTTGTAGCACCTAGTTCACCCTTCAAAGTAATTTTGGAATTCTTTTGTGGAAGGTCTAACAATTAAGTTTGCCTACTTGCCACCATGCACTTATGAACAAACTTGGTAAGTTTGACATTGATATATCAGTGTCTCACAGCTGTGTTCATGTTGACATGTGGTAGTGTCTTGCTGAGTGGCATTCTTTATTGTTTCTGCGTGTTTTTGCGTGCCATGGGGTGACGACTTTCATGGTCATTCCAGAAAAAAAGCTCCAAAATTGCTTTGTAGGGGGGACTAGGTACCAGCATCAATGCATAGCTTCCCTGGGGAGTACTTCAAAGGTGACTACAGTGACATTCATCAATGAGGTATGTAGCACTTTTTCTAGTAGAGTTTGCAAACTTAATTGTTAGGACTCTATGTACGGGAGAGAGAGATTGTAAGAAGTTGGCTCGTGCAATTATGGAGCTGGAAAGTCCAGCGTGCACAAGCTGGCTGGGGGGTCATAACTGCTGAGGTTGCAGTCTTGGAAATGAATGCTGAAGACTCAGACAGAATTTCTATATTGCATTCTGGAGGTAGAATTCTTTCCTTTTTGTGGGATCTTACTCTTTGTTTTTGTTGTCTTTAAATTATGAAATGAGGCCCATCCACATTATGGGGGGGTAATCTGTTTTTCTCAAAAATCTACTGATTTAAATGTCAATCACGTCTAAAAATGTTTTGGCAGCAACACCTAAACTCTTCTTGGACCAAACAACTGGGCACCATGGCTAGCCAAGTTGACACATAAAGTTAATCATCATAGCCTTAAAAAGAAGACTTCTATGTTATATTTTAGATTCTCTTTTTCATTTTGTTCTCAATTCACAAATACCACCTGTCATTTCTCTAATGTCACCCAAACAAAATGACATGGGTCTGGCAAGGGAGCATCATTGTTTATGTTGATTTGAATGCATAAGACAACTTGTAAAACAAATTACCAATTTTAGGACAGAAAAACGATAATAAAGCCTTCTTAGAGGAACCTGATCTTTTTTCCTATTTGTTTCTTTTACCCATTAGGATGAGTTTCCTTACACATATGTTTATAGTATGTGGCTGGCTAGCCAAGAGCTAAGGAACATTCACTTTAGCAGCCATGGTCCTTGGTTGGCACTTCATATTACATTTCACAATAACAAAGTAGCATTGTACTTAGTACTGGATTTTACTATAAGCACATATGTTTTTATGTGTGTACAGGGGCTTCTGAACTTTTCTGAGTATGCTTTATGGATTGTCCTGAACACGTCCCAGGGGAGGCTGCTCTCCCTGGGGTCCTCACTCGTTTAGAGAACACCCTTGCTAAATTGCACAGACTATTCTTTTTTTTTTTTTTGCTGGTTCCTTGAAGTATTTTTTTTTTTTTTTATTGTTGGGGATTCATTGAGGGTACAATGAGCCAGTTACACTGATTACAATTGTTAGGTAAAGTCCCTCTTGCAATCATGTCTTGCCCCCATCGCACAGACTATTCTTAGAGATGATTGAAGTGCACCATCTTTGAGTGCCAAAATTGTCTTTATTTTGTGAATATTTTAAGAATCTTTCTAAAATGCAAAGCTCATTGCACTACCCTTAAAAAAAATACAGTAGCATAATCTAATCTAACCTTTTTAATGGCTCATGGCTGTCCAGTCTTATGCGGGAATCTCCAGAAGGTCCTTTGAAGGTCCTTCCTTCTAAGTGCACTGATTGTTCTTCATTACAGGGATTCCACAGCTTCACTGTGGAGCCTTCTCTCTGTAGTTTCATCTCCTTGGCCATGACCTGTTCTGGGATATCATTTCCTAGCAATGCAAACACTGTCTTTTCCAGGGGCTCCCATCTGTCATGAATAAAGAAATCTCTAACACATGGTCTTATAAACACATGGTCTTATAAACAACATTACCCTAGAAAAGTAGAAAACTAATCATACTGACAGAACAGAATTAACGTTCAGCAATCAACTCTTATACACCTTAAAAAAAAAAAGAAGAAGAAAAAGAAAGAAAAAGAATATATTGATTAGCAAAACGAAGAGATCAAATTTGGAGATCAAATTCTCACAGGAAATGGGAGAAGGGGGTAGAAATCAATGAAAATATGGATTATATATTGTTTAAAGGCAGTGAAAACAGTTCTAAACACACATCTTCAAAAAGCAAGCCCCATTCTGGACACTAAAATTCTGCTTCAGTAGGTACCATTTTTCCTGAATCTTGCTTTTTAATCCAGGAAAACCATGATCACACGATAGATTTTCTCACAGGTATGGACCTTAAAGTTTCTCAACCTAGCTTTACTTGGGGGAAATTTAAGTCTTTTGCATTCACATATTCTCTGATTATAACTCTCTGCAAATGCTGAGCCTCTCTCCTCATTATCAGAACATTCAAAGGTAGATTTTGGGAGGTCTGGCTTTTACTCTGTGTTGGGTGGGTAGAGCTTGAATTAAGGTTCCTCTCTTATGCATCGTGTCATCAGCCTCATCTATTCAATCTACAGACCAGGAAGGAATAATGACCGTTGTTCTGTTCTTTTTTTCAAAAGAAGAATGAAGTGAACCATGCATATTTTCAAGGTCACAGATTTTAAAAATTTTGGTACATGGAGAAAAACCTATATTATTTTCAAATCTTGATTATAACAGATTTACTGCATTAGTTATTACAATTTCAAGCAAGATTTGGCAAATTTTTCTGCAAATGACCAGAAGGAAAATATTTGAGAATTTGCAGAAAGGAAGCAAAAGCTAGGCTATTACATAACAATAGAACAAAACAAAATTCAACAGTTATTCTTTTGGAGAACTTCACGATATAATAACTAAGCACCGTGTCCTTTACAATACAGGTCTGTTAATGAGAAGAATGGAATACTTTGTGTTCAAGCTATAATGTTTCACCTCATTGGGTTTTAAAGTTAGTGTTCCCTCTAAGCACACTGATTGCAAATGTTCATCTGGAAAAAAGGCCACAAAAACACAGGCAGCCATCCGAGCCTTGCTCTGAAGCAGTAATTCTCAACATTTTGTTGCTCATAATTTTCAGGAAGATTGTCAGGAATGCAGAGCTCTGGGTCCCAGAGAGAGCGTTTGCATTCCATTTGCTTGAAATAGAAGTGTTAGAGCATGGCTGTGAGGAACCATGGACAAAGTAGGAGCTTGGGACTGACGTTGGGGTCTCTGTGAAGAGTCAGGAGGAGAGAATAGATGTGTTCAGTTTTGGATGCCATGAGGTTGAAGTTTCAGGGTCATAGCATAAATGGTGTTTTCACTTTGCTTTAGGACATAAGCACCTGGTTGGGACACACTCACCACTGTTTCCATGTCCACAAGTTTTATGACCGCTATTTTTTTTTTTTTTTTTAGTCAGGAAATTCTCCTTCATTTTCTGATTTTGGCTGGTTGCAGTTGCAGAAGTCTAGCTTATTGGAGATGCTGTTAAATAGCAGTGTCAATGCCAGGATCCAGCCTGATTATGATTCCAAATTCTACACTTTGCTTTTCCATCATTCTCCCAAACCATGGATTATCTAGTAACAAACAAATCCAGTAGATTTTCTTTCATTATCTCCCTAAGTACCTGAAGTATAGGAAACTGCTAAAGTCTCTGAATAAAAAGATGAATTCCAAGTAGGATGCAGCCTCTTTCTGAGTACCCACAAAACAAGTGTCACAGAGATATAACTAAAAAGCTTTGGAGTTTGGTGGAAGGAGATATTGCCTGCAATCAGGAGAAATCTGAAAAGACTTCCTGGAGGAAGAGGCATTTGAATCAAGCCTTTAAAAAAGATCACACTTTAGATATATGAAGAAGGGAATGCGGGGGAGCTGGTGCAAAGGGCACCATTTCAAGTAGGATAATCAAATGCAAAGACACCAAGGTAGGAAATACCAGGTTTGTACCTAAAAGTTCTTTATGCTGTGAGCATACAGGTCATATGAAAAGCAGCAGCAGCAAAAACATAGTGGGATTAAGGCTGAGGACTTTGAAAACCATGTATATTTTTGAAGACCATATTACAGAACTAGATGTTTTCCAGTGGAGACTCCCTGAAGATTTGGGGGAGAGGAACACAGAAGGCTTTTCTTTAAGATTTGTCTGGAAGAAGATTGTTGCAGGCCTGCAGCAGGGAAAGGGTCGAGTTTAAGAAGGAGGTAAGGAGGGTCTGGCTCCACCAGCCTGGGGGCAACTAGGATGCAGGACAGGGGTGATGTCAATGCTTGGAACATGAAGTCTATAGAGTAGATGATACTGTAGAGTGGTAAAAGAGTGACGGAGAGAAAATGCCACAATGCATGACTGGATTCTTGGCAGAAAGCTGGTCTCATTAGCAGATGATGACTACAGAGGAAAAGGGACTGGTTTGGAAAGTGCAGTGCTCAGGTGTGCCATTCCTCCATTGCAAGCTCAATTACCTAGGTCATAGCTAAATGTCCCAGGAGTTTAGCATTTGCTTGGTAGAGGTGACCATGCCCGGCTGGAGCAGGTGCAGCACTGGGTACCTGGCAAGGCCTGCGCCTGCCATGACAGTGAGATGGGCCTGTACAGAGAAGCTCCATCCTTCCCAACCCCCATCTTCCTGGTCAGGAGCACAGCAGACACTCTGCCTGGAGTCCTGGATCTGCTCCTTGTTTGCTGGGAAACAACATGCAAAGCATGCAACCTCTCTGGGCCTATTTTCTTTGTATATTATGGGGCCTCTACCAATGCTTACATCATAGGGATTGTATGATGACTAGAAGACGATGTGAAGTATTAGAGCAGTGGCTGGAACCTGTTGAGTTAGTGATTATCATTATCATTTTATACTTGTGATGGTTAAATTTATATGTCAGTTTAGCAGGGTTAAGGAATATTCAGATAGCTGGTAAAAAATTATTTCTGTGTTTCTGTTTCCAGACAGATTGGAGTTTGGATCAGTACACTGAGTAAAGAAGATCCACCCTCTCCAATGTGGGTGGACATGATCCAGTCTATTGAATTCTTTCTCTCTTCTTGAGCTAAAACACCAATGGGTAAAGACCTCCTGTTCTCAGAAACAGAGCTCCAGGTTCTCAGGTTTTCAATCTCAGCTAGCTAGTTCTCCAGTGAGCAGACAGCAGATCATGAGACTTCTTGGCTCCATGATCACAGAAGCCAATTCCTATCAAAAACCCCCTCTTGTATCTCTATATAAGCTAATGTTTCTGTCTCTCTAGAAAACCCTGACTAATACAACATTTAAGGCATACTCCCTCACATTTGAAGAGCTGATATCAATAATCAGTGTACTTATTTCAGAGATTGGTTATAAATATTGAGAGTTCTCATTTCTTGAGTCAATTTAGAGTCTTCAAAACTCTTCATCTTTAGCAAGAAAGTGAGGTCAGCATCCAAGTATCCCCCAGTCCCCTTCCTTCTAGCTGTACAGCACTGTGGAAACCCCTCTAGCTGTAAAGCACTGTGGGAACATTTTTCCTACATCCCACGCCCCTTATACTTATTTAGTTCCCATTTATCTGGAATGTTCTGATGCTCAACCACACTCTAAGATCTGTTTACTCACAGTAGGGAACATTAAATATGTGGTTTGGGATGTATTTGCATTGTGGTGTAGATGTCAGAGATTAATCAGTCCCTTAGACTCCCTTTAGAGGAGTGAAATGGGATGGGGCATTCTAATCAATGCTTCTGTCAACATTATCGACCACACATGGAACCCAATCTCTTCTCTTTTCCCAGACTGAATCTCGGAAGCCTATAGGACTTCCAACCCTTCTTTCCCTATGTCATGACTCCATTTAGTGTTCAAAGTTTGAACTTTGTGGTCCCCAAGTAAATATTTGAAACTGACTGGGTTTTGTGTTTCTCTTGGAAACTTCAGCCATCTTTAATACCTCCTCAAGATGATTTTCAAAATGTTTATTAAAAGCTCAAGCCCAATTCCTGAGTTTCTGAATTAGATTCTTCACCCTCTGCTTTACATTTCAAGTTTCCACCATTGTTCCCACAACCAAATTTGCTTGTGAGCTTCAAGATTTCAGTCAGTATCGCTCCCTACTTCATTGTCTTGCTTTGCACAGGTGGCCTGTTTCTGTGCCTGTTGTATCAGTCAACACAGGCTGCTGTAACAAACATCCCAGAGAATGGATGGTTTATACAACAAACATTTATTTCTCACAGTTCTGAAGGCTGGGAGGTGCAACATCAAGGTGTCTGGTGATGTCCTTCTTCTTTGACTGAGCCAGCCTCCAAGTTGTGTCCTCACATGAAAAAGCAACAAAATCACAAGACCAGAGACGTTGGTGTGGATATGGAGAAAAGGGAACACTTCTACACTGCTGGTGGGAATGCAAATTAATACATTCCTTTTGGAAAGATGTTTGGAGAACACTTAGAAATCTAAAAATAGATCTGCCATTCAATCCTATAATTCCTCTACTAGGTATATATCCAGAAGACCAAAAATCATATTATAACAAAGATATTTGCACCAGAATGTTTATTGCAGCCCAATTCACAATTGCTAAGTCATGGAAAAAGCCCAAGTGCCCATCGATCCATGAATGGATTAATAAATTGTGGTATATGTACACCATGGAATATTATGCAGCCTTAAAGAAAGATGGAGACTTTACCTCTTTCATGTTTACATGGATGGAGCTGGAACATATTCTTCTTAGTAAAGTATCTCAAGAATGGAAGAAAAAGTATTTAATGTAATCAGCCCTACTATGAAACTAATTTATCGCTTTCATATGAAAGCTATAACCCAGTTATAACCTAAGAATATGGGGAAGGGGAAAAGGGAGGGGAGGGAGGGGGGAGGATGGGCGGAGGGAGGGTGATCGGTGGGATTACACCTGCGGTGCATCATATAAGGGCACGTGTGAAACTTAGTAAATGTAGAATATAAGTGTCTTAACACAATAACTAAGAAAATGCCAGGAAGGCAATGTTAACCAGTGTGATGAAAATGTGCCAAACTGTTTATAAAACCAGGGTATGGTGCCCCATGATCGTATTAATGTACACAGCTATGATTTAATATTAATAAAAAAAAAGAAAAAGCAACAGAGGGAAAGCAAGCTCTCTAGTAACTCTTTTAATCCCATAATCCCATTAAGTCATGAGACCCTCAGGCTTACTCAAACACCCAAAGGCCCCATCTCCAAATATCATCACATTGGGCACTGGCATTTCAACATCAATATTTTGGGGGCACACAGACATTCAGTCCATAACACCTGACAATCATTCTTCAACAATCTGTCTTCAGTCTAACACTTTTCTCAATCTAGTCTGTTGTTTATTTTTTCAATATCCCATCACTTTGTGCCTACAGTATTCCAGAAATAGCCTGCTTGTCCTGCTTCCATTCTATTCATTCTTCACTTTGCACTACACAATCCTACCAAGTGCAGGTACCCAGCTGAACAAACTGGCCTGTCTTAGTTCTTTTGTGTTCCCATAAAGTCATATCTGAGGCTGGGTAATTTATATAAAAAGATTTATTTATCTTGAGATTCTGATGTATAGAAAAGTGTAAGATTAGGCATTTGGTGAAAGTCTTAGGCTGCTTCCACTCAGGGTGGAAGGTGAAGGGGAGCCCATGTGTGCAGATCTCATGGTGATGGAGGAAGCAAGGTTGAGGGAGGCACCAAGCTCCTTTCAACAACCAGCTCTCGTGGAATAGAGGGAAAACTCACTGATGGCACTAAGACATTTATTAGGGATCCACCCATGACCCATACATCTCCCATTAAGACCCACATCTAACATTAGGAATTAAGTTTCAACATGAGATTTGGAGGAACAAAGAAACCCAAATGTAACATTGCCCATGAGTAGCTTCTCTCCACCATCCACGGAGAGGTAATGCCTGTATGCCTTGGGTCCCACAGATACTAAAGGAGTCTTCATTTAAGGGACTTGATATCTTTATGGCCACAGGAACATAGCTCAGATGGAGTTCTGGCAGGTATTTAGTGCTAGATACTGGGGGGGTAGAATTTGAATGTAATTCAAATAGGGGAATGTAATTTGAACTACGCTCCTCTAGGGAGGAATTCCTAACACTGGGCAATCTGTGATCAGGTAGACCCTGCTTGGATGGCTCACCTTAGAAAGGATGCCTTGCTGCACATACAAAGCACAGATGGAGCTTTTAAAAATGCATGCACCCCAGAGATTCTGAAAAGAAAGGTCTGGAACGGATGTGGAATCTTTGTGTTTTTAAAAGCTCAGTGGGTAATTCTACACTGAAAACTGAACTTTAGCATTTGCTCTCTCTTTGGTCAGCAAATTGATTCCTGCAGAACTATGTGGGTTTCCAAGCCAGAGCTGCTGTTCTCTGGATGGCAGTGGTTAAGGAGGAGGAGTGGTGAAGATTTTTCCAGAGGCCATTCCCAGCACAAATAGTAGGCATCTGGTGAAAGCTTCTGGCTGCAGCACACACGTAGTGGTACGGAGCCTTTGACCCAACGAGGGAATGGTCCTCTTTGTGCTGTGTTGTGTGACTGGAGTCAAGAGAAGGTTTTTTTGAAAGTTGAGATCTCATAGACCAGAGGGGAAAATTCCTCCATTCTTCATTCTGCACTGTCCTTAAAAGGGGCTAGTTGGAAAAAAGATACAGAGGGAAGCAGAGACCAGAATATGGCAACAGGGCGTGCTATGGGTTGAATTGTGTCCCCTTCAAAACATACCCGGTGAATATGATCTCACTTGTAATAAAGTTAAGAGGAAGTCAGTAAATTTGGTACTAATCCATGAGTCCTTACAAAAGTTTTGAGATACACAAAAAATCAAGAAGGATAAAATCCACACAGATAGAAACAAATGAAGCCGTCCCAGCAACTCCAATAAGCTGAGCAATGTGAAACTTGCACAGGTGAATCAGACAGGATGCTGTGACTACATTTCTTGGAAGTGGAATGATGGACCATAACACAGTCTGTTTTAAAATTTCTGTAGTGACCTATGCATAACAGGTGTTCACATAGTAAGTGAGTAAGAGATACACAATGGAGAAGCTGGCCACCTGACAGTGGTGACACAGGTTGCAGTGATATATTTACACACCACAGACTACCAAGGATTGCCCACAAATACCCCTAGGAGAGGCAAGAGATTCTCCCCTGTGGGTTCCAGAGGGATCTTGGCCATACCAAGACCTTGACTTTGAACATCTAACTTTTAAAACTGGAAGAGAGGCGGTGACTGTGGTTCAAAGGAGTAGGGCACCGGCCCCATATACCGGAGGTGGTGGGTTCAAACCCAGCCCCACCCAAAACTGCAAAACAAACAAACAAACAATATCAACAACAAAAAACTGGAAGAGAAAACACTTCTGTTCTTATAATTATTATGGCAGCCTTGGAAATGAATATGGGGCATTTTTAATACGTTCCCATCATTTATGAGGAGCCGACTGGTCTTCCTCTATAAATAGGCCAGATTTCGGTCAGGTTAGCAGAAAACTAATGGGCATGGGGAGAGGGGAAACATCAGAGAATTAGCCTGCCAATCCCCAATTAGAGAATCAGGAAAAAACATACTAAAGCATTTTTGCCAATATTTTTAAGCTTTCTTCTTTCTATAGAATGACAGATTCAGAATTTGCCTATTAATTTTTGAATCGCGGTTTTTACTTTCCCTTTTAAATATGCAACCATATAATTTCTTTTTTACTTTTTCACTCTGCGGCTGATTTATCAGTTATTATAAAGCTGTAAATCTTCAAACCTAACAGATTACAATGATCTCTGAGATGATGTTTCTTCTTACTATCTATGGAAAGATCTTTCATTAAACGCATTGCAATTTGCATTTCCCTATTTTTTAATAAGTGGCACTTTATCTTAACTAATTTCCATGCTTTTCTCCTCATTCTCATACATCAGCCTGCTTGTTAACAAAATGAAAAAGTTGTGAGGGGTGAAACTTACAAAATAAGAATAAAATTCTTTTCTTCTTTCATGAAGGAAGGGGAAGGGGCACAGTCACCAAAGTTTAATGGAATGTAACAAATTGTGCAAAGTTTTCTGTACTTTTCAGGTTCACCTTTCCTCCACAGTGCAGTACTAACTACCTTTTAAAAAGGATATCACCAATATATAATCTTATTCATTGTTATTTTTTTATCATTATAAGTTTATCAATAAATAGCTCTCTGGAAGTAGTATCTGCCTCCTTAGAAGTTATTTTCTGTAAAAGCTATCAACACAATAATAATAACAACAATAATAATAATTATTATTATGACATAAATAGCAATAGTAGTAAAAGTCAGAGTACCTAACACATTGAATAATAACTACACTACTAAATAAACACTTTATACATGGGATATATTAATATTTGTAATCCTCACAACAAAAACTAGCATTTTTATCATACCAATAAAAAACATCAAGGCTTAAAGAAGTCAGGTGTTCTGAACCCCATTGCTTGTAGGTGACAGAACCTCTAGGCTCTAAAACACTCCCCTGGGTGGCCATTGGATGCTTATGGACCGGCATTCTGGTCTGTGGTTTTGGAGTGAGGATTTTTTTCCCCCCAGATTAACATGAGGGTACAAACAATCAGGCTGCATTGTTTGTGTTTGTTAGGCAAAGTCCCTATTGTAGGTGTGCCCCTCGCCCAGAAGGTGTGCCATATGACCCTAGATTGTACCATTTAGGGGATAGCAAACCAATTCTTACCCCTCCCCTCTCTTCCTTCTTTCCTCCCCGCTTCCCCCAATTTAAATTTAATTGAGTTTTTTCTTGTGTGGGCATGTATTTGTTCACCTACTACAGTGTTTTTCAATCTTTTTTTTTATCTCATGGCACAGTTGAACCTATAGTTAAGCTTCCATTTTGTTTTTAATTAAATCATAGCTGTGTACATTAATGCCATTATGGGGTACAATGTGCTGGTTTTATATACAATTTGAAATACTTTCATGAAACTGGTTAATATAGCCTTCACTGTATTTTCTTAGTTTTTGTGTTAAGACATTTATATTCTACTCTTAGTAGATTTAACATGTACCCTTGTAAAATGCACCATAGGTGTGGTCCCACCAATTACCCTTCCTCCACTTATCCTCCACCTCCCCTCCCCTTTATCTCTTTCCCCTTCATCTTGGGCTATATTTGGGTTATAGCTTTCATATGGCACTGTTGGTGTGTATAAATTGGTTTCATAGTAGGGATGAATACGTTGGATACTTTTTCTTCCATTCTTGAGATACTTTGCTAAGAAGAACATGTTCCAGCTCCATCCATGTAAAAGTAGGTAAAGTCCCCATCCTTTTTAAGGCTGCATAATATTCCATGTGTACATCTACCACAATTTATTCATCATGGGTCAATAGGCACTTGGGCTTCTTCCATGACTTAGCGATTATGAATTGGGCGGCAGGCAATTGAAGCAACACCAAAAATACATTACTGAGATCTGATCAAACTAAAAGCTTCTGCACAGCCAAGAACACAGTAAGTAAAGCAAGCAGACAGCCCTCAGAATGGGAGAAGATATTTGCAGGTTATGTCTCTGACAAAGGCTTAATAACCAGAATCCACAGAGAACTCAAATGTACTAGCAATAAAATAATAAGTGATCCCATCTTAGGCTGAGCAAGGGACTTGAAGAGAAACTTCTCTGAAGAAGACAGGAGCATGGCCTACAGACACATGAAAAAATGCTCATTATCCTTAATCATCAGAGAAATGCAAATTAAAACCACTTTGAGATATCATCTAACTCCAGTAAGATTAGCCCACATCATGAAATCCCAAAACCATAGATGTTGGCACAGATGTGGAGAACAAGTAACACGTCTGCACTGCTGGTGGGAATGCAAACTAATACTTTCCTTTTGGAAAGATGTTTGGAGATCACTTAGGGATTTAAAAACAGACCTGCTTCACATGAGAGCTGTAACCCAGTTACAACCTAAGAATAGGGAGAAGGGGGAAAGGGAGGGGAGGGAGGGGGGAGGTAGGTGGAGGGAGGGGGATTAATGGGATTACACCTACGGTGCATCTTACAAGGGTATATGTGAATCCTAGTAATGTGGAATGTAAAGGTCTTAGCAAAATAACTAAGAAAATACTATGAAAGCTATGTTAACTGGTGTGATAAAAATGTGTCAAACGATCTATGAACCAAGTGTATGGTGCCCCATGATCATACTAATGTACACAGCTATGATTTAATAAAAATAAATAAATAAATAAATAAATAAGAAATAAAAACAGACCTGCCATTCGATCCTTCAATTCTTCTACTAGGTATATACCCAGAAGACCAAAAATCACTTTATAACAAAGATATTTGCACCAGAATGTTTATTGCAGCCCAATTTATAGTTAAGCTTCCATGGCACATGAATTATGTTGATAAAGAAAAAGAGTAAAAAAAATATGTGTATATATATATATACACACTTACTATACTTTGGACTTCTTTTGAAAATAATTAATGATTTTAAAATTTTTTGTAGCACACCTCAGATCCTCTCATTGCACACTGGTTGAAAATCACCAGTCTACAGGCCTCATATTAGTACTGAGTACATTGGATACTTGCTTTTCCATTCTTGTGATACTTTACTAAGGAGAATATTCTTCAACTCCATCCAGGTTAATACAAAAGATGTAAAGTCTCCATCTTTTTATGGCTGAATAGTATTCCATGGTGTATATATACATATGTACATAATATACATTATATACCGTGTGTGTGTGTGTGTGTGTGTGTGTGTGTGTGTATTACAGCTCGTTAATCCATTCATGAGTTGATGGGCACTTGGGTTGATTCCACATCTTGGCAATTGTAAATTGAGCTGTGATTCGATTGCATAACTAGGAAGGTTGTATTGACTGACTACTCAGATATTTCAGTGGTCTTTTGAATCAGTAGATTTCCACAAAGTAGCTACGTATTTACTCTTCTGATTGTAATGTATTTCATTGTTCTCTGTTGTTATAACTGGGAAGGCTCTCCCAGAGAGTTCATGTCTTGCCCCTTCCATTTTGTGGTGGCTGTCAGAGTTCTTTGACCTGTAACACCATCTCTTTTGGTTCTGTCATCACATTGGCTTGTCTATGTCTGTCCTCTCTGTTTTACAAAACTACTGTGATTACATTTAGAACTCACCTAGCTAATCCAAGATAATGCCCTCCTCTCAGCATGCTTAATTTAATCCTATCTTTTGCTATATAAGATATTAATTATATTCACAGGGGCCAGGGATTAGGGCATATATATGTCATTTCATTTTGGAGTCACCAGCAAATAATCCACTATACCCACCAAATGCAGAGATGTTTTCTCATTAAACTTTCAGTTCTATTTAATAAATTACCTACCTGTTACACATCTTGGGCAATAAAATATTGCCCAAGTTCTGCACATACTTACTTACTAATTCCAAGGATCTCTGCTCATTTTTCTGCCCATAATGTAAGACACAGGCTTGGAGAGAACTTGGTCTTTGCAGATACAAAATCCTTTTTGTTTCCCATGCTCCGTGTTCTACAGTTCTCTGTTACTGCCCCTCGCTCACAAAACATGAAGCATTAGAATATAAAGGGCTCAGAAAAAGTGAACCAATCACTCAGTTTTACAAATGAGACAAATAAAATCTCAGTTGAGAGCTGCTGTAGAATTCAAGAGGATTGTGACTCCCATTCCTCAGGTTTTTCTGATATAGTCTATTTATTTATCTTTTATCTAATACATTAAAGGTGTTATTCATTTACTTCTTCAATCAACCCATACTTGTTCAGAACCCACTGAGTATGGAGCACTCCGCTCTGCTTATCTAGAATATACACAAACGATATAATTTTTCACTGTTGAAAAATTGCTGGTTATTTGTCAGCTTATCGTCCAGTCCTCACTGCCTTGAGACACGCTATGCTTCTGTTCGGTCAATTGCTTAAGGAGAAAGAGGGAAAACCTAGTAGAGGTTTTCTTGCTCCCCATGTTTTTCTTTCTCTCCCCACAATAGGAGCCAGTTTTTTATCTTATTCTGGAAACTCCACCACCTGTTTTTTTATGTTTCTGCTTCCTTACCAGAGGATAGATCTGAGCTCTGTCTTCACCCAGGAAACTGCACCTAAATCTGCTGTCCCAGGTACAGGACCTTGAGTTGCCCCTTTCCCAGAAGTCAGGAGAGATTTACGCAGAGCTGTCGGTGCTTCATTCCTGGCTCAACTCACAATTTATCCTCCATGTTGCAAGAGTACTATTGGCCGACTAGAGCAAGAGGATGACCTGTGGCTACACACAGGTCACACGTGCTAGAAATAATGACTGGGCCTAAGTAGCATAAGATTGACTGGTTGATCTCTGAATCCCAGGCAGGTTTCCTATGAATACCAGCCTACAAATTCTCTCTGTATGCATTTCCATAAATATAAATAGGCAAGAACCACTTCTTAGGTTTGCTAAGGGGATGGCAATAAATAATACAGCTTGCTATGTTTTAAGGTTGACTATTCTAGAAACAGGTTAAAAGTAAATATCAACAATATCTATGCACCCAGAGTAGCAGGCTGTAATTACATATTCCTTAAGGACATGAATTGTGTCTTTTTTCTTATTGGTTTCCTTTGTGTCTAACAGAGGGCATGGCCCTCGGGAGGCCTTCAATAAATGCTCCTGTGCTGCTGGGACAGACACATGATAGGGTCCTTTTTCACTGATCATTTATTCTATTTTCACTGATGCTAGTGTTGACCTGGATACTTTTTCTTAATCTGAATACCATTGAAGTGGTAAAAAAATATATACCATACAAAAAAGTAGTTGTTCAGGATTATCCAGTTTACTCATTCTAATTCTTTTATCCATCTCCCTGTTTTTGCAGTTTGCCCCAGGTACTTGCAAGATTATGGCTCCTTTCAAAAAAGACACGAGACCTTGTGTGTGTGCATGGATGGCAGCTGTGTGTGCACAAGTAGAAGGAATAGCAGCTACGATGGATTTGTAAAAGACCTTATGACAAAAGTCCATCTTAAACTGCCTTTCCATTTCTTTCTGATGAGGAGAAGCACCGGGATGAATTGGCTACAGTGGCTGAGGACAATTACTCGTGTTTGATAGGAAGAACATGGTGTCACCCAAGTGAGTTCTTTGAATTGTATTAATTACAGGAGTCATTACTATGCTCCAGCACAGTGCTTGAGAGCTCTGGCTTCTGTCACCTGCGACACAAATTCAAATGTAGCTCATCAGATGCTTTCTTAGAATCACCTAATTAGACCATGTGACATGGCAGCATGTTGCTGGAATACATTACTTCTGCTCACAAAATATTCGTATGTCTCATTAGAAGCGTAATTGTAACTGTAGAGATAGCAGAAACCAATGATGCGAATAGTTATTGCCTCCGATCACTTTTTAGTGCGCTCAGAATATTTTTTATTTGTTAATTTCATGAGCAGAATGGAAAGACTGGCTGAGTTGAGAAACTTGGAGCAAATGAATACTTAAGAATGACTAAATGGAATTAATTTTCCTCTTTTTATAAAAAAAATTTAATGATTTGAATATACATAAAAGTGACTGAATTATGTCCAGCATACTGATAAATTTCGCAAAGAGAAAGCCTCTATCCAATGAGCCCCCGCGTCAGGAAACTGAACATCACCCGTGTCCCAGACCCTGCCCTGGGCCCTTCCTCAGTGACTAGCCTCCAGCCCCATCTCACAGGCATTGTCTTGATGTATACCTGTAAAAGTTTATTTTGAGGCTGGCAATATTTTGGGAGGGTAAATTCAGGTAGAGTAAAAGGGATACAATGATTATTCTGATTATTTAGGATCAAACATCCTCTCAAGAGAAAAAAAATTGAAAATGATGAGTTTGCTTTGGTTCGGATAAAGTAGGAGGAATTGAAGGAGCAGGCAAAGACGAAAAGAAACCCATGGAAGGGCAGGATAAAGTGAGTTTTTCAGAAGTCACATTTAAAACTGTATAGTTTGGTTACTTAGGAAGTAATTTTATACGGACTTATGTGGCCTTCTTGATAGGTGATAAGTATTTCAGATGTGAAGACTGCTAGAGTTTGTTCACAAGGACTTCTCCAAAAAGCATTTGGTTGTGCCAATATTTATTTAAAATCACAGAGTGGTGTGTTAAATAAGGCTGGGGAGAAAACATTTAGGGATAGAGAGATATTACAGAGAGAGTTGTTTGAGTGCTACAATGCCCGTGTCAAGGAGACCTATTCTCAGCACAGCAGCTGAACACGAGTACAGCGTGGGCTGCAGATGCTGAGGGGAGGTCACAGCTGAGGACCTTCCCCAGGAGAGCGTAAAAACAGTTTTGAGAGAATGCAGTGAGTCCTGCAACTCTTTATCCTGGAACCTGAGGTTTAACGGTTATGAGAAGCAAATAGTGATAAATAGTTCAAAGTTCAGAATGGGGAGATGAAAAGGATCTGAAAATCAGCACCCTCACCAATGGATGTGTCCTGGGAGTCACATCCATAGCAGGTGTATGGAAATCACCCAAGCTTGCCTAGTTAGCATAAAGGGATTTCATAAGGTGACTTATGTGATGAGACACTGCATATTTTCATTGTTCCTTTCCTTTAAAGAATATACTTAGGGTTTTAAACAGCTAATTAGTAGTAATATAATGGCATAATTAAATAGCAATACCTAAATTATTTTTAGTAGCTGAACACTCATTCGAAGCATTCTTGTATAGTCTGTGTAAGCTTTCTATAAAAGCAGCGTCAGTTGGTGTAGTGCTTGGAAGTACCAAGCCAAACACAGCCCGTTGAAACTTCCCCTTTGGCACAAAAGAAACATGTCTACAGATGATTTGGCAAAAGAGCCGGTGTCCTCTGATGACTGTCCATATTCCAGGTCTCAGCATCCAGGTAATAAACTTGTCAGACGTGTCCTTTCCTTTATTCTACCTGGTGTTGTCTTCCCATAGGCAGGGAGAGAAATTATTGGGGAGGAATACCAGCAGTGTGATGCATGCTGCCACCCATGCAAGGTCCTGCCAGGTCTACAGTCAATCAGATACCAATTTGTTTTTAAATCTCTTTGTGTTAAAAAGGTTTGAAAATGCACACGGCTTTTCTGCACGATGGTGTGAATTATATGGGATGGTGGCAGTTGGGTAGAAGTGGCCTTTCAGTGTGCCTAAGTCTCACGCAGAGGTTATGAGGGCAGACATATTCCCACACGCTGATTGCTCGTGCACGCGGTGTGCTCTTAGAATCAGTGGGAACTAGGAGAGCAGGGAGGCACAAAGGGGAAAAGATGCAATCCCACCTCTAAAAATGTCACCTTAGCTGTTAAAATTGATCAACAAGTGACAAGTACAAACAGTCAAAGGCGATTGACGGGATTGATGGTAACACTGAGCTGGTGTCTCTTTATTCAGAAAATAATTGAAGATCAACTTCATGCTTAGAAGTACAAACTGCGCTAATGAAAATCTGCAATGGAAATCATGTCTTAAAAACCAGTTCTTGGCAAGGTGCCATGCTCACATCTGTAATCCTAGCAGTCTGGGAAGCTGAGGCAGGTGGATTGCCTGAGCTCAGGAGTTCCAGACCAGCCTGAGTAAGAGCGAAAGCCTGTCTCTCCTAAAAACAGAAAAACTAGCCAGGCAAGGTGGTGCACATCTGCAGTCGGAGCTACTCAGGAGGCCGAGGCAAGAAGATGGCTCAAGCCCAGGAGTTTGAGGTTGCTGTGAGCTATGACGCCACATTACTCTACCCAAGTGAAAGAGTGAGACTCTGTCTCAAAAAACAAAAACAAATAACACCCCCCCCAAAAAACCAAACACCAAAAACCAAACAGTTCTTACTATAACAAATGGAAAAGAAGTTACCTTTTCTTATTTCCTACAGAGATATTACCAAAAACACTTTGAGTTCAAACTTTTACTTGAAATTGTATTTTATAGAAATGTAACTTATTTTTGCTTATCAAGTGGTAGTTAAGAGTTTGGCCAGAGAAGCAGAACCACTACTATGTATATGTGTAGGATATATTTTACTATACAAATTATTATGTAATAATAGTTAATGTAATTTATGCCATAAAAACAGATGCACAGAATACATATATGTGAAGAAATTTACTCTGGAGACGCAGCATTACACAATAGTAAGCGAGGGTTTAGCAATCTCCGTAAAGCTGCCATCTTCAGGCCTCATCTGGACCTTGACTTTGCAGGGAAGGCAATTGGGAAGGATAGATACATACAAAGGGGGAGAAAGGCTGCAACTGGAGCCCCTGCATATGGGTTGGAATCCAAATGGACAAACTGGACCCTGGGTCAGTCTCTTCATCAGTCTAATTTCAATGTTGTATAGGTCCTTCAGAAGAAAAGAATGCTCTTTCTTACAGAACTACAGCATGCCCCTGGACTGGTAGTTTGGGAAGCTGAGGGAACAGCCAGGGTGAGGTGGAGCAATCGTGTACCAGCTGCTGCCCCGTTCCCAGGGGACAAGCCAGCAGAGCCCCCAAACATGAGGCACAGCAGAAGTACCTGGTGCACACACGGCTCCTGCTGCCTCCACCTTCCAAATCTCGCACAGCACATCTCTTATCCCTCTGTAATGGGACAGACACCAGGATGAGAACTCTGGAAACCATAGCTCAGTCGAATCAAGGGGACACGTTACATAGCCACGGTAGTCGAGTCCTTGTTAACTTGGGATCCATAAATGCTCTTTAACCTTACTTAAATTCCAAACAGTAAAGTCATACTTGCACCTAACTTGCCACAACTGTGTCATGTATAATAAAGAACATATTAACTCTTCTTTTCCAAAAAAGGTTGGAATGCCCCTTTTTTGGGAGATGCTCATTTTTCTAAGTCACACTCCTTCTTTGGTATCCAGTGACACTGAAATAAAAAGGTTAACTACTATTAATACACCTTATGATAGCTGGGAGGGGAATGGGAAAAGAGAATAAAAAATTAAATATTAAAAACATATTGATATCAAAACAAGCAAAGTGCTCATCTCTATTTAGTTCTCATTTCTGTAACGCATCAGGTGTTCATAGCTCATACTTACAACTGCCTTTTCCCCCTACCCATCCCAGATCCCCTTTGTCTCCAGCAAGCCCTGGTTTCCTACAGATGGGTGACTTAGAACTTCCTCCTGAAGAAGTCCTTCCTGTATTGAATTGCTGTGGTCTTTTCATGGACTTTAATCAGAGGATATGAACATATTAAAAGGCACCCTCATGGACTGTCTGTTTATTGGATCAATAGCTATAGACTAGGTGCCCCAGGTTGTGTTTATTTATTTGGCCCAACAATTAAATCACATCTAGAAAAGCAGCTTAGATTGGAATCACTAACTAATTTTGGTTTTGGTAATAACTGTATTTCACTGGAATTCATTTGTCTTCTGCCCAGGTCCAGTAAGTGAGTTAAATGGAGACATATCAGGAATCACCTTCCCTGTGTCTGTCAAATCTTCAATGTGGCAGTAATCTCTGCAACCCCTTTTTGGAATGTGGTGTCATTTTTGGTTTATGATTCAGGTATGCAGAGGCAATTCCAGTGGCTTTGAAGCAGTCTTTCCTGTCATAATCACCCCCACTCCATAGGCAAGAAATTTGGAAGGGGTTTGGCTACACAATTGTGGCTCAGGAGCTCTCCAGAGTCAAGATATTGGTCAGCACTTCAGTCATATGAAGGCTTGACTGGGGCTGGAAGATCTACTATAATCAAGATGATGTGGTAATGGTGAAAGGATCAACACAGACCAACTAGATGAACAGAGTCTGGAAATAAGCGTACATATACGTGGTCAAATGACTTTTGATAAACTTGCCAACTCAATTCAATGGGAAAAAAGCAGTGGGCGTAAAAACAACTGGATATCCACATGGAAGAAAAATGAACACCAACCCTTACCTTACATCATACCCTGAAATCAACTCAAAATGTTTTGTGGAATGAAATGTAAAAGCTAAAACTATAAAACCTCTCAAAGAAAGTATGATAATATTTGCAATTGTCTTGTAGGAAAATATTGTTTAGGATACAAAAATCATGAACAATGAAGAAAAAATTAACAACCAGACTTTATGAAAATCCAAGATACTATTAAGAAAAAAAACACGGAATGAGAGAAAATACTTGCACTATAGATATCTAACAAAGGACTTATGTGCAGAAGATTTTAAAAAACTGGTAAACCTCAATAGGAAGCAGTGAAACAGCTCTTTGAGAAGTGCAAAAATATATGAATAAACCTTATTTTCAAGAAGAGAAATGAATGGAGAAGAAACTCAAAATAAGACATTAAATATCGTATTAGAGAAATGTAATCGTGATACCATGACACATCCACTGGAGTGGGTAAAATAAAAAAAACCGGCAATAGCAAATGTTAGTGATGATGAGATTCAAGTGGAACTCTTAGCCATTGGTGGGGATGAAAGATTTTAAATCACTTACTTTGAAAACATCTTGACAGTTTCTTAAAAAGTTAAACATACACCTATGATATGATACAGAATATTTATTCAAGAGAAAAAAAATAGATACATCTAAAGACTTGTATATAAATATTCATAGCAACTTCATTTGCAATACTTAAAAACCAGAAACAATTCAAATGTCCATCAGCTATCTTCTCCCATCCTACAGGTTATCTTCTCACTTTGTTAATTATTTCCTTTGCCGTGCAGAAGCTTTATAGCTTGATATAATCCCATTTTCTATTTTTGCTTTTGCCACCTATGCTTTTGACATCTTCCCTGGAAAAATCTTTGCTGAGACCAATGTAGCATTTTTCCAATGTTTGCTTCTAATAGTTTTGTAGTTTCGGGTCTTACATTTAAGTCTTTAGTCCACTTTGAGTTGAATTTTACATGTGGTGAAAGATGGGGATCTAGTTTCAGTCTTCTGCATATACTGGTTTTCCCAGTACTGTTTAGTAAAGAGACTGTCCTTTTCCCAATGTGTGTTCTCAGCATCTCTATCAAACAGTGAATGGATTAATAAAGTTAGCAGATCCCCACAGTGAAATGTGACTCAGCCATAAAAAGGGATAAATTATGGAGACAGCACAGAATCATTATGGCTTTCATATGAAAGCCATAACCCAGTTATAACCTAAGAATATGGAAGGGGGAGAGGGAGAGGGGGGGATGAGAAGAGGGAGGGTGATTGGTGGGATTACACCTGCGGTGCATCTTACAAGGGTACATGTGAACTTAGTAAATGTAGAATATAAATGTCTTAACACAATAACTAAGAAATGCCAGGAAGGCTATGTTAACCAGTGTGATGAAAATGTGTCAAATGGTCTATAAAACCAGTGTATGGTGCCCCATGGGGAAAAAAAAAGAATCATTATATCGAGTGAAGGAAACCAATCGGGAGTAATATGAACCGTATCATTCCATTTATATTAAATTCTAGAAAATGAAAATTAATTTACAGTGACAACAAGCAGATAAGTGATTTCCTTGCGCCAGGAATGGAGGAATGGATTGTGAAGGGGCAGGAGGAAAGGCTTGGAGCTGACGGAGATGATCTGGGTTTTGAGTTTGGCAGTGATGAAACACATTTCTCAAAACATATTGAGTTGTCTATTTTAAGTGGATGCAGTTTATAATTTGTAAATTATACACGTACTTCAATCCTTTTTAAAAAGGAACTAGTAAAAGGAATCCATCTCTAAATGTTTACCAAAAGCCTAACGAGGCTCTGTTCATTGTCACTACCTTGGAATTCACTTTGTGGCTGGACTTTGGTGGCCTTGAAGGCAGCCTCACAGATATCCCTGTCCTACACACAAGAGGAAGCAAACATCACCTGCACAATGACAATGCCTTGTCTCTGTTCCTGTCCCATTGCGGCGCTCCCTAAACATTTTATAGTTAGTTGAAGATTTTCATTATGTAGAATTCATTTTTCTTCCACATTTCTTTTATATACCTTTGGTTAGTTAAGATCAGAACGGTGTGTGTGTGAGATAGTCTGATAAGACTTTCTTTCACTGTATACATGGGCCCGTCGCTTTTATCTGACAAAAGAAGTGATGTTAGCTTGTAAAATCAAACCATTTCCCACAATTTGGTAAAATACAGTAGAATATAGGGAGAGACGAAGGTAAACAGGCTGCATGCACAACTCCTCATCTGCAGCGAAGGTGGACTTAAAGCTTGAACAGGAAGACAGAGAAAAGAGGAACGACAGGCAGAGAGACTGGAAAAACCAGGACTCGCACCAAGCCCCCCAGAGCCAGTGCAGACGGATGCCGAGGAGTCCAGGCGGGGTGTGAGCAGGGCTGGCAGGGCAGGCCTCCCCGACACAGGGTCTGCAGTGTGACTCCCACACGGGATCAGACCACAGTTTCTCCAGGTTCCCAGGCCTGAATTATTTTCAGAGCAGTTTTCCATCTACAACAGGCAGCCTTGGCCATTCTCTGGTCCTCCCCTACTTCTTTATTTCCCACTCCCTTGTCATAGTGTAAGATCACTTTTTTTATTTGTTGTACCTCTCTCTGCCTTCATCCACTAGATTTCAATCACCCGAAGGGCAATGCTGGTGCCCTTTCTTCATCCTTTCTCTCTTTCCCTTAAAATCACTCTGCATATTGTCTACCTATGTGTCAGGCACAAAGGAAACCTCGATAAGTTTCTTCGATGAGTGAATGATAAGTAATATATAATCTATATACAAATACATGCACTGTATATATAATTATATGTATACACTGATTCTATTATCTGTTTTGTGCAACTGCTTTATCTTTATGTAATATATGCTTTTCTTTTACTCAAGATGTAAATTTTTCTACGTATTAGCAAAGGAAATTTCCTTTGTAGCACTGCTTTTCAGGAGAAAATTAATTGGCTTCCCCCTTTTCTTTAGAGTTATCTCCAAGCTTATTTGAGTGAGTTTGATAATTTTTATGGATCAGCCCATTTCTTTCAAGGAGAGCGAGTCCAATTTTTCATCATCGCACTTTCTGATAACTTGAAGGTAGCATAAAATTAAACTGTCGAGAAATCACAGGGCAAAGACGATCTTGAAGTCAACATTGAAGTAAATGATTGTTTCTAATTGATCTTTCTTTGGTTCCTAACTTGCCAGTGGATATTTCAGAATGAATTATTCATTTATTTGTTCAAATTTAAAGTCCGGTCATGAGAAAATTTTAATATGCCAAGTGTCACATTTAATTCTCCCTAAATAAGAGAGAATACATTTTACTTTTTTTTTTTAAGTCAAAGGATCTTCTAGAAAAAATGAGCAGCTGTCAAAAATGAACGTTCTTACAAAACAGCTATTATTTATAACAGTGCCAAAGAGAGTTATCTCATTTCTTCCTTGAGTTATTTCAAGATACCAGGAATGATAGGTAACAGGCAAAGAATACAATTAAAATCTTAATCTGTTCCAGCTGGTTAACTCCAGCTCTGTTTTCTGGATATGCCTTATTTTTTTTTCATCTGCATCCTAAAAGTTCCTCAAATTAGTTTTGTGATTACTTCATCTAAAAGATTAAAGTATATTTCTTCACAAAATTATTTTTCACATCTTAGATTAGATTTTGTGCCTACTTTCTATATAAATACATGTGAGAATTTATCAGGGGACTCAGATATCTTTAAAAGAAAACTTTTAGGGCAGCACCTGTGGCTCAAAGGAGTAAGGCACTGGCCCCATATACTGGAGGTGGCAGGTTCAAACCTAGCCCCTGACAAAAACTGCAAAAAAAGAAAAAGATAATGCTAATAATAATAATAAAACTTTTAAAGAAAACGTTAAAGAAATATCTTTAAAAGAAAGCATCACCCACACTGTAAGTAATCAAATCATATATGTATATATAAAATCAGGACTATTTATTAGTTATATGCTAAAAGAGTATATCAACACTCTTCCTAATATACCTGTTTTAAACACTCACAGCCAATTGCCTATTTACCCTCCAATAGCTTACAGGTGTAGCAGACTAAATGTAACTTGAAAGTTACCTACCACATTATCTGGTCCTTTCTTATTGGTCACTTTCACGGCAGGAGAAAACTTGAACTGTGGAGTTTGTTCAGGCAGAGATCTGGGCATGGACTTTGCTGTCTCTCCTGCTACCGCTCAGCTGCATCCAGCACGTGGTGACAAGTGTTTCACACGTCCCCCTTCTCTCGGCTGCAGGGCTTCCCCCTGGGGGCTACTCTTGACTCCCTCTGGTCCCGCTTCCTCCCAGTGGTTCTCAACCTTCCTAATGCCTGGAACCTTTAATAAGTCCAAAGGGGTCAGGACCCACAGGTTGAGAACCGCACCTCCACGTACCACGTGCATTCTAGAAAGTCAATCAGATCACGTTGCTCCTCCCTACGAAGCCTGTCAGTGCATTTCCATTGTTGTTGGGAAAGAAAAACTGATCCCTCCCTGCGCTGGGCCCGCTGCCCCATGTGCTGGGTGTCGCTTCTTACTGTCCGTCCACTTCCTGTCACTCCTATGCATGTGTCTCTAGCTCACCCAGGTGGCAACCTGCTTCTCAAACAAAAGATCCTTTTTCACCCTTAAGTCCTTCGCGTTTGTTTTTTCCTTTGTTTCAAACATGTTCCCTAGATTCTTTGCATAGCTGGTTCCTTTTCTTATTTGAATGTCAAGTCAAAAGGGGCAAAGACCAAAGTAGCAGGGTATGGGGGCTAAGACCATCTGTCAGCCACGGTTCCAGGCAGCCAGGGTGTGTGTATCACAGTAGACTCCACTGCCTCATACTCTGTTGATGAGTTCAGGAATGAAGATCGATACAAGCATTCCAAAGACTGCTTTAGATTACATTTTGAAACAAAAATATTTTCCTGTTAATTTTGATTAAAACAAATTTTTCACTCAACTGTGAAAATGTGAGCCTACTAACTAATTGAAATTTTGTTGCATAAAGTATAGGCCATTACTTCTCAAAGGCTGGATAGTCCCAGGTACAGTAAGTCTCACAGATGGATTGTTCGCCCATCCTTTCAACAGAGCTTGTACTTACAGAAAATATATAATGTTTATATATGCATTTAACATACTTATTTTCTTAAGAAAAATTTTCAGTCATCTAGGCATGTTTAATTAATTTTCATGCATTCTTTTCATAGATTTTTTTAAAGATTTTAAAATGAGGGTGGCACCTGTGGCTCAAAGGAGTAGAGCGTCGGCCTCATATGCCAGAGGTAGCAGGTTCAAGCCCAGCCCTGGTCAAAAACTGCAAAAAAAAAAAAAAAAAAAAAAAATTTTAAATGAAAACATCTATGCATAAGTAGTGAATCTTATTTGATGCAAAACAAGTTATAAAAAGTTTTAATATAAAATACTGGATACTATGTAATCATTAAATAGTGGCTAATTTTGGAAGTAAAATTTATGGTTGAAATGTAAGCTATATATCTATAAGTAGGAAATTTTCAAATTTAATCATCACTTTTAGGTAAATTTTGTGTAAATTGTTCCAGTGTGTATTAAACTCACTTCATAAACATTGGTCAGGTATGTGCACATTGCTTCAGGAAATCTTATTTTGGTATAACGCTATAAATGGTCTTTAAATAAGGCCAATTAGAGTCGTGGAATAACGTGTTTATCAAATTACATTCTTTAATATTAAAAGAAAAAGATTATTTTCCTGATCTGAATTTTTAAGCAATAATTAGATGAGACTTTGTTAGGAGTTTAAACAAATGCTAAATTATGCAAATCACAAAACCAAGTTAGAGGACAACTTAGGAAATATTTTTTTCCCCAAGGACATAGGCATCCATCCTATTGGTGGACTAAAGATATCTCTATTCCTCTTCTCCACGGGCGTAAACACAGGGCATGGAGAGTGCCTGCTGAGTGCAGTGGAAGGTAAACTACAGAGATGTCTGAGCAGCCTGCAGGTGGCTACCAGTGTAGTGACATAAACCACCTCTCGTTAGTAACAAGAGGATCACGGAGAACTCTGGCTGCTGGAGCATCCTGATCTGGTGAAAGGTCTAGGTTTAAAAAGGGAATATGCCATTTTTCAAAAAGTAGGCTTTCTATCTAAGAGGGGAATGCAAAACAATATTAACAGCAAATAATCTAGTAGCTTCAGATCTTGTAAAGTAGGGGAAGGCTGCTTCCACTTCTAAACATACACATGTGCCACTTGGAAGGCTGCTTCCACTTCTAAACATACACATGTGCCACTTTCCTGAAAGTTCAGGAAAACCAGTTTCACTTAAAAATGATCTACAGATACATCCCAAAGGCAAATCCTATACAAAATTATTGTAAGAAAAAAAGAGAGTTATAAGAAGAGTTCCTTACAGCAAAAAACATACCAGAAATCTATGCCCACAAAACTTATCAAAACTGCTCTTCCAAATGAGCCGAAAGATGTTTAACAATGCTACAATGTAGTGCTTGCTTTTCATGTAAGGATGAAAATTGAGGGGACTGTCACTAATCCACATCTTATCTAGACTCAGTCAAGTCTAAGTATTTGAGCCTGTCTTGAAATATTCTAGCCCTAGAACCAACTGTAGTGTTTCTATAACAGAGTAGCCACCTCTCCTCTCATAGCTATGGAACAGAGGAAATGGCATGATCTTTTCTGCCTTTTAAAAACTTCCTCCACTCTTTTTAGAAACTGAAATCTGCATCCCTGCCTGGGGTGAGGGTCACGAGGAGTAAGGGCATGTTTTTGTTCTTTGTACTACAGAAGATGGGCCTGGAGGCTGGTGCCCTGCTGGCAGAGGTAGGAGGTCATGGTTTTGTCTTTGACAGAGAGGAGACTAGACTGCATGAGAATGATCATTAACCGTAGTTAAATGACAATAGGCCTTCCCTTTAAAGCTCCTTGTTTCCGCTTATGTGCAGGAAAATCTGTATTTTGAGGCAAAGAGTCTGCCATTCTTTTCCTCCTTTGCCAGCAAAGTAATAAATTTTACTATCCTTCTTCTCAAAAATCACTTTTTTTTTCAGTTGAGACCTTGAGAACAAATGCTGAACTTCTGATAACATTTCTAAAGATGTTTAGTAGCAAGAAAGAGAAATCCAACTCAAATAAAACTTCATTTAGAAAAAGGGAGTATCTTGGCTTAGCTGAAAAAAAAGAGTGAATCTGATGGCTCAGGCAAGAAGCTCCAATGATTCCTGCCAGGACAAGTGTTTCTATCTTTGGTCCCTCCTTTTAGGTGCATTAAGAGGCCAGGACTTTCTGTGTAGTGGGACAGAGAGCCACCAATTGCTACAACGTCAGCGCTCACTACCTCTTAAGCCCCACATAAATGTGTGTATGTCTTTCTTGATGGCTCCAGTCAAGCCTAGTGACTGATACACACAGCATGAGTCACCTAACTACCCTTGATTCAATCACTAGAGAACCAATTACCATATATTACCTAATTCAATTACTGTTGACCAAACCCAGATCCCCAACCACTTCTGGAACAGGGGTGTGGTGCTGTCAGTTCCAAGAAGATTACATAGATGGAGAGTGAAGACAGGTTGGCTTTTATAAGAGAATGAGAAATTTTAGTCCCAGAAGAAGGGAGAAAGGACGCTAGAGAAAGGGGTAAACATAAAATTCCTCTCCAGATGGAACAAGGTGAAAGGGACATATTTTGCAACTTTACATTTTGTCATTGTGTTGCTTGGGGAACACAAATGAGATATTCGCCACTGTATAGACCATCCATCAAAAAGGAAAAAAAAAATGAAAAGAAAACCTGTGATGAAGAGAAATGTGTATACGTGTAGGTCTCCATCTGTTAGTTGTCCCATCAGCACTCTCTGACACCTAGTTTAGAGCTCCTACACGCAAGTTCATATTTTCATTGATATATTTCCAATATTAAATGAAGCATAGGTCATGATGTCATGTGGTAAATTTGACCAGTTCAGATATATGTGGATTACTATATTAACAAAAATATATTGGAGGTTTTTTGAGTGAAGTTCACTTGGGAGTATTCATTAATTCAGTTTTCAAATTTAAATGCCATGAAGGCTACGTTGAACAGTTTGATGAGAATATTTCAGATTGTATATGAAACCCACACAATGTACCCCTTGATTGCACTAATGTACACAGCTCTGACTTAACAATAAAAGTAAATAAATTAAAAAAAAATTAATTGCCATATTCCCAATTACCTTCCTGCTCTCTATATGCCATTCCACACCTGCATTAGGGATGACTCCTGGGAATTTCAGGAAATGCATCTCTGGGTAAAAAGAGGAAAAGCAGGAGCTCATCCGAAAGGCTCCCATTTCTCTCCTAACGGTCTTTGCAAGAAGATGCATGTTTATCTTTGAGGCATTTTAATTACAGTGACCACATTTCCTAATTACCATAATTTAACTCACAGGAACTGTTCCTTTGCAATAGACATATTTATAAAAATAAACAACAAATAAGGAACATGCTTTAAGTGTTATAAGACAATTATGATAGCAATTTCTTTCTTGAAATATATAACTTGAAATTTAACTCATATCTGAGTAATGGTTAGTTCTTACAACTCCAAGTAATATTATATGGCTGACGAATTATAATCATTTATGGACATTTCATAAATGGCTCACTCCCACTGGCAGTTTGAGATAAGAATTAGAATGTTTTGCATTATAGTTGATAGCATTGGTTTTGTATTACAGATTTTTTTTTCGCCGAAGCCACATCTGAATGAAACAATGAAAAAAAAAAAAGAATTAGAATGTTTTGGAATGAATCTGCTGGCCATCCTCAGGGTATCTAATAAGAATTATGGGGTCTTTCAAACAGTATTTGACTGAAGTCTGAAGGGAGTGTTGAAAAATACTGGCTACATTAGTTAGTAGTTGGAATCTGGGGTCAGGATTAAGGAGCTGGGTTTTATAGACCCAGATTTATCATTCTGCTTGGCTAGAAATTGATGTGCCTGAGCTCCAATGTACACATCGGATACACACAGTTAATAAATAGAGACTGCCTTTCACTCCTTCCCAGTGAACCCATGAGGATAAAAGCCCAATGAAAAAATCACTAATATGTCATTCTTCCCATGAACAGACTGGAGAGAAAATAATTATTCTATTATTTCATCCATATGACATCTTAATATTTGCTAAAAAAGTTATTAAAATTCTGACTTTGTCAAGCACACTTTCCTAGCACCCTTACTCACTGGAGGGAACCAAGCTCCAGCCCCTTGGCCTAGCCAGCAATGGTGTGTGGTGGGAGCAGAGACACTGACACCCCTGTTCTGACTTCGTTGGGTGAACTTTCCTGACACCCTTACTTACTGGAGGGAACTAGGCTCCAGACCCTTACGTTTGTGGGATGGAACTGCCTGTGGATTCCTACTCTCAGGCTGCTTGCGATCCTTTGGACTTTCCCTCCTGAGGAGTGAGTATAGTGCCTGGGACAATGTGATTAGAACTCTTGACCTGGGTTGTCCACCAGGAGACCTTCTGAGGTTGAGCAGCAGTTGTTTTGTAGTGGGGAGGGACTTATTCTCCTCCTCCAGCCATTGCTGGTGGAGGGCGGGGCACTGTAGTTGCTTGTAAGTCTTCCCGGCTGAGATTTCAGCCTATTATCATGATTCATTAGGATTGGGTAGAGGCTGGTTGACTTCAAGACAGAACCAGCTTGGGTTATCTCACCAAGCAGGTATTCTGAGACTCTGGCTATAGTTGTGAAAGGGACCTTTGTAAGGCTGTAGGGGAAAAACCACAATCACAAGAGCCAGATCTGGTAAAGGGCCAGTTAACTCCACTTCCTCAGGCCCCAATCCAATCTCACCCTACCAGTTTTAATTGCCAAGTTGTGAAAAATACTTGTGAGGTGGAACCTGCAGAAAACCTCTGGCAACATGAATAATCAGAGTAGATCAACTCCCCCAAGGAATGACGAAGGAATACACAGAAGGTGCTATTCATAGACAAATGGCTGAATTGTCAGAAATAGAATTCAGAATATGAATGTCAAATAAGATAAATAGAATGGAGGAAAAAAATAGAAATAAAAATCCAAAGAGTAGTTCAAAAGTTGTCTAAAGAAAGTAATGAATTCAAAGACAAAGTCACCGAGGATATGGACATATGGGAAAAGATATAGTAGAGCTGAAGAAAGTGAAAAAGTTATTCCAGGACCTTCAAAATATGGTAGAGTCTCTCAGTAATAGAGTTGGGCAGGCAGAAGAAAGGATCTCAAAAATTGAAAACAAGGCTTTTTAACAATCCCAAGAATTTAAAGAAGCAGACAAATGGAAAATAAGATTAGAACATTCCCAGAGAGAGTGGTGGGATCATTCCAAAAGATCAAATATCAGAATTATAGGGATTCCTGAAGAAGAGAATGGTCCTAAAGGCACATATGCTCTACTTCAAGAGATTATGGAGGAGAATTTCCCAAGCATTGAAAGAGATACAAAAATTCAGATAGTAGATAGTTTCAAAACTCCAGCACAACTCAATCCAAATAAAGCATCTTCTAGACACACTGTAATTAACTTTGGCAAAGTTAATATGAAGGAGAAAATCCTACAAGCAGTTAAATGTAAGAAAAGCATTACCTACAAAGGGAGAAATATTAGGTTGACCACAGGTCTTTCAGCCAACACTTTTCAAGCCAGAAGAGGATTGTCATTGACCTTCAACCTTCTAAAACAAAACAAGTTTCAGGCCCAGGATCCTGTATTAGCTAAACTGAATTTCATTTGTGATGGACAAATCAAACACTTTACTGACATCCACATGTTGAGGAAATTTTCCATAACTAAATAAGCTCTCCAGGATATTCTCAGACCCATTTTCTATAATGACTAGCATGAAGTCTACCACCAAAGTAAACTCACCAAGAATTTATTGAACAAAGCCTAACTTTCACGATGGTGAAAGGATTAAAAATATGCACTGGACCTTTGAAAAACAAGATGGCCCAAACACTACCATACCTATCAATTCTCTAAATTAATGTGAATGACTTAAATTCTCCTCTAAAGAGGCACAGGTTGGCTGACTGAATACAAAATCGCAGGCCGGGTATCTATTGCCTATAAGAGGCTTATCTTACTTCAAAGGATAAAACAATACTCAAGGGGAAGGGATGAACATCTATAATACAGGCAAACCGAAATCAGAAAAAAGCAGGACTTACAATTTTATTTGTAGATACAATTGGATTTAAAAAAACAAAGATAAGGGAAGACAAGGATGTCTATGTATTTGTCAAGGGAAACACTCAATATGTGGAGAGTTCAATAATTAACATTTATGTGCCCTATATGAATGCTCCACAATTTGTAAAACAAACCCTAATGGATATGAACAATTTAATATCTCCCTGCACTATAATAGTTGGAGATTTTAACACCCCTTTGGCATTTCTGGATACAGTCTCCAAGAAGAAACTAAACAAAGAAATAATTAACTTAAACTTGACCTTAGAATAAATGGACTTAACAGAACATCTACAGAACATTTTATGATAATAAAACTGAGTATAGATTCCTCTCACTAGCCCATGGATCATCCTCCAATTTTGATCCTATATCAGGACACAAGTCTAACCTCAATAAATTTAAAATAGAAATTATTCCTTTTATCTTCTCAGACCACCATGGAATAAAAACTGAACTCAACAGCTACAGAAATCTTCATATTCAAATAAAGTCATGGAAACTAAATAGCCTTAGGCTGAATGATAGCTGGGTCAAAGACGAGATTATGAGGGAAATCAACAAATTTTGGGAACAAAATGATAATGAAGACACAAACTATCAAAAACTGAAAAGGCAGTTAAGAGGGAAATCTATAGCATTAGAAGCCTTCATCAAGAAAACAGAAAGAGGGTAAGTCAACAACATAATGGGCCATCTTCAAGCAACTGGAAAAGGAATAACAATCCAACCCCAAACCCAGAAGAATAAATGAAATAGCCAAAATTAGAGCAGAATTAAATGAAATTGAAAAAAGAATCATTCGGAAGAACAACAAAACAAAAAGTTCCTTGAGAAGATTAATAAAGTTGATAAAGCTTTAGCTAGCCTAACCAAAAATAGAAAAGTAAAATCTCTAATAACTTCAATCAGAAGTGATAAAGGGGGAAATAACAACAGATACCACAGAAATTCAAAAATCCTCAATAATTACTACAAAAAACTCTTCTCAGAAATATGAAAATCTGGAGGAAATGGAGCAATACTTGGAGGCATGCCACCTTCCTAGGTGCAACTAGAAAGAATTAGAAATTTTGAATAGACCTATGTCAAGCACAGAAATAAGATCAACTATACAAAATCTCCCAGAAAAGAAAAGTCTGGGGTCAGATGGTTTCACATCAGAATTCTACCAAACCTTCAAAGAAGAACTAGTATCTATATTACATAATATTTTCCAAAACAGAAAAGGAAGGAATCCATCCCAACTCATTCTATGAAGCAAATGTCACCTTGATCCCCAAATCAGGAAAGAATCCAACAAAGAAAAAACAAAAAACTATACAACAATATCATTAATAAATATCAATGCAAAAATAATCAGTAAGATCCTAGCAAACAGAATTCAATGACACATCAAAAAAATTATACACCATGATCAAGTTGGTTTTATCCCAGGATTACAAGGTTGGTTCAACATACATAAATACATAAGTACAATACACTACATAAATAAAATAAAATAAAAGACCATATGATTCCATCATATGATGCAGAAAAGACTTTTGATAATATCCAACATCATTTCATGATTAAAACACTTAAGAAAATAGGCTTAGGTGGCAGCATTTCTTCAACTGATAGAGGCCATACAGCAAACCCACAGCAAATATCATATTGAATGGAGTAAAATTGAAAACATTTTAACTCAGATCTGGAACTAGACAAGGATGCCCATTGTCACCACTCCTATTCAACGTAGTACTGGAAGTCTTAGCCGTCACAATCAGGCAAGAGAAGGGGAATCAAGGCTACTTAAATGGGGTCAGAGAAGGTCAAACTCCAACTCTTTGCAAATGACATGATCTTATACCTGGACAACCTCAGGGACTCAACTACAAAGCTTTTAGAAGTGATTAAAGAATATAGCAGTGTCTTGGGATACAAAATCAATACTTATAAATCAGTAGGTTTTATATATACCAATAATAGTCAAGTCAAAAATGTAGTCAAGGACTCTATTCCTTTTGCAGTAATGCTAAAGAAGATGAAATACCTGGGAATTTATCTGACAAAGGACACAAAAGACCTCTATAAAGAGAATTATGAAACCCTGAGAAAAGAAATAGCAAAAGATGTTTAACAAATGGAAAAACATACCATGCTCACAGGAAGAATTGACATTGTTAAAATGTCCATACTATCCAAAGCAATCTACAGATTTAAAGTAATCTCTATCAAAGTACCAACATCATACTTTAAAGAACTTGAAAGAATAGTACTTTATTTTATATGGAATCAGAAAAAACCCTGAATAGCCAATATATTACTTAGAAATAAAAACAAATCAGGAGGCATTACGTTACCAGACTTCAGGTTATACTACCAATTTATAGTGATCAAAACAGCATGGTACTAGCAAAAAAAAAAAAAAGAGAGAGAGATACAGATACATGGAATAGAATAGAGAATATAGAGAAGAACCCAGCCACATATCGTTATTTGATCTTAGATAAGCCTAACAAGAACATGCACTGGGGAAAAGAATTCCTATTTAACAAATGGTGCTGGGAGAACTGGCTAGTGACTTATAGAAGACTGAAACTGGACCCACATCTCTCACCAATCAAAAATTGATTCTCACTGGATAAAAGAGTTAATTTGAGACATCAAACTATAAAAATACTAGAAGAGAGTGCGGGGGAAAATGCTTGAAGAGATAGGCCTGGGAAAATATTTTATGAAGAGGATGCCCCTGCCAATTGAAGCAACACCAAAAATATATTACTGGAATTTGATCAAGCTAAAACGCTTACACACAGCTAAGGGCACTACAAGTAATGCAGACAGGCAACCTTTGGAATGGGACATTTTTGCTGGTTATGATTCTGACAAAGGTCTGATAACCAGAATCTATAGAGAACTCAAATTAATTAATAAAAAAAGAACAAACAACCCCATTTCCTTGTTTGCAGGAGGCTTGAACAGAAATGTCTCTGAAGATGACAGGCCAACAAACACATGAAAAAATGCTCATTGTCTTTAATCATCAGAGAACTGCAAATCAAAACCACATTGAGATATTACCTGACTCCTGTAAGATTAGCCCACATCACAACATCCCCAAAGCGCAGTGGTTGGCGTGGATGTGGAGAGAAGGGAACACTTCTACAATGCTGGTGGGATTGCAATCTAATACAGCCTTTTTGGAAAGAAGTATGAAGAATTCTCAAGGAACTAAATGTTGAACTACCATTTGATCCTGCAATTCCATTACTAAGTATCTACCCCAATGAACAAAAATCATTTTACAACAAAGACATTTGCACCAGAATGTTCATTGCAGCCCAATTCATAATTGCCAAGTTGTGGAAGAAGCCCAAATGCCCATCAACCCATGAATGACTAACAAATTGTGGTATATGTACACCATGGAATACTATACGGCCATAAAAAATATGGAGACTTTACATCTTTTATGTTTACATGGATGGAGTTGGAACATACTCTTCTTAGCAAAGTAATGGAAAAAAGAGTATCCATATACTCAATACTATTATGAAACCAATATATAATCACCTACACATTCATACGAATGATAAAACACAAATAGAATTCAGGCAGAAGAAGAGAGGAGCGGGGGTGGGGTGCGGTGGAGAGTGAGTGGAGGGAGGAGGGAGAGGGCATTTTGTGGGATCCCACCTCATGTGCACAATGCAAGGGTATACTTCAAAACAACTAAGAGTAAATTATAAATGCCTTACCACACAAAATAAGTAACTGAGGTGATGGTTATGTTAATAAGTTTGATTTAAGCATTCCACATTTTATATCAAATCATCAGATTGTACCCCATAAATGTATAGTTATGATTTAATAAAAAATTGAATTAAATACATAAAAAATGCTAATCTAAAAAAAAATAAAATAAGATATATAAAGAACATAGGCAAACAATAATTAAAAAGAGCACTGTCCTCTACCAAAAAAAAAAATACAAAAGGCATAAACAGATATCTTCTAGAAAAGGAAATGTAAGTGTTCAAAAAATGTGCAAATATGCTTTACCTTATTAGGAATTAGGAAAATAAAAATTTCCAAATTGGATTACTTAAAATAAAGATTTCTGGTAAAACATGGGTTGTGAATGATGTCTATCAACAAGAATTTTGTGTACTATTAGTGGGTGTGAAAATTGGTATACGTCTTTGGAAAACAGTTTTGCACTATCTCAGAGAGATCATACTCTGTATAGCCCAGCCAATCCATGCCTAGGTTTCCATCATAAAGAAAGTCTTGCACTTCAGTGCCCTAGACTCAGACATAATAAACATGGAATGATTGTTCACATTAGCAAAAACTTGGAAACAAGTCAAATGTGACCACAGCCGGGAAACAGTATAAACTGCTACGTATCTATAAATTGGAATAATCTACAGAAATTAAAATGAATGATCTATGGTTTCAAATAAAAACTTGGATGGTTTTTAGAAAGAGAGAAAAAGTATACTTCAATAGTTTACCTATGGTGTGACATATATAAAGTCATAAAAACTCCCTGCTTGAAACTATTCTGGGAGGAAGGTGAAAGGAAGGAAAACATAATTTCTGAGGAAAGTCTGGGGGCCTGAGTTTGCTTTTTGCTACCAGGAGGCGGATTTCAATGTTTTGAGTGGTTAGCAGCCTGGCTGATAAATGCATCACACAAACGAAGATCTGTTAAGTGAGTTTTATGTGTTACTTGGAAGCAACTCTCTCAATATGTCTCAGGCTGATCAGTGAGTTTTTACCTGGAAATTAAATGAACTCTGCGCCTAGAACCCACTGACCAGGGAGAAAACGAAGTCCCCAGAGACGTATGAGTGAGCAAGGTTTTTAGCCTTTCTATGAAAATGGAACCTGGGACACTGCATTAGGTCCACCACTGAAATTTTAATATGCCTGCAGCCCCACTGAGATCAAAGTTTGTTAGCCTGAACGGGCAATAGCAACTGTGGTTAATGTGTTCAATAATGGAGAAGTGTGTGTGTGTGTGTGTGAGAGAGAGAGAGAGAGAGAGAGAGAGAGAGAGAGAGAAGGGGGATGGGATTTTCTAGGCTTGAAACGTTGATCAATAAGTCAATGAGATATTGGTCCCTAGTTCTAAAATTTCCTCCCTAAGAGCTATTTTTTATTTGTTTGTTTGTGTGTGGAAATAGTTGCTATTTTTATTTGATCCTGGGACACTGAAAATTCATCACACATAGCTGTCTGCCAATTTTGCTCTGGATAAAAAGAACAGGCTTGTGGATTTTACTTTGCTGCTTCCCAACTGAGCCAGGCACCTCCCTGCTTGTGCCTCAGAAGCAGGGAAGAGTGAGGAGTGCGATCGCGTCCCTGGACTCTCCGGAGGCTCAGCTCCCTGCCCGGGAGCTGTAGGCACAGAATACACGCACAGTTCCTGCCTTGCCGGGCTTTTAGGGGTTTCACTTCCAGTCTGGGGAGTTTATCATAGCCTAGGATATGTGCAAAGGATGTTTGTGATTACATGCAACTGGCATCCTCACTTTGCACACTGAGCTAACACCACGCAAGGCATCAAAGATTTGCTGCAGAGAACTCAGCCAAGAGGAGGCAGGCAGAACCAGAACTCCAGGGTCCTGTCGCCCGGGCCTGTGTACCTTGCTCTAGGATATGAAAAGCAATTCACGTACCTTTGGGAACATGCCAACTACGTGGACATACTTGCCTCATGTCTATGCAATCGGAGAAGTCTTTCCAAGTACTTGGTAATTAAAACAGCTCTTAAATCTTTCTGCAGTCATACCATTTCATTAGTACATTTCAGTTTGTTTTTCATGAGTAATTAGCAACTATCTGATGGGTAGCTTTTCTGTGGTAGCTGAATCCCAATTTTTTAAATAAAATACTTCTACTTAAGTTTTTTCAAATAAATCATTAATTTTACCTGTCTTTTAAAATTTGACAATGGTCATATTTCACCTCACTGGTTTATTCCATATAAATCAGGTCGAATTCCTTTAAAAGTAGTGAGAAAGAAGTTTCTTTTTCTTAAAAAAAAAAAAAAAATAGCCAAAAGACTATGGCGGTTGGAGGAACGGCAGTGATCACAAGTTATCTGCCGGGAAGAACTGGATTCTTGTTTCAGCTCACCGTCAGAAAAGCTAAGTTTGCTCTATAGTAGGGACCAAGAGATCTGCTCCTGATTGCAGAATTGTCCATGATTGCAGAATCCTGGGTTGTGTCTCCCACTTCATCCTTCCAGACCATCCCAGAAGACTTGTAAGATTCCATCTGGAAAATCACTGGCAGTTCTTAGAAGGGAAAGAAGGAGGATTGTTGGTTGGAATAAAAACAAGGTTGATAGAGTTCCAGAAAGCAAGGTTCTCAAGCTCATGGACATTAATCTGCAGAAGAAGACAACTTCAAAAAGCCAACCAGAAGCAACATGCAGATGAGAGGGGCCTCCTCGGGTAAGAAGACAGCTGCTCCGCGGCAGAGAAATCTTGAGCCTGCTCTCCCAGGAAAATGGGTGGATGGGGGGGCTCTCTGCAGACCCCCCTCAGGACAAGAAGAACAAACAGAAGACCCCTGGAAACGGAGATGGTGGCAGTACCAGCCAAGCACCTCGGCCCCCACAGAAGAAAAGGGCCCGGGCGGATAACACTGCTGAAAGCGAAGAGGCATTTAAGAATAGAATGAAAGTTAAAGTGAAGATTCCTGAAGAATTAAAACCATGGCTTGGAGAGGACTGGGACTTACTTACCAGGCAGAAGCAGCTTTTCCAACTGCCTGGGAAGGAGAATGTGGATGCTGTTCTTGAAGAGTATGCAAACTGGAAGTGGTCGCAGGGCCATGTTGATAATAAGGAGTATGCAGTGAACAAAGTCACGGGAGGAATGAAAGAATATTTCAGCGTGATGTTGGGCACTCAGCTGCTCTACAAGTTTGAGAGCCCCAGTACGATGAAATTCTCTTGGTTCACCCTGATGCACCCATGTCCCAGGTTTAAGGAGCACCACACCTACTGAGATTATTTGTAAGAATCAGAGCAATGTTGGCCTGCACGCCTCTTGATGAGAAAAGCCTTGCATTGTTGTTGGGCTATTTGCATGATTTCCTAAAATATCTGGCAAAGAATTCTGCATCTCTGTTTACTGCCCATGATTACGAAGTGGCTTCTGCTGGTACCACCGCAAAGCCCTGTGAGGGTCTACTGTCCATCCACAGTTCTGAGTCTGGTGTCTGTAAACACTTTTTGTTCTTAGTCCTTTTCTTGTATAATTGATATTCTTCAAAATTGTTAATGTATATAACAGAACTTCTGTTTCAGTTTGGTTTCTGTTCTGTTTTAAACAGAAAATAAAAGGAGTGAAGCTTCTTTTCTTGTTTCAAAGTTGCTACCAGTGTATGCAGTAATTAGACAAAGGCGAAACATTCAGTAGAACATTTCATTGCCCAGTTGACAACATTGCTTGAATGCTGGTGGTTCTATCCCTTTGGCACAGACAATTTTCTAATATGTGTTAATGCTACATTAAAAAAAACCCTGATTCCTAGTGCCAAAGGTTCAACTTGATGTATATACCCCAAAACCCATACATTTGTGCTCTTATTATTATTATTTTTTATGGCGCTTGAAGTAAAACAGCCCATCCTTTTCAAATCCATCCTTTTGTTCCTTAGGCATTCTATCTTTGCTCAAGATATTGAAGGATGGTGATTTGTTTCATGGTTTTTGGATTTGAGTCTAATGCGCATTCTAACATGATGGAGGCAAGGAATTATTGTGTAGCCACGGTTTTCTGGAGAAGTTGATATTTTAGGAATTGTATTTTAGCTCTTAAATAAAACTTGTTTCTAAATTTCAAAGCAAAAAAAAAAAAGATAGCCAAAATATTCAATTAGTCATTTGTACTTTTTCAGTGAAATATTCCTGGGGAAAAAAAAAATAAAGAAAAGGGTTGTCTCTTTCTTTTCCTGTCTAGTTTTATCAAAGTGTTTAGTAAATAGATATTGTTGACATTTTAGGATTCCAGAATTTATATATGGAGGTAGATTTTCAAAGTAAGTTAAATATTTCTCCCCAAGGAACTTAGAAGCAATGATTTTCTATGTAAGTTTGCTTCCTGTAATGTGCCCCAAATGAAGAAAAGTTTAGAATCCTGGAAATACAAAATCTTCATGGATTGAATCCGAAAGACGCTCCATCTATCCTTTAACATGTAGATCAGTATCACTATTTTAATTGAAAGTGAAGAGCAATGAACATGAAATACTCATGCAGAAATCCCAGGCCCAAACTCTCATAATTATTAAAGAAATAAAAACCTCTGGCTGTATTTTCCATCTCTATAATTTTGATCTTTCATATGAGAGTTGCTATGGAGCCTGAAACAAATACAGATCATTATTTCAGAGAGAAATTCCATAGCTAGAACCTTAGCACTGAATGAAATGCATTTAAAAATAATTTTTCAAGGCACGGCTAAAGAGACTTGTCTACAAAATGTAATGCATACTAATCTGAGACAATATAGTTGCAATTATATTATAAAGTGTGAGCAACTATGTTTGATGGTATATATTATTATCTTCTATTCTAATGACAAGCACATTGTTTTTGGATAACATTTCTATGTGAGTATAGCTTTAAAGTACTCTGACCTTGAACATGGCAAAGGTCTATTTCTTTTATCTCCATCTAGCACAAAAGACCTTTTATGATTATTTTTTTGGCGGGGCAAAGACAATAGAAATTTCTATCAAACATGAGTGGGACTTGATTGCTATTGCTGCTGCATTAGTGGGAGGGTACAGTCTAGCGTGTATTAGTTTCCAGCCCTGGGGCTCACCTGCCCAGCTAGTGATAGTGTTACACCCACCTGGACATGGTTTATGAACCACTGTGTTTATCTGCATAACCACTCCGCATTTAGCATTCTTGTTTTATTTAAAATCCAGGAACAAATATAGTCTGCTTGTACATAAAATGAAGTTTAAGAAGTTAAATAGATTAATCAGAGAACTGTTGGAAGTCTCCATCACTTGGGAACCATGAATTGAATGTGCAAAAATTTCGTTCTGTTTGGATATAGAAGTTTATCAGGAGAATGTGCAAGATCTGTATTTGTGGCTTGGGCGCATCACTGAAGAATATGCTGCAATCTCAAAAATGGCTGTAAAATATAACAACCAGCTTTATTAAGATCGATTTACCTTGCCTGACTTGCCAGATGTTGATAATTTAACCCGTAATTCATACTTAATAAGTCACTAGAGTATTGCTATTTATAAAATTGCCAATATTGAAATCTCACACGTAGAAAGTACTTTTAATGAAATTGTATTAAGTGTATTTTTGTTATTTATCTAATTTTAGTAAGTATTTCTCCTTGAATTGTACCATTTATTAGTATTTTTTCTACCTCTCATATCCCTGTCAGTTGATTTTTATTTTGGAGATTTGAGTCTCACAAAAAAGTTCACTGATTTGGAAAAAAAAAAAGAGATTCATCTCTGAACCTTGGCATGTCCCATATAGAAGTCATCTGATGCCTGAGAATCAGCATGTATTTTTCTCCCTCTTTTTAGTATTTTTTAGCATGTGGAGAATCACGTGATTAAGGCACTGACACATCTGATCCTGCATAGCTTGCTCTCCCTGGACTCTGTTTTATCTGTGGAAACTCCAGATGTGTGCTATAATCGCCTCACTTTTAGGATTGGAAAACTACAAATACTGTCCTGTTTCCATCTTCTTGTTTTGCTTTCCTCCGAAGGTCTCGCTGATCTGTGCATACTTCCTCAGTGTATTAATGGTGCCTTTTATTTCTGCTGTTGATGTTGGTATCTTTCCTTCCTCCCATCCAACACAGCCCCCTCTCAAGTCCTTCCTGATTCGCACTGCCCTTTGGAAGCAGCGGGCTTTTCTCTAAGAGAACAATTTTCAAGTGACTCACGGCACCACACGTTCTATTTTGAGGCAGGGTAGGCTGGGCTGTGCAGGGATAGGGTTGGGGCAGGCTGTTGGAAGGAATAAAAGAACTTTTGGTTGCTAAGCAACTCGTGAGCCTGCTCAGAGTTCGCAGATGCCATCCCACGTGACATGTGACCAGAGACTAGGAGTGTAGTCAGGCATAATGACAATGATTTATTAGCTTAAAAAAAAAAACAAAACCCTGGAATTGTTCTTGGTAAGAAATAGCATGTTCTTTTTTCTATTCCCTTGTCTAAAACCCACAGTTATCAACAGAGAGGACAAGAGCTACAAAACTCACATGTTCAAGAAATTAGGAATTGGCGAACCCACAAAGCACAGCCTTTGAAGAGGAAGGCCAGATGTGGTGAACCTTGGGCCCCATGAGCAAAGCTACTGAAAGCCATTGCGTTCAGCTCCAGATTTTAAGTAGATTGCGGCAACTACCATTTGGAGAAGGCAGACAGGCCAGAGGAAAACTGGGGACGTCCTTGTGGAGTGAGGTGGGAAGGGAGAGGGATGAGTCAAGCTCTCCTACTGAGAAAAGCAGAAGGGACAGTTCTGGAGGTTATAGAAAGGGCATTTTCTTAACTTGTTGAAAATGAGCCTCCTTGCAATGAGAAATAGTCTAGAGATAAGGCAGGACAGAAAAGGAAGAAAAACACCTGACTCCGTGTATCTATAGACCTCTGTGTACAAACTGCAACGCGGGAAGCCACAAGGGTGTCTCTGTGTGACATGCTCACTCCACAATGTGGGCAACATCACACCGGCAGAAAGACAGACCTAGTCACACGACGTAGCAGGGAAAGTACGTTAAACAACAGGGACACGTGCACACACATGCAGAAAGAAAGAAGGAAAAAAAATTCAGATCATTAGCTCACTCAAGTCTTTCCTTCCTCCAAGTTCCCCACCCTGGGCTGGAGTGAATAGCAAAACTAGGAGGAACGGTCTTAGTTTTAAAATGAGAAGGAAGGATCCACACAGAAGATCAGCAGAGATATTATCCAGACAAAAATAATTAGCAATAAGCATAATAAATGAACAGCAGACAAAGAATGCTCATGAGAATTATTCTAGAAAACAGAAAAGCAAATGTAGAAAAAGACACTCTCTCTACCAGAAAAATATTTTACATAAAGAAAAGCATTTTAAAGGGTAACTGTATAAAAGAATTCTTTAAAGAGATGATATTGATATAAATAAGAAAAGTCCACGTGAAGTGTTCAAAACTAAGCTGGCAGACCTTAACAAAATTGAAATTCAGCAATAAAGCTCCCACAGAAATAAACAGCCAAGGTGGGGACAAAAATAAAGTATTGGTGAAAACAAAGTCAGGGTTATAAGGGTAAATTTGAAAACATCAGGAGAAAGAACAATGAAAGTGTTGTGAGGAAAGATGAAACAGAGAGACACAAGGAAATCCTCAGGAACACAATTGTATTCTTGAAAATGAGAAGAGATAAAGCTAAAAACATTCAATGATATAATCAAGTAAACATTTTTAACATAAAGAACTAAACCTGTACATTGAAAGTATTTTAAGAAAAACTATAGAGAATGGAATATATCCTTGTAAGGTTAGTAAATGCCAACAACACAGAAGAAGTTCCTGTGGACATGACTTGGGAAGAAGTCACCTCTGATGGGCTCAGCCTCGCAGAACACTGAATTCTGCACAGCAGGGGTCCGCCCGGAGCAGAGCAGTGTCTGTGGGTCCTGAGGGGAAAAAGTGTGGCCCAAGGATTATATATACTACGTACATTGTTATGTAGATGCGGCTACTGACAGATGACGGCAACAGATTTACTCCACTCGCAAAGACTTGGTAAAGACAAAGACCACAGGACCTCTTGGAAAGAAAACTCTTGAAGATCTGGTAGAATACATGTACACAAGAAACGAAATGAAATAAAGAAGTGAAAACTAAACAGGAGTTGGAGGATGGCCCTGGGCACCGAGACTGCTGAAAAATAAAAACTGGGTCAAACAACCATGGAGCTTATCAGTAGATAACATGAGGTAATATTATAAGTCCATATTGCATGAAAAATAATTATCAGGAGCATTAAGAATACTTGTTAAAGTAGCTAATATAAGTGACTTGCCTTTTCCCTTTTGTTGTTGAGAGTATGAAAATGCTGTCTAAATTTACTAAACCGTCACAGAGAGACTCAGGAAAAGTACTTAATTTTATTTTTTAATTTCTAAAAAGAAAAGAATTTATAAAACGCTACTAGTAAAACAAGAAAAAAAAATTACCAATAGGGCTTCAAGGCAACCATGAATCTCCCACATCAGCATAATGATAAACCCACCCAGAAATCCACAAGACAAACAAAAAGAACACATTGCAAAACTAGTAAGGAAAAGGAGGTAATAAAATCAAGACTTTATATTATAAAATAAATTTCGAGCATTAAGGCGAAAGTGTTATATTGTAAGTAAAAGATGGACAGAAAGACTCTCAGAAGACTTTAAGAGGTGTAAACTTCAGGATATGTATAAGGCCTATGTCTGGAACAAAATGGCAGAGAAATATTAAAGGGCTAAAATAAGTCAGTCAAAGGCAAACAAAATAAAGTTGGGGTAATGATATTTAGGTAAGGTTGAAATAAAAAATTAAAAATTTCCTAATAGGACTGCTTAAAATAATGTGTACAAACCCAAATGAGTATCTAATATTCACTTATTTTCTTCCTACTAAATAACAGAATATTTAAAAGTACAAAACTGCAGAAAATACACAAAGACCTAGTCATAGAAAAAAAAGTAGTTTAGAATATTTAATATACTTGTTTTATCCCATAAAAGGTTAAGTAGTCAAAAAATAAGTAAGGCTATGAATTCAAATAGCATAATTATTAAGGTTGACCACATATACACACCTGTCCAACTTTAGACACTAACATTAGAAAATTAACTTCCTTTTCTAATGTCATTTAATTTTAACAAAACCACCATATACAGGGCCCAAAGGACTCTAAGTAAACTAGAAAGACAGGCAAAAAAACCTCAGGTAGAAAATTTTCAATCTCTGATAGTGAATTAAAAATTGAGATGTAAGGTTTAAGTGGTCTGAGGCTGATTTCTTATGGCCTAACAGTCCAGGAAAGGGACTGGCCTTCTGAAAAGTGGATGGAATCTAGAATTAACCCAGTAGTGCCTACTCCATCAATTCAAGACAACCACAGGTTTGGAACCCTGTTCTTAGTCGTGTGAATGCTAATGTCCTCATTCTCGCAGTCAAACAGCTATATGTTCTATTTGTTCCAGGGATAAGGCTGGTGATTCCCCCAAATCTAGATGCTGCAGTGGAAGGACAGGTCTGTGACCACGTTCTGTCACTTCCTACCGCTGGTGTGTCCTGGTTCCTGGCCACACTAGGGAAGGGACTGGTGCTTCCCTAATCATGACACTTAAAAGCTCTAGGCCTGAGGATAGTGTCACCTGCTCAGAGTCAAAGTCCAGACCTTCTAAATCCCTGTGCGATGACCTAGAATACAGCAGGCTAAGGGGCCCTTGCATCCCTGTTTCTCTGCCTGTCTCCATGAGGTCCCCTCAGTAAACGTTCCCCTGACTAGCCAGTGTTTCTCTGGTCACTTGCCCTTATATGTATGATATTCATGACAGAAAAACATGGAATTTTTAAAAAGCTAAACATTTTGCCATGCTTTCTTTTAACTTTTTGTTAAAAGGCAAATGAAAATCATAATTGTGGAATAACAGGTAAGTACTGTATATAAAAAGGCTGTAACAGTCACATACACCAGAGCTGGTGGGTTCAAATCCAGCCTGGGCCTGCCAAACAACAATGACAACTACAACCAAAAAATAGCCGGGCATTGTGGAGGGCGCCTGTAGTCCCAGCTTCTTGGGAGGCTGAGGCAAGAGAATCACTTAAGCCCAGGAGTTGGAGGTTGCTGTGAGCTGTGATGCCATAGCACTCTACCCAGGGCAACAGCTTAAGGCTCTGTCTCAGAAAAAAAAAAGGAAAGAAGTAAAGTTAAGCTCTGAACAATGGGTATTTTATACCAAATATATGTAACATGTATATTATAAAATACTTAAGTGACCTAAAGGAGGATGACAATGAATTTCTTTTTAATCTTAAGAATTAAGAAACATATATTTAAAAAGGGAAAAGTTAAAAATGTTAGGTAATACATTGGAAAATAAATGAAAAAGAATTTTTGAATACACTAAGAGCTGTTTCTCTGAGCAAGTAAACAATAATGTGATTATATTAGTAGCTAATCTTATCAAGGGTAAAGTTTTTCAAAAACTTGCACATCTAAAGGAAGGTAAGAATAAGAGTGGGGAAACGCATTCCTTCAGTCCATAAATGTCTGGTGACTGCCTCCTGCATACAGTGCACCAGGCATATCTCTGGGTGGGTTCTGAGTATGTCACTGAATAAGACAGACCAAACAGGAAAAAAGAAAAAGAAAAAGTACCAACCTCATGGCGCCTGTATTCCCACGGGGATGAGAGAAAATAAAAATGATATGTCAGACAGTGATAAGTTCTAATCTCAAAACTACAGAGGCAAGTGAGATATGTGATATGGTTACTCTGAGGAAATTGCATTTTTGATAGGGTGACCAGGGAAGTGTCCCTTCAGTCCAATCTGGAGCTGGTGAGGAGGCAAGTTCAGAGTACATCTGGAGGAGGTGATACAGCCCAAAGGGAAAGCAAGCGCTGTGTCCTGAGACAGAAGCAGTTCCGCCTTTGGAAGACTTTTGGCAAAGAAAGGACATCATCGGAGTTACTTTCTAAAAATACCAATTTGGTTGCTCCTTCAGAATAGACTAAAGAAGGGGCTAGGATAAGAATAGGACAATCAATTTATTGAAAAAAATTATTACTATCAGGAAATAAATAGATCTTACTTTTATAAAAGAAGGGTCTGTAATTCACTCACTCCCTTTACATGGTGGGGAGGATGGGGGTGGGAGGCATCCTCTAGGAAAAGAAAGAAGGCAATGTCCCAGTCTGTTCTCTTTACAGTCATGATAATGGCCAGAAGGCTAAGTAGTTTGTGCTAGGAGGACTGTCCTTCCCTTAGGAGTGCTTTCACCAGGGAGTACCCGGTTTCTGGCAATGCCTGTGGTAAATAAACATGGCATTTATGGACCTATGGGGCATGGACTCCATAAAATGTGCTATGTATGCTATTTCTCCTGATCAAAATCTTTCCATCTATGAAAATCAGGTTACTGAAGGCCTCACTTCCAAGCCACCTGCTAGCTTGGAGTAGAGTTGAAGTGATTTTGAGGAGAGAAAGAAGGCCAGTGAATCTCAAGTGATCACGAGAGGACATGGAGTGGGTTCTAGGACATCTCCTCTCTCTTATCTGTACTCTTGATACTGAATAACGCCCTTAATTTCGTGGCCTAATTTGATAATCTAGTCCTTAGGGTCACCTAAGCAATAATCCAGGTGAGAGAAGACGGGTGACTTGGGCCAAGGTAGTAGCAACACAAAAGGTGTTGAAGAGTGGTAGGATTTTGGATCTATTCAAAGGCAGGGCTAACAGAATTTCCAGAGGAATTGAAAGAGGTCTATAAAAGAATGCAAAGAATCAAAGATGATTTCTAAGTATTTTGCCTGGGCACTAGAAATAATATTCTTATCACAAAAAGTAAAGGAGAACAGATTTGGGGGGAAAGTAAGAGTTAACATTGGACACGTTGAGTTCGAGATGGCCAGAAACCACCCGAGTAGAGCTGTGTAAACAGTTGGCTATAGAAACCTGGAGTTCAAGGAAGAGCTTCAGGATAGCCACAGAAACCCAGGAGCCTCAGCATATAGTGTTTTTAAAACCATGGGACTAGAGCACCGTCCCATGAGCATAGACGGAAAACAGAAGGGGTTCAAGGAGGAAGGCCTGGGGCATTTGGTGCTTAAGGGTCAGACAGAAGTGGACACAAACACGGCACTGGGGCAGATGACCAGTGTGGCAGGAGAAAGTCCAGGGGGTCACTGATGGCCTCAAATGCTCCTAGGTCAGATAAGGTGAGGGGTCAGCAAGGGTGCGATTTCACTGCTTGACATGGGTGGCATTTAAGATGTGGAAGAAGAGAAGAAGGAGGACACAGGAGGACCCTACGGTTTCTGATATGGGAATCCTGTTTTCTGTGGCCTTCTAGGAACTTGCCAGTTATAATATCAGGTACTTAGAGCCCTGTGCCTTTTGTGTGTGTTTTATAGGACAAAGAGCTAATAGCATCCCCAGACTTCCTTGGGTCTTCCTGATGCCGAGATATCAGAAAAACACGAAATTCATCCCGGGTAAGACTATTTCAAGACAAGGAGATCCCCTGGGTTCTTACTGTGGTGTTTGGTTTAGGAAAACAGTTATCTTTTTCTATCCGTTCAGCTTCTGCTGTCTCTTGCAAAAGCAAGAATATTTTCTTTTCCCACTGTGACTTTTAATTTTTTATTAACTCCTAATAATGCTTTATTCACACCTTGTAAGGCATTATACAGAGAAATATAAGCTTACTCCTTAAAATGAATTACAACTTTATTTTTAAGAATGATTTTCATTTTTAAAGAACAGAGGCCTCCAAATTGTCGCTGGAATTAGAATTCGTTATTTCAAAGCCATGTGGATTCTAATTATCACTTAGCATTTGAAGAGGAGATGATAAAATAACATGATAAAATTTTCAGTTTGGGAAAAGCTAGTATGTCTGCATGACTACAAGTCTTTTAAATTTGTTTTATTTAGCCCCCGAAGCACATTTCAGGTGATGGTTAGTAGATCTATTTGTAAAGTAGAACAATATGTTATTCACACAGGTCCTAAAACAAAATCAAGCCTACTCTTAATTTCTTTATATTCAAACACTTTTTAAATGAGAAGTCAACTAATCTAACCTTGCCAGAATGTTTACATGAATGCTGTTCTGAGTTAGCTAGTGCATGTTTATTAAGGAGGAAAGGTTTTTTTTACTAATGGCGAGCAATGCCAGCTGGGTTCCGTAGCTCAGTGGTTAAAGCCCTGGCCCTATACACCAGGGGCAGGAGTTTGCACTTTGCCTGGGCTTGATTAATAAAGGTGAGCAATGTTCTAGGGGAGCTTCTACTTTCAGACTCAGAGTGCCATCATAAGCAACTATTTCAAGTAAACGCTTTCACTTGTATTCAGATACACCAGCTTTTTAAAATGTGTTAATGAATGTTGATGAGTTAATTGACTAGAGGGGGTAGGTAGACACAGTTTATTGATTCACACAACTGTCATGCATTGTGACCCTGCTGTGACTCTGGTGCTACCCTGCATAGGGGTTATGTGTGATAAACGAGGCTTGGCCTTCATCCTTGAATGTGGGAGACAGACACACACACACCTTTAGTTATAAAACAGTGTAATAAATGCCATTAGACAGATTTGAAAAATGATTTTGGAGGTGGTCTAATATTAATAAAATATGAAACAAATTTTTTGTATAATTAATTTCTTTTCAATTCAGCAACACTTTTAGAGGACATATGGTGACAATACTCTGGAAGCAATGATGCCTTGAAAATACAATTAGTGACAGTAATGTCTTTGGAGAGATGATACACATATGTGAAGAATAATAGAGTACAATCTGGTAACATTATGCTAGAAAAAATGTTGAAATAGTAGTAAGTGTGGATGGTTTAGCTGGGAACTATGAGAAAGCCAGATGCTAAGTTCAGGAAAGGTGTTATTTAAAGGACATGCAGATAATGGACCCTAAAACAATTTGGATACTGCTACCAAGGTTTCTTCTTTTTCTTGGCAGACAGAGACATAAAAGCATATGAAAAGATTTTAAAACATTGTTTTATAGTACGTTTTATTTAGTTCTCAAGGTACAGGTATCGTCTACCAAAATCTGATAAAGATAGAATATTAAAAAATGAAAATGATGGGCCAATTTTACTTGCAAATATGGAAAAATTCCAGATAAAATATATACAAGCAAAATTCAGCAGTGAATTAAATATTCATCTAAATATTATTTCAGATATACTAGAAAGTTTCACCATAGTATTCTATCCATAAAACTCTTATGCTAACAGCTTACTGGAAAATATGAAATTATTAAGACATTTTATCAAAACAGCCTTTGATACACTTGTAGTCATTTTTATCTATGATGAAAAAGCTCCGAGTAAAATAGGAAAGGAAAAATTTTCATAAACACAACTAAACTCAATAGCAAACGTTTCAGCAAATAATTGAATATTATAATAGGCTATTCCATCACATTGAAAAACGCACACAACACTTGCTAATGGCACTATTATTCAACAATATTTTGGGTAGTTTTTTACTGATATAAGAAGACAAGAAAGAGAAACAAGCAGTATAAATATTGGAAAAAAGAGACAAATTCTAATTATTTGAAGATATTTTGATTATAACCTGAGAAACACAAGAAACTCAATTAAAAGACATATTAACCCAAATGAAAGTTTTAGTTATGATAGTCAAGATTTTATTTATACCAGAGACTCTTTAACTAGAAAGAAAGACTATGTACATAGAAAGAATGTTCCAATCTCAGAAATTTCTGAACACCTCAGAGTCAGAAAGGAAAGCTTTCTGTGTTCTAGGGGAAGGGCAGAGTGGGAAGAGATAAACAGAACATTTGGAGGAAAAGATGGAAAAGCCAAGGGCAATGACTAGTGTGTGTGGGGGGCTCACAGCAGAAGGGTCTCACTGCGGTCACCTAGTACCTAGGAGAAGTGGCAAAATGGGACACTTTCCACCTTTTGTCCTTTCTAAGGCATGTTGAGTAAAAAGAGTCAGGAGTCCAGAGGAAAGAGAAACCTGACAACTGTTTGGTCAAGATCAAGCAGAGAGTAAGAAATAGACAATTCCATGCATTGATGATAAATTTTTTTAAATCTTATACTCTCAGGACAAGAAAGTATAAATTAGTCTGTGTGTAACATTAATGAAAGACTTGTATGATGAAAATATAAAACTGGTAATCAAAAACATAAAAGAAGGCCAGAAAACATACCATGTTCCTGTGTGATCAGCCCAAATGTTGCAAAAATGTGTATTCTTATCACACTGAGATAAGTATTTAATGCAACCAGAATCCCTCACATTTTTGCAGATGATATGCTGATTTTAAACTGTGTAGAGTATTGCAGCCCAATTCATAATTGCTAAGTCATGGAAAAAGCCCAAGTGCCATTGATCCATGAATGGATTAATAAATTGTGGTACACGTACACCATGGAATATTATGCAGCCTTAAAAAAAGATGGAGACTTCACCTCTTTCATGTTTACATGGATGGAGCTGGAACATATTCTTCTTAGTAAAGTATCTCAAGAATGGAAGAAAAAGTATCCAATGTACTCAGCCCTACTATGAAACTAATTTATGGCTTTCATATGAAAGCTATAACCCAGTTATAACCTAAAAATATGGGACGGGGAGAGGGATGGGAGGGAGGGTGGAGGATGGGCGGAGGGAGTGTGATTGGTGGGATTACATCTGCAGTGCATCATATAAGGGTACATGTGAAACTTAGTAAATGTAGAATATAAATGTCTTAACACAATAACTAAGACAATGCCAGGAAGGCTATGTTAACCAGTGTGATGAAAATGTGTCAAACGGTCTATAAAACCAGTGTATGGTGCCCCATGATCGCATTAATGTACACAGCTATGATTTAATAATTAAAAAAAATTCCACAAAAAGAAAAAAAAGAAAAATAAATGTGGATGCATATCTTAAAAATCTCAAAAAGTTGTTGGTGGGAATTTGCTCTAATAAATATTTAAATGCTATATCAGAACTGTTTATTATATACAGCTAATATTGTATTTAATGGTGAGAGAACAAAACATTTCTACTTAGATCAGAAACAAGGCAAGGCCTCTCACTTACATCACTTCAATTAAACTTTGTACAGGAGGTTCTAGCTAAGGCAATGAAGCAAGAAACACAAATAAAAGGTATCCAGACTGGAAGTGAAGAAAGCTGTTTCTATTTGTAGGTGACATGATCATGTATATAGAAAATCCTGAGGAACCCACACGTACACACAGAGATTGTTAGAATTAACAAACAATTTCAGCAAAGTTTCAGAATACAATGTTCCTAGACAAAAATTAGTTGTATTTCTATAAACTAGAAAAAACCAATCGAATTAAAAAGATAATTCTATTTACAGTAGTATTAAATGGAATGAAATACTTAGGAATAAACTTATGAAAAGAAGTAAGCCTTGAAAAGTGTAAAACTATAAAACATCATTGCTAGAAATGAAAGAAAATGTAATAAATGAAAACACAAGCCTATTTTGAAAGACAATATTATTTTTGCTAAGTCTTCTCAAACTGATCTACATGTCCAATGCAATTCTATCAGAATCCCAAGTGGATTTTTTTCTTACTGAAAAATGACAAGGTGATCCTAAAATTCAAGAAAACCAGGTTAGCACAAACAATCTTAAGAACATAGTTGAAGAACTCACACTTCCCAGTGTCAATACAAAGCTACCGCACTCAAGACTGAACAGTTCTGGCATAGGGATAGATATACAGAGAGCAAGAAATATAATTAGAAGTCCAGAAACAAACCCATACATTCATTGACAATTGATTTTTAACAAGCATTCCAAGACAATTTATTGGAGAAAGAATGATCTTTCCAAGAAATGCTCCTAGGACAAGTAGATAACACATGTAACAAGAAGTTAGGCTCTTACTCATACCATATTTAAAGTTAACTCAAAATGGATCAAAGACCTGAATGTGAGAGCTGGCAGTACAAACTCTTAGAAGAAATTTAGATGTAAATCTTGTGATCTTAGATTAGGCAATAATTTCTTAAATGTGATATTTAAGCACAAACAACCGAAGAAAATAGATGAGATGGAGTTCATCAGAATTAAAAAAAAAACTTGCATGTTTGAAAGGATACTATCAAGAAAGTAAGCATGCGATCTACATAATGGGAGAAAATATTTGCAAGTTATGTACCTGATAAAGACCTAGTATCTAGAATAAAAAAGAAATCTCATAACTTAACAACAAAATGGCTATTCTATTTTAAAAAATGGACAAAAATCATTTTTTTTTTTTGCAGTTTTTGGCCGGGGGTTTGGTTTGAACCCACCATCTCCAGCATATGGGGCCGGCGCCCTACTCCTTTGAGCCACAGGTGCTGCCCAACAAAAATCTTTCATTGACATTTCTCCAAAGAAGGTATACAAAAGCCAATGATCACATAAAAGGATGTCCAACGTTTTTAGTTATTAGGAAAATGCAAACCAAAATGATGATAAGATACAATTTTACGTATGTTAGGATGAATATTATAAAAAAGATGGACAATGGCAAGTGTTGGCGAGGATGTGCAGAAATTGGATCCTTACCTACAGATGAGAGAATGTAAGATGCTGTAGTTGCTTTGGAAAACAATTTTGTAGTTCCCCAAAAACGTTAAAACACAGACGTGTTGGATGACCCAGTAATTCCATCCCTAAGTATATAACCATGATAATGAAAAATGTATGTTAACACAAAAACTACTACATGACTGTTCATAGCAAGATTTTTATATTAGCTGAAAAGTAGAAACAAACTATCTGCCAACTGGTGAGTGGATGGATATACAAATGCGGTATATCTATACCGTAGAATATTATCCAGCCATAAAAATCAGTGAAGTACTGGCACGTGCTACAACATGGATAGACCTTAGAAATATTTTGGTAATTCAAAAAAGCCAGAGATAAAGGTCACATATTATGTAACTCCATCTATGTTAAATGTCCAAATAGGCAAATTTGAAAGGACGGAAAGCAGATTATTGATTGCCCATGGCTGGGGGAAGAGGAGAAATTGGGAGTGAGTGCTAGTGGGTACAAGACTTCTTTTTGGGGTAATGAATACATTTGGGGATTAGATAATTTTGATAATTTGTGTAACTTTATGAATCCACTAAAAACCACTGAGTTGTACACTTTAAAACTGTAAACTTTATGGAATGTAAAATATATCTCAATTTTATAAGAGGAAAAAATAACGTTACTTGTTTTAAAGTAAGGGATCATTAGAAAAATCAATAAATATGTTATTCCAGAATCAGATACAAATAAGTACGAGAACTTAAAGGTTGCATTATAGATCAATGAATAAATGTGTTGATGACTTATGTTCAGAAAGTTCGCTTTTTATGTGGAAGAAAATAAAAATCTAACTTTTCACTCTATGAATACATCCCAGTGGGATCTCAATATAACAAATAAAACTATAACGTGTTAGAATAAAGTTTAGAAAAATATTTATATATTCTGAGTGCAGGATGACTTTCTTAATTGAAAAAGTTACAATTCATAAAGAAATTTTTGATCTCTTAAAACAACATTTAAAAAGTGAAAATTGCAACAGTTATCAACATATACAGTATCAAGAGAAAATAGAGAGTAGGAATCTGCAGCTGAGATGTCAAATACTGCTATCCTTAATACAAGTTGATGAAAAATAAAGAGAAAAAGGATGTGAACTGCTTTTCATAACATAGGAATTATAATTGACCAACAGAGATAGGAGTTGGATACATGACATTTTGTAGGCTGGAAAACATAAAACCTATTGGGGTGAGGGAACATCTGTTTAATAATTATCTCTGAAAGTCTGCCTCTACTGTTGTCTGTGTCAGTGTATCTTTCCAGCCACTTCCTCTCAGGAGTCTTCTACCCACCAGCCAGCTCTACCTAGGAAGTTTCGTCTTATCTTGATGGAAATTTCACTTCCTATTTCTGACCAAAAGACTTTATTTACAATAACATATTACCTTCCTTGCTGGGGCTTAGCGAGTTGGGGTCCATATTAGTCTGATCAGGCTACAGTAATAAAATGTGGCAGGCAAGGCAGCTTAAATATCAGAAACTTACTTCCTCAAAGTTCTGGAGACTGGAAGTCTAAGATCAGAGCTCTAATTGATTCGATTTCTGGTTAGGATTCTCTTGCTGGATTGCAGATGATCAACTTCTTGCTAGGCACCTGGACAGAGAAAGCTGTCTGGTACCTGTTTTTATAAGGACACTAATCCTATTGGATTAGGGTTCCACCCTTATACCTTCTTTAATCTTAATTACCTTCTTAAAAGTTCCCTCTCCAAATGCAGTCACATTGAGGGATTCAACATGTAAATTTTAGGGGACGCAAACGTTCAGTCTGCAGCAGGTCTTCTGGTCTATTTCTGCTTCACATCTTGCTGAGGCTGAGTCTAGGATCCCCTATTGTAGTGCAAGATGTGGGGAGCGGGTTGTGGCCCAGAGGGTCCTCACAGCTTGAGAAGGGCCCAGGGCATGACCCCCAAGCACTTCTCCCTTATCAACACTATTTTCACCTGTCAGAAGTCACATAGCCCATGCATACTTTGTTATTGACAAGCACAGTTTTTCTAGTTGAAGGTTGGTCTCTACCACATGTGTTAAGAAATATGCAATCTTGTTAAGCTACTGTATAAATAAAGCTGTTTCCACGGTTCAGGGGCTGGCTGCGGTTGTCAGCCATGTCAGCCCTCCTGACGCCATCCTGTCTCTTGTCTCATGTGTGTTCCTCTTCTTCAACTCCCACCTTACCACTCAGGTCAACTCTCCCTCCTCGCACTGGATCCTGAGAGGTTCGTCTTCTTCATCTCCCACCTTACCACTCAGGTCAACTCTCCCTCCTCGCACTGGATCCTGAGAGGTTCGTCTTCTTCATCTCCCACCTTACCACTGAGGTCAACTCTCCCTCCTCTCACTGGATCCTGAGAGGTTTGTCTTCTTCATCTCCCACCTTACCACTCAGGTCAACTCTCCCTCCTCGCACTGGATCCTGAGAGGTTTGTCTTCTTCATCTCCCACCTTACCACTCAGGTCAACTCTCCCTCCTCGCACTGGATCCTGAGAGGTTTGTCTTCTTCATCTCCCACCTTACCACTCAGGTCAACTCTCCCTCCTCGCACTGGATCCTGAGAGGTTCGTCTTCTTCATCTCCCACCTTACCACTCAGGTCAACTCTCCCTCCTCGCACTGGATCCTGAGAGGTTCGTCTTCTTCATCTCCCACCTTACCACTGAGGTCAACTCTCCCTCCTCTCACTGGATCCTGAGAGGTTTGTCTTCTTCATCTCCCACCTTACCACTCAGGTCAACTCTCCCTCCTCACACTGGATCCTGAGAGGTTTGTCTTCTTCATCTCCCACCTTACCACTCAGGTCAACTCTCCCTCCTCACACTGGATCCTGAGAGGTTTGTCTTCTTCATCTCCCACCTTACCACTCAGGTCAACTCTCCCTCCTCACACTGGATCCTGAGAGGTTTGTCTTCTTCATCTCCCACCTTACCACTCAGGTCAACTCTCCCTCCTCTCACTGGATCCTGAGAGGTTTGTCTTCTTCATCTCCCACCTTACCACTCAGGTCAACTCTCCCTCCTCACACTGGATCCTGAGAGGTTTGTCTTCTTCATCTCCCACCTTACCACTCAGGTCAACTCTCCCTCCTCTCACTGGATCCTGAGAGGTTTGTCTTCTTCATCTCCCACCTTACCACTCAGGTCAACTCTCCCTCCTCACACTGGATCCTGAGAGGTTCGTCTTCTTCATCTCCCACCTTACCACTCAGGTCAACTCTCCCTCCTCGCACTGGATCCTGAGAGGTTCGTCTTCTTCATCTCCCACCTTACCACTCAGGTCAACTCTCCCTCCTTGCACTGGGTCCTGAGAGGTTCCTCTTCTTCATCTCCCACCTTACCACGCAGATCAACTCTCCCTCCTTGCACCGGGTCATGGGAGGTTCCTCTCTCATGCCGGTATGTGACAGCACAGTAGGAAAAAGGAAAAATGCAGGCCCAAATATCTCAAAAATATTATCCTACTACATTTGGAATAACAAAAATGTAAAATCAATTTGAATGTTCATCAGTCAGGAGATACTTAGTACAGCATGACAAACTCATTAGATACTGTCTGAAGGTCTTAAAATGCATGAAGTAATTTTTATGAATTGATCTGGAAGGATAGTTATACTATGTAAGTGAAAAAAGAAAAAAAATATGTACAAAGGAATCTCATTTGCATTAAAAATTAAATCATAACTTGTATGTTGGTGCATAGATGTACCGGCAAAGAGAAGGTATGAAAGAGAAGCAAGCACAGGTGGCCACAGGGAAGGTGCTGGTCCTTTGAGCACCTGTCAATCAAGCTCCCAGGTGACCCTGATGCCTCCTGCATTGGCTCTGCAAAATCTCTTTGAAATGGAGTTGTTTTTTCTCTATTTTCACTTTCTGGTTCATATTAGATGGTTCAGTAATAATGTGGAAGGACAATTAAACAATATATTTAAATCATATCATATTGTCTAACATTTTAGGCAGACCAATGACTGTTTGCTTCATGAAATCTCTTTGTTTTTAATCTGTAACAGCTGCATATCGAGGTTATAGTGTTATAGTAGTTTGGATTTGTAATCAGTAGGCTCTTAAAGAAAGCTTATCTACAAGGCCTGACAATTAGGTTCATGAACTCATTCTAGAAAAAGTGCTACATACCTCATTGCTGAATATAGCTACAGTCACCTATGAAGCTATGTACCAATACCAGTGCCTAGTCCACCCTTCAGAGCAACTTCGGAATTCTTTTTCTGGATTGGTCATCAGAGCCATCTGTCCTGATTGTCATCAAAATGTCAGATCAAGTGAGTGGGGATGGGGGGGGGTGTTCCCATACAGTTATTTGTTTATTGGCTAAAAACTCCCTCATAGGCAGTGCCCTGTGAGCTGGTGCATTATCATGATATAAGAGCCACACCTTTCTCATGCCAAGGTCTTCAGTTAAGATTTTTCTGTTTCTATATCAAAGCTTACTTTGTCTGCTATGCTTCTCACAGTCAGCTGATGATTTTGATGTACAATGTGATGATGTTTTGCAATGTTTTCATTAGTTCCACTTGGTACTGTCCACCCTCACCTCTCTTCACCAGTGATGCTTTCTCCACCCTCAGAAAAATGTTTAATCCACTTGTACACTGCCATTTTTTTCATAGCATTATCATCATAAACTTGGAATAACATGTCCTTGAATGCACTTCCACTCTTGCCAAGTTTAACCAGGAATTTAATGATTTTGATGTACAATGTGATGACATTTTGCAATATCTACTGAGCATACCATTTTATATACCAGCCACAGAAGCATCTTCAGTAACATTAATCTGTGCTAAGTGTTTAGTGTTTAATGAATAAATAGCACTGCGAGCACCTCAGACCTGTTTATTCACTCAGGAGCTCTTTTCCCCCCCTTCTTCTTTTGGCTCAAATCTCACAGGATTTTGGCTTTGGCTTTGGCTTTTATGACAAATGCTTATATACTCCTGTGTAATATCCATTTCCCTGAAAAATTTGGGTTTGCATTGTTCACTCTGACTGTTAGATTGCCACAAAAATAATCAAAGAATTGAGAAACTATCCAAAGGAGAGCCTGTGGGTGGCTGACTGAGAAAACTGCCTGGGTCCTGGGCCAGGGAGGGAATTTGAGAGAACAGATGAAGGGAAGTACTTTGAGCACAGAGTACCCAAGAGGCAGTTAAAGGGTCATGTCCTAAAATCCAATTCATGAGAAATTATTCTTATTTCAAATGAGAAGGTCAATGCACAGGGAAAATATGTCACATTCAGTTTATTACTTTCCCTAAAATAATCATTGTAACCTGGATCTCCATGTTTATAACAGAGTTTAAAAAAGTAAACTTTATTCAACTAATATAGCTTACTCATTCTAAACAAAATAAAACTGCAGTTTTAGGAACCATTTCAAGTTATTTGAAAGCTTCCATTTCCTATGTCTGTAAAGTTTAACTGCAGAGAACAGCTCGATGTACCTCTGAAGGGAAGAAAAACATGAATATGAAATAACACTATTTCAAGGCAATCTCCCTGATGTAGCCTAAACAGCCCAGCCTCAGTGGCCTCACTATTCTTCTAACACAACAAGACATCAGGAATTTAATTAAAATTTAAAGATTTATAAGAGCCATTCTTCTCTTGGGTAACATACACCCAAACACTATATAGAGTTTTTCTGTCTCCACTTGATTTCTGCTATGGGAATTGCTCGACTTGAGAAGTCTTTACCTAACAGAGAAAAAAATACCAGGCTCCCAGTTATCAACTGGGTATCATGAGCTTCTGAAGGTCACTTTTTGTGATACATTTTTAAAGAGAATGACTAGGGCTTCTACAGTCAGCCTTGACAAAGTAGCTTACTGTCTGTCAACCTATTAAACAGCCTTAACAAATCTGTTAAGAAAAATCCTAACTTTTGAATAAAATGTAAATGAAAAGAAAACAAAAGAGTTGTATGATGGCATCAGAGGACAGCTAAGGAAGCCAGGCCTTGAGGGACCAAGTCCAGGGAGGGAACCCAGTGACACTTACTCCCACCTCCCTTTAAGACGTTTGCTGGTTCCTACACAGCACAGGTCACAGAGGCTGAGCAGAAGGTGGCTCAGCTTTTGGCAGTCTCAGGGGCCTGGGAAGAAAGTCATGGGAGTTCAGAGTTATAAAGCAGCCATGACTTGGGAGACCAAGATCCAGAACAAAACTGAATCATGGAGAAGTAAGTGTAAGATTTTGTACTGCTTTTCTCCTTGAAGCATTTACCAGTTCCTACACTGCCTGGCACGTGAGGACAGAAGCTAAGGGGCCAAGTCCAGAGCAGAGCTTTCAGCAGTCTTGTGGGTCTAAGGACATGAAAGTTTGAGTTTATGGCTTGCCAGAAAGGAGGGTCCCTAATAATCACTCCAGGCTTTCATTAGGTACCCTTGAAAGGATACACTCGGGAATATAAGAAAACCAAAATGGACAAAGCCTGACCAGGAATGGAATCTGCCCCAAATCATCTCACTCCCTGGTTCAATGACCTCCCCCTCTCCCAATTGCCTAACAAGAGGTAATGAAATCCTTTCTGCCAACAGATAATGAAACCCAGAGTCCCGGAAACTTTTCGTAGATGATTTCTACCACTCAGGTAAAAATTGTGTGTGTTAAGAGATGTTCAAAAAATCAAACACCAAAAGCAGGAAAAGAATCCATTAGGAACAAGTGTACAAGTAATCTAGGTACTATCATTTAGGATCCAGGCTTGATAATAAGAGTAACAAATATGTTCTAAAGATAAATACTATGATGGAGAATTTAGTCAGAGGATTGACTGTAAATAAAAGTCAAACAGTAATTTTAGATTAAAAAGCACACTGAAAGAAACTAGTATTTGGAGGTATGAGTTTAAAAGCAAATTTGACTCAGCAGAAGAGCTGTTTGGGGAAGCAGAGGGTAGATCAGGAGAAAATATCCCAAGGAAAGAACATGTAAAAAGAAAATGAAAAAGAAAAATGTAAGAGACAGGTGGGGCACTTGTACAAGATCTAAAACGGGTATAATTGGAGAGATGAGGAAGACAGGAGCATTATTTGAAGAAATACTGATATTATTTCCAAAGTGTGAAAGAGTCAAACCACTGATTAGTAAGTTCTATGAAGCCCAAACAGGATAAATCAAAAAAATCTGCATATAAGCATATCATGGTAAAATTCTAAAGATTAAAGAAAAGATGAAACTTTCCCTCTGTCTTCAAAGAAACAAGAATAAGGGCCAGGGCTAATATTCCAATACAAGTTAGTGAGGGCAAGACCCTGGAGTCACATACCTAAAAAGCTGAAAGAAAATAGCTTTAACTGTACACCCAAGTCAAAAGACCCTTAAAAAGAGAGGTAAAATAAAGATATTTTTGATAATTTAAAAAGATCAGAGAATTCATTGCTATTAAACTTTTATTAAAACAAATACAAAAGCATATTTTTATGCAGGGAGAATATAAAGAAAAATATACAAATAAAAAGAATAGCATCTTTTTTAGTGAAAATAAGACAAGCAGATACAAACTGAGAAGAATATACAGTATTTGAACAGGAAATTAACAAACTTGACCTAAGTGTATGTGTAGAACATTGTATCTCAGATTTCTGAGTACTCTATATTTTCAAGCATATGTGAAACACTTACATATAAAGGGCATAAAACAAATTTCAAAAAATAACAAAGAATTGAGATTTGTGTTCTCTGGAAATAGTAGATCTAACCTGGAATAATAAAATCGTACCTAGGAAATTCCTACAGACTTAATAATGAATTAATTATTATTAATTATTAATTCTTATTAATATTAAGTAATATCCTTGTAAATGACCTACAGATTCAAAAAGCAATTATAATAGAAATTAGAACATATTTTGAACTGAATGATAATAAAAATGGCCTATTAAAATCTTGTGGGATTCAGGCACAGCTGTGAAGTGTTATGGTCTTTAATTGATATATTAGAAAAGAAGACAGAAAAACAATGATATAATCGTTCAAGAGTAGGAAAACAATAAATTATTTTTGAAGTAAATAGAAGCAAAGAAACAATTTAGAAAATGTAGAGAACAATACAACAGAAAATTATGTAAATAGAAAAGTTAGACAAAGCTAAAGGTTTTTGTAAAGAGCGCAAAGAAGGCGGCACCTGTGGCTCAGTGGGTAAGGCGCCAGCTCCAAATACCAAGGATGGTGGGTTCAAACCCAGCCCCGGCCAAATTGCAACAACAACAAAAATAGCCGGGCTTCGTGGTGAGCGCCTGTAATCCCAGCTACTCGGGAGGCTGAGGCAAGAGAATCACCTAAGCCCAAGGATTTGGAGGTTTCTGTCAGTTATGACAGACCCCACAGCACTCTACCGTGGGTTAATAAGTGAAACTCTGTCTCAAAAAAAAAAAAAAAAAAAAAAAAGAGTGTGCTAAGTTTCTGGTATGGACCGCTTAAAAAAAAAAAATACAAAAGCAGGAAATACAAACAACTTTGTGCTCAATGAATTTGAACATGTAGAAAACTAAGCAAATTTTATGAAACCAAACTTGCCAAAATAACACCAAGAAGAAATTGAAAAATCTAAATAATACTATATCTATTAAAGAATTTAATTACTAAGTTGAAGTCTTTCCCTCAAAGCAAAAATGAAAATAAAAATAAAACAACAAAAATCTAACATCATGCCCCAGTCCCAAACTGCCTCATTAGTAAAATATTTTAAATATTTAGAAATAAAATGACATCATTTTACACACATTTTTTTAGACAATAGAAAAGAGAATGTTTCTCAACAAAAAGGATGTTTCCCAACTCATTTTATAAAGTGAGTTTTACCTTGATACAAAAACCTGATAAAGACATGATCAGAAATTCATTTTATAGATCAACCCTTCTCATAAACACAGATATAATCATCTTAAATAAAATGTTAGAAAATTTAACTATATATAATGAAGCAAATTCATCAGGAGAAAGTTGTAATTATTCCAGTTATAAAAGATTGGATTACCACTGGAAAATCAATGAATATAATTTACTATTTGGGGGGAACACCAATTTTGTTTCAGGTTATGCACAAAAATATAGATAAAATTTAACATCTGTTTATGATGAACACTTTCATCAATCTGGGACTAGAAAAGAATTTCCTTAATGTGATAAAGAGGGTATTTCCCAAAAATACATATAGAAAATATCATATGTGATGGTAGCAGATTAAAAACATTTGCTCAAAAGAAAAACGTTTCCTTCAGGATCAAGACTAAAGCTTAAACGAGTGCAATAGGCAAAAAAAAAAAAAAAAAAAAAAAAGAGAAGTTAAAGTTTAAAAAAGTTAAAAGATTGGAAAGAAAAATAAACTATTCATTTTTTCAGAAGGCATGGTTATGTACACGGAAAAAAACATTAAAATCTACAGATAACTGATCTAACTAACCAATTTATCATAAGCTACAAGTCAATACATAAAAATTTATAGTATTTTTATATATTAGTCATACTGATAAAATAACCTATTAAAAATATATGCCACTTGCAATTATAGCTAAGGCTGCTATAACAAATTACTGTAGACCAGTGGGCTTGTACAGTGAACATTTATAGTTCTGGAGTCTGGAAGTGAGATCATGATGCGGATTGCCAATTGTCTTGTGTACTGTTCTGGGATAGAGACATAGAGGCCTCCAGGGCTTCCTTTATAAGCGCATCAATCCTGTTCATGAGGGCTCCACCTCATGACCCAACCGCCTTCCAAAGTCCTAATAGCATCTCCTTCGGGATTAGGATTCCAATAGGAAATTCGGGGGGACACATTCAATCCACAACAATATCAAAGTAAAAATATGTGAAATAAATGCATGGAGAGCAAATTGAGATAATCAATCTGGAGGAAAATTGGGCACTATTTGCTAAAGTTCACCCTTAAACTCAGAATTCTACTCCTATGTAAATACTCCATCAAAACTTGAGCAGAGGTTTGGCATCCGTAGCACAGTGGCTGGCGGGTTCCAACCCAGACCAGGCCAGCTAAACAACGACGACTGCAACAAAAAAATAGTGGGGCATTGTGGCGGGCACCTGTAGTCCCAGCTACTTGGAAGGCTGAGGCAAGAGAATCACTTAAGCCCAAGAGTTTGAGGTTGTTGTGAGCTGTGATGCCCGGGCGACATAGTGAGACTCTGTCTCAAAACAAAACAAAAAAGACTTGAGCATGTACAAGTTTAATGTGTTATTATGTGTAATATCTATGTGACATCCAAAGAAAGATTTTTCCTGGGCTATATCAGGGTCAGAGAAGAGCATTCCATCATCCATATGCAAAAATCTTACGTTTTTGGCTAATTGAGTTCGGAGAGGGTGAAAACGGTTGAAAAAGTAGGCGTGTTTCTTGTTTTTCTGTTCTTAAACATAAATGTTGTTTGCCTAAAAATAAAAGGGAGATCAATCTGACTGGAATACAGTTTATATCTCACGACATAGTGGTAATCAATATTGAAGGAAAAAACCTGTTCTTTAGTTTTCAGTCATTTGATATCTTTATATTTTTTACCCTTTTTAAACTTAAATCATTTGAACTTCCAAGTCATCTATTTAAGTAATACCATGTTTTGACCTACAGATGAATGGTCCTTGGAAACTATTTAGATATGATTATAATATTGATTACCTTTTTAGCAGTGCAGAAGCCAGATAGGCAGCAAATACTCTGTTAAAAATGTAAAAAGGATGTATTGCTCTGTAAAAATAATCAGGGAATTTTAAAGGAAATTAAAATGTAAGTAATACAGACTTTTTATCGTGTCTGTGCTACAAATGGATTATTTGCAAAAGATGTAGTTTTTCAAGTTTTCAATTTAGAAAGTGATTTTTTTCACTTGTGGTAGGTAAGCATAATTTCTTATTAGTATGCTTTTGACTATATGTGAATATTTACTAATGGGCACCAGCTTGGAAACTTACTATAGGGTGTTGTTGTTGCTGTGGTTATTACTACTATTTGTTTTTTAAAGACAAATCATGGTTCCTGGTCTCAGGGAATAAGTTATGGTTGTACTCTGCTTGAGTTCTTTCCCAAAGACAGAGGAGGATGATGAAATAAACACATTGAGGTTCCATTATCTGGGCTATTCTATAATTCTCTCCTGCTGACTTGGGAAAAGTCATTTAGGCTGCATTCAGATGAAATGAGGAGAAATGAGATAAAAGGAAGCTTCGCTCCATCCCATCTGCCAGACTCTTGATAGAAACTCAACCCTTGGCTTGCTTAATGAGTTTCAGTTAATGAAATGATATTTATTGCCTGATGACTGAATGCCAGAAAAAAGACTTTAAGTATCAACTTCTTAGCTATATCAAAAACAATCAAGTTATAATGGTTTAGTATGTTTTCAGTTTACAATGCATTGCTTTTGTACATGAGCTCATTAGATTGTGAGATTCTTAAGGAAAGAATTCCTTTCTTTGTTTCCTTAGTACCACAGCCTTCTCTTCCTAAAAATAAAGACTACATTTCTAGCATTATCAGTAATTGTAGTCTTTGTGGATAATTGTAATAATATTACAATAATAATTGTACCTGCTTTTGGACTTTATATAGTTGGAATCATACAGTATGAATTTGTTTGGGTATGAATTTTGTCTATATTATATTTTGGAGATTTATCCCTGTTGTTTTATGTACTAGGAGTTCATTTTTATCACTGTATAGTATTCTCTTGAATGAATATGCTACATATAAACATTTATACAACAGGTTGGACAGTTAAGTCTGCAAACTCATCCTAGAAAAAGTACTTTGACAGGTGGCCTAGGTGCTGGTGTCAGTGCATAACTTCCCCAGGGGAGTGCTTTAAAGGTGACCGTAATGATGTTCAGTGATGAGGTATGTAGCACTTTTTCTAGGGTGAGTTCTGAATTTAATTGTCTGACCTCATATAAACATTACACGGATGATGGACATTTTGGTTAGTAGCTGTTATGAATTATGATGCTATGAACATGTCCATACTTGTTTCTTGGTGTAAGTGTGCACACATTTTTGTTGTGCATGTACCTAAGAGACAGAAATTGCTACATCATAGGTTATGTTCATGTTCAAATGTTGAAGATGATGTTCCTACTAGCAGGAAATTGGGTTCCTTTTGCTTTAATCTTTGCTACTTCTTGGTCTTGTCAGGCTTTTTAGCCTTAGCTGTTCTAGAGAGTGTACAAAACTATCACACAGAGGTACTTTCATTAGCCTTTCTCTGGTGATTTCCAAGGCTGACCATCTTTTCATATGTTTATTGGCCATTTGGACATGCTCTTTCCTGAAATGTTTGCTCAAGTCTCTGGCTAATTTTTTTCTGTTAGTTTTCTGATATTTTTCTTATTAGTCATTATAAATATATTTTGGATATTAGCCCTTTATTGGTTGTATATGTTACAAATAACTGCTGTAAGGTAGCTTTCCTTCCAACTTTCAGATTTTTCTTTTCTTTTCTTTTCTTTCTCTATTTTTTTTTTTGGACAGGGTCTCACTCTGTTACATCATAGCTCACAGCAATCTCAAACTCTTGGGCTCAAATAATTCTCTCGCCTCAGCCTCTGGAGTAGCTGCGGCAGGTGCCAGCCACAACGCCCAGCTATATTTAGAGATGGGGTCTTGGTCTGGTTTAGGCTGGTCTTGTACTCATGAACTCAGGCAATCCACCCACCTCAGCCTCCCAGAGTGCTGGGATTATAGGTGTGAAAGAAAGATATTCTTTTTTTTATTTGTTTGTTTTTTAATTTTTTTATTATTAAATCATAGCTGTGTACATTAATGCAATCATGGGCACCATACACTGGTTTTATATAACATTTGACATATTTTGATCACACTGGTTAACATAGCTTCCTGGCATTTTCTTAGTTATTGTGTTAAGACATTTATATTCTACATTTAGTAAGTTTCACATGTACCCTTATAAGATACGCCATAGGTGTGGTCCCGCCAATTACCCTCCCTCTGCCCATCCTCCCCCCTCTCTTTCCCCTTTCCCCATATTCTTAGGTTATAATTGGGTTATAGCTTTCATATGAAAGCTATAAATTAGTTTCATAGTAGGGCTGAGTACATTGGATACTTTTTCTTCCATTCTTGAGATACTTTACTAAGAAGAATATATTCCAGCTCCATCCATGTAAACATGGAAGAGGTAAAGTCTCCATCTTTCTTTAAGGCTGCATAATATTCCATGGTGTACATGTACCACAATTTATTGACCCATTCGTGGGTTGATGGGCACTTGATGACTAGTGTTTTTTAATTTGAATGCAGCCAAATTTGTTAACCATTTCCTTTGTACTTAGTGCTTCCTGTTAGTCTCATGAAGAAATTGTTTCCTATTGCAAATCACAAAGATATTTTCCTGACTTGTGTTATAGAAGCTTTGTTGTTTTTACATTATGTATTTGTATCTATAATCCACCTGGCTTTTATATTTTTATCATAGTTTAAAGGACAGGTAAGTTTTCATTTTTTCCCCTAGGGCTATCTAATTGACTCCACATCATGGAATGAACATGCCGTGGTCCTTAATTATTCTTAGTGTGTCAACTTCAAGTGTCTATAGAGTGAATCTGTCTCTCAGTTTTCCACTCTATTCTGCTGATCCTGTTTTCTGTCCTTTCACAGATACCACCAGTCACAGTTACCGTCACTTTATAATACATATGTTTTGAAATGCCATAGAGGACCTTCTCCTGCCTTGTTCCTCTTATTAGGTGTCTTGCCTATTCTGTCTCTTACTTTCTCCACATATGTTTCACAAATAACTTCTCAGTTTCTGGGAAATATCTGCTGGGATTGTGATTGTGATTGCTTTAAACCTATAGATCGGTTTGGGAAGAATTGAAATGCTTTGAAGTAGTGAGTTTCAGATTATGGACATAGTATACTTCTCCATTTACTTATGTCTTCAATACTTTTTGAAAAATGTTTTGTATAGTTTTATTTGTAGACGTTGTATGTATCTTCTGTTAGATGTATTCCTAGATATTGATTTTTGGTATTCTTGTAAATAGAATCTTTTAAAATATTTTATTTTTTAATTGTTTGCTATAGATGTGTGAAGTACGTTGACTTTGTATATTGATCAGTGCACACTTGCTGAACTTATTCATTAATTCTGAAACTTATCTAACCTTGACAAAATGGTATCATCTTTAAATAATGACAGTTTTTCCTTTCTAATGCTTACATTTATTGTATTTAAATCTGTATACATATTGCTTTAGAATAGAAAGTGGTGACAGTAGGCATTCTTACCTCATTTCCCACTCTAAAGAAAAACCTTTTTTGCATTTCACCATTTAGTGTCATGTAGGATTTTTATAGATTGTTTTTATTAGTGGTTACAGACTAAAACTTTAATGAAGAATTGTAATTACTAATAGATGTTGAACTTTTTCAAATGATTTTCTACAAAGTATTGAAATTCTCATGTAATTTTTTTCAGAGATAGGGGGGTCTCAGTATATTGCCCAGGTAGCTCTCAAACTCCCGCCCCAAGCAATCAATCTGCCTCAGCCTCCTGAGTAGGGGTGTTAGAGGCATGAGCCACTGCACCTGGCTTTCATTTGAGTTTTCTTCTTTATTCTTTTAATGTGATGAGTTATTGATTTTTATTTATTTTTAGAATCTTAGAAAATCCTTGCATCCCTGTAATACTAAGCTTGATCATGATGCATTGTATTTTACATTAATTATTTTTTGACAAGTTAGAAAGAAATCTTAAATTAAGTATTTGATTCAGTTTAATATTTTATTTAGTTATTTTTCATCATTGTTTATTTTCTTTAGGAAAATTCAGATATTCTGTTCCTTCTTAAATACTTTCTATTTTGAATTTTTTTTTTTTTTTTTTTGCAGTTTTTGGCTGGGGCTGGATTTGAACCCACCACCTCCAGCATATGGGGCCGGTGCCCTACCCCTTTGAGCCACAGGCACCGCCCTCTATTTTGACTTTTGTTGGTGTATTAACTTTAGCCTTTTTCTTTATTATTTAGTTCATTCTCTTTTTGGCTTGTGTTATTTTCTAATTTTTTTCAGTTAGATTGTCACTCCTCTTTCTTTTTTTCTAATGTACATTTTTTTTTTTTTTGTAGAGACAGAGTTTCACTTTATTGCTCTTGGTAGAGTGCCGTGGCATCACACAGCTCACAGCAACCTCCAACTCCTGGGCTTAGGCGATTCTCCTGCCTCAGCCTCCCGAGTAGCTGGGACTATAGGCGCCCGCCACAATGCCCGGCTATTTTTTTGTTGCAGTTTGGCTGGGGCTGGGTTTGAACCCGCCACCCTCGGCATATGGGGCCGGCGCCCTGCTCACTGAGCCACAGGCACTACCCCTCTAATGTACATATTTAAAGGAAATAAATTTTGTATTTATTGTATTGTATATCTACATCTAACAATTTTCAGATGTCATATTTTTACAGTTATTCAGTTCAAAATAATTATTGTGCTTTCTTCTTTCATCCATGCATTGTTTAGAAGAGTATTGTTGAATTTCAAACATATGCTGATGTTCTAGCTCTCATTTTGTTATTGAATTTTTGCTACATTGCACTGTGGTCAGAAAACATACATTTGGCCTGACTTTAATCAATGGAAATTTGTTGATATTTTCTTTATGTTGCAGCATATGGTCACTTTTAAGTGAAAGAGCTTGAAAATCATGTGTATTCTGCAATTCCTCAGTATAGCATTCACCATATGCTAATTTCTTATTTGTGCATTTTAAATCTTCTATCCTTTACTAATTTTTAATCTGCTTATGTTGGCAGTGAGAAACATGTTAAAAGCTTATGGTGTGATATTTTTAGGATTTCCTAGTTTATTCAATTTATTTACTTATTTATTTAAAAAGCAATTATTCTGCCTTCATCAAATTTTTAAAAATGTAGCCTAAGAATTGCATTGAGGTAACTTTTGCTAATTAAAGAAAGCAAATGTTTTATATGTTTTAAGGCAATATTATTCATTGCATATGACTTTAGGATTATCATATATTCCTATTGAAGTAATAATACTTTTATTTTATTTTAATGAAGTATTCAACTTTATCTTTGTTAAATGCTTCTTGCCTTATAGTTTATTAATACATATAGTCACTCAATTTTTCTTTGGCTACTCTTTGCATTCTCTCTCTGTATCTTTTTCATTCTTTTAATTTTACTTCTTGTGAGGATTCCAAACACATTCATTTTTGGAATCATAATGGATCTGCAATGCGGATTCATGTGAAAAATAGCAACACTTCTACAGTACTTAATATTCTAAGCCCTAGTGTATAGCAATTCATTCATCTGCACAATGACCCTATGAAATTGTGATTATTATTATTAGAATCCTTGTTTTACAAATGGAGAAACTGATGCCCAAAGAGAAAAAATAACTTGCTCCAAATTACACAGCTGGTAAGAGGCAAAACAGGGTGGAAAATCAGCAGTCTACCTCTGGAGTCTGCTTTCCTACTGAGTATACCAAGCCTCCACCTGAAGATGGAGGACCCCAAACACAGTGGACAAGTGGGATTTGTGTCACTAGTATTGTCAGCCAAGCCTGGTGCTCAGAAGGGGGCCCTGTGCCTTCTTCTAAGGAGGAATTAATGCTTTGCAGTCACCATCTTGAAGTCCTTAAAATTTTATCTTTAGACCTGTGTTTCATAAGTGAAAGTTGATGACATAATGGAACATACTTCGAGGACTTGGATCCTTCTTATCTCCCTGGGATGGACTTACAACCGTCTGTTCCTACCGTTGCCTCCGCATTAGGTGGGGTCTGGGTATAGGCCCTTTGCTCTGAGGCATGGGGAGGGCCCAGCACGTAAGGGGGTCTGTACACACCCTGTAAGTGCACCGTGGCCAAGCAGCACAGCATCTAATAGCAAATGTGAAACACCATGACAGGTGCCTGAAAGAAAGCTCTATCTACCTTTGTTTCCTGATTTCTGAAAGGGGGCCTCACATTTTCTTCTTGCCCTGGGGTTATAAATTATGCTGCTGGGCCTGGTGGATGTTATTTGGTGTGTTATTTGCTGAGACCACACTTTTACCATCTTTTATCTCTTAAACATTTGTCAAATATACCCAGTTCCCAGGTTATAAATGAGATAGGTGTGTAGGTTGGTTCTTAAGTTGAACTTGTATGTAAGTTGGAACATTTACTTATTACCTGTAACATCTCTGTTTGTAAGTCTGAGTCTTGTGTCAGTAGGATGTTGTAACTTGGGGACTTACGAAAATAGGCTGTGTTCATAAGTGTGAGTTATATGTAACTCAGTTATTTATAACTTGGGGCCTGCCTGTACATTTTTCTATTTATTATTCAACATATATGATCTTCTCTTAGTTCCTTCATACAGTTTATGCCTTATGCAGGTGTTCAGTTTACTGAGTATGATTACATGTATTTGTTCACTTCTGCCTAATGAGTCCCCAGAGTGGCATGAGGGAATATTACCATCCCCAGTTGGTAGAGGAGTGAGTTATTCAAGGCTCTGTGCTTGAGTAAGTGGCTGAACTAGGGCATAAACATCAGTGTTCTAGTTGCAAAATAGTTTCCTTTCCATTAAATTTCAGTCGCTTTTAAGAAGGCATCATCTTTTGGATCTTAAGACTATTTTATGTCCAATATTGGCTCTGGATTTTCCATAATTCTTCTTTAGAATAGCTGCTTATTAAGTACAAGTTTCTACTAGCATGTTTTCTTCACATGGCCCTTTGGTGCCAGTTTTACAATGTTTTCAGCCACAGGCAAAAAAAACGAGTAGCTGAAAGTGGGTAATTAGGATTGTACTGGGAGTTTTGGAAGTGGGTGGAATGTCCTTAAAATTTGAACATCTGGTGGTTATACTTGGTGAGCAATAAATGATTAAAGTGTTGCTGACACCACTTTGCAGAAATATCATCCAAAGCTTCAGTTTATATGGGTTTTGTTTTTTAAAGGACCAATTTTAAAAATATAATCATCTCAAATGTGACTAACCTATATGATTCACCTCCCACTTGTCAATTCATCCTTTTTAATATACTGAAATGTTTGTTTGGAGAAATGGTTTTCATGATCATTGCTATGGTTACAGTCTTTCCAAAGTACTGATGCTCCTTGACTTACACAGGGGGTGCCCCTCCTCTGTAAGTGGAATGTGCACTTAATACAGCTGATTACCAAACACTGCAGCTTAGCCTACCTGCTTAAAAGGGGCCCAGAAACACACAACTGCAGTTGGGCAAAGTCATCTGGCAACAGCTCTTCATAGAGGGTGGTTCCTCACCCTCATGGCTGCACAGCTGATGGGAAGCTATGGTCCCTGCTCAGAATCCTGAGAGAGTACTACGCTGCACAGGCAGCCTGGGAGAAGAGCAAAATTCAAAGTACTATTTCTGTTAATGCACATCACTTTCACCCTGTCATAAAGTCACCCCGTCATCAAGTAGAACCATCATAAGTCAGGGATCATCTGCATCCAAAGAGTCTTCCTCAAAACATCATGTTGCGGTCTCCCAGACTTAACAGTGAGAACAGTGCTCAGATTACCTGGGAACTCCATTTACTTATTACCTGTAGGCACGATTAACATCACAAAAGCCAAATCATTTTAAATATAACAATTTTGTATTAATAACAATGCTGAAAACTGTGGAATAGCTTGGTACCAAATTATTTTTCCTGAATGCATTATTTATTTTATAGCACACACAAAATGTTGCTATTTATGCTGATTTTTCTCACAGAAAGCAGTGATAGGCAGGGTCCTGCATAAAGGAATAATCGCATCAATTGAAACTCACTCAGGTTCTGGAGCGTTACCTTTAGGTCACTGGATTTAAATAAAACAAAACATGTTCAATTTTTCCCAAAAGGGAGAGTAGAAGCAGAAGTAAAGGAAAGGCAAACAAAATTCCTTCAAATATATAATAAAATGCTCAGTAATCAAACCAATTATCTTGGAGCAGAGAGGAAAGTTTTTATGCTATTTATTCATTCATTCATTCATTTATTTATTTTTCAAAGAGCATTTCAACTTTATGTATTCTGCATAACACAAAAGAAAAAATTAAATATTCTCTGAATTTTTAATTATATTTACCAACGCAATTCTGGTAATGTTCGCCCTTTCACCATGTGTTGCTATTTTTACTTTGCCCACAAACAGGGAGGGACGTTTTGAAGATCATAAAATCTCATTGGAAATCTGGAGGTGGTAGAGGAAGACAATTTGTCTGGTCTGCATGATTCTAGATATGGGACTAGACAAGACTACACGTGACAAAGAAGATCAGAGACGAGCCCATCAAAATCACCATGTTTGATTTTGTTTCATTGCTTGTTTCTCTTCCTATTATTTTTATTCACGTTAAAAGATGCAAATGGCTGTCAGGAAACACAGAGTTGGTGAATGAGGAATCGAGGCAGGTCCGTTGTTAGGTAAAGTAAGCTGGTTACAGCAGAGGAGCATCATGGGTAATTTGTTCAATGCCTTGTGGTTTTTTTGCTCTTTTTTTAAATTTATTTATTTTTATTGTTAAATCATAGCTGTGTACATTAGTGCAATCGAGGGGTACAAGGTGAGTGTTTCGTATACAATCTGAAATATTCTCATCAAACTGTTCAATGTAGCCTTCATGGTATTTTCTTAGTTACTGTATTCAGGCATTTGTATTCTGCATTTAGTAAGTTTCGCCTGTACCCATTCTAAGATGCACTGTAGATGTGGCCCCACCCATTACCCTCCCTCCACCAAAACCTCCCCCCACTTCCCCATAGTCCTGTGCTATAGTTGGGTTATAGCCTTCAGCCTTTTTGTAGGTCTGGAAATTCTGTGGTCATGGCTGTGCATTACAATAAGATCAGCCCCTGTCTTCTCACCCCCCTCCCCAGACACTCACTGGGTATATGTCTATTAATGCTTTTGGAAAGGAATTTAGCCAAAAATCTTATTGGTAGACAAAGTCAGTACAATGAGTAGAAAGCCCTTGTGCTGCTCAGATTCTAGTCTTTTGCTGGTGATGCCTATGACATGGGGGCCTGTGATGTGTGAAGTCTGGTCCGGGGCCCAACTCCACCCTGGAGCTGCATGCAACCATGCTGCTGTCCCCCTACGCTAGGCCTTTTGGAGGTGTGCTCCTGTCACCCTGTCTGGGGTCAGAGCTTGGTGCTGCTGCCACTGCCATGTCTTCAGGTCTGTGCTTGCTGTGAGGGTTCTGTTCCCATCTGCAGTGGATATCCTTAGTAGAGTAGAAGGACCCCTTCACTGTTTAAGTCATCTGCAGTTTGATCGTGAAACATTCCCGAGTTTCCTCAGGCAGGCAACCGTGCCTCTTTATTCCTCCAGCCTGTTTTATCTTGCTCCCAAGGCCCTCGTTCTCTCAGCCATGTGGATAGGGTGAATGCAAGTTCTCCAATGACAGGTAAGCCGGTGTCTTCAGTCAGAAGCCCCCCTTAGCGTTATTTCCTCTCCTGCAGACATCCCTGGCCCTCTTCCTCCCTAAGAAGGGACTGGGGCACAGGGGGAGCTTCCCTTTCCTGTGTCTGTCAGGGAGGGACCGGGAAGGCCCTGCTGTCTCCGGAAATTCTCTGTCCCCTGCAGCATCCTGAGGGTGGCTGTGTCTGCACAGGTGCCCCTGACATGTTCTGGCATTACCTGGAGTTGGGAGCATCATGATGGAACCAGTGGTTGTTGCCCATGCCTTTGTCCTCAAGGTCTTCACACTCAGGCTTGCCCTGGGGACAATTTCTCTGGCCAATATGTCCAAACATGTCCACCTGCCAAGTGAGCGGCTACTCTGGGCACAGTCTGTGTCCCCAGCTGTACTGCAGGGAACAAACCACTGTCTTCTCAGAGGCCCAACAGCCTTTGTGGGTTTTGGTCTCTGTGCCCCTCCTCACAGTGCACTCGGTCCTGAGCCTGGCCTTCTGTGCCCCTCTCTCTCCCCTTCCCCAGCTCCTTTCTGATGGGACCAGCCCTCCATCCCAGCCTTAGCCTCCCCCGCTCCCCCCCCTTTCCTAGCTTTGGGTGATAAAGACAGAATTGATGATTCAGAGTCAGGAAAAAGATCACCAAGATGGGGAAAGGCTTTAGAAAATATTCCAAATACATGTTTCTGTTGCTGCCCTCTTTGTCTTTATTCTCCACTTACTGAATCAAGGGTGTTCTCTTGATTTAGTGAGTGGCTGGAGGTCGCCCTCTTCCACCCCATGGTCACCCCACCCATCTGCCCTGTGCTCCTCCTCAGCACCAAGCCTCCCCGCCCCACCCCGCCCGGATGGTTAACCATGTGTTGAAAGTACAGGTCCAGTGAATCCTGGCAGATTCACCCTGTGGGTTGGTCTCAGAGTTCATCTGAGTTGAGAATATATACAACCACATGAGGAATTTATTATTAGATCTTCTAACAAAGTTACATATAAAAGGTCATTTTTGAAGTCCTCATAAAGGAAAGAGAATGCTTCTGATCACACTTAATTAAGCACATACATGATCTTCTTGGAAGGCAACTGTGCTAACCACTGTATCACCAATGCCCACTGAATCTTCTTGATTCAAGAGCCCGTAGGAGCAGAGAAGTACTAATTGATCATATAAATAAGTAGGGAAAACACTGTTTAAAGGTCCAAGAGGACAGATTATTTTAATACCGTGTCTCAGAATCAGTAGAATCACAATGACAGATGTGCCGGTTTCTCCCCATCTTGATCTAACCAGCGGTTCTTAACCCGTGGGTCGTGACCCCTTTGTAACAATGAAAATACATCCTGCATATCAGATATTTACATTACGATTCAAAACAGTAGCAAAATTACAGGTATGAAGTAGCAACGAAAATAATTTGATGGTTGGGGGTCACCACAACATGAGGAGAGTATTAAAGGGTCGCATAGGAAGGTTGAGAACCACTGCCTAACCAGAGAAAGCCACTCCTGAGGGGCTTGTTGCCGTATTATGGTCATACCGCTGGGGTGGGGGTGGGGGTTGGGGGGTCTGGCTGAGCCTTGGCATTAGAGCCATGGAATTCTTAGTTCTAATTCCTGCCCATTACATAGTAGCTCTATGAGCTTTGGCAAACCAATGTCTTGAAATCAATTCTCTGTGCCTCAATTTCCTCTTCCCCTTCTGGAGATCTTGTAAAGATGAACAGAGTTGGTACACAGAGCCTCTGGCTAGCTCTGTGTACTTCAGTGTGTGTCACATACAGATTCTCAATAAAAGTCAGCTGCCTTTCTCACCTCCTTTCAGCTGCTTCATTTATCTAAAAACAACATACCTTCTTGTCTTTAAAAAGAAATAGCTTTCCATGGATTTAGATTTCCCTTGCCCTATCAGTAAGCAAGGCTGATCGCGTCCGTGGGGATCAGAAATTTGCTTTCTGTTTTGAACTGTGCCCCCAGAACTGCAACTCTGCCAACAGGTGCTTTACTAAATAAACCACTTGCTGATGTGGGAGATGTTTTCTGCATCTGCATTCTGGAAACACTGGAGCCCACAGTACTGCAGACAATACAAAGCACTTGTGGCAAAAAGTGGCGATTTCCTTTCAATGTGCAGAATGGAGGTGGCTGCTCAGCCAGGGGCCACATTCCTCAGATGTCCCTCCAGGACCTTATCTGAGGGGTTGGGCCCCTGGTCTTCAATGGCGCTGTCAGAGCAGAGTGTTGACTGTCCCTTCTGACAGAGGCTGTGGGTAATGCAGGTGCCTCTTCACACTTCTTTCTTCTCTCACTTGACCTTTGGATGTTGATGTTTAGGTTGACTTTGGAGACCATATCTTATGATGGCGGAGTTTCTATCATAGCCAAAGGTAAATAGATTTCCTCTAACAATCTGCTGGGACTAATTAGCAACCCCTGAGATTCTAGACTCCAGCCCCACCCCTGCTGCTACTGGAAGGGATGAACCAAGCCTTATAGTGGGACCAGTGAGCGGGGAGAAGCGTCTGGTTCCAGGGAAACTGAGTTTGAGCAGATGCTCTGGATAAAATGGTGGGGGATAAAGGGTAGACTACTCAATTGGGAGTCTACTCAGAAGAAACCTCAAAATCTTGAGCTAAAGGGATTCTCTTGCCTCAGCCTCTGGAGTAGCTGGGACTACAGGAGCTCACCACAATGCTCAGCTATTTTTAGCTGATGGGGTCTTGCTCTTGCTCAGGCTGGTCTAGAATACCTGAGTTCCAGCAATCTACCTACCTCGGCCTCCCAGTCACTTTATTGTAAAACATTTAATTTGCAAGCAAATAATTTGGCATTGCAGTGTTGTTACATTAGTTCTAGAAGCTTTGGTGATGGGACCCTTTTGGAGTCATCAAGTGGAGAGCCACACCTACCTAGACAATGGAGTTTCCCTTGGACAGTAGATTATGTGTTTAACTTTTGGGCAGCCTTTTACTGCCCATAAGTTAACTTAGATTAACTTGGTTACTTGGGAAACAGTATTTAAAGGAGAGACTATGAAAAGTGTGCAGTTGTTTGTATAAAACTTCAACTTTACAACATGCTAACCTAAAAAAACTAAAAAACTGAATGAAAAGAAAGTCTATCAAATGACAGCTGAGTATTTAAGCCATTATCTTCTTAAAAGATCAACCCCTTAATGGTAAATGGAAGATGAGTAGAAAATTCTAAAATGCTCTGTTTGCCAGCGGGTGGCTTCCAATTCTTTTGTAACATTTGATATCTATAGCTTTAGTTCATGATAGTCAAGCTGCTTTCATAGAAGATAAGGAAGGGCTGGACCAAAAAGGCTGCCCATAAGTTAAGTGTCCAGGTCAGGCACCTCCGCTGTAATAAGCCCCTCATTTGCTTTTGGAAAATGTGAGTTCCTGTGGTAAACCAAGGAATGCCTGGTTCAAAGCACTTTCTAAATTAGAAAGCATTATATAAATATTAAGTTTTTTATAGTACAGTAATTTTGTCATTCTTCTTGGGATGTTTTTTAAGTCCTGAGAATGTAAAGCATTGGGTCCATCATGTTATAATACAAAAACTGTTTATCTGATATAACTCAATTTTATACATTTCCTTTCTACTTAAATACCCCAAACTGCCTCTTTTCTTAAACACACACACACAGCCTGAAGAGGCTACTTCTACTACTAACTAACCATCTAAAATGACTACCTTCAAAACAACCTAAGATTGCACAGCCACCAATTCCTTTCCATATTCACCAAGGAAAGGATATGCGTTTCTATTTTTTTGAAATAACACATGATGATTAACTACATAGTAACATCTGCAGAAAAATCACTGTTTAGCCTTGAGCTTAGCTTCTGGAGAATCGAAAGAAATAATTAAAATAGAGCAAGTGCTTTTTGGTAGAGGAAATGGGGCCCTGGGCACATAGCGGGAGCAGGTGTGGACAAGTTCACTGAATTTCACTTTTGGTGTTGGAGTTACCCCTTGCCAAGGGTGCCCCCCGCAGGGTTTGCTGCCCAGGCTGGCTGTAGGAGTAGTGAGATGCAGTCACTGCTGTTGTTGGAAATTACAAGTATTTTGAGGTGTTTGATCTTTTTATTTAAACAAAAAGATTCTTCTGTAGGCGGGAGACCAAATGTTGTGCAGCAGATGTAGCTGGGCCGGGCATGTTGATAGTGACTGACGTTGTTATAGTGGCATACCGTTTATTTTAGGTACATTACACATAGGAACATTTTATTTTCATTTTGAAGATGAAAAAATAGATTTAAACTGTTCATCGAAAGATGAGCTTTCTGAAACACAATATGTAAAATGCACCGAATATTCATTTTTATGTCTTCAGTTATTAAGAGTTTAACGTTGAGAAACATTGATATGCTTTCCAGCAGTGTAGATCTGCATTTTAGTCAATAGGTCAGAAAGTCTGCCCTGGTTGAGAAATGAAGCCCTGCTTTGTGTCTTCTGCCATCTTTGTGACCCTGAGAAAATACAATTTAGACTAAAGATAATTTGTATATGCTTCAGGGAAAAAGCAACCACACAAAAAAATTAAAGCAAAACAACAAAACCAAAACAAACCATGGCACAAACTCCAAGAAACTCGAAAGGTCTTGGTGAGGGACATTTACTTAATTTTTTTTGTGTGTGTGTGTGTGTGTTTTTTTGGCCGGGGCTGGGTTTGAACCCGCCACCTCCGGCATATGGGACTGGCGCCCTACTCCTTGAGCCACAGGCGCCGCCCACTTAATTTGTTATTTAATCCTAACAGTTTTGAAGCAAACATGCTGTAGAAATTGCACTTGCATAGCAAGAAGGGAAGCGGAAAAGAAAAACAAAATGTTTCATAACCCCAATTGTTTTTCTCCTGGAAGCAAATGAAAATCTTAAGTTTTTGATATAAATGTGGGTGGAACTGTTCTGAAAGACCCAAGGCTCTTGGGAAGGGGGTCAGCTCTTCACCTGCCTTCCTGAACCACAGCCTTCACACAGGTGAAATATTACCCTGACTTTCCACCGTCTGATCAGTTAGGTATGACTGAAATATTTGCCAATATATTTACTTTTGTTTCATGCTTTCATACAGTGTCTATCCAACAAGAACAAATTTTTAGATTTGGCGTGGAAGTCTGGGAGACTCTCCACAACAGCCGACATGCACAGGCAGCCCCAGGAGCTGGCCAGCTGACTTCCATTCACCGTCAGATGCACGTGGACGCACCTTTCTCCTCCCTGTTCTGTTCTTTATATTTTCTGTGACCCTATGTGTGTCCTCCCCACCCCCATCTTACTTTTCTTTTTCTTTTAAAATTACTTTAACAAATAGAAACTCTTTCCTTCTCCTTAGGAAGTGGACCAGGGAAAAGCTGCGCGGGGGGAAGTGGAAAGACCTTATCTTCCTTTCAGTTACCCCTTCTTTATCTCTCCTCTCTGAGGCCCTTTCATTCCCTGGAATGTGGAGCTATAGCATCTTTGATTTGAACACCGAGAGGGCAAAGTCATGCTTAAGGCAGGAAATTCCGATCTCATTTTCTCAGAGAGCATCTTCTGAGGGGTGCTGCATTGCCCTCCAGCTTCATTGGGGGGCTCAGAAAGTTGGCAGCTTCCCAGCCAAGCTCAGCAGCTCTTCTGCCTGGCAGCTTCCTCCTTCACAGCCTCGCAGCCAACCTGGGGGTGGTGGTGAAGGGGCCGGGGAAGGCATGCATCCGCAGGGAGGCCTCTGCGTCCTCTAAGGACACATTCTGAGGACTGTCGCCAGTAGGACTGAGCCCACTTGCCACGGACTTGCTATTACACACTTTGCTGAATTTTCTCTCTTTCCTGATACTCCTACGTACTTTCCCCGACCCTCTCCCTTGTGTTTCCTGGGTCACCTCATCTGTCCCCAAGTCCTTTGCTTAGTTAGGTTCTGCCCTAGGAAGAATCCAAATTGGGCTGGTCACTGCACTGAAAATCCCTAAAGATAGAGGGACTTGGAAACATTTCATTAAACCAACAATATCCACGTGGTTCTGGTACATATTCTGCATTTTAATGGGATTTCCTTTCTAAACAGGACATGTGATTAGGAAATTAGCTTTCTGACTAACTACAGATTAGCTTTCTGACTAACTACAAGTCTTCAGACATCATTTAATTTGATCCTTATTGGTTAGTAGTACAATTACTATTAACATAGTACTATTAACATAGTAATTGTACTACTAACCTCTCATAGTTAATAGTAATGCAATTACTATTAACATTTTACATATAAACAAATGCTGTCAGAGGATGAATAACTTATTAAAAGTCTCAGAGATCTGTAAAAAAAAAAAAACCTGTTTCATTTTACTATATGAACATATGTGTGAAATCCTATCCTATCAGTACATTTGTCCTTTACTGTGAAATTCATGGGATCAGAATTCTACTAATTTTAGTTTTACTTTCACCTGCGATCTTTACATTAGCTTTCTAGCTGAAGGCCTCAAAAATAATAAGTTGTTTCCTACTTTTCCCTGTGAAAAATATAAATGAACCATTTAATTTGGTAAATAGCAGCTATAGTCTGTGCCTATACCACAAAGCAATTGATAAAATCAAAAAGCAAATGATCTAATCCCCAGAAATAGCTCATTAACTGGGAAACCCTGTTATATGTTTGTGTGATTCTTTCTCTTGTTCCCAAAGCAGTCCCCAGGAGAAATGGTGATGGAGGTGGATAGGGTGGGAGTGGAGAGAAAAGATGAATTATGTTTAGCAAAAAGAAGCAAATCTTGGGGTGATTCATTTCAGATTGGAAGACTGTCATCTCACAAGAAAGCCTATTCTCATAAGACTACACAACCCACTCTGCAGTATATTAAAGGAAAAATTCCTCCAAGATAAACATTTCATCTTTGAATAAGGCATAAGACTTATCTTCCTGAAAAGACTCATTCGCCACGTCTGGAATTTCTAACGCTAAAGCCTCAAGTTAAAACTACAATGAAATTCTCGGTATGTTCCTAAACAATCAGGAGATAACATTTCACATGCAGCCAGGATAGACGTGTGTGTTGCTAGTATTTTGTCCATGACAGTGGACACATAATGGTGGAATTTATTGCCTACCCTTAAATACATATAAAACAAAATCCTTTACGTTTTTTATATACCTAAAGATGGCTTCAGAAACCTCTGAAAAGAAGTGCATAGAGTCATTATTGACAAAATTGCAAAAATAAAGACAAGTTATATTTCTAAACTTCCAGCATATTTAACTTCCTGGATTGAGTTAAGCCGTAATTTGGGTTTTGCAGTGAAGAATTATGATGCTAGCCACAGGAACATAAAAGTAAATATAAAATCCGCTAAAGAGAAAAATCTTAAATATCAATCTCCTTATTAAGCAGAGATGGTATCTTATACTTGATATCTTATTAATTTTTATTAAAAATCTTCCTAGGATAGATTTATCTTTATTGCTCATGGGTCTTGAAGGTTACCTGTACGATGTTCTCTGATTTCATATCAATATTATAATCATATCAGAACATTGGTACAATTTTTTTTGCCTGTTTGTTTTAGATGTTTCTTTGGGGTTAGCAATGTGGAGATGGTAATATACTGGGCCTTTGATTTCTTTCAGTTAGGAAAAAAACTATAGTGTGAAAGAGGTTTTCATTTCAGGGAAACATAAACAGGAAATAAGTGTTTTAATAGAAAATTTCCAGCCTCCTCTTCTTTTAATCCAGTCAGGAAATACTTTTAAAAATAGGACCAGATTTGATACATAAAGTTGTATGGGTGGAAGAGAACCAAACTGTTTAGCTAGAGACTTAAATGAAAGTCAGAATTGAGAAAATATTTTCCTCCAAACGAAGAAAGTAGAAGCTTTGCATTCACATTGATAACTAATTCAAAAATTAGTTGAAAACTTTTTTCTGATGTTTTCTTGAATTAACATTGCAGGGATAAGATGGTCTTTGGTAAATACAGAGTAGAATTATTTGGCAATTCAAGTTACACTGGTCAGATGAAAGTTAGAGTTAGTCTTTGAAAATGTTAACAATTCCTTTCTCCCAAGATTTTTTACTACCTGTTGAGACTCATATTTATTTGCTATAGCTGAACAGAAAAAAGGCTGAATAACAGAACTGTTTTCTTTCACTTGAAATATATTCACGAGATCCAGTTTCATTTCTAATATTACTCGACTTAAGCTTTGGAAAAATCCCACTTTCGTATTTGTAAAAGATAGGTTTTTCTCATAAAAAGAGGAAATTTAAATTTTTATCTTCTGAAAGGTAGAAAATCTTGGAACATCTGCCAGCATAAATACAAAAAATCTCCAGGGGCTTTTTTTTTGGGGGGGGGGATATATTTCAGACAACCTGCTAAGTAGGGAGTGAGCCTTTTATTTTAGCATATTCTAAATTTGATGTCTAATAGGAATCTCTGGAGAGACAAAGGTCATTATTTGTGATCTAACATTTGCATGATAATGACGACACCACCTTCCTATATTTGAGAATAGGCCACATTTGGTGTTCTAAAGCAACTTTGAGCTGGGAGTACTTATTTGAATTTCTATGCCAGCATTCACGATTAGCCATGTGAAGTTAGATAAGTGATTCAATTTTTCTGGATCTCCATTTCTTTATCTATTATGTGATGAGACTTTGTTCAGATCTTCACAGTGACTCTCACAGTCAATATTCCATCATGATTTTTTCGAATGTGGCCAAGCTGCCACTTACACAAAATGTGGGTATTGTTCTCAGCTTCTTTAGCATTTTTCAAAAGTAGATTTTGAATTCTATATTCAAATCAGATGTGAGAAGTATTTGCAATGATTTATCAGAGTTGCTCTTTTCCTCTTACTGACTAATCCCAGAGGAAAAGGAATTAGCATAAAGGATTCAAGTCACCCTGAACCTCAAATCTAAACAATAGCTTCAGAAAAAATTGTAGCAGTAGGAGCAGTTTGGAGGCAGAAAAAAAGATTATGGGCACTATAGAGGCAAAGTCAGAAATAAAAATTTCTTAAACAGACCTATGCACATTCACAAAGGGAAAGACTGGAAATTGTCTCTATGTTAAAACCAAAAACTATTGCATGACAAGAGACATGAGACAGACTTAGGACAAATTGGAAGATTTTTGCAACAAATATAATTAAATGCTTTAATACTATATGTGTGTGGGTATGCATAAATGATTTGTAGAAATACATGAATTTCTGTAGAAAAATGAGTATGACATATTTGAAACAAAATTTAAAAATGTAAGACGTGAAAATGGTCATTAAATGTATAAAAAATGTTCATCCTTTGATAATCAACTAATTGCAAATTCATTATTTCAGAGAAAATATCTGTCACCTATTAGATTGACAAATTTTAGGAAAAAATACTGTTAGGTAACACTGTGGCTGTGATGTAGAAAAACTCTTTTGGTAGAACTAGAAATTGATACACTATTTCTTAGCATTTAGACAAATATATCAAAGGAACTTAAAAGAGCATACATCTTGATCCAACAACTCTGTTTCTTAAGAATTTGTTCTCAGAATGAACTGGTGAAATACAAATGTGGAAATGACCCAAATATTGAAAATAATACTTAAATAAATTATGGTACATCTACAACAGAATTCCATGAAGCTCTTAAAAGTCATCATATGTGCATTTAATGAAATAAATCATTTAAATATATCATTAAGTTTTTAAAAGTTACTGATCATAGTGTAGGCATGACAGAATCTTTGATAAAAAGAAGAAGAAAAGAAATGGCCTCATATTTATTTGCTATAGCTGAATAGAAAAAAGTGTGAATGTCAAAAATCCAAAACGAGGTGACCGGTCATCTCTGAGCTTAGAGGTTTGGATTATTTGAATTTTTTCTTTCTTATGTATACCTGCATTCTCTCATTTTCTACAATAAATATACATTCTTTGTAAAATATAGAAAATAAATAAATAAAACATATACCATTTATCATTTTAATTTCATTTCTAATAACTTTCTTAGGCAAATAGTATTCCGTGCAATAAAACTTTTGTTCAAATCTTGGTGCCTCTCACGGGCGATATGCAATACTCTAGCATGGCTTTTCCAAACATGACAAAGCTCCTTACACAACCCAGGGGCAAAGGACTTTCATACACACAGTGATGTTTACTACAATGTTATTTAAACTAGAGAAAATATGAGAGAAATCCTAAATGTTCCATTGAGAAGTGGTTAAGTCAACCTTGGGAACTTCATACAAGGGGATAATTAATAATATAAGAAAATATTATTTCATAGAATAAGTGAAATATAGTCAGATCCTAAGTAGGATCAACAACAAACATTTACTCGTACAAAATGAGTAAAAAATTCTGGGTAAGTGTGCACACACACCTGCCAGCACCCTCTGAACACACACATTTGGGCAGGCCAGAAATATCCACAGTGTTCATGTCTGCTTAGTGGGAATTAGGAATGGTTTTGTCTATTTTATATATCTTTGCATTTTCTAAATTCTCCACTTTATACCTATCAAGCCAGATCACACTCAGTGTCCTCAGTTCCTGGCATAGGCTTCATGGTGTTAAGCACAAAAGCTACCGTATGGCCCACGTGGGCTGCAGGCGAATGACCTTCCTGTCCCTGCAGTGTCTGCGCTAACAACATGCTCTCCACACGCTCTTGTTCTGCTCCCACCTTCCCCTTCTCCTACTTAAGTCAGCAACACTGTATTTTCTTAAAAAATAAGTTTTTAGATACCTTTTTATGGGTGGTTAAGCAACTACTTCTTCACAATGATCCCTTTACAGGGACTACACGCTTCAGTCCTTCAGTGGGTGTCCTTAAGTGAAGAAGGGAACCTGCCGGGGCTCTCTGACCGATCCAGAGCTCTCTGAGGTCACAGGGACAAAAGGATGGAAACCTTTATGGTAAAGAGACTGAGTTAAAGCCTTCATTTCTTTGTTCATACTGTCTTTTATTTTTGTTGAAAAGAGGTTGACTTGTAGTTCCTTGATGATTAGTGAAGCTGAGTATCTTCAGGGGAATGCAAATCAAAACCATAAGGAGGTATCACTTCATGTCTGTGAGGAAGGCCATTATTTGAGAGAAAGGGAGAACGGTGTTGGTGAGAAGGGGGAGAAAGGGTAACCCTTGTTCATTGTTGGAGGGAAGGTAGTGACTGCAGAAGATTAGTAAGGATGCTCCTAAAAAAATTAAACATAGAACGGGAGTACAGCTTGAAGATAACATTAAATATTATATATTTATTCTTGTCTAAGTGTGTGATACTTTATTAGGATTATTCTCAAATAAACCTATAGGGCCTTGATGTCATCTTGGCGCTCTCTTTGGGGATGTGAAGACGGGCCAGCTGTGTGGATCTACAGCCGTTTGGCTCGTTGCTCCCTGAAGGACTCGCAAGGTCTTGCTTAGATAAAGGCCATGTGTAATGAAAAAGTTCTTATAATTCTGAACATACCAAATAGAAGCAGAAAGAAACATTTTCTGTTTAGTATTAAATGAAATACACAGCCCATATAATTGAGTAGATGGGATGTTCACCCCAACACAAGAAACGTTTCCACAACGGAGTATATCTTTGCTATTGGACATCTGGGTGATTTTTGTCTTTCATTGTTTGTATTTCCCAAATTAGCTGTTACATTTACTTTTCTAAAAAGGGAATAGGAAAAAGACTATATTTTGTCTCTTTCATTTCAAACTTTTTAGGAAATCATAAGAAAAAAGATTGTATTTTGTCTTTTCCATTCCAAACTTTTTCTCAAGTCAGAGAAAATGACTACTTTCTGCAAGATGATTTTCTTATTTAAATTGTCCTTGGAAGTGTATCTAAGTGGTTATTGTAATGGACTAGAATTCTCCTTTGGTGCAGGATGGTTTATTACATGAATCTTGTGTGTGTGTGTGTGTGTCGCTGTATTAGCGCACAAAGTATTTTTTTTTAACATGGCCTTTATTCTGGAAACTTCCCAGTAATAGTCTACCTAGAATTTCTCTCTTTTACCATTTGGTTTTGATTTTTCCTTCTGGTAGTGTTATGTAATCAATAGTCCCTCTTTGAAAGGATCTGTGGCTTCATAATTAATAATCTAGCTGCAGGCATGTAGAAGGCCACACATTTACTTGTCTTGTAGTATTACTTCTAATTTTGTTGTAAGTTATTTGGCCAATACTAAGTCCTGATACGACATTGTAAATTTGTAAAGGAGTGGCTTTACATGAGGTCCCGAGACCTTGCTGACCACTGCCCTCTCTTCCTGAGAATGGGTCTTCCTGCACGGGTCCACCTGTACTCTGGCCTTCTCTCTAAGCTGTCACCTGTCCAGATGTGCAGGACAGTGGACGCCACCGCGTTGTGCCTCCATCGCGGTTGCTGTGCTTGTTTGTCTCAGGACTTGTATTTTATGAACATTAAGCACACTTTTTGTCTGGACGGACTGGATATTTCAAAGCATGACATTTATCACTCCCCGCCCTGCAGTAGACTGAGACAGAGCGTGGATTGCCACTGAGAATACAGCACTGTGTGGGCCCAGGCCAGGCCCAGGAAAAACACCCTCCTTCACTCCCCAAGCTCATCTGGAGAGATAGAGAGCTGGCTTTAATAATGTATATATTTTTGTTCTGGTTAAAAGAGCATAATGTTTATTTAATATTTTTGAAGGTTGTGGAAATTTGAGATGGGAGAGAAAATTGCCATCAGTTATTTAGGAAAAGCTTTGCAAGGGGACTTGCCAAGGGCCTAGAGATCTCTAGTAGTAAGAGTGTTCCCCAAAGCCTGACACATGTCCTCCAGGCCACATCAGAAGAAAGAAGGCACGTGGTGAAGGAAAAGGAAAGAGAGATTTATTACTTTCCTGACAAATGAAGAAAAGGCGGAGTCCTGTCTCAAAGTACCATTTTCTTAAACATAAGCAGAATAAAGAGCTTTTAAAGAGGAGTTTTCATCTTCGGGCTGTCTTAACTGGTGTTGATGGTCTTGACCGATCCCATCTCTGGCAGACACAATCTTGGATGGAGGACCTTTATCCTTTCAGCTGTACCATCTCCTGAGGTCCAAAGAACAAAAGAGACTCCCCTAGTCCTTCCCCAAACTGGCCTGAGTCAGGGATGCAGGTTTTAGTTTTCAAAAGGAATGAGTGGGTTTTGTAAAAGACAGAAAACATTTTACTCCTTTTCAGGCTGTTCTCTCTGTTGCAGCATCATGCTTTGCATTTTCTTAATGCTTTACATTTCTCTAAGTTCTTTCAAACATATCATTTCATTTTCACTTTTATATCCACCTATGAGAGTCGTGGGTAGTTTTGGTTGACCTTATCTCTGGTGAAGCTGATCTCATGACCTCCAGACAATTCTGTTGAGCCATCACCTGTGGTTTAAGATACTAGAAAACAAACAGCAAAGAACACTTTCCTGCCCTTTTATCAGCCTTGGGCAGGAATGCAGGTTTCATCTTTTTATTTTCTACTTTTTTTGGATTTTTAAAATTTCAAATTAGTATGAGTTTAAAAATTTTTAAATTTGCACAGTGGAATTTGGAAGTGAGGGTACAAAGTTCTCACTTACAAGGCAAAGTTCAAGGTATAGAATAGCCCTTCAGTCAGGAAGTGTGATGAACTCCCTCACATTGTGCACATTAGGTGAGATCCCACCAATCACCTTCCACCTCCCACCAATTGCCTCCTCATCCTCGCCACCTCTTACTAGACTATATTTTTGTTTTCTTGTCTTGTGGGCACACAATTGTTTATATAGGGCTTCATATTAGGACTGAGTACCTTGGATTTTTTTTTTCAATTCTTGAGATACTTTACTAAGAAGAATGTGCTCCACCTCCATCCAGGTACTCACAAACAATGTAAAGTCTCCATCTTTTCTCATGGCTGAATAGGACTCCATGATATACACCCGCCACAGTTTGTTAATCCAATGGGTTGATGGGCATTTGGGTTGTTTCCACGACTTGGCAATTATGAATTGAGCTGCCGTAAACATTCTGGTGTAAATGTCTTTGTGGTAAATGAGTTTTGTTCTTCTGGGTAGATTCCTAATAATGGAATTATGGAATCAAATGGAAGGTTGACTTTTAGTTCTTTTAAGAATTCTCCAATTTCTTTCCATAAAAGTTGTATTAGTTTGCAATCCCACTAGCAATGTAGAAATGTTCCCTTCTCTCCACATCCACGCCAGCATCTGCAGATTTGCGACTGTGATGTGGGCTAATCTTACTGGGGTTAGGTGATATCTCAGAGGAGTTTTGATTTGCATTTCTCTGATGATTAAAGATGACAAGCCTTTTTTCATATGTTTCTTGGCCATTCATCTGTTGTCTTCAGAGAAGTTTTCAGTTTAAGTCTCTTGCCCACTTATAAATGGGGTTCTTTGCTCTTTTCTTGTGGATTAATTTGAGTTCTCTGTAGATTCTAGTTATCGGGCAAAAACATGCATTGGGGAAAAGAATCCCTATTTAATACATGGTGCTGGGAGAACTGGTTAGGCACATGTAGAAGTCTGAAACTGGACCCATACCTCTCATCACTGACAAAAATTGATTTTCACTAGATTAAAGATTTAAGTTTAAGTCACAAAACAATAAAAATTCTGGCTTGACACCTGTGGATCAAGCGGCTAAGGCGCCAGCCACATATACCTAAGCTGGCAGGTTTGAATCCAGCCCAGCCCACCAAACAATAATGACAACTACAACCAAAAAAAAAAAAAAAAAAAAAAATGGCCAGGTGTTGTGGTGGGCAGCTATAGTCCCAGCTACTTGGGAGGCATAGACAAGAGAATCGCTTGAGCCCAGGAGTTTGAGGTTGCTGTGAGCTATGATGCCACAGTACTCTACCCAGGGTGATAGCTTAAGGCTCTGTCTCAAAAAAAAAACACAAAAAACCAAAACAATAAAAATTCTAAAAGAGAGTGTGGGGAAAACACTTGAAATACAGGCCTGGCAAAAGATTTTATAAGGAAGATCCACCTGGCAATTGCAGAAACTCCAACAATAAATAAACAGGATTTGATCAAGCTAAAATGCTTCTTTCTGCACAGCTAAGGATTTCACACCCAAAGCAAACAGATAGCCTTCGGAATGGGAGAAGATTTTTGCATGTTATGAATCTGACAAAGGAATCCAGATTTTAATCCCTGCAAAAGGTGCAGGTTTTAAAGAGACAAATCTTAAAACATTTTGCCCTTTTTCAGGCCTTTACCTCTGTTACAGCATTGTCTGTTTGTTTCATGTTGTATCCCCAGTGCCTAGAACAGGTGACTGGAATATATTCAATTTCCCACAGATCTCTGTTGAATAAATAAATGAGAGGAAAATGTTAGCAGGTTTCACAGTCAGGACTAGCATCTCCCCTACCCTCCCCCCACAGACTACATTTTAGAATAAGAGATTAAATACCATTTAATGTTTTCTTTGAATGACAGATTAAATAAACAAATAAACAATAAAAGGTAATCAGAAATAATATTCTGGATCATCCAAATTTTAACTGAAAAATGTTCTGCCCTCTATGTCTAGACTTACTCATGCGTAGGGTGTGGTTACTAAAACTCCAAGTGCCTGCTTTATTACGTGAATTAAAATAAAATTTTAAGCCCTACCCAGCTTTCTGAATAGAGCCCTCTTGGCCAAAGAAACCCCAGAATACACTGAAATTGAGTTGCTAGCCATGAGAAGGGAGGCCAGACAGGCCTGTAATGCCTTCTTCCCTTCTTGGAGATGTCCTCAGTAACTCATTAACAGACCTAAGGCTATGCAAGACAGAACTTAAGTCACATCTATAGGCCCTCAATTTATATAACAAACCACTTGAGTCTGGGTATATAGCCAGTGGCTTAGTATCTAATTAACAGACTTCTTCATCTTAACTTAAAACATCAAGTTTAAACATTCCTAGTCTTAGACAAAGCTTCGTTTCTTTGACCAATTACAAATCAGAATCTTTAAACCCACCTATAACCTGCAATAGGTCCTGCTTTGAGAGGTCCCACTTTTAAGGGCCAAAGCAATCTACCCCTTTCTTGTACCGATTTAAGACTTTACACGTATTCCTATCTCATTATGATGTATAAAACCAGTCTGTAACCCAGCCACAGTGGTCCCCTTGCTTAAGGCTTCTTGGGCATGGCTCCAGGCTGTGGTTCTCAAACTTGCATCTGAATAAACCTGTTATTGTTTTATAAACTTTAGGGTCTTTTCCATTGACCACTGAAACCTGTTGACATCCATAGATTTAGTGATAGTAAGGGGGGTTTATAGATACCAAAGGGGAGTAAATATTTGGTAGCTGAGGCAGATATGGTTATGAGTCTCTATCTTCTTACCTACCCACCTTTGAAAACAGATCAGTGATCAAACAAGCAAAAAAGTTTGTGGAATCTGAATGGACTAGTGCTCTAGATCATCTCTACCTGATCATTGCTAATATATCACTTTATTTGCACTGTAAAACTTAATGAGCAGATATTTTGACAAATAAAATCCAATGTTACAAAACTTAAATACCATTTAAGTTTAAAAATAAAAAAAGCTTTATATCTTTCCATTTGTCTTAGAAGAAATGATGACTAATGTATTCTGAATAAGTAAGTAGGAAATTGTCTTTCCTGTGGAAATAAAGAACCCTGAAGAGTGTCTGAATTCTGAATTGACAAGACCTTGTTATCAGTGGAATTCATTTGCAGAGCTTTGGCTAAGCAGAACTCAGCAGGAAGCCAAGAATTGATTGAGCTATCAGAGCAGAAGAACCAGTTTGGTGATAGATGTCTGGAGACAGTGACTGGCCCTTCTCAAAAAGCAGCCCTAAAATATCCTTAAATCTCCTGTTGCATAAAAGATGAGAGAACTGATTTTTTTAAATGTGAGAAAAAAAACAATGAATGCTGTAGTGAGTGGATATGGAATATTTCTCCATATCTCAGAGCCAACCACTATTAAGGTTATGAGAGTTCCTTGTCCCTGAGATGAAGGGGCGAGGGTGTCTTGAAGCTGGATCTCTGTTTCCCACTGGTGCTTATAGGTCTTTTGATCATCCTGACAAGTATTAAAAGTGAACGCTCTTTTGTGACTCTAATAACAAATTTTTGTAAAACTCATTAAAAAATCCATTTCTGGCTGAAATAAAGGGAAATGGTAATGGTAAACTGTTTTCAGTTTGGTAAACAATGGTAAATCGTTTTCATGTTTTGTGGCATTAAGTAATTTAATATGTCATGCATAAAATGTTTTATTTTTATTTCTTTTCTCTTCATTAAGAAGAACTTTTTAGGGCAGTATCAATAAAAGTTATCTCCAAAATAAATACTTCTTTCTGGTTTAGTCAGCTATAAATTTATAACTGATTTAAAATAAAAGGTGTTCATTCTCAATAATTACTTCAATTAATGACAAAGGGAAATTATTCTGATTCTGGATACAAGCCAGAAGAAGAAGCCACCCCTTCTCTCCCTAATTGTCTTTTAAATAGAACATTATTTATCAGTGGAAAGGACAAAATATATGATATCTGGACCTAAATATTTTCTTCTGTAGAGTACTTTAATCCTTTACAAGATAGCATGTAAATTAGGAATTGCTAAACAGTATGTATATATTCCTCAATAAATGGGCTTGCATGTGTACATAGCGTTCGCACGTATGTGAATAAGACTTGGCTATAACTGGATTCAGGGCTTCTTTATATACATCCTATTATTTTTCAGTAGTATTACATTCATACTTTATTTAAAATATCATATTTAGTAATTTTCTGCCACTTATTCCTTCAAAATCTACCCAGTCTTCATAGTTTTCTTGAGATCTTACATATTAGTTATTTATTCCTGCCTCTTAAATTACTCCAAAATTTAATGGCTTAAAAACAACAAACTTAAAAAAAAAATCTCATACAGTTTCTTCTATTTAGGAATTGCAGAGCAATACATGTCAGTGGCTCTGGCTCAGGGTTTCTATGAAGTTACAGGCCAGATTGCTGGCCAGAGCTCCTGTCATCTGCAAGCTCAGCTGAGCAGGAGGATGGTTTCCAGGAGAGGTCACCCAGATGACTGCTGGCCAAAATCCTCAGTTCCTCACTGGCTGTTGTTTGGGGCCTCAGTTTCCTGCCATCAGGGTTTCCCCATAGGACTTCTCAGAGCAGGACATCTAATTTCTCCCAGAGTGGGTGACCTGAGAGAACGAGCACGTGAAGAAAATGTTGCTTTGCCTTTTATGACCCAGGCTTTGCAATCTCACATTGTCTCATGAATAATATTCTATTCCTTAGAAGTGAGCAACTCAGTCCAACTGCACTTAATGGTGAAGAATCAAACCCTGCCACTGGAGGGTAAGAATATAAAAGAAAATCGTGAACTTTTTTTAACACCATCATATCTTCTAAGATTTTTTTTTCTAGTCACACAACAACCACAACCCAGAATCTCTTTCTTCCACTCAACATAAATCACACGCTGTACTTTCTAAAATAAAGTTATTGTGTTCTGGAGTGTCGAAATAAAACTTGAAATTCACTACTGGAGATTAAATAAAAGAAATTGCACTCAACATCTACTTTTTTCTCCTGCTTTATACCTATTAAAGTTAGAAATACTAAATTAAAAAGGAAAGCACACCTATGGTGCTAGAAAAGAAGAAAAAGTTTTATAAGTGGACCGGTAGTTAGGAGAAAAGTTTGGAAGCTAGAAAACAGGCAGCAAAGCATTCAAAGATCTGAATGAAGCATGGCCCCCCAATGGGCTGGATACCACTGCAAACCACCCCTTGTGCCCTAATTCATGAAAGGTCTTCAGAGCAAAGGACCTAAACTTCCCAGGGAAACACAGCCTAGTGAACTGTACTAATCAGTCTTTTTTCCCATATTATAAAAATACAACCAAATAGTATGAGGTATTTTGGAAAGTCAGTATGACATTTAAAAACAAAAGCGAAGAAATAGAATTTATTCTGGGGAGAAAAGACATTTTTTTGTTTTTTTGGCTGTAAAACTATCACAGTACATGAATACCCATTATTTCGTATACTGTGCTAAGTGCTTTCCATTCATTTGCTTGTTTTAATCCTCACAACAACCCTATGAGGTAGGTATTATAAAATGGTAATATAGGTATTATATTAGGTAATATAGGTAATGTAGGTATTATTAAATGGTATTAGGAAACAGGCTCAGAAAATTAGCTTACTCGCTCAAGGTCACACAGGTAGAGTGTGGTAGAGCTGGGATTTGTCTGTTGCTGAAAGCCCATGTTCTTTTTATCATCTAAGTGGTCCTTGAGAAAAAGGTATTTTACTGCTCAGCCTGGGAGTGGAGGTTGTCAGCCACACTCACTGCTGGTAGGGATGCACTGAAGCTGCCTTGGTGTTGGTTTTCATCCACTTGGCGTTTTCCCTGCTGACCTGCTTGGGCCATCTGCACCCCACCGAGCACTGGCTGCTGCTGGCTCGGCACTCCCTCCATCTGCACCTCTGAAATCCTGAGGCTCCTGCAAGGATTGTCCCAGCTCCTGGCTGGCCAGGACCACTGCTGCCTGAAGGCCTCCAATTAGACAGCCCCTTCCCAAAGGCAACAGCTGCCACCAAGGCATTGGTGTGGGCAGGGTTAAAGGTCAGCATATTGGGCCAGAGACCTCCACTCTCGGATGCTCATTCCTCTTTTTTGATTTTCTCCAGGAGATTTGAACACATCTTGTTCTAGTTCTGGATCTGCCTCTGAGCTGCAGCCTCACCAGGGTGGACAGCGTCTCTTGTCAGTTGCTCTTCAACCTCAGGGTCAGGCTCGGTTCCCGAATGGTCAGGGACCACCTCAAGGCTAAAAATGGGCATCTGTCCTTCAGTCTGCCACATGAGATCCTCATCTCGGTCTGGGGACAACACCGGAGGGATGATGACCTGGTTATGGAACAGTGGTGTCTTCTTTTTTTTTTTTTTGAGACAGTGCCTCAAGCTGTCGCCCTGGGTAGAGTGCTGTGGCATCACAGCTCACAGCAACCTCCAACTCCTGGGCTCAAGTGATTCTCCTGCCTCCACTCCCCAAGTAGCTGGGATTGCAGGTGCCCTCCACAACACCTGGCCATTTTTTTGGTTGCAGCCATCATTGTTGTTTGGTGGGCCAGGGCTGGATTCGAACCCTCCAGCTCAGGTGTATGTGGCTGGCACTTTAGCTGCTTGAGCCACAGGCGCAGAGCCAGCTTCATTTGAGACCTTGTTCAGAGTGTTCAGCTGCTCCGAGAGCAAGATGAAGCTGTCGGGGACAGAGGGCCAGGTGAGCCTGTCATACTCGTTCTCCAACTTCCAAAAGAAACTCCCCCGTGAGACCTTCAGATCAGCACGTGACTCAGCAGTGCATCTAAGGATGCCCCAAGCTGCCTCTCCTCCCCCTGCACTGCAGGGAATGTAGCAGCCACATGGGCCAGAGACGATTTTTCATTCTTGGAGGATTTTCATTTTCCTACCCATTCAGTGACATATTTCATTCAGTATTATTAGCTTTGTAGTAGGAAGTTATTCAGAGTATCTCTTTCACTCTCCTGCCAGAAATGGAAGTATAAAGACTTTTGAAAATGTAAACTAAATCTAACCCATCTTAAAATTTGTAATGAATTAGTATCATCTATTGCCTCTGAGGTTTCTATTGAGAGATGAATCCAGGACCAAAGAGAAGATATGTAAAAAACTACTTTAAAATGTACCAAATGGACTGACCAAAGTAGTTAGTTTCTAAAATCTAAGCCAAGACAAATTGATTGGCTGGTCAAAGCTGCAATCAGACTTGCAAGGAGCTCATGTATATTAAAAAGACTTCTGGTTGCCAGCCTCTCTAGCTCATCTAGGCTTCCATTGAAGTATTACTAAAAATTCACAATCATCTTACATCTTATACTGAGGAATCCAGAGAAGTAATTCTCAGATAAAGCCCAAGTTGGTTTTGCCTTTAATTTTGGAAATGGAGACGTAAGTTTCTGTTTAAAGAATGCCACATGTGGACTGGCGCAGTGGCTCACACTTGTAATCTTAGAGCTCTGGGAGGCAGAGGACAGAGGATTCCTTGAACTCAGGAGTTTGAGAATTGCTGAGCAAAAGCAAGACCCCCATCTTTACCAAAAATAGACAAACTAGCCAAGCGTTGTGGCAGCTAGATACTCAGGAGTTCTGAGGCAGGAGGATCACTTGAACCCTGAAGTTTAAGGTTGTTGTGAACTAGGCTGAGGCCACTGCACTATAGCCTGGGCAACAGAGTGATATACTATCTCAACAACAACAACAACAATAACAACATGACTGGTCCAGTGATAAGGAATTGGTTAGTTTTAATTGGCAACTGCCTCGTGGAAGAGTCATTACCCACAATTTCTTGCCAAAAGAACTAAATGAGTCTGGAAAGGTATTATTTGAAATCTATCAAGTTGTACAATTTCAGTAATGGTGTCTGGTATTTTAAATTGAAGGATCTAAAAAAATACTTTTATTATGGCTTCAAAGGGTATATAACTTCTCAGGAAACCTCAGAAAAAACAGCTCAGAGTGTGTGCCTTCCCCAGGAAGGAAGGAAGGCAGAGAGAGAGGGAAAAGGGAAGGGATAGAATAAAAAGTTTAGTAGACCGTTGTCAGTTTCCGAAAATGTAACCAAAAGAGAATACACTTTTAGTCAAAGAGAAAAATGTTCTAGTTTTATGAAAATTATCATTTCATTTTCTTTGTTTGGATCTTTTTTCTTTTAACTTTTTTTAAAGCAAGATATTTATATGATCAGGGCTAGTTCCTAATAATTCATCAATACAATGAGATGACTGGTAAGCACTTCTTTGTCAACATAAAACCCAGAAATATGGCCTTAGAATTGAAGCCATAAAAATTTTATGCATTTGTTTAGTGCTTGCTTTTAAATATATAGTATATTTCATCCTCTTTTTTCTTACATAATGTGAGTCAGTGCTGTGAGGTAAAAGAGGTCTTTATTAAAAGGATATTTTGTCTAGAATTGTGGTTCCTTCTTACAGTTGTCAGGCCACATCATAATATTGTATTTAATTCTGCATACTATCTTTTGAGGAGAGAGTTAATAAACTGGGAAATATCTGGAGTAGAAGATACTCAGCAGGTTTCACAAATTATCTTATAAAAGAAAAAGTTGAAAGAACTAGGGTTGCCTCAATTACAATAGAAAAGAAGTTTATAGCTATTTTTAGTTGGTTAAACACTTTTATGTGTTTATTTATTTATTTATTGGTATATTTGTGGGTGTAGTTGAAGGATGTAAAGAGTATTTTGAGTAAAAAAGTAACTAGAACTAATGTGCATAGCTGCAGAGGGCAAAATAGGGAACAAAAGGGTAGTAGATTTGGACTAAAGGTAAAAAAATAATTATTTAAGAATTGGACTAATGCCACGGTGGAGATTCTTTGTGCAACCCTTGGTCCCCAACATTCAAATCTGTCAGAAATGCTACCGAAGGAGTTTTCTCAGTCTCAAAAAGAAAAAAAGAAAAAAAGAAAATTGGGTAACATGATTCCATGGGTTCTTTAAAACCCACTTTAGTGGTGTAGAGAAAATATAAGGAAGGAGAAGTAGAAAGACCAGGGACAACAAGTGGCTTCTTATAAAAATACAATAAAAGTATCCATATTAGGACTCTCATCTGTCAAGTTAAAGATATGATTTAAAGCTAAAAAACAAACCAAAAACTGAGAACATTTGATTGCTATTAAGGAAGATTTTATTGTGCATGTTACCCTTCGATTCACATTTTAAAAAACTGAAGCAACATCCAGTTTTATAGAAAGAAAAACAACAAAAGAATGACTGCCACGATGCTGCGACGTAGCTCTGGGATGAAGGGCTGCCACGTGCAGGCTGCACCCACTCCATCACACACACTCAGGGGAGGCTCATCTTCCTAAAGCTGAGCCCCGCTGGAGTCATGTCCTACCCAGAACCCACCCATGTCTCTGGAATTCATACCATCGAAGCTCAAATTTCATGTCCTCCAGGATCTGACACCAACTACTACTCAGATCCACTTTATGTACCAGCCAGCTGCCCTGTATCTTCCAAATTCCATGGATATTGAAAGGTAGGATTAGGCTAGTGCCTTGGCATAGCTTTCTTTCTCATCTGCAATGGCCACCTCTGACCTGCTCTGTGACACCTAGCTCAAAGCTCTTATACCTCAGATAGAAATAATCTCCTCTCCTGAACATTAGCATTTTATATCTTTTGAATGTTGTTTTAATTATTTACACTTAAGTGATGTGAATACATGTCTCTAGTTCACCTCCTAAACTTCTACAAACCAGAACCAGGCATTATGATTCCCTGCAGGGCCCTCTGTATGGGAGCTTTCTGGATGCCTGTGAAATGAATGACTTAATGAATGGATGTTTTGCTATACCCAATTATTACCAGAAATGTCATTTGGTCCCAAGACATTCCAGCCTGCTGTACCGTTCAGGCAGGGCTGAGACCTAGATCCTAGCAAGGAAAGACAGCACCTGCTCTGAGAAAATTTCAGAGCTGCCCAAACCCAGCCTTGATCCTCCAGGTGGAGTTCTCTTTATCCCTCTCTTTTCTCTATATTACATTTGTAGTTCCCAGGAAGCTGGGCATCGGGTATCCACATTGAACATTAAATCTTACAAGCATTTTTTCCTTCAAATTTCTCAGTGAGTCATTGAGTGACTCTTTAGCCTTTCCCACCTACGCTCACCACCATCCACAGCACCCTTTCCTAATTGTCCATTTTTATTCTCCCATTTCCTGTTTCTCAGTTTCCTTTTCCTCTCTCTGGTTGATGTCTTTAATTGATACTTTTCCCAACATGTATTGTTCAGTTTACTCTATTTTGGTAGCTCTTAATTTCTCCCATCTTATCAAAACTTCCCCTATGAAGAAGCCAATCTTTTAAGCCAGTGGTTCTCAACCTTCCTAATGCCGTGACCCTTTCATATAATTCCTCATGTTGTGGTGACCCCCAACCATAAAATTGTTTTCATTGCTACTTCATAACTGTAATTTTGCTACTGTTATTAATTGTAATGTAAATATCTGATATGCAGGATGGTCTTTGGCGACCCTTGTGAAAGGGTCATTTGACCCCCAAAGAAGTTGTGACCCACAAGTTGAGAACCGCTGTTTTAAGCAAACATATTGGAATGATCTCAGTGATTCTTCTCTCCTAAGTCTTTATCAGTAGACCCAACAGACTTCAATGAACATAATTTTATAAAGAAAAAAGGCACAGAGTAATTTTTGGTGAGATATTAATGATGGTATGTTCTTATTAGTTTTTCATTACATCCTTTCTGTCACAATCCATAAGTTATTTTTGTATGAAAATGATAGATTGGGTCTCTGACACAATCACATGTTGCTATCCCATACAAAATTTTTATAGGATAAACAAAAATATTTTTAAATAGATTCAGATTTCTCCCTTGCAAATTGTGTTTTGAAAATGAAACAATATATGTTATATATTAAAAAAAATGTGAGCCTTAAATTATAAGATCAAACACTGGAGATTTCCATCTCCTTTTTTCATTACCTATTTTCAAAGTTATTCCTATAGTAGAGTCAACTGAATTCTAGTCACTTACTAGCTGATTCCAAAGGAGAGTTGAGGGTGACCCTCATGCAATGGACATTTTATTTCAAAGCTGGATGGGTTGGAGGACACATCTGGCATGTCCCCCATGTGCCCTGTCCAGATGCAGATTTGCACATGGGACTGAGAAGCATATAAAGAGAACACTCACAATAAAGAAGCAAGTCAGGCTCCATCAGCCTAAGCCTATTTAAAACGTTTTCCATCATTGGAGAGGAGGAGAGAGAACTTCTGAATTTGGATGGTGTCTGTCAGCTGGATTTATCTTCCAAACTTCAGAGAACTGGATCTTATGGAAAAGAAACTCATCAGAACATTTTCAGGGGATTTCTACAGCAGCACTTCTCCATCCACACCGTCAAAGACATGCCACGATCTTCTAAGCACCCTAGGTCCTGTACTTGGCAATAGCTGGGCCCAGTAGGAGGACCATGGAGTCCTAAGGAGCACCCTCAGTGTCAGAGGCCATAGATATTTTGTGCAATACATTAGAAACACGAGGGTGGCACTTTGCATGAATTTGAGGTCATGTTGGCAGACAGGATGAGAACCAAGACATTAGTCACTATTCTTAATGGGACCTCATCTGTGCCTACTGTCTGGTGAAGGATGGGGATACTGAAGTTCCACACAGTACTTATTATCTGCAATCTAGCCAGCACACCGAGACAACACAGAGAAGAATAACATGCACACACAGGTACATGACGCCCAGATTATTAAGTCTTGTGCTTTTGTGACTGCCCATCTCATCTTCCAGACCATCTTTGATAATCATTAAACCACTTATGTAAAAAGTTAGAGACTGAAAGAGTATGTGGCTTAGTCTTCCCCAGAGCCTCTGCTCCTTAAAATGCATATACCTTCTGAAACTGCTTTGCTGCCTGGGTAGACGTAGAATAATGCCTTTCTTTTACAAGTGCAGCATAGTATAAATAATTCAACACTAAAACCTAATGTACTTTTAACAGTGTCATTATTCTGTATTCAATATCACCACTAAACCTGCTAGCAGGGGGTAGAATTTACAGCTGTACTTTCTTACAAGCACTGCTTTAGGTAATATCAAAGAGCCATTGCTGACAGCTGGATGGAATCTATTTTACCAAGAGGCTTTTGGGGGGTAGCCCAGGGCCCGAGACACACACTTACACATGAGGGGCCAAGTGTCTTCGGTTATTGCTGTTATTAGGATTGAGCAAGAGTCATGTTCTCAGTCTAGCTTCTGACAATGGTTCTCTCTGGGCCTTCTGTAAAGAGCCAATTGGTGCTAATAGCTTAGAAAAGGTATAAACATTTCCGAGAATTGCATTTTTGGTTCTGAAGTACGTTTTGCACTGTCTCATCATCCATCAGTGTTTGTGACCCAGATGGGACTGTGACAGTCAGTTACAGCCAAAACATGACTAAGAGAGGCAGCCATTAACTTAGAGGTGCTTCTTCAACTAAACTGTGCACAGAGACAGCTGAGGGGGTCTTGCTAACGTGAAGATTCTGGCTTAGTAGTCTGAGGTGGGGCCCAGGAATCTGCCTTCCTAAAGAACTCTACGTGGTGGTTCAAAGATAGCAATTCCAGTAGCCAGGGTCTAAGACGGTACCTTGCTTGCAAAACCAAGAAGCTTGGGGGAGTGGCTCTGCATTAAAACAAGCTACAGAAAAGTTTTGAGTTGAAAAATAACATGATCAATTCAATATTTCAGGGAGATGAGGGTCTGTACCCTCAACAGTGAAGGGTTGTGATTGATATAACAGAAACAAAAGGTATTTGAAAATATCTGTCCTACAAGGAGATTTCTACCTTGTAAAGAGCAAAAGAGAGTAGGCGTTGATCTTTTATTGTAACCCCAATGTACCACCTGCCTATTGGCTCGCATACCATCAAACACACTCTCATCCTCAAATTTCACAGCCATGATTCTGAGATTCCAGAAGAAGTCCCATGATTCCAGAGAAGTCCCCTATGTCGCAAGTATTCAGGAGCTGGTTTTGGGGTGTTCTGTTCTAGTTTCCTTGCTGATTGATGTCTACTTAAAGCAAAGTGATTTGGGGTCACGCATCATCCCTCCCAGTGCCCCCTGGGACTTACCGCTCTCCTCACTGGCTTGGCTTCTCATAGTCCCAGACCTGCAGGATGCTGGGTGCAAAGGTCGGGACATGCTGTTGAAAGGAACCCTTATTCTTCAATGCTGAGGTTTTCTTTTATGGGAGGAACATCCATTCATGTAACACAGCTATTCTCTTCCCACCTGTCCCTCCAGCCATCTTACTGTCCCACTGGGGAGGAGGCATGACTTAACTGGATTCACAGGTTTAGTAGGAAAAGTCTAGTATGTGACCTAGCTTTCTTTTTCCCCTTTTCTTTATGACAGTGGTTTTCAAACGGTGGCTTTTGAAACAGCACATCAGCACCACCCAGGACTAGTCAACACAAATTATTGGGCCTACCCAGACCCACAGAAGCAGAAACTGGGTGTGTGCTGGGGAGTAAGGTCCAATTGTGTGATTTAAACACAGGGTGGATTCTAGGACAGTGGTTCTCAAATATTAGAGGGCATCAGAGTCCCTCTCACAGTTTTTGATTCTAGAGAAAATCCTGCAGTTTTTTATGAAATGTGCATTCTCCAGGACCCTTAGAGGTAAAGTGTTGCTTTCATTGGGCTTCAAGTTATATAAGAGTGATACCTACTTACTCTTCCTATGGCTAACAGATATATGCATTCCTTCCCAAAATAAAAATTTTAAACCAAAATAATGCAACATATAAACATCTACTCACAAAAAATAAGAAAACACAATTTGTGAGAAAAATGAAATAGCTGTTAAGGAGTAAGGTCAGTTTTTCTGACCCACCTGGAATTTGTTAAGTAGGAAGGAAAGGGCTGCTCATTTTGAAAAATAACAAAGAACTTAGCACTTCTTTATAGGAAGGAATTTTTATGGGTAACATTAAGTTTAAGTGCATGGCCTTGAAAAGACTCTGATTTCTGAATTTACTCTTTAGCTCCTCAATCAGCTGTGATTCTTTATTTACTGCAGAAGAAACTACATTCCAAACAGGGTCCACTGGGGAGACAATGATAGAAATATATGTAGCAGGGCCATACTTGTGTAGTATGTGTGGGAGAGATGGTGCTTTCACAGCAAATAAACCTCCAGAAAATATTTAATTCACTCATTCAGACATGTTTCCATTAAAGAATTTGAGAGACTTTCTTGAACTACCTATTATGTGCTAAGCTCTGAGGTTATAAACATGATTTATAAGAAATTCATCTATTATGTAAACGCATTTGGCAATCTTTTTATTAGTAACACCACGCTTAGGATTGACAAAATGCTTTTACATGGTGTATCTCATTCAGTTTTCCCAAGAACTTTGTGAGACAGATGTCTGTCCACTTTTTATGGATGAGGAAACTGAATGAGAGTTAGGCCAAAAGGGCAACCGAAGGCCTTCTGTCCCAGAGTCCTATTCTCAGCACCCACTTCCATTGTTCTGCCAGTGGCGACCTGTCCTGGCTCCTCACACAGGGTGACCCAGCTCCATCTCCTCACACATGGTGGCCCAGCTCACATCACCTGTGGATGTGAACGTATTTGATCAAAGGGTAATTAAGTTCAGCACCTTGAAATGAGATCACTCTGGATAATCTAGGTGCCCTCTGAACCAACGACAAACATCCTTATTAGAAGAGAAGACAGAGGGCACTGCCTGTGGCTCACTGGGTAGGGCGTCGGCCCCATATACCGAGGGTGGTGGGTTCAAACCCAGCCCCAGTCAAACTGCAACAAAAAAATAGCTGGGTGCTGTGGCGGATGCCTATAGTCCCAGCTACTTGGGGGGCTGAGGCAAGAGAATCACTTAAGCCCAAGTGCTGAAGTTTGCTGTGAGCTGTGACACCACAGCACTCTATCAAGGGCAACAGAGTGAGACTCTGTCTCTAAAAGAAAGAGAGAGACAGAGAGAGAGAGAAGACAGAGAAAATGGCCCTGTGAAAGAGGAGGCAGAGAGTGGGTGATGCTGTCACAAGTCAAGGAACACCGAGAGCTGCCAGCAGCTGGAAGGGGCATAGAGGACCCTCCACTGCACCCCTGAGCATCTGGAGAGAGTTAGCAATGTAACACCTTTATTTCTGACTTCCAACCCCCAGAATAGCAAGAAGATAAATTCATTACTGCTGTGGAGGACTCTGAGTTTGTGGTAATTTGTTGTGGCAGGCTTAGGAAATGCGTGCAGCAACTATCAATTCCTTTTTGGAATTTCTTTACTTGATAACTCTTAAGTGTTTGTCATCTTTCTTTAGTTCTTAATCTTCTGATAGCAAGGACTCTGTTTTCAGCTGGAACCTACTCTGTTAAAATGCTTGCCAGGGAAGCGTCCTTGAAAAAGAGATTGAAATAATGAAATAAATTTCTGTGTTTTTAATGTCTATACAATCAATCCCAAAAACATGAAAAAGAGAAAGAGGAGAAAAGTCCTATTTGGTTCTTCAACATAACTTTACATTTGTAATTGATTTTATTCTAAATTAACTTTAAAGGTGATTCTCGATTCCTCTAGCCACATGATGCTGTTTCCTTCTAGGAGGAAAATGTATGAAGGCTGCAGAACCACATCGCTGCCCAACACAGAATGTCCCCGTGATGGTTACACCCCAAGGAGCATTACCTCCTCCTAAAAGGTTCCGGCCACTTCGTCCAGTGGCCCTGTGCACTTCGTCCAGTGGCCCCTGTGCACTTCATCCAGTGGCCCTGTGCACTTCGTCCAGTGGCCCCTATGCACTTCGTCCAGTGACCCCTGTGCACTTCGTCCAGTGGCCTCTGTGCACTTCGTCCAGTGGCCCCTATGCACTTCGTCCAGTGGCCCTATGCACTTCGTCCAGTGACCCCTGTGCACTTCGTCCAGTGGCCTCTGTGCACTTCGTCCAGTGGCCCTATGCACTTCGTCCAGTGGCCCCTATGCACTTCGTCCAGTGGCCCTGTGCACTTCATCCAGTGGCCCCTATGCACTTCGTCCAGTGGCCCTGTGCACTTCGTCCAGTGGCCCCTGTGCACTTCGTCCAGTGGCCCTATACACTTTGTCCAGTGGCCCCTATGCCTGTTTTCAAAATCTTGAATCATGGTGCTCCCTTTCAGGAATGTTTGCTGAGGAAGAAAGATGGGTGCAAAGTCTCCCAGGGGATCATAGTTGCAGACAATTATTTTCATAATTGTCTTTTATTTACTCACTATAAAGTTAAAGAGCAGCAAAATCGATTGATTTTTTTCTACATAGCTTATACACAGTATACTCCATTATATAACTAAAAATTTATTATGATGACTGGACTCAGGTTGATATTTTAATTGCTTCTTTAGCTAGCCAACTTTAGAAGTACGCATTGGGGATTTAAAACCTAAAAGCAAGTTTACAGCTGCCTATAACCCTTTCCTCACGCTGCTCATACATGCTGGTCACTGAACTTCTGAGCCAGATTTGCTGGCATGGAGACAGAAACTTGCAATGATTGGATGGTCCTTGCTCTTTAGAACTGGAGGAAAATATATGTATATCACAAAGGAGAAGCTTTACTATTGCTTATAGCAAAATGTTTTAAGACAGAGCAAAAATAAAAAATGGACAGAGTATGCAGAAACTTTAAAATAGAATGACATGTAGTCTAAACAATCTGAGGGTGGTTTCTTGAAAGCTCATGTAGGTGAAATTTTGCTTGAAATAGAACTGGAAATAGGACTCAAGTGAATGTTTTCAAACAGTCCATGTAGCTGGTGGAATTTCCTTAGGGCTTTATATGGATGTTTGCTTTTGAGGTGTTTCAGACAGTTATCCCACCTAATTTTTCTTACACTTTTAGGAAATTCAGAAATTTCTTGAGTCTGGCTAAAGAAAAAATATAGAAAAATTTTGCTGTTTTATCTTTGCCTGAAACTTTTTAATCAGAGCCACTTAGCTAGGCATAAATTCTGAATAGTTCCTCTCATAAGGATTGTCAGGGCTGCATTTTAACCAAGATGATAATGAGTCATGATCTCTTTCTGTCATCTCAAGTTAATGAGACCTTTCTTAGTCAGCTCTCTTTTAAGTGCCCTCTGATACACTCAATAAAATTATTCGACACTGTAGAAGTTACATTTGTTATTTCCATGGGAGTGGCAGAGCCATTCTGTGCCACATAGCAAGATGGTGGGAGTATAGGAAGCATTTATTCCTCAGAAACCTGAGACGGAAATCAATTCCAAGGCCCAAGGTACAGAATCTAAGTAAAATTTCTTCTCATATTTGAATATATTATTCAAATACACTGTAGAAATTTTCTATGGTATAGAAAGATCATGAATAACAAAAAGTCTATTTTACCTTACATTTGAATGAAATCCATTTGGTCTCTGTTGGGATTCAATTCAATTCAATGCAATGCAATGCAATGTTAGCATTAGCAGGTCATTATGTTTTCAAGGAGCAGTCTGGTGGGACAGAGAGATATTTTCAAAGACTAAATATCAAGTAGAGTGTGACAAGTTCTTTCATTAGAAAGAAATTGGGTTAGACAGGGATTGGGTAGTGGGCAAAATAAATTTAATTTAGATTACTCAAAAAAAAAAATCATCAACTGAAAGTCAATTAAAAGACTTAAATATAATACCTGAAACCAGAAAACTACTAGAGGAAAACATAGGAACAACACTGCCCACCTTATTTTGGCCAATCATTTGTTGGATATAACCCCCAAACAGTGACAAAAGCAAAAATAGACAAACAAGATTGCATTAAACTAAAACGTTTCTATACACCTAAGAAACAATGAACAGAGCAAAGGGACAACCCATAGAATGGGACAAAATATTTGTAACCTACAGATTTGATAAGGATTAACATAAAAAACGTACAAGGGCTGTCCAAAAAGTGTTCAGCCATATGACATGAAAAATAGTATTAGTAATGGCCGGATACTTTCCAAACAGTCCTTGTACAAGGAAATAACTCAATAACAATAAAACAAATAATCTGATTTAAAAATGGGCAAAGACCCCTGAATAGACGTTTCTCAAAAGAAAGCATGCAAATGGTCAATAAATTCATAAAAATATGCTGAACATCACCTCATTGGAAAAATGCAAATAAAACCCACAATGTACTATCACTTCATATCTGTTAGAATGGCTACTTTCAAAAAGAATAATAAGTGCTGGTAAAGATGTAAAGAAAAGAGAATCCCTGCTGGTGCAATGTGAATTATAGCTGCTATGGAGAAAGATATGAAGGTTCCTCAAAAAATTAAAAGTAGAATTATTGTATTATTCATTAATCCTACTTCTGAGTATATAGCCAAAGGAATTGAATTCAGTACATTGAAGAGATATTGGCACTCCAAAATTCATTCAATAGCCAAGATATGGAAATATCCTAGGTGTCCATTAATGGAAGAATGGGTTAAAAAATATATATTATATATAATGTGTATATGTGTATATATATATACACACACACACACACGGTGGAATATTACTCAGTCTTTAAAAAGAAGGAAATTCTGTCATTTGTGGCAACATGGGTGAGCCTGGAGGACGTTATGTTAAGTGAAATAAACCAGGCACAGAAATATAAATATTACATAATCTCACACGTGGAATCTAAAAAATGGAACTCAAAGAAGTGGTGAGTAGAAGGGTGGTTTCCAGAGGCTGGGGGAAGGAAGGAAAACGGTCAAAAGGTACAAAGTTTCACTCAGATAAGATAAGTTTTTGAGAACTATCACACGGTAGGGTGACTACAGTTAATAATACCAGCTAATAGAGTAGATTCCAAATGTCTCATCACAAAAGGTGGTAAGTGCTGAATATGATAATTAGTCTGATTTAATCATTACACATTATATACCCATATTAATATAGCAGTTCTATCCCTTGAATGCCTATAATTATGATTTATTAAGTAAAAATAATATTGATTCATTTTTTTTAAAAAAAGGTCTCATGGGGCAAGACATGATTGCAAGAGGGACTTTACCTAACAATTGCAATCAGTGTAACTGGCTTATTGTACCCTCAATGAATCCCCAACAATTAAAAAAAAAAAAAAAAGGTCTCATGGGGGGTGGCACCTGTGGCTCAAAGGAGTGGGGCACTGGCCCCATATACTGGTGGGGGGGGGGTTCAAGCCCAGCCCTGGTCCAAAACTGCAAAAAATAAAAAAAAAAGGTCTCATGAAGGAACCAATATCTGAGTTGCAGCATAAAAGGATGGTTAGGATTTGGGCAGGCCAAACTGACTGAGAAAGGCACTTTGGAGTTAAAAGATTAGCACAGACCTGGTATGTGGCTCATACCTGTAATCCTAGTAGTCTGGGAGGCTGACGTGGGTGGATCCCCTGAGCTCAGGAGTTCCAGACCAGCCTGAGCAAGAGGGAGACCCCCTCTCTACTAAAAAATAGAAAAAATAAAATAAAATAGAAAAACTAGCCAGCCATTGTGGTGGGCACCCATAGTCCTCAGCTACTCGGGAGGCTGAGGCAAGAGGATTGTTTCAGCTCAAGAGTTTGAGGTTGCTGTGAGCTATAACGCCACGGCATTCTGTCCAGGAGTGACAGGGTGAGACTCTGGCACCAAAAACAAACAAACAAAATAAGGTTAACACAAAACAGGCTGATAGATCACGAAGGAACCAGGGAAAGGGCTAGCTACCATTTCCAGATGAGGAGAAACTCATTTGTTCTCAAGATGAATACAGACCAGCTCCGAGACCTCAGGGATGACCAAAGACTAGTCTCAAGTTTCCACAGTCCACACAAATAAGCTTTCTTTGTAAATTTATTGCATGAGACACATTTCTGACTAAGAGAATTTTTAGACTATTGCAATTACAGTAATTCTCTATACTGACAGATTTTTGGTTCAACTCTCAAAAGACCTATCAGGATAGGATAGGATACTGAAATGAACTGGAAATACTGCAGCAGAGTTTCTTAAGAAAAAAGGATTTTTCCAAATTTAGAAATTCATTCTCAGAGGATAGTTGGAATCATAACTCTAATTTGTGTGACCTGAAATGTGGTTTGTAATGAGGAGGAAGAGGTCCTCTAAAATGCTCCCTATTAATGCGATAGAGTTGAGATCACTTAGCACATATTTAGGCCTGGGAAAATGCTTAGAAAAGTTATTTCATTTTACTTTTTTCCTACTTACCAGAATGCTGTAAAGAATTCTACAATTACTATTTTAAATGTATGTAAATGCAAGTGCCTGCCCATTGAATTCTTTCCGGAGATGCCTTCATTTCTTTTCCTGAACCCCTTTGTGGGGAAACACAGGCTTGGACGGCCCTTTGTTCTCACAAAGGAAGTAACGTGCAGGAAACGGGCATGTGGTTTGGGGCAGGGAATATCACCCTCCTGTGGCTCAGTTTCTTATTATTCTTTTTAATAAGAGAGTATTAATATCTCTTGCTTTTTTATGTGGGTAAATGGGAATAAAAGAAGATAGATAGGTGAAACTGTTTAGATGAAGATATTTCAATCATTTGAACAGCTCTTTAGTAAGTTCATGCTGATCCTGCTAGGAATTTAGAAAATTATACATTCATTCCTGAGCCCTAGCCATTGTGTCTGATGTGATGTAGATTTTTGATAAGTCAAAGAATGAGAAATTTGAGCAATAACTTTTTTTTTTTTTTTTTTAGAGACAGAGTCTCACTTTGTTGCACTTGATAGAGTGCTTTGGCGTCACAGCTCACAGCAACCTCCAGGTCTTGGGCTTAGGCGATTCTCTTGCCTCAGCTTCTCGAATTCCTGGGACTACAGGTGTCCACCACAACACCCAGCTATTTCTCGTTGTATTTTGGCTGGGAATGGGTTCAAACCTGCCACCCTCGGTATATGGGGCCAGTGCCCTACTCACTAAGCCAGGTGCCGCCCAAGAGAACTAACTTTATATATGACTCTGGCTAGAAATCAGGTTGCCTTAAATTTCAATCCATAAAAATATAATCAAAGGGGTTCTTATGAGAAACATTTACTAAAGTCATTAAACAAAGATTAGAATACCAGTGTAATACTCCATTTTTTTTTTAAAGGATTAGCCAATGGTTATAAATTCCCTTAGGGATTTATTTACATTCTGTGTGTCTGAACAGTTTCATGCACCATCATTTCCTGTTTATACTCCACGTGCCTTTGGTACATCAGATAAATATATTTTATTGCATTATTCTCCTTCTGACATACGCTATTTCCTTATTCCTTTCTGAACTCTCTTTTTTTTCTGTTGCTGGTTTTTTATACTTGAACTACCTGTACTCCTGCACTCTTGCACACAAGAACGCTCTACTATTTTATAGCTGTCATTTTATGAGTCATCACACTGCATAGGGAGACAGGGAGAGTATATATTTCCTGCTCTGGGCCGAGAAAACGGAGCTGAGGTGGGAGTGGGTCAGGGTTCATCACTGACACTTGAGCCCATATTCCAGGGTGTTCTCCCTGCCCCCAAATAGTGTGCACATCTCCACCTGAGCAGACTATGCAAAGGTCTTAGGTGAGTAAGAGATCTTATCATTCTTGATTCTTTATAGGACTTTATACTAATTCATACAGGCAAATATTTAAGTTTTATGGAAGAGCTATGATGCAAATCTATGAAATGAATAGAACATAAAAGCAATTTATTTTACAATGTAAAAATGATGGCTGATTTTGAACCAAAATGTACCATATAGGTAAATAGAATCAGTTATTTAGTTGTCATATGTAGTATACTCTATTGCTTGCAAGTTCCATTTGATATGCTGATTCTGAGCAGGAAATTTCTAGCTCAGATTATATACTGTTGAAGGTACAACTAATGGGAATTGATAGAGGTCCTATTTTGTGATAATAATTGGGTTATGCCACCAACTCAGGGTATCTAATAAATTAAGAAAATTTTAAAAATGATTTTCCCCAACATGCTTATTCACTGTGTATCTTTCTTTCCTATTATTCTACCGGTAAGACTCACGCAAGCTGATCATCGTGCTCTGATAATACAGCACAGGCGTGGTGCCCTTTAGTATTTCTCTCTACCGCAAAACTCCTGGGCTCAAAACCCAAATGGCTCAGGGATGGGCTTTCGCAGCTCCATTCACCCCCTGGAGTTGTGTGGGTAGCACATCTGTCCCTTCTTCTGCATAGAGTAACTTTCATTGAAAGATGGGTGTTTCTCCAAAATGAAGAACCCAGGCCTACTTGTCCCTTTCCTTTAAACACCTGAGAACACACAGATCTCATTTCTGAGCTCTGATTTCTGCAATATACACAGAGGTGTTCAAGAGAAAAATCAACGAGAATTTAGACTGACTCAAACACTGTTTAAATGCTAGCTTTATTTCAGGTAGTAGATATAGCTAAAGAAATACCTATATCTAAGGTCTTATTTGACTTAAGTCCTTTCTTTAATGGGAAGTAAAAACAATGGCTCAGAATTTCTTAGACCAGTGAGTTAGAACCTTGTGCCATGAGAGGATCTTAGGTGTGCTGGAAAATTTTTAAAGATCATTAATTAAATTATTTTCAGGTAAAGTTCAGAGCACAGTAAGTATATATTTTTTAACTCTTTTTTTTTTTTGATCAACATAGTTTAGGTGTGCTGCAGAAGTTTAACTAGAGGATCCATTGTGCTGTGAGATTAAAAAAAAAGGTTGAAAAACACTGACTTAGAGCCTGTGTGGAGGGTGGTGAGGGTGGAGAGGGGGGTGTATGTGTGGAAAGCTGCTCTATTTGTTTTCTGTAGTGAAAATATAAAAAAATTCCTTTGATTTTTTTCTAACATTGTTATGACAGCTGATAGACTGCATTATTTAATTCTTCAACACCCCTATCTGATAGGTGCTATTATGTAAATGTTAAGAAAGGTGGGAACTGATTAGTGAGCTTGAGTCACTTTGTATAAGGCAAGGTTGGACCTTGGAACTGCACCCCAAAACTGCAACCCCTGTTCAGTGTTACAGATGTTGGCTGTAGTTCTGCTGCACAGTTTTGGGGAGGTTTCCAATCTTGTCTTTCACCTGAGACTCCAGCTCTGACCACCTTCTAGTCGTGTCCTCCATCTCCAATGCTTTGGAAACAAAGTCCTGAAAGAAAAATTGATGGGAAAAGACGGAGTTTTGTCACTAACTCAGGCAAAATCTGTGACATCTGCTTGGTTTTGTCATCTGGAAGTGGAGACAAATGTCTAGGGGCCCTTCCAGTCCTTTCTATGAACAGAGTATGAAGAGAGGAATGGACGTCCAAGTCTCCTTCTCTTCCCACAGGATTTTGTGCTGCCTTTACAGGATTTGTTACTTACTTAACATTTTAATTTTAGTTTCTATTATGTACAGTCATGGGTCACTTAACAACAGGGGATATTTCATGAAAAGTTGCTTAGGAGATTCTGTCATTGTGAGGACATAATAGATCGTACTGAGACAAACCTGCACGGTTTAGCCTACTGCAGTCCTGGTCTGTGTGGGAGAGTCCTGTTGCTTCCAGGTAACAAACCTCAGAGCACATTACTTTGCTGAATGCTGTAGGCAATGTAACACAATGGTATTTGTGTATCTGAACTTACCTAAAGACAGAAAAGTATGCTATTTTCATGCGGATTAATTTGAGTTCTCTGTAGATCCTAGTTATCAAGCTTTGATCTGATTCAAAATATGCAAATATCCTTTCCCATTGTATAGGTTGTCTATGCGCTTTGGGTTGTTGTCTCCTTAGCTGTACAGAAGCTTTTCAGTTTAATTAAGTCCCATTTATTTATTTTTGTAATTGTTGTAATTTCCGCAGAAGTCTTCTTCATAAAGTCTTTTCCCCAGGCTGTCATCTTTAAAGTGTTTTTCCTATGCTTTCTTTGAAGATTTTTATCATTTCATGCCTTAAACTTAGGTCTTTTATCCATCTTGAATCAATTTTTGTGAGTGGAGACAGGTGCGGGTCAGTCTTTCACATGTGGATATCCAGTTCTCCCAGCACCATTTATTGAACAAGGAGTCTTTCCCCCAGTGTATGTTCTTGTTTGGTTTATAGAAGATTAGGTGGCTGTAAGAGGTTAGTTTCATTTCCCGGTTTTCTACTCCATTCCAAAAGTCTACGTCCATTTTTCTGCCAGTACCATGCTGTCTTGACCACTATGGTCTTGTCGCACAGCCTAAAATCTGGTAGCTGATGCCCCAACTTTGTTTGTATTAGTAAGAACTGTCTTAGCTATACAGGTTTTTTTCTGATTCCATACAAAATGAAGAATTACTTTTTCCAAGTCTGGAAAATACAATGTTGGTATTTTAATAGGGATGGCATTGAATCTGTAGATTGCTTTGGGAAGTATAGACATTTTAACAATGTCGATTTTTCCCAGCCATAAAGCATGTTATGTTCTTCCATTTGTTAATAGCCTCTATTTCTTTTCTCAGTGTTTCATAATTTTCTTTATAGATGTCCTTAACCTCTTTTATTAGGTTTATTCCTAGGTATTTCATTTTCTTTGAAGCTATGGTGAAAGAGGTTGTGCCATTAATTAGCTTCTCAACAATCCCATATATCAATGGGCAAGAGACATGAATAGGATTTTCTCTAAAGTTCTTAGACGAATGGCTAACAAACATATGAAAAAATGCTCATCATCCCTATTTATTAGAGAAATGCAAATCAAAACCACCCTAAGACACCATCTAATCCCAGTGAGAATGGCCCACATCACAAAATCTCAAAACTGCAGATGCTGGCGTGGATGTGGAGAGAAGGGAACACTTTTACACTGCTGGTGGGACTGCAAACTAGTACAACATTTTTGGAAGGAAGTATAGAGAACCCTCAAGGAACTCAAACTAGACCTCCCATTTGATCCTACAATCCCATTACTGGGCATCTACCCAGAAGGAAAAAAATCCTTTTACCTTAAGGACACTTTCACTAGACTGTTTATTGCAGCTCAATTTACAATCGCCAAAATGTGGAAACAACATAAATGCCCACCAACCCAGGAGTGGATTAATAAGCTGTGGTATATGCATACCATGAAATATTATTCAGCCATTAAAAAAGATGGAGACTTTATATCTTTTGTATTAACCTGGATGGACGTGGAACACATTATTTTTACTAAAGCATAACAAGAATAGAGAAGCAAGAATCTCATGTACTCAATTCTGATATGAGGACAATTAATGACCTAGTACACGGTAGGGGTAGGGGAAGGGGAGAGCAAAGAGAAGGAAGTTGGGAGGGAGGGGGAGAGAGGGAGAGCAGAGAGAGAGAAAAAGGGAGGGGATGGGGGGTTCATGGTATGTGATACATTTTGGGAGCAGGATACAATTATAAGAGGGACTTTACCTAACAAATGGAATCATTGTAACCAGGTTCTTTGTACCATCAACGAATCCCCAACAATAAAAAAAAAAAAAAAAAAGATAAGTGTGGTATGATCTCATGGACCCACCATTGTACCTGTGATCTGTTATTTACCAACTGTCACTATGCAGCTCATGACTGTCCATGGCCCTGTATTATATTTAGTTTTATGGTTCCATGTTATAGAACAGCTGATTGCCTGTTTTTATGGAAACTGTGCCCTTAGGGAATAGCAGACATTTACAGAGAAGGGATTTCTATCTGCCTTCCCCCATGCTCGAAAAGTGTCATATTATTCTGGGTAAAGATATATTTTATTCACTGCTAAACTATAGATTTTGACTCTCAGTTATGAAATGGACCACGTTAAAGTCCTATATTCATAACAGATTTTATTGGCCAGGTAAAATAGGCTTAAGTAAAATCATGAGTGACTATGACATGGCTGAGGCAGAGCTAAGATCTTCATACACTTTATTTACTGTGCACAATACCATCACAAGAGATGCATAATTATATTTCCTATTTTACAAAGAAGGGCAGTTTGGTAGAGCAGCCATATGATGTATCATATCCTGGGTGGCTTAAACAGTTCTAGAAGCTTCAAGTCCAAGATCGAGGTGTCAGCAGGGTTGGCACAGCCTTCTGACTGTAGAGGAGCATCTACTCTAAGCCCCTCTCCTGTGTTTTACATCATCTTCCCTCCGTGCCTATGTCCAAATTTCCTCTTCCTATGAGGACAACAGTCATGTGAGTTTATTTTAATTACCTTTCCAAAGACCTTATTTTCAAATCTGATTATGTTCTGAGGTGCTGGGGGTTGGAACTTCCACATAAGAACATTTGAGGGTGCACAATTCAGCCCACAGCAGGCCCTCAAAGCCAGAGAGGCTTAATAACAGCCTTACAATCGTACAGCCAGGGGGAGGCCACTAATTAGGTTGGCCACAAGGACCACACATGATCCTATTTCCTTTCCCCTGTGGTTTTGCTTAATTGGTGGGAAATCTACAAGGAGAAGCTGGAGGGAGCACAAGAAGTAGACTTTATATTTTTATAGTGTTTAGTAGCAATAGAGTCACCAGGAGTGCGGACTGAGGCAGGCTTGGTACAAAGTGACCGGTTTGGGGCCCTGTGTGGGACCATTAAATGCTAGTTGGATTAACCAGGTCTCTGTCCATCAGGGACTACCTGGCACCTGGCAGTGGGTAGAGCTGTATCCAAGTTTGAATAAGCTTTTCAATTCACTCTTTCACAAACATTTGTTGTTCTGCTACTCTGCCATGTTGTCTTAGTCAGTTTTGTGGAGCTTATTTTGATTATGGTTCTAAAGGCTGAGAAGTCCAAGGCTGAGGGGCCCACATCTGGCAAGGGGCTTCTTGCTGTGTCATAATGTGTTGGAAGCATCCCTTGGTGAGAGAGCTTGTGAGAGACAGCAAAAGAGGGGTGAACTAAGTCTTACAACGCAGTCATTCTCACGAGAAAGACATTCATCCATTCACGAGGGCAGAGCATTCGTGACCTAGTCACCTCTTAAAGGACCTACCTCTCAACATTGTTGGGCTGGGGATTAAGTCTCAATGTATGAACTTTGGGGGCACATTCAAGCCACAGCATGTGACAAGACTGTTGTGGATGGCAGAGGTACAGCATTCTGGCATTCCAGTGGGGGAGGAGGCCTGGGTAGTGCACAGATTATGTGTAAACCCTGCCAGCCGGGCAGAGTGCTGCACCGGGAACAGAGAGCAGGCGAGGGGCAGTCAGTGATGGGGACTGGGAGGATGTGGGGCAAGTGCGCCAGGCAGAAGACTAGCGAGTAGAAAGGCCCCCAGGTGGAACTGGCTTTGCTGCTCTGGAATAAGGGCGAGGGGGGACACAGTGAACAGGGAAGAAGGGAGGTGATGAAAGGTGGGTGAGGTGGCTGGATCTCCAAGGGCTGATAAGCCAAGGGGAAGAGTCGAGATTTTATTCTGGGTGCAAAGTGAGACCTTTGGAGGGTTTTAAACTTTAAGTGTGTGTATGTGGGGGGATGGGGATACATACTCTGATTTATATTTTGAAAGGATTATTCTGGGAGCTCTGTGGAGAATGGGCTGTGTGTTGGGTTGGGGTTGGAGAGTGCAAAGGGGACCTGACTGGGGTCAATCATTTACTTATTCAAGCAATCAGCATGTCACATCACACAGGGCTGGGTATGCAGGGGACAGAAGGTCATCCCTGGAGGCTCAAAAGCCTGGGCTTTGTTTTTGGTACGGTCTTTCATTCATTTTCTCTGATGTTCAATCAGGCCCTTAAAATTCCTCAGACAGAGGTGAGCGTGCATCATCAAATAATGAAAAAGTTTGAAGATTTTTCTACCTTTAGATCTGTGCGTTGTAAGTGTGTGATAAAACATGAGCTTCCTCTGAGTGGAGAGAGAATGTCAGGACGGTCAGAATATTGCTCGCCTCCAGTTGATGGAACCCGTGTGGCCGTGATATTCACTTCGAAAGGTCACATCAAGGTAGAGAGAAGCACTTAATGCTGGAATTATTGATGTTCCCGTTAATAACGCTTTCCCCACAAAAGTCGCCTTCCTGTCTGGCTAGAAGCCTGGGGACAAGGCCGCCGCCAAGTGGATCTAGCACCAACTCGGCTACAACTAATCCCCTGGCATCCTGTCTGGCTACCAGGGTGGAAACTGCCTTCACTTTCCAGGCAGCCCCAGAGATTCCTCCACAATCCAATTCTTTTAAAAGCTATGGGCCAGGGTGGAGTCTGTGGCTCAAAGGGGTAGGGCGCCGGCCCCATATGCCGGAGGTGGTGGGTTGAAGCCCAGCCCTTGCCAAGAACTGCAGAAAAAACAAAAATAAATAAATAAAGTTTCAAAAAAAAAAAAAAAAGCTAAGGGCCAAGTCCCACAGAGCAAGAGCCAGGAAATACTGGCCACCTAAGCTTTTGAGAATCAGGCAGTGAACGGAGCTAACAATGTTGGCTTGTAATGGTTCACTTGGAGCTGAGCCTCCCAAGAAAGATTCCTGTAAATGGCTTGAATGTGTATTTTGTTTCCCGCTGCAATAACATTCTAGGACCCTGCCTCTGTTCAGAGCGCTCCTAGGCAGGCAGCGATTACGGGCAGTGGAACTAATCACTGAACATATACCTTTGTAAATCTGCCTCTCACTGCAGGAATGTTTTTAACAGTCCTCTCCCAAAGTAGAGTATATGTTCTTTTGGCATTAACTGTAACCTGAGCCTTGAAGGGGCAGTCCCAAAAGACAATGCCCGACAAATGAGAACAGTGTAAAAGAAAAGGCCAAAGAGTCTGTGTAATTCTATACTCTGGTCACTGGAATTTACAAAAGAAAGTTTTACATGATGTTTACCTTCTTTATGGATCAGATCTGAATCAAAATGAGATGAAAGATATTAGCTACTTTAGAAATAAATTCTTTTATTAGTAAGAAACTATTGATTGCATTTAGGGCCTCAGGCTATCTTAAAAAAAAAAAAAGAGAGAGACAGAGAGACCAAGAACCCTGAGGATAAGTTATTGTGTTCAAGGAAAGTATTTCCTTTTCAAAATAAGAATATAATCAATTTCAAAAATTGCTTTGAAGGAAGAAATGAATATTCTCAGTGGGTTAACTTTCAATTGTATCATATACTAGCAAAAATCAATTCTTTTACTTCTGTTTATTTTTCCTGATAACTTTTATAAGTTGGTTAGTCATAAAACCTATTTTGGTTAAAAAAACGCTTTATTTGTTCTGAATCTGTTTTCTCTGATTTTTAAAAAATAAATTGAAACAAATTTAGAAGTTCCTTACAACCAGAGGAATCAATGCATATGAAAAACACAGAGGAACTTTCTTTTATTATTATTATTATTATTAAATCATAGCTGTGTACATTAGTGCAGTGAAGGGGTATAATGTGCTGGTTTCATGTACAATCTGAAATATTTTCATCAAATTGTTTAACATAGCCTTCATGGCATTTTCTTAATTATTGTATGAAGACATTTGTATTCTGCATTTAGTAAGTTTCGCCTGTACCCATTCTAAGATGCACCATAGGTGTGGCCCCACCAATTACCTTCCCTCCACCCCAACCTCCCCCCTTCCTTCCCCTCCCTTGTCCCTTTCCCCATATTCTTATGCTATAGTTGGGTTTAGCCTTCATAGGAAAGCTATAAATTAGCTTCATAGTAGGCCCGAGTACATTCGATACTTTTTCTTCCATTCTTGAGATACTTTGCTAAGAAGAATATGTTCCAGCTCCATCCATGTAAACATGAAAGAGGTAAAATGAAAAAATGCTCATCATCCTTAATCATCAGAGAATGCAAATCAAAACTACTTTGAGATATCATCTAACTCCAGTAAGATTAGCCCATATAACAAAATCCCCAAACCAGAGATGTTGGCGTGGATGTGGAGAAAAGGGAACACTTCTACACTGCTGGTTGGAATGCACATTAATACGTTCCTTTTGGAAGGATGTTTGGAGAATACTCAGAGATCTAAAAATAGACCTGCCCTTCAATTCTATAATTCTTTTACTAGGTATATACCCAGAAGACCAAAAATCACAATATAACAAAGACATCTGTACCAGAATGTTTATTGCAGCCCAATTCATAATTGCTAAGTCATGGAAGAAGCCCAAGTGCCCATCGACCCACGAATGGATTAATAAATTGTGGTACATGTATAGCATGCAATATTGTGCCTTCTTAAAGAAAGATGGAGACTTTACCTCTTTCATGTTTACACAGAGGAACTTTCTGGAAGGCCTAAGTGCTAGAAGATACAGTTCAAAGGAGGAAAGAGAGATGCTGTTTAAATAAATATTATTGTTATTATGTGTTTAGCTCCAGGGACAGAGGTGATGGCTTAAGCAGTAAATTTTCTTTTCTTTTCGTTTATTTTTTTTTTATTATTGGTGTTTCATTGAAGGTACAAGAAACCAGGTTACACTGATCGCATTTGTTAGGCAAAGTCCCTCTTGCAATCGTGTCTTGCCCCCAAAAGGTGTGGCACACACCAGGGCCCCAGCCCACTCCCTCCTTCCCTCTCTCTGCTCTTTCTTTCCCCACCCCGCCCTTTCTCCCTCCCCCACCCCCACAAGCAGTAAATTTTCAAAGATGACTTTGATTCTTGCATCGTGCCCTCCATTCTCCCTCTTTCCGTATGGCACATCAGCTCCTGTAAGAATGAGTGTGTGTTCTCTGAGCACACATCAATGTACAGTGGGGATAAAATTTCAAAGCATGTTCAAGAGAAGTTAAAGGCAGCCCTAGTCTAAAATATATACAAAGCATCTGCACAGTGCTTTGTCCACATGCACGGGACTGCACTTTAATTTTTTATAGATCTGATGCCAAATACTAAAACAGCTAGTCATTGGGCTGGTGACTCAGTTTCCTGAAATATCCTGAGTGTGAGGATGGCAGTTACTCCTTCTCCTATGGCAGCTTTCAGTTTCTCAGGGTTTGCCAAACAGGTCTTTGAGACGGGGTCGAGGTGGTGTAGGGGTGCCAGGAAGGTGAGGCCACACGCGGGTCTGTATCCAGGAGAGACCCTGCTCACCAGTCATAACCTTTCACCTGAGTGTCAACGTGGCACTCTAGGCAGCCGTATCCAAGTGTTTTAGAAGCAGGCGTGCAAGATGAAGCCTCCTTACTGTCCCTGACATGCTATATACGTGCTCCCAAAGGTTTGACTGAAATCTTAACAGACCAGATCGATATGCTGACCGGTGGACAGAGATGGTAAATAGTTCAGAGGAGCCACGTGGCCCAATAGCGAAACCCCTCAAACTATGAGGTCCAGTCTTCTGGTTTGGGGAGTAAGTTTTATGTGACATGCCGGAGGGCTTCATTCTCATCAAATATTTTAATTACATAATTAAATGCAGACAGAGCAGGCATTCTGAGTAGTATCAATGGAAATAACAGTGACGATAATATTGCTTCTTATTCGCTGGACACCTACATTGTAGCAGACATGAGACATTTTTATATATATCCTCTCTGATCCACTCACTCATCCTGCACAGTGGGCTCAGAGAAGTTGAGAAAGTTGAGCAAGATCAAGAATGCAGACAGCAAAGGAGAGGGTTTGCACACCTCCTTTTGCAGGACCCCCTTCTTTCTACTCCAGCATGTGGAAAATTAACACAACTGCTAATATCTTAAGTGACAACAATGTATCAATTAGACTGGTTCTGAGATAAGATTAAATGGAACAACAATCAATTTTAAAACTATCTAGTACAAATGTTCCTCTAAGTCATAGGGAAGGTATGTGGCTTGACAGTATTGTCACTGAGAAGACTTGGAAGTTTCATCTTACTAAGCATAAAATGCGTTACTTGCATTGGGTTTCATTAATGAACAGAAAGTGTCCGGAGTGAAGGAGGCAGATTCTAAATGCAGTGAGCGTGGTGATCAGGGAGAACAAACATGACCAGCTGGCTCACAAAACATTGCTTCTGTCCGGGAAATTATTTAATATTTTTGTTCGCAATGTAGTTAGTGAGAATGGGAGAAGCTGATTTTCTGTTAATTATTAAGTCTACTTTTTTTTCTTTATCTTTAAAATAAAGGATTGACTTCTGGAACTGACAATTCCCTTATAATTTTGTTTGGATTTTTTTCTTTCTTTCTGCTGCTCTGTCACTAGAACTAGACAGTATTACTTACCCAAAGACAAGCAGGATAAAGGTATCTTACATGGACATTGCTACAGAGGAGTAGCACAATATATCATTCTTTGTCTGATCTTTCATATCTGCAAAATGTTTTATATTTCTCTCTTCAGCTCTTTTTTTTTTTTTGTCATTTTTTGAACTAAATACCTTCTTAGAAAACTTACTAAAGAGTTTTAACGTTAAAGGATCACTCCTAACATGCTGTACCATGTAATGTTTGACTTCAGAATACCGGTTTTGTGGTGGCTGATTTTAGGTGACTGTCAAATCTCAGGGAGACCCTTGGGACCTGTTCTTCCACCAGGCAACTTGGGTCTTCCCAGGCCTGTTGCAAAAAATATTCAGTGGATTATTTTTGTTTCTACTATAGTACACTATCTTGGACAAATTTGTATACTGTAGTTACGTGAGAAGCCATGACAGAAACCTGGGCACCTGAGGCCAGATTCCATTTATGCCAATGATATTTTAATGTTCGTTGGACATCGGTGCCCTGGTCAGCTACAGATCTGCTCCACATCGTCTGCTTCTGAATAAAAATAAACCAAACTGCATTTTTGGACCATTTGCTATAGAAAACTGTACTTTTATGACTTTAAATACAGAACTCCTTTCCCTCCCAATAAGGAAATAAATCAATGCAATGCAAATTCAAATATAGGCGCTCCATATATGGCTCACATCATATGGAGGGGTATGTATGTAAAATTTGAAAGCATCGTGAAATATACTTCCGTCACCCCCCAAATGAAATAGAAAGCCATTTTGATTGTGTTCATAGGTATTAGGTATTGCCTAATTCTTTGTAAATGCTTTAAGTAGGGCTCCCAGCTTTAGAGCGTATTTGACTTAAGAGTTTCCCACATTACGAGAAGGAACTTGTGCAGCTTAGGGAACTTCATGGTAGTTCTGAGGGAGGCATCAAGAGACAGGACAATGCCATAGTTTGTTTTCTTGTAATTTTTATCATCACAAATCCTATCTCCTCCACTCAGCTTGGTCAAATTCAGAGGCATCCTCCTTCATGGAAACCTCACAGTAAAGCGAGCAGTATTAAAATATTTTATTCGAAAGCTCCTGCCAACCTTGTTATCTGGGAGGCTTCCTCATCTCTGAAATACCAAGTTTTAATGTTTCGAGGTTAGGGTGGTACCTATCAGGACAAAGTATGCACGTCTTGGCTTTAACTCATGGATCAGATTTTTGTTTATGTGCAGAGAAAGCAATTTGCTGAAAAGTCAGGTTTTATTAAAAGTGAATCTGCTAAATTGCTTTAGCATATCAAAAACCAGGCTTGGCAAACTCAAACTACAGAATTCTTTGTTTGTTTTTGTTTTTGTTTTTTGCATCAATCACATGTCACACACACACCATCTCCTGAACCAAAGAGAGAAAAACAAATCCAAAAATCTTCCCCCCTCCTTAAATTTCTTTTCTTTCTATGCATTCTTTTGTAATTCACATCATTAGTCTTTATAATACTATTATTGATTGGCTTCTTAAATTATTTTCTATCTCATTGGTTAACTTTACTGTATTGATTCCTAAATAGACAGAAGAATTTAAAAATTTTTACTTAAAAAAAAATATGGTCCTGACAAAAGTCATGTGTTGTTTTCCTTAGATCCGGTCTTTCGGTAGTTGAAAGAGCACGTGGGTTTCTCTTTGCAGCTGTTTCTGACATGAGTTTCATATTCTGTTCTCATACTACCAATATTTTGTTCCTAGTACTTTCTATTTCTTTTTTATTTTTAGGGATAGTGTCTCACTCTTGTTCAGGCTCGTCTCAAACTCCTGAGCTCAATCAATCCACCCTCCTCGGCCTCCCAGAGTGCTAGGACTACAGGCATGAGTCACCACACGCCCTGTCTCTAATATTTTCTATTGACTGATTGATTTTCTTCCTTCTTCTCTTCCCTTCCTTATTTTGTCTATAGTCTATAAGAGATGCAAAATGTCTAAAAATTATTATGAAAAATACTCTGTCTCTCCCACAATAAAGTTATTTCCTCAAGGAAATGTAGCATCCCTCCACAAAATGTAAAGTCCTATGATGTAATATTAAATGACATTTATTTGAGATTTCTATTTGGGATGTGATTATGTAAGGAGTAATTATACTACTTTTTAATGTAAATGTGAAATCTTTCTCTTTCCCCCAGAAGCACTGTTTCACAAGCAGAATTCTCCAAAAATATGAGGGATATTTCTGAATTAGACTTTGGGGAGTTCTAGTTCCTCTGACTTTGGTGCCACATGTTTTCAGACTGAACAAAACAAATGCTTTGAAAGTGCATCCTGATTCATAGATATCTCTGTCCCAGGTTTCCTTGAAAACATGTTGGAGCACTTCCCCATGGAAGAAAATTCCTGAGCTGTGTCATGGTGAAACCCCTTCTGCCTCCAGGTCCTCCTGTGAAGTCAGGGCACTGTCCTGTGTGCGCCGGGAACCACAGAGCCCTGGCTTGTGAGTGTTTCCCCTCTTCACCATCCGTCTCAGCCATTAGAACGTCCTTACTGCTGCACGTCCTGCTGTTCAAATCATGACTTGGCCAGCAGCTTCACTTAAAGAAAATAAAAGCATACAAAAAACAAACAAACAAACAACAATCTAGTGCCTCTTGCCAATACTAGCTGGAAAGTAGCATACAATTCAGGAAATTCGAGCTCAGCATTGTGGCGGGTGGCTTGGGAGGCTAAGGCAAGAGAATTGCTTGAACATAAGAGTTTGAGGTTGCTGTGAGCTATGACAACATGGCACTCCACCCAGCGTGACAGAGTGAGAGTCTGTCACCAAACAAATAAAATAAAATAAAAATAAAAAAAAGAAAGGAAAGTCTATCTTCTACGCTGCCAGTTAAGGGGGAGCTCCTTTGTCCAAATTTAGTTCCAGAACAAGCTCCAACCTCTGCCGTGAGTCAGATCAGAGCCTTAGGACACACACACTCAAAAGGACTCTTTGAAATTCCAATCAAGGGGGCACCAGGGCTCCTCCTGAGGCAAACTGGCACTGGGGGATGGAAGTGAATTTTACAAATATTTCTTCCCCATCTGTCACTTGTCTTCTCATTATCACAACTGTGTCTTTTGCAGAACTGCAGTTTTCAATTTTAATAAAGACCAGTTTATCAATTATTGCTTTCATGAAGCATGTCTGTCTTTGGTGTTGTATCTTAAAACATCCCAAGATCTTTTTATCCTATATTACCTTCTCAGAATTTCATAGTTTTAGCTCTACATTTGGATCTGATGACTCTTTTTTTTTTTTGAGACAGAGTCTCACTCTGTCACCCTGGTTAGAGTGCTGTGGCGTCATAGCTCACAATAACCTCCAACTCCGGGCTCAAGTGATTCTCTTGCCTCAGCCTCCCAAGTAGCTGGGACTACACGTGCCCACCACAATGCCCAGCTAATTTTAGTGACAGAGTCTTGCTCTTGCTCAGGCTGGTCTTGAATTACTGAGCTCAAACAGTCCACCCTCCTTGGCCTCCCAGAGTGCTAGGATTACAGGTGTGAGCCAGCACGTGTGGCCTGGGTCTATGACACATTTTGAGTTAATTTGTTGTGAAAGGTGTATGTTTGTGTTTAATTTTTTTTTTTTCTGCATGTGGAAATCGAGTTGTTTAAGCACTACTTGTTGGAAAGGCTGTATTTCCTCCATTGTACTAGGAAAGATGTTTGCTCCTCTGTCAAAGATCAGTCGGCTGTTTTAATGTGATTATTTTCTGGCCTCTGTTTCTGTTCCCTTCATCTCTATGTCTATTCTTTTTTATTTTTAAAGTTTATTTTATTTTGTTTTGTTTTTATTAAATGATAACTGTACATTGATGCATTTATGGGGTTCAGTGTACTGATTTGATATACAATGTGAAATGCTTACATTCAACTGACACATTCATCACAATTATACTCATTTCTTAATAGTTTTGAAATGTACATTGCATCATCACATTAGGTGAGGTCCCCCCAGATACCCTCTCTCCTCCCTCCTCTCTCCCCTCCCTCTCTCTCCTCTTCCCTTCTACTTTCTGGACTATGGTTATACTTTACCATTCATATGAATGTGTAGGTGGTTATATAGTGATTTCATAGTAGTATTGAGTATGTTGGATACATTTTTCCCCATTCTTGAGATACTTTACTAAGAAGAATATGTTCCAGCTCCATCCATGTAAACATAAAAGATGCGAAGTCTCCATCTTTTTTATGGCTGCGTAGTATTCCATGGTGTACATATACCACAGTTTGTTAATCCACTCATGGGTCGATGGACACTTGGGCTGTTTCCATGTCTTGGCAATTATGAACTAGGCTTCAGTAAGCATTCTGGTGCAAATGTCTTTGTTGTAAAATAATTTTTGATGATCTCGGTATATACCTAATAGAAGAACTACAGGATCGAATGGTAGGTCTAATTTTAGTTCTTTTTAAACTTTTTTTTTTTTTTATTGTTGGGGATTCATACAATAAGGTACAATAAGGGTACAATAAGGGTACAATAAGCCAGGTTACACTGATTGCAATTGTCAGGTAAAGTCCCTCTTGCAATCATGTCTTGCCCCCATAAAGTGTGACACACACCAAGGCCTCACCCCCCTCCCTCCTTCCCTCTTTCTGTTTCCCCCCCATAACCATAATTGTCATTAATTGTCCTCATATCAAAATTGAGTACATAGGATTTATGCTTCTCCATTCTTGTGATGCTTTACTAAGAATAATGTCTTCCACGTCCATCCAGGTTAATACGAAGGATGTAAAGTCTCCATTTTTTTTAATGGCTGAATAGTATTCCATGGTATACATATACAGCTTGTTAATCCATTCCTGGGTTGGTGGGCATTTAGGCTGTTTCCACATTTTGGCGATTGTAAATTGAGCTGCAATAAACAGTCTAGTACAAGTGTCCTTATGATAAAAGGATTTTTTTCCTTCTGGGTAGATGCCCAGTAATGGGACTGCAGGATCAAATGGGAGGTCTAGCTTGAGTGCTTTGAGGTTTTTCCATACTTCCTTCGAGAAAGGTTGTACTAGTTTGCAGTCCCACCAGCAGTGTAAAAGTGTTCCCTTCTCTCCACATCCACGCCAGCATCTGAATTTTTGAGATTTTCTGATGTGGGCCATTCTCACTGGGGTTAGATGATATCTCAGGGTTGTTTTGATTTGCATTTCTCTAATATATAGAGATGATGAACATTTTTTCATGTGTTTGTTAGCCATTCGTCTATCGTCTTTAGAGAAAGTTCTATTCATGTCTCTTGCCCATTGATATATGGGATTGTTGGCTTTTTTCATGTGGATTAATTTGAGTTCTCTATAGATCCTAGTCATCAAGCTTTTGTCTGATTGAAAATATGCAAATATCCTTTCCCATTGTGTAGGTTGTCTCTTTGCTTTGGTTATTGTCTCCTTAGCTGTACAGAAGCTTTTCAGTTTAATGAAGTCCCATTTGTTTATTTTTGTTGTTGTTGCAATTGCCATGGCAGTCTTCTTCATGAAGTCTTTCCCTAGGCCAATATCTTCCAGTGTTTTTCCCATGCTTTCTTGGAGGATTTTTATTGTTTCATGCCTTAAGTTTAAGTCCTTTATCCATCTTGAATCAATTTTTGTGAGTGGGGAAAGGTGTGGGTCCAGTTTCAGTCTTTTACATGTAGACATCCAGTTCTCCCAACACCATTTATTGAATAGGGAGTCTTTCCCCCAAGGTATGTTCTTGTTTGGTTTATCAAAGATTAGGTGGTTATAAAATGTTAGTTTCATTTCTTGGTTTTCAATTCGATTCCAAGTGTCTATGTCTCTGTTTTTGTGCCAGTACCATGCTGTCTTGAGCACTATGGCTTTGTAGTACAGACTAAAATCTGGTATGCTGATGCCCCCAGCTTTATTTTTGTTACAGAGAACTGCCTTAGCTATACGGGGTTTTTTCCGGTTCCATACAAAACGCAGAATCATTTTTTCCAAATCTTGAAAGTACGATGTTGGTATTTTGATAGGAATGGCATTGAATAGGTAGATTGCTTTGGGAAGTATAGACATTTTAACAATGTTGATTCTTCCCATCCATGAGCATGGTATGTTCTTCCATTTGTTAATATCCTCTGCTACTTCCTTTCTGAGGATTTCATAGTTTTCTTTATAGAGGTCCTTCACCTCCTTCGTTAGATATATTCCTAGGTATTTCATTTTCTTTGAGACTATGGTGAAGGGAGTTGTGTCCTTAATTAGCTTCTCATCTTGACTGTTATTGGTGTTTACAAAGGCTACTGTCTTGTGGACATTGATTTTATATCCTGAAACATTACTGTATTTTTTGATGACTTCTAGGAGTCTTGTGGTTGAGTCTTTGGGGTTCTCTAAGTATAAGATCATGTCGTCAGCAAAGAGGGAGAGTTTGACCTCCTCTGCTCCCATTTGGATTCCCTTTATTTCCTTGTCTTGCCTAATTGTATTGGCTAGAACTTCCAGCACTATGTTTAATAGTAAAGGTGACAGAGGACAACCTTGTCTGGTTCCAGTTCTAAGAGGAAAAGCTTTCAGTTTTACTCCATTCAGTAAAATATTAGCTGTGGGTTTGTCATAGATAGCTTCAATCAGTTTTAGAAATGTGCCACCTATGCCTATACTCTTCAGTGTTCTAATTAGAAAAGGATGCTGGATTTTATCAAATGCTTTTTCTGCATCTATTGAGAGGATCATGTGATCTTTATTTTTGCCTCTGTTAATATGGTGGATAACGTTTATGGACTTGCGTAGGTAAAACCAGCCTTGCATCCCTGGGATGAAGCCTACTTGATCCTGATGAGTGACTTTTTTGATGATAAGCTGTAATCTATTGGCTAGGATTTTGTTGAGAATTTTTGCATCTATATTCATGAGTGAGATTGGTCTGAAATTCTCCTTTTTGTTTGGGTCTTTTCCTGGTTTTGGTATCAGGGTGATGTTTGCTTCATAGAATGTGTTGGGGAAGATTCCTTCTTCCTCAATTTTTTGGAATAATTTCTGCAGTACAGGAATAAACTCTTCCTTGAAGGTTTGATAGAATTCTGGTGTGAAGCTGTCTGGACCAGGGAATTTTTTGGTTGAAAGATTTTTTATTGATTCTTTGATCTCAGTGCTTGAAATTGGTCTGTTCAGGAGCTCTCTTTCTTCCTGGTTAAGTCTAGGGAGAGGGTGTGATTCCAAATATTGATCCATTTCCTTCACATTGTCAAATTTCTGGGCATAGAGTTTCCGGTAGTATTCAGAGATGATCTCTTGTATCTCTGTGGGATCAGTTGTTATTTCCCCTTTATCATTTCTGATTGAGGTTACTAGAGATTTTACTTTTCTATTCCTCGTTAGTCTGGCCAATGGTTTATCTATTTTATTTATTTTTTCAAAAAACCAACTCCTTGTTTCATTAATTTTCTGAATGATTCTTTTGTTTTCAATTTCATTGATCTCTGATTTGATTTTGGATATTTCTTTTCTTCTACTGAGTTTAGGGTTAGATTGCTCTTCTTTTTCCAATTCCATAAGATCTCTTGTGAGATTGTTGATGCGCTCTCTTTCTGTTTTTCAAATGTAGGCGTCTAAAGCGATGAATTTTCCTCTCAAAACTGCTTTTGCAGTATTCCACAGGTTTTGGTAGCTTGTGTCTTCATTGTTGTTCTGCTCAAGGAAGTTAATGATTTCCTGTTTTATTTCTTCCTGTACCCATCTGTTATTCAACAGAAGATTGTTTAATTTCCATGCCTTTGGGTGGGGTCGAGCATTTTTGTTAGAGTTGAGTTCCACCTTTAGTGCCTTATGGTCTGAGAGGATACAAGGTAAAATTTCAATTCTTTTGATTCTGTTGATATTTGTTTTGTGTCCCAGGATATGATCAATTTTGGAGAATGTTCCATGGGGTGATGAGAAGAATGTATATTCTTTATCTTTGGGATGGAGTGTTCTATATGCGTCTATCAAGCACGGTTGTTCTCGGGTCTCATTTAAATCTCTTATATCTTTGTTTAATTTCTGTTCAGAGGATCTGTCCAGCTCTGTAAAAGCAGTGTTAAAGTCCCCTGTTTTTATGGGATTATCAGATATCATATTGCTCAGACTGAGTAAAGTCTGTTTCACGAATCTGGGAGCATTTAAATTGGGTGCATAAATATTTAGAATTGAAATGTCTTCTTATTGTATTTTTCCCTTGAGCAATATAAATTGACCATCTTTGTTTTTTTTTTTACTTTAGTTGCTTTAAATCCACATGAATCTGAAAATAAGATTGCAAGTCCTCTTTTCTTCTGAATGCCATTTGCCTGAAAAATTGTCTTCCAACCCTTGACTCGGAGCTTTAATTTGTCTTTTGAAGCCAGGTGTGTTTCTTGCAGACAGCAAATGGATGGCTTGTGTTTTTTAATCCAGTCAGCCAATCTATGTCTCTTCAGTGGGGAATTCAAGCCATTAACATTTATTGGGATAATTGATAAGTGTGGTAGTATTCTATTCATCTTATTTGGTGAGAGTCCATTGCTTAGTTTTATCTTTTGCATCAGTGTGGAGGTTAGGTTCTGTCCTTTAATTTCTGAGTTCTTACTTTGCTGCTGATCCATTGTGGTGGTCAGTGTGCAGAACAGCTTGAAATATTTCCTGTAGAGCGGTCTTGTTGTGGCGAATTTCCTCAGTGTTTGTATATCCGTAAATGATTTGATTTCTCTATCAATTTTTAAGCTTAGCTTAGCAGGGTACAGAATTCTGGGCTGGAAATTGTTCTGTTTAAGTAGATTAAAGGTAGATGACCATTGTCTTCTTGCTTGGAAAGTTTCATTAGAGAAGTCTGCGGTCACTCTGATGGATTTGCCCCTGTAGGTCAACTGGCGCTTACTCCTGGCAGCTTGCAGAATCTTTTCTTTTGTCTTGACTTTGAACAGGTTCATCACAATGTGTCTTGGAGAAGCTTGGTTAGAGTTGAGGCGACCTGGGGTCCGATATCCCTCTGAAAGCAGTGTCAGAATCTTTGATGATATTTGGGAAATTTTCTTTTATAATATTCTCTAGTATGGCTTCCATTCCTCTGGGGCATTCTTCTTCCCCTTCTAAAATTCCTATAACTCGTATGTTGGAACACTTCTTAAAGTCCCGTAATTCTGACAGTGAACGTTCTGCTTTCTCTCTCTTCTTTTCTACCTCTTTTACTATCTGAGTTATCTGAAAAACTTTGTCTTCTACCTCTGAAATTCTTTCTTCTGCATGGTCTACTCTGTTGCTGATAATTTCCATTGCATCTTTAAGTTCCCTAATTGACTATTTCAGTTCCTTCAGCTCTGCTGTATCCTTTTTATATTCTTCTTATCGTTCATCTCTTATTTGATTCTGTTTTTGGATTTCCTTTTGATTATTTTCCACTTTATTAGCAGTTTCCTTCATTGTTTCCATAATTTCTTTCATTGTTTTCATCATGTGTATTCTAAATTCCCTTTCTATCATTCCTAACATTTCTTTATAGGTGGAATCTTCTGCAGTAACTACCTCATGGTCCCTTGGCGGGGTTGTTCTGGACTAGTTCTTCATGTTGCCTGGGGTTGTCTTCTGATTCTTCCTCATGAGTGATTTCTTTTATCTGTTTCCTTGCACTAATTTTCCTTTCACTTCCTCTTGCTGTTTAAGTTCTCGTGCCTGTGGACTAAGGGTTAGATGAGTCCTTTTGGTACAGGACCAGAAGGGTGAGAAGGTTGAAGAGCAAGAAAGGGAAGAAAGAAAGGAGGACCGAGTGAAAAGAAAAAAAAAATAGAAAAAGGAGAGGGGGTGGGTAAAAGGAATATTGACAAAAAGAAGAGAGGCACAGAAAGAGGGAGACAGAGCAATATAGGTGTACAGTAGGGTAGTTTGACACAACCTTAAAAAAAACCACCTTCTGGGGTTGCCCAGTTGGGTGGTTTTCTTGAGGTCAGCAGCTTTTTGCTAACCTGATCAGACACAGTACCCCACCTCCAGTAAGTAGAGAGGAAAGACAGAAATGCTATAAATCAAACCAAAACAAGCAAACAGAAAACTTTACAGGATAATATTGATTGAAAAACCAAATAATAGCAGTAGAAACACTAGCAAAAATGAAGTTCTAGTTATTGAAAAATGCAACAATGGGAAATTATGATTAAACTAGGAAAATTGAGAAAGAAAAAAGATCGGTACAGAAAAGGTTGAAATTAAATAACAAAACAACATCAACAACATCAAAATAAACAAAAAAAACAACCAAAAAAAAAGCACAACCAAAGACAAAGCAGTATGTGTATGTTGTTGAATATTGTCTGGGCAACACGTGGTCTTCTGGGGTATGAGATGTTAATCACAGTTCTGATACGACTGGAGGCTGCTGATTTCTCAAACCCCAGCAGGTAGACACCCTAAATCTCTCTTCAGCCCGCTTAAAAGGCACTTTGAACTTGTAAACTTGCTGAGCAGAAGCTTTCCCAGGAAAGTGCTTGTCACTGGAATCACTGCTGAAGTGGCTATCCACTTACCCAGTGTGCCAAAACCGGTCTCACTCTGCCCCTGAGGGTTAGGGCTGCAAGGCAGCTCAGACCCCACCCTTAGGCTACTCGGTCCCTGGGTTACTAGCTCCCACCCGATTCTAGCTCTGCTACCCTGAGGGCGGAGCTTGCCGGGGCAGATCCCTCACAATGGCTCCCTGTGGCCCACAGCCAAACACTATTAGCTCCGTCTGGCTCAGTGGCTCAGACTGGGGCCCTAGACAACGGCCAAAGTTCTCCGCACTCCTGCTCAGGCTCTCCCCAAGGCAGTTCAACTGAGTGCCTAATCCAAAGACACCAAAACAGTTCACAGGTAAGGCCTTTCCGGTTTGCAGTCTCGCTGCTACTGAACTTACAGTAGCGGGCGGGTGTAGACCGATTGAACATACGCGACCACTTGCCGGTTTTCCACTGTTTTAGTCCTCTTCTTGGGGTCCAGAAGTCTCTTGCTGACTCTCGATATCCTCAGAGGGGTGATGATAGGCAGATCCCACCAGCCAGAGATGCCTGGAGTCCTATCTCACCAGACTCACGGTGCCCAGATGCAAGGAAGCTGTTACTCGGCCGCCATCTTGCTCTCCACTCTCATTCCCCATATTCTTAGGTTATAACTGGGTTATAGCTTTCATATGAAAGCCAAAAATTAGTTTCAGAGTAGGGCTGAGTACATTGGATACTTTTCTTCCATTCTTGAGATACTTTACTAAGAAAAATATGTTCCAACTCCATTCATGTAAACATGAAAGAGGTACAGTCTCCATCTTTCTTTAAGACTGCATAATATTCCATGGGGTACATATACCATAATTTATTAATCTAGTCATGGATCGATGGGCATGTGGGCTTTTTCCATGACTTAGCAATTGTGAATTGGGCTGCACTAAACACTCTGGTGCAAATATCTTTGTTGTAATGTGATTTTTGGTCTTCTGTGTATATAGCTACTAGAGGAATTATAGGATTGAATGGCAGGTCTATTTTTACATCTCTAAGTGTTCTCCAAACATCTTTCCAGAAGGAATGTATTAATTTGCATTCCCACCAGCAGTGCAGAAGTGTTCCCTTTTCTCCACATCCGCGCCAACATCTCTGGTCTTGGGATTTTGTGATATGGGCTAATCTTACTGGAGTTAGATGGTATCTCAAGGTAGTTTTGATTTGCATTTCTCTGATGATTAAAGATGATGAGCATTTTTTCATATGTCTGTATGCCGTGCACCTGGCTTCTTCAGAGAAGTTTCTCTTCAAGTCCCTTTCACAGTCTGTGATGGGATCACTTGTTCTTCTCTTGCTTATACATTTGAATTCTCTGCGGATTCTTGTTATTAAACCTTTGTCGGAGACATAACCTGCAAATATTCTCTCCCATTCTGAGTGCTGTCTGCTTGCTTTACTTACTGTGTTCTTGGCTGTGCAGAAGTTTTTGGTTTGATCAGGTCCCAGTAGTGTATTTTTGAAGCTGCTTTAATTGCCTGGGGGGTCCTCTTCATAAAATACTCACCCAGACCGATTTCTTCAAGGGTTTTCTCTGTACTCTCTTCTAGTATTTTTATAATCTCATGTCTTAAGTTTAAATCTTTAATCCAGTGAGAGTCTATCTTAGTTAATGGTGAAAGGTGTGGGTCCAGTTTTAGTTTTCTACAGGTTGCCAGCCAGTTCACCCAGCACCATTTGTTAAATAGGGAATCTTTTCCCCACTGAAGGTTTTTAATTGGCTTGTCAAAAATCAGATAATGGTAAGTAGCTGGATTCATCTCTTGGTTCTCTATTCTGTTGCAGACATCTATCCCTGTTTTTGTGCCAGTACCATGCTGTTTGATCAATATCAATTTATAATATAGTCTGAGTTCTGCTAGCATAATTCCTCCTGCTTTGTTTTTATTTCTAAGTAATGTCTTGGCTATTCAAGTTTTTTTTTTATTCCATATAAAACAAAGTATTATTTTTACAAGATCTTTAAAGTATGACAGTGGGTCTTTAATAGAGATTGCTTTAAAATTGTATATTGCTTTGGGTAGTATGGACATTTTAACAATGTTGATTCTTCCCAGCCATGAGCATGGTATGTTTTTCCATTTGTTAACATTTTCAGCTACTTGTTTTCTTAGAGTTTCATAGTTCTCTTTATAGAGATATTTCACGTCTTTTGTTAGATAAACTCCCAAATATTTCATCTTCTTTGGCACTACTGTGAATGGAATAGAGTCCTTAACTGTTTTTTCAGCTTGACTATTGTTGGTATATATAAAGGCTACCGATTTATGAATGTTGATTTTGTAACCTGAGACGCTGCTGTATTCCTTGATCATTTCTAAAAGTTTTTTTTTTTTTGAGACAGAGTCTCACTTCACGGCCCTTGGTAGAGTGCCGTGGCCTCACACAGCTCACAGCAACCTCCAACTCCTGGGCTTAAGCGATTCTCTTGCCTCAGCCTCCCGAGTAGCTGGGACTACAGGCGCCTGCCATAACTACAGGCGCCTGCCCGGCTATTTTTTGGTTGCTTGAACCTGCCACCCTCGGTATATGGGGCTGGTGCCTTACCGACTGAGCCACAGGCACCGCCCCATTTCTAAAAGTTTTGTACTAGAATCCCTGGTGTTTTCCAGATATACAATCATATCATCTGCGAAGAGTGAAAGTTTGATCTCTTCTGACCCTATATGGATACCCTGGATCGCCTTTTCTTCCCTAATTGCAATGGCTAAACCTTCCATCACAATGTTATAGAGCAGTGGAGACAATAGGCAGCCTTGTCTAGTTCCTGATCTGAGTGGAAATGATTTCAGTTTAACTCCATTCAATATGATATTGGCTGTGGGTTTGCTATAGTTGGACTCTATCAGTTTAAGAAATGTCCCTTCTATACCAATTTCTTAAGTGTTCTGATCATGAAGGGGTGCTGGATATTATCAAAAGCTTTTTCTGTGTTAATTGAGATAATCAGGTGGTCTTTGTTTTTTAATTTGTTTATGTGCTGACTTATACTTATGAATTTATGTATATTAAACTTGAGAGCCTGGGACAAAATTGACTTGGTCATGATGTATAATTTGTTTGATATGTTGCTCAATTCTGTTTGTTAGGATCTTGTTGAATATTTTTTCATCTATATTCATTAGTGTTATTGGTCTTTAATTTTCTTTTCTTGTTGGGTCTTTTCCTGGTTTGGGGATCAGCGTTGTGTTTGCTTCATAGAACGTGTTGGGTAGTTTTCCTTCTTTTTCTACATTTTGGAACAGGTTGAGTAATATGGGTACTAGTTCCTCTTTAAAGGTTTGGTGGAATTCTGATGTGAAGCCATCTGGTCCCAGGCTATTCTTTTTAGGGAGATCTCATATAGCTGGTGCTATTTCAGAACTTGATATTGGCATGTTCAACATTTCCACTTGATTCTGGCTAAGTCTTGGAAGGTGACGTGCTTCCAAGTATCGGTCAATTTCCTTCAGATTTTCATATTTCTGAGAATAAAGTTTCTTGTTATATTCATTAAGGGTTTTTTGAATTTCTGAGGAGTCTGTTGTTATTTCATCTTTGTCGTTTCTGATTGATGAAATTAGAGATTTTACTCTTTTTTTTCTGGTTAGGTTAGCCAAAGGTTTATGTATTTTATTGACCTTTTCAAAAAACAACTTTTTGATTTATTGATCTGTTGTATTATTCTTTTGTTTTCCATTTCATTTAATTCTTCTCTAATTTTTGGTTATTTCGTGTCTTCTACTGGGTTTGGGTTGGAATGTTCTTCCTTTTCCAGTTGCTTGAGATGTCCCATTAAGTTTTCAACTTCCTCTCTTTCCATTCTCTTGAGGAAGGCTTGCAGTGCTATAAATTTCCCTCTTAGGACTGCCTTTGTGGTATCCCAGAGGTTCTGATAATTCGTGTCTTCATTGTCATTTTGTTCCAAAAATTTGGTGATTTCCTTCTTAATCTCATGTCTGACCCAGCTATCATTCAGCTAAGGTTATTTAACTTCCATGTTTTTGTATGAGTTTGCAGATTCCTGTTGTTACTGAGTTCAACTTTTATTCTGTGGTGGTCCGAGAGGATACAAGGAATAATTTTTATTACTTTAAATTTACTGAGGTTAGACTTGTGACCTAAGATGTGATCGATTTTGGAGTACGTTCTGTGGGCTGAGGATAAGTATGTGTATTCAGTTTTGTGGGATGAAATGTTCTGTAGATGTCTGCTAAATCCAAACGTTGGATGTCTAGGTTTAAATCTAAAGTTTCTTTTTCTTCTTATTGGAGGATCTATCCAGCATTGCTAAAGGAGTGTTGAAATCTCCAACTGTTATGGAGCTGGAGGAAATCAAGTTGCTCATATCTGTTAGAGTTTCTCTTATAAATTGAGGTGCATTCTGGTTGGGTGCAATTTCAATTCATAATTGAAATCTCATCATATTGAGTATTACCCTTAACAAATATGTAGTGACCATTCTTATCTTTCTTTACTTTTGTTGGTTTAAAGCCTATTGTGTCAGCAAATAGAATTGGAGCACCTGTTCTTTTCTGTTTACCATTTGCCTGAAATATGGATGACCATCCTTTCACCCTGAGTCTATATTTATCTTTTAAGGTAAGATGTGACTCTTGTATGCAGCAAATATCTGGCCTGAGTTTTTGTATCCAGTCAGCTAACCTGTGCCTCTTTAGGGGACAGTTTAAACAGTTCACATTAATGGAGAATATTCATAGGTCTGGTAAAATTTGGGGTATCATGTTTTTCAAAAGTCCGGGGTACAATTTTAATCCTTTCACCATTGTGGAAGTTGGAGTTTGAGTGAGTTTATTTTTGTGGTAGAGGATTGGGGTGGCCATTATGGAGGATAGGTCTGAGAATATCCTGGAGAACTGGTTTGGTTATGGCAAATTTCTTCAACATATGAATGTCAGTAAAATATTTAATTTCTCCATCATAAATGAAACTCAGTTTAACTGGATACAAGATCTGGGTTTGGAAGTTATTTTGCTTTCAGAGATTAAAAGTCAATGACCCCCCTTTTCTGGCTTGAAAGGTTTCAGCAGAGATCTGCAGTCATTCTAATATTCTTCCCTTTGTAGGCAATACATTTCTTGCATCTAGCTGCTTTCAGAAGTTTCTCCTTCATATTGACACTAGTGAAGTTAATAATGATATGCCTGGGGGATGTCTTATTTGGATTGAGTCATGCTGGGGTCCTGAAACTGTCTGCTATCTGGATTTTAGCATCTCTTGACATATCTGGAAAATTTTTCTTTCATAATTTCATGGAGAAGGGCCTCTGTGCCTTGCGAGGCCACTTTATCACTTTCAGGGATTCCAATGAGGCAGATATTAACCTTCTTCGAATTATCCCAGAGCTTTCTGAGAAAATGATTCATTTTTGCTCTCCATTTCTCTTATTCTTTGAAAGTTTGAGAGCATTCAAATGTCTTGTGTTCAATGTCAGAAATCCTTTCTTCTGCATGCTCCACTCTGTTACTGAAGGATTATACTGTGTTTTTCAGATCTTTGAGGGCTGTAAATTCTTGTTTCAGTGCATCAGAATCTTCGGCGGTTTTATCTTTAAATTCATTAAATTCTTGAGACAATTTTTGAATTTCCCCTTGAATTTCTAATTCTGACTTTTGAATTACTCTTTGGATCTCTAATTCCAAATTTTCCTCCATTCAGTTAATCTCGTTTGCAATCCAAATTCTGAATTCGATTTCTGACAGTTCAGCCAGCTGTTTATGAATGGTATCTTCAGTTACATCTGCCATATCTTTCCTTGGGGGGGTTGATCTATTCTGGTTATTTATGTTGCTAGAGTTTTTCCACTGATTGCCTGTTGCGTGAACTGAGACGCGAACGAGCAGCAGCTTTGCTGTAGGTGTAAACTCGCTCCTGTAATTATTAAGTCAAGAAACAGACTATACACCGTGGGATGGCATATAGCAAAGTTCTTTATTCCAAGTTTAAGTTTTATACTCTTCCAGTCATGTACACACCTAATCCCTTATCTATTAGCTGAATTTTAACTTGAAAGGAAATATTTATCATATCAATGTAACCACTAGTGTAGTAAATCCCTTCCTCTAAACAGTGACTAGTTTTCCGAGCAGGGCACAAAGACGAAAACAGCTATAGGGGAACAGAGTTAATAGAAGAATATCTTCAAGCATTCACTTAGTTTACTCAGTATGAAGTAACGACTGTGACCTTCCTTCAGGGCAGAGCACCTATAGACCTCTGACAATATGTTGTTAACATATGTCAACCCTCTGGCCCGTATCTCTGAGGAAGGGCGGCATGCCCTTGGATCTCAGGCTTCACGGGGTGTACTGCTTCAGAGAAAAGGCCTAAGGAATTTTTACAATTCCAAAAAAACCTAACTCTGTGAGTAACCCAGGGGGGTCCAAGCGTCTTAAGCCTCTGGAAGAAAAGCATGTCATTTTAAACTCACACTGAATTTACTTTGTGTGCTTGATGTAGGATAAGTTTATTTCTAAATATTATCCTACATTGCCCCCCATGATTCGTTTACACCATTTGATTTTTCCCCTGGAGCCTTGTTGAGGACCTGTACAGTGCTTTGGCCTGGGATGTTGGGGACCTATTCAATGTGGTGGGGCTAAGTGGTTCTGTCTTGTTTTGAGCTGGTCTCTGTTCACCTCTAGTGAAACAGTTAACTCTGGGTTGAAGTCTTAGCTGTGGAGAAATACCTGCAATTAAGTCACCCCGCCCCCCACAGGCAACAATTGGAAAAGAAAAATCAAACCTTCCTACAACCACACACCAGTGCACCACTTGGATAGGCCTCAGGCGATTGGCTCAGTTCAAAAGGTCAAAATCAATTGTCTCAGTCAGCACCTGTCTCAGGTGGAAGAATTTAAAAGGTCTCTGGCAACTGAAACACAGGGGTCTGATGACAACTGAAACATGACTTGCTCCAGTGCTCTGTGAAGTCCAGAGGACCCACCCAGCAAATAGATTAGTCTGGGAAGGTTGATGCCCCCTTCCCAACCTTGCAGCTCTGTCACACCCAGTCGCTTCTAGCCCCGCAGGGCTGTGACCCTTGTCTTCCATGAGCCGATACTCCAGAGGTTTACACCTGCCTAAATCACATGGAAGTCTGTGTCTGCTTAGCCAGGCTGCTGCTCTCTACCTCTATCCAGCAGGGGGCTGTGAGGCCTGTCAACCTCGGGCACTTGATGGAGGCTGGGGGGTGTTCATTCAGTTCCAGCCCCACCCTTGATTGATGTTACTGGCAGAACAGGACAACCCTGTGGGAGTTTGTTTCTGTCCCTGCTAAATTCCTCTGCAGAAGAGGGGCTGATTTGAGTTCCCAGAACCTGTGCCTCAGGCCCTGTCTTTACTCCTGCAGGGTTTTATTTGCAGCAAAGTTAGCTGTCAGCTCTAGCCTCCTGTCCTCCTTTGTCGATAGGGTGATGATTCCCTGAGGGCCGGGTGTGTCTTAGGCTCAATAAAGCGGTCCTCTGCTCAGCCCCGCCCTGGAGTTTCCTGGCCTTGCGTGTGCATTTTCTAGGCCCTGTGTTCCACCTAGGCCAATACCGCCTCAGGCAAACCCTTTTTTCACGGGGCCTGTGTTTCAGTCCCAGATCTGTTCCCTGGTGGTTGCCATCTGAGAAGATGCCCGGCCTCCTCTGGTTGCCCGGGGAGACAGGGGGAGTGGCTTTGGGATATCCGGGGATGGGTCTTGTTATTGCTAAAGACAGCTGTTGCTCTGCACCTTGGGGCACTGCCGCTCCGGCGTGATTCCCTCTAAGCCAACTATCATCTCCTCATTCCTGTGCTGCAGAATCAGCACTGTCCAGCTTCAGTCCAGGTCCTGTCTACACCTCTAGAGAAATCACCTAAGAATCTGAACTCCTGGGGGACAGGCCTCCAGACCTCAGAGTGAGAGTGGAGGGGAGTGTTGGGAGCTCAGAATTGCAGGTTGTAACACCAAGTTTATTGAGACAAAATGAGCAAATAAACAGATACTAAGGCTACCAGACACACGAGCCCATAGATGCACAAACAGACGGAGACACATAGACATACAGACAACACCCACGACAACAACAACAAAAAACAACTACAATAAACATAGTGATAATTGTAAAATAATTGAAAAAAGGAAAAAAGTGGTGTTTGTAAAAAAGTTGAAAAAGAAGAAAGGAGAAATTAAAAATAGATTTCTTTTTCTTTTTAGAAATAAAAAATATGTCTATTAAAAAATAATAAAAAATTAACAATAGCTCCTCCAAGAAAATGGTGAGAAAAAAACAAACAAAAAAAGAGAGAAAAGAAAAAAAAGGCACCAACCACAAAAATATTATTCTTGTATATATGTAGAAATATACATCTATATGTATGATGTAGTGAACAACTTTCGTAGGAATATATTTATGATGCAATATACTTTCTGGACACCAGGAGGCGCTATGAGTGGTTTCCAGGCTTATACCTGATTCACAGTTTATACTGTTACCACGGTAAGCACCCTACCTGACCTATCGCCATTTTGGAGTTTCTGTAAAAGTTTGTCACCTAACTATTGTGCAACCTCAGCTGCTCTGTTCCAGATGGCACTCCTATCCGACCTCCCCACTCAGTGCAGGAGTCCACGCTTCACAAATCTTTCCACTCTGCTCCCACATTCTCCTGCAAACTGGTGACTGCAATCGGCTGTGGGGGAGGGTGCTGCTGGCGGGTCCTGTGGCTGCTGAAGGGTCCCGCATCTGGGGCGCTCAGGGATCTTATTCTCAGTTGTGTGGTTCAGAGTTTCCCTTTTGAATTGGGACCTGCCAGTTCGCAGTGCAGCCTGAACTGCCAGCCCCTTCCAATATTCCCCACCAAGAATGCTCCCGTCTATTTAATCACTCCTGTTGTTCTGGGGGATGGCATCCGCCATTTTGGATAGTTCAAAATGTCTGTTTCCCGGGTGGGATCCCTTCCCTTCAATTTTCCATCGGGTTGCCCAGCTCCCTGTGGTTTTGAGTGGCTCTCCATTCGGGTGCCACCCTCAGCTCAGGAATAAATTTTCGTCAATTGGGTTTTGCCAGTATTTGCAAGCTGCTGTCCTCCGTAAGAGAGGGGCCTGATGGCCAGCATGGCCAAGCAGGGAAAAATCTTTACAACAGAGTCAGTGGTTTTAAATTACCCTTCATATACAGCAATCAGCCAATTCACTGAGTGTCTCCAGCTGTCCGTCCACACCAATAATCCACATGCGGGAAAGGTCCAGACCCCTCTTCCTCTCACCTGATGACTTGGGAGAGGTGGGCTACACATCTGTCCCATACACCATCATGCTCTGCCTCCACACAAGAGTTTTTATTATACCTCACTTATTACTTCTGTGGTACTCTTCCTTTTTTTATGTGGAGATGAGTTTCTGGTATCATTTTCCTTTTCTCTGATTAATTTTCTCTAACATTTCTGCAAGACAGGTCTATTGGGTACAAATTTCTTTAATATTTATTTGTCTGAGAAAATCTTTATTTCTTATTCACTGTTGAAGGATAATTTTTCAGGGTATGGAGTTACAGATTGATTTTTTTTTATTCTTAATACTTTAAATATTTTACTCTACTCTCCTTTTGTCTGCCTGGTTTCTGAAGGGAATTCAGATGTAGATCTTAACTAAATCCTCTATAGGTCAAATGTTTTTTCTTCTTGCTTTTCTTAAGATTTTTTCCTTTTGCCTTTGATTTTTTTCATTTGAATATGATATGCTAATGCGTAGTTTTGTTTGGCTTTGTTTTATTTTATTTTTGAATTTATTCTGCCTGGTGTTCGCTGTGCTTCCTGGATCTATGGTTTAGTGTCCAACATTGATTTCTGGAAATTCTCAGTCATTATTGCATTGAGAATTTTTTCTATTTATTTCCCCTCTCATCCTTATCTTCCTATTACAAGTATGTTATGCCTTTTATAGTTCTCACAGATCTTGGATACTCCAGTAATTTTTTCAGAATTTATTTTTCTTTCCTTTTCTGTTTTGGAAATTTCTATTGAAATATCCTCAAGCTCAGAGATTCTTTCCTCAGCCAGGTCCAGTCTGCCAAAAAACTGTCAAAAAAATTCTTACTCAACTTTTCTTACTCTGTTTTTGATCTCTATTATTTTCTTTTTATTCTTTCTTGGGATTTTCATATCTCTGCTTACATTGTTCATTCATTCTTGCATATTATCTGCTTTATTCACTATGGGCCTTAACATATTATTTATGATTGTTTTTGATCCTCAGTTTGAAAATTCTAACATCCCTGTCATATCTTATTATGGTTCTAATGATTCTAATTCCTACACCCTGTTATATAATTGCTGTCATTTATCTCACTTACTATAAGCATATATATAACTTATATGGACATATTGATTATTGCTTTAATATACTTTAAGATGTTTCTTGTTCTTTCCTTTTTAAAATGTTTTTCTTTCTTTTTTCTTTAAGACAGAATCCTACTTTGTCACCTTGGCTAAAGTCCCCTTTATCATAACTCACAGCAACCTCAAACTCTTGGGCTCAAGTGATCCTCTTGCCTCAGCCTCCTAAGTAGCTGGGACTACAGGCACCCACCACAACATCTAGCTAATTTTTTGTGTGTGCATTTTGTTTTAATGTTTTGTACATTTTGTTTTTATTGTTGAGGGTACAAAGAATTAGGTTATACTGATTGCATTTGTTGGTAAAGTCCCTCTTATAATGGTGTCCTGATGCCAAGAGGTGTGCCATACACCGTGATCTCCCATCCAATTCCTTCCTCCCCTTTCCCCACTCTCTCTTTCCACTTCCCTCACCTTGAATTGATTTAGTTTTTCTCTTGTGTGGGTATGTATTAGATTATCTACTGGTTTCATATTAGAATTGGGTACATTGGATTCTTGCTTCTCCATCCTTGTGATACTTTACTAAGAAGAATGTGTTCCAGGTTAATACAAAAGATGTAAAGCCTCCATCTTTTTAGTGGCTGAATAGTATTCCATGGTGTACATATACCACAGCTTGTTAATCCATTCCTGGTTTGGTGGGCATTTATGTTGTTTCCATATTTGAGGGATTTTAAATGGAGCTGTGATAAACAGTCTAGTGCAAATGTTCTTATGATAAAATGCTTTTACTCCTGGGTAGATGCCTAGTAATGGGATTGCAGGATCAAATGGGAGGCCTAATTTGAGTTCTTTGAGGATTCTCTATTCTTCCTTATAATAAGATTGTATTAGTTTGCAGTCCCACAAACAACACTACTTTTTTTTCTTTCTTTTCTTTTCTTTTCTTTTTTTTTTTAAGTAGAGATAGTCTCACTCTTGCATAGACTGGGCTCGAACTCCTGAGCTTAAGCAATCCACCTGCCTCGGTCTCTTAGTGTGCTGGGATTACAGGCATGGGCCACTGTGCCTGGCTAGAATATATTTCTTGGTAGTCATACATGATTTACTGGGAAAAAGGAACTGTTGTCAATAGGCCTTCAGTGATGTGGTGGTGAGGTATCAGGGGATAGAAAAATGTGCTATGGTCCTTTGATTAGGTTTCATTTTTTTAGTGAATTCCACAGTTTCCTCTCAGTTCCTCCTCTCTCCCCTTAGGTAAGACAGAGTGGCCTAAGTGGACTGAAGTTGGGTACTTTTCTCCCTTGTGTGGGAGGCCAGAGTTGGGTATTTCCCTTCCTCCTGGTCAGTTAGAGTCTGATAAAAACCCAGAAGGCTGGGCAAAGGTTAGCTAGTTTCTCCCGAGGGAAGAACTACTTAGAAAGAACAAAGTGCTCATACTTTAGAATGGTCCCTTTCCTCCTTCCTGCTAGAAGCTTGAGGCAAATTTTCTGTGGTATTTACTATAAAAACTGGTAGAGCCCCTTCAGGTAAAACTCACAAAAGCGTGGAGGTCCCCCTAGGACTGGGTCTTCCTGGAGTTTTTTCCTTTCAGTCCTGTTTATACTGAGTCTTAAGAAATTAATCCATCAGTTACAGTTCAGGGTTGCCTATCCCTGCGTTGGTTCCCATGGAGCTTTCTGCTTGTGGGTTTCTGCTCATGTAAGTCATAATTTCCTGTATTTGCCTTTCTCTTTCTCCAGTGTGGAAGGGAACAGTTTGCCCTGTGACCTTAGTCTTCTGCTGGATCTTAGAACAATGGTTAATTTCTCAGCTTGTTGAGCTTGTTACTTGTTAGAGTTGGGAGCAGAGGAATGACTTCTTGTTCAGGGTCTGTCTGACTCAGAAGTGCTTTCATCTGCTTCATTTCTTCAGCTCAGTTCTTTCCTGTGCAAAATGTTAGCCTTAGGCACCAAGAAATGCATCTAACAAAATGAAGATCTTAGGTTGAATAGGACTTTAAGATTTGATAGTGTGATTTTATCTGTTTTGTCTCATGATGACTGGCTCATATAGCCTCAAAGAAAACTTTTTTCTCTATTTAGGCATGAGAATGATAAGATGAAGGATTTTGAGTAACATATTTGCACAGCCAAGAAATGACTCAAACCTGGATTTCTTACATATCCCTTCTCATTAGTAAATAGCATCATTTGCTAAATACAGAATTTGATGTACAAAGGAAGACAGTTTACTATAGTGGCGAAGAGGATGGGCTGATAAGCCAGACAGAACTGGACTCCCATCACAGATGTATTGCTTGTTATTTTTTTGTGACTTGGGACAGTTTTTTTTACTTCCCCAGGTCAGTTTACTAGTTGCAAAATTGGGGCTAACACTACCTACCTGTTGACATATTGTGAAGATTCAACAAAATGATGTACTCAAAGAACTTAGCATAAAACCTGGACCATATCACATGCTCACAACATTAGTTGCTATGGTGTGTTCACTACTGAGGTAAAGAGAATCACCTGCTGGTGGGGTAAGTTGGAGTGCCAGGTTGGAGGACCAGATTAGTACAGAGCTTTACTCCATTGGAGTAGCTGGGCTCAACTCATTCGAATTCTGGGTGCAATTCAGCCGATGCACATTCGTTTGCGTATCTATCTTGAATTTGTCCATTCATCAAGAAATATTTATTGAGCTGGACACCACTTTAGGATACATAAATGAATAATACAAAGATTCTTGCCCTGAGATGATCTATGTGTTAGTAGAAAATGTTAGGCAATAAAGTATTGGCTAATAAATGAGAAAATTACTTTGTATGCTAGAAGGTAATAAGTGCTAATAGATAATAGAAGTGTGGGCAGCACAAGGGGAAGGGACTGCTTATCATTTCACTCATGTGGTCAGTATCAACCTTGTCCCAGAGGTGATGTCTGAGCATACACTTGAAGAAGATGGAGGAAAAGTGCTGGTGGCAGGAGGCAGCCTAGAAAGCACCTGGGGCAGGAAGGTTCTTTGCTTCAGGTAGGCCTTTGGGAGGATTTTGGCTTCTCGTTGAATTAGATGGGGAGGAGCCATCGGAAGGTTCTGAGCAGAAGAGGGACTTGATCTGGTTCACATTTTAAAACAAACGCTCTGTCTGCCCTGTACAGAAGCTGGAAAACAATTAGGAAATTATTATAATAATCCAGACATGGTCATAAAAGCTAGTACTAGAATGCTAGCATCAAAAAGAGGAGGGCAGGCTGGATTCTGTGTATATGTTAGAACCATCAGAATTTCCTTAGAGCAATGATTTTCAACTGGTGTGCTATGAAAGGACCTTAGGTGTACTGAATTTTTAAAGATCATTAATTAAATTACTTTTGAAAGAAGTTCAATGCACAGTAAGTATACTCTTTTATTTTTACTTTTTTTTTTTCCGGTCACCATAATTTGAGTGTACTGTGAGATAAAAATGGTTGAAAACATCTGCCTTAGAGAGTCAGCAGGATTAGGAGTGGTGGTGAGGGGAATGGGACTCAAGAGTGACTCCAATTATTTTAGCTTGAATTAAAGGATGGAATTATCAAGGATGAGCTAAGGATGGAGTTACCACAACTGCCATGGTATTCCGCCTTAATTATTATTAACATGGCCACTAGCAAGACCTCAGCATGTTTGCTGAACTGTAGACGTGGCTGTGGTCCAAATAGGAGCTAGTTTTAAATTATGGTAGATTCAATTGGAAATTGGAGATGAAGGAAATTGTAATAGAAATGTTTTGCCTGGAAATATATTTCTTTGACATATTTTGAGCCAACTCAGTCATGAGTCTCACAGATAGAAGTAATACAGCAAAACTGTCTTTGGTGGGAGGGGATTTACATCGATAGAGAATCTACCTTAATAGAGCCAGGTCTCTCTTTACTTAGTCTAGGAAAGATTAACTGAGAGTGACAACTTTAAGGGATTAAAAAGAGAACATTCACCTTCTATTATCTCTGAGGGCTACTACTGGTGAGGTTTCATTATATAACAAAACCACCTTTGCTAGCTAGTTAAGCCTCTCCTTTTTCCCTCTTACAAACCTGTTTTACTGCTTCTAAGGTACCCTGCTTCTTTGTGAGACAGAGCCTCTCTTCTGTCCCTGACTAGGGCTAGAGTGCAGTGGCATCATAGCTCAGATCAATATCAAACTCCTAAGCTCAAGTGATCCTCCTGCCTCAGTCTCCTGAGTGGCTGGGGATGATTTTTCTATTTTCAGGAGAGATGGGGTCTTTCTCTTGCTCAGGTTGGTCTCACTCTCTTGTCTCAAAATATCCTTATCTCTGCTTCCAAGAGTGCTAGGATTACGGGTTTGAGACACCACACCTGGTCTAAGGCCCCCTTCCTTTAAAAATTTCTGTATCTCAAAAAAAAAAAAAAAAAAAAAAATTAAAAAAAAAATTTCTGTATCTCATTGAAGAGTTGCTTCCTTCTGAGGGATCCCAAGTATACCCATTAAGTAAATCTGTATCTTTTTCCTCTTATTAATCAGTCTGCCTCATCTCAGTAATTTTCTAGTAAACCTTTATAGGGCCAGGGGTCTTTTTGCTCCCTACAGTTTGACAAAACTTTGGAGAACAAAGAGACTTTGATCCCTATAGAAGGGAAAAAAAATTCTTGATGTCATTATTCTTACTGCAAGCAGTCTCATGTCACCATGCCATCATCATTTGTCACCAGCTGCCCAGGGTAGTGGCGACTCTCACAGCAGTCCTTCAGAGGTAATTCCTGGGCATGAGATTACCAATTAGGAGGAAAACTGAACTTGCAGTAAGTCTCCATCGAATACCTAGCACAAAAACAGTAGGAGCTCTCTGTGTGCTGTGGCTAATAGAAAAGCAAAGGTGTGAGAAATGGTAATAGCAGTGCTTGAATTTAGAGTGCCACATTATGATTGCAAGGGGTTAAGGCATATTTATTTCTGTCTGGATAAGAAAGTAGTACTTTAGGAGTGAGTATAATTAGGAAAGTGTTTTAGGTAGGGACAAAGCAATTTAATTTCCATAAACTACTAAAGCAATTCCTGAGTTGTTATTCCCTAAGCCACTAAGAAAATGAAAAAGTACTTTACCTGCAGGGTAAGTAGATTATGGCCCTCAGCACTCTGGTTTGTGTTAAGATATTTTGATTACTTTTCTCCCTCAGACTATGAAAGTTCCCTCTAAAAACTTGTGAGGAGTTTTCTTGCATTTTTCTGCATAACTTGCTGAGTCTCTGGCAAGACTTTTAATGTTCCAGACACCAAATAGTCTTTGTTCTTAGGATGATAAGGATGAAAATCCTCTGCAGGGCAGCAAAGGAACATTTTTATACAAAATATCAATGAACATTCGGTAAGTTATGATTTATTGACTCATTCAATGCACATACTGCACACACACATTGATCACTTAATATACAGTAGGCCCTAAGGGTATATTAAGTGATCAGCTAATAGAAGACAGAAAAATAAAATTTTAATAAATGCAGTTTGTAAAATAAAAGAATAGAACAGTATTTCTGGAGGGTTGGGAAAGTGTCCCTGAGCTAGGCCTTCAGTGAAGAAGGCCTTCTGTGCAGAGCAGGGCAGCGTGGGGCTCACAGCTTTGCTGGGGAATTGGAAAAGTGGTGTGAACCTGAGGCAACTGAAGAAAAGTTCCTGAAAACATAGAATGAGATGGGTTAGCTGTCCCCTAAAACGGCATTTGCTGAAGACCTAGCCCCTGCTCCCTCAGAATGTATCTTATTCGAAAGACTGAGAGGAAGACATTGAAACTGAAGATGATCTCATTTATGCACACCAACCTGAAAATTTAGTTAAAATGCTAGACTTTTAGCATCAGTGAAAATCAAACAGAAAAATGCCCTTTGACCGATTGTGGCTTTGTCACTGACCATGCACATAATTTTCAGGCACATTTGGCCCAGTTTGTATAAACAGGTGAAAATGGTTCTCTCCACATTCTGCTGAGAGTAAGAACATGGCTAGTGTCCCTCCCAACATCTGTGTGCATAGAACACATCATGAAGACAAACAGATGTTCTCCCAGGACTGTGACGATGAGGGGAACAGCACTGTTGTACAACTTCTCTGTCGCATGGGAGGTGTGAATGTGAGGGATGTCATGGGGACAGTACCACTCCATGCGGTGGAGGTACCCCACTAGGTCCAGATAGTATGTTACCTGCACACGTCAACTCTGCCAGTAATATATCAGTGGAGCAATTCACCTTTGGGAAAGGACAAAAAGTAAGGGAAGACAGCAACAGAAAGTGTGATTCTTGTGGTCATTATAGAGGAAGCAAACTATGTAGCACGCTTCCCATGGAGATGGGAAGCTTGTTAGCATAATGACCCAAGGAGAGGGCAGGTGTATGATGTTTAACTCCCACAACCTGAGACATGCTCCGATCCCCACTCTAGCCATCTTTTCAATTCCACAGTTTCATGGAGAGAAAACAAAACAAAAATCCCTCTTTGATTTGAAAACAAAACAAAACAAAATCCCTCTTTTTTTCCTGACATGATGAGATCTCACTTAACCTGGATGTTTTTGTTCTTTCTTTTGTTCCTAGTTGTTTGATTTACCTCTAGGCAATAAAATTGAGATATAATAACAACTAATTATTCTGTTCGACATCTGATTTAAACAGTTGTTAAAATTTTTAATTGATGGCACATTTGCCTGGGATTCCCTCCCTAAAGGAAGGAACAGAAATTAGAAAGTGATTTTAGATGGTGATGAAGTATGAAAGCCTCCAGAAAAAAATAGATGGGCAGATATTTTCTCTATTGATTGATGCTTTAAGAGACCCAATCTCTTGATTGTATATCTTAATAACAGTCTAGCAAATAGCCTTACATGGGATGGATCCAAGAAACAAAATTGAAATTATTCCTGTTATAAATGTGTCTAGTAAATTGGTTATTAAGAGACACATGTCTTACACACACATCACGTACCAGAGGTTCCATGAAAGGTTATGTTCTATTTATTGACCAAAAAATTAAAGAAGCAGGAGGCCACTGATTAGTATTAATTTAGATCACTCACTAATTTTGGGATGCAACCTCAAACTTCTGGGTTCAAGCAATCCTCTTGCCTCAGTCTCCCAAGTAGCTGGGACTATGGGGGCCCGCCACAATACCTGACTAGTTTTTCTATTTTTAGTAAAGACAAGGTCTCACTCTTGCTCAGGCTGGTCTCAAACTCCTGAGATCAAACAATCCATGTAAATGTAGCTGCTTTCTGAGAGCAGTTTGTGTTGTTAGAGGGCAGAAGAACTCAAATGGAATTGAGTTATCTTTCAAGGACATTCAGAAGTGAAAGGAAGAATTTGATAATGGACATTTTTTTAAATGAGAAGATAATACTAAAATATCAATAACAATTCCTTTGGAAAGGACAGACATCTACCTATGTGCATGCAATGCACAGCCAAATCCTTAGATATCTTTTTTTACTCATGGTTATGGACACATGGGTTCTTTTAATGAAATATAAGTAAAATGCAAGAACCAAGTAACTTTCCATTGTATTTTAATTCCCACATATGTTTTTCACAATACCTTTGGAAAATATGGTAAAGAATTGTTATAAAAGGAGAAAATTGCATCATATTTATTTAACATAGTGCTACATATATTTAGTACGCTTCCTTTGATACAAAAGCAGATATGGGGAGTCTTTATAGCACTAGTGCTTGTATAGAACGGGACGTCAGAGACGCCCCATTGTGACGTCTTATTTTGATGGGCAGAGAGAAAGGTCTAGGAAATGTGTCCTCATCTGCCACAGTGATGCAACCCACAGACAGATGATGGTTTCTACAGTTCCTTCCTGGCTACCCTGAAGGAATCCAAGCCTACTGCAATCTGAGAATGTATTTATTTTTTTGTTTAAGGCTTTGTTTTTCGCTTTATATGGTGGTGTATAGCACAGTGACTTCCAGGCGGTAAATTCTTGCTAATGACTGCATCAATTAATGATAAGATAATGCATTAATTCACCAAAAAATTCTAGTCCTTTCCTTGCATTTTTGCTAATACCAATGCTCCAAAACCCATGACACATTCATACATATGGAGAAATGCTTCAAACATACCATGACCTGTGAGTGTCTACCACAGCTAGCCATGTGACCATGTCATTTTACCTATTGATTCCTTATTTTCTCATCTAATGAAAGAATTAGTCAAAAAAACTGTTGACAAAGGTCTAAAAAGACTGTCTAAAAAAGCTCCAAAGAGGTTGATGACAATATTCTCTTGCTCCTGTTTGGATTTACATTTGAAGGAATTTTAACTACCATATCCCTTGTTCATAACCCCTAGCCCCTCTTCCAAGTTTCTCCCAGCCATGGTTTAAAGAATGTGATTATTTTTTTCTTGATACATTTAGTAAAAAACATTGTGTTTCCTCCTAATTGATAAGAAAACACTTGAGGAGAGATTCTTGTCTTGCAGTGCATGAGTTATGAGGCCACCGCTCAGCCTGGTCTTTCTCCCTTAGCCAAAATGAATTATACTTCCTCCTTTTCAAGTTATAGTATATCTTCTTTCTTGTCAGATTAATCTTTGGGCTTGAAATTATGGCCACCAAGAGGAAACTTAAATTGTTGTGGTAAAGAATTTGCTGGACTAAACAGAGCATATGTTTTCCTTGACATTCTATTACGCTGTAGGCTTGAGTGTGCTGATTACTTAGAACCAACAGAACAACAAATCATCACCTCTATTTTAGGAACCTGTCGAGAGTAGCAGTTTCGATTCTCATTTCACAAAGAAGAGTTCCAGTTAACTGGACAGTCTTACTTACGGAAAGTTACCATATAACCAAATATTGTAAAATATGGCTTCATATGTTTGAAGTAACCATAATATATGCATACTGATTTTTTTTAAAGCTATATTATAGACACAATGAAAACCAACTACTAGTATGACTTCTGTTAAACCTTATTTAATGTATTCCTATTTGAAAGCTTTACTACTACCCACCTCTTTCTTGTTACTTTAAAGTTCCACCTTAGCCATTGTCCCCTAGAAGATTGCAGAGACATCAAGTATAATGCATCTTATCTGGGGAAGAGTTTTATTGCTTTTCCACTTTTATTTTTTTTTCCAATCCTATGAGTGAATACATCTCACTGTAAAGATGTAAATGAGAGTCTATACTTTCTATATTTATGCTCTAAATCTCATGTCGGAATTTTATCCTCAATATTAGAGGTGGGGCCTGGTGGAAGGTGTTTTGGTCACAAGGTAGATCCTTCATGAATAACTAATAACCAGTGGGGTGAGGGTAGAAAGTGTGTGTTGATTGTGAAAGAAAGAAAGAAAGAAAGAAAGAAAGAAAGAAAGAAAGAAAGAAAGAAAGAAAGAAAGAAAGAAAGAAAGAAAGGGAAAGGAAAGGAAAGGAAAGGAAAGGAAAGGAAAGGAAAGGAAAGGAAAGGAAAGGAAAGAGAGAAAAGAGAGAAAAGAAAAGAAAAGAAAAGAAAAAGAAAAGGAAAGAGCCTGGCACTTCTCTTCCCTCTCTGTAGTGTCCTCTGTGGACATGTGATCTCTGCACACACCAGCTCCCCTTCACCTTCTCCTATGAATGGAATCAGCCCAAGGCCCTCACCAGAGGCAGATGATGACACCACGCTTCTTTACAGCCTGCAAAACCATGAGCCAAATAAACCTCTTTTCTTTATCAATTACCCAGCCTCAGGTATTTCTTTGTAGCAACACCAAATGACTGAGTCAGACAGAGAAACATTAAAAATAAGAAAGGCGAGCTTTCATTTGGTGTCACCCTCTACCTCCAGCCATTCCCACACTCAGCACTTCGATGCACAAACTTTTAATATATTCTTTAACTTACATTAAATAAATACATATACACCCCTCATTTGTTTTTGCTTTCTTTTTCTAACTATATTGTTCACCCTACACTTACTTTCTGCAAGTTAGGTCTCTCAGTTCAATATGTGTACCCTAGAAATAAATCCACATCAGAAATGTAGCTCTCTTATTTTATTCACTTTAATCACTCACTAGTGTTCTCTGGTATGAGTGGATGAATGTATCATAGGAAACACAGACATTTTCCTAGTGATATATATTTGTCCTCCAATAGTTTGCTATAAAACATGCCCCCATCATTACACATACATGTTTATGCATATTTTTTGACATGTTTTTGACATGCATATTTTTTTGACATGTATTTTTTTTCTTTTTTAAATTTTATTTTTAAATGACAAATAATAATTGTATATGTTTACAGGACAAAATGTGATATTTTGACACACACAGTATTTCACCTGAACATTTCTATTCTTGTTTTTGATGGACTCAACCAAATTGCATTCCAAAAGCCATGCTAATTTATACTCTTATGAATAGTATATTAGAATGTCAACAGCAGATATTATTAATCTTTTAAAGTTTTGTCAATCTAGTAGGGGAAAAGTATTATCTCATTGTTTTATAAATTGCATTTGAGATTAGTAATGACATTGATGATATTTTCATAAGTTCATAAGACATTTTTATTTTCATTTTTGAAACTTATTCATCACTTTTATCTATTTTTCATTTGGGTTATTTATTTTTAATAAATACTGTATGACTTGTATTCTTTCATTTCATTGACTTAATATAGTTCATAATATCTTTCGAGATATATTTAAAACTGCTAGTTATTTCCCAACTGGAGAATATTTTTTGTCTTTAAATTATTTTTAAATCTTCCCCTTATCTTTACTCACTAATCTGGACTTTATTGTCTTGTGTGCAGTATGGCACAGATATCTGAATTTATTTTCCTCCAGGGCATAGCTATTTTTTTAGCTTTTAAAAAATAGTTGATCTTTTCCTCCCTGATTTAAAATGACAAATTTACATGAATCTCTGTTTCTTCACTTTCTACTGTCTTCTACTAATTTGTGACCTCTTAAAATAATATATACACTTTTAATTAACATAATTTAATTGTGTTCTTATTCTTTTTTCAAAACATTCTTTGCAACACTCATAGATTTTTCTCTTTATAAAACTTTAAATCAAATATATCAAATTCCATTAAGAAAACTCTTTGAGGGGTTTTGACTGTAATTAATAAATAAGATTGCAGTTGACCCTGAACTACATGGATTTGAATCACACATCTCCACATATATGCAGTTGACCCTGAACTACATGGATTTGAACCACACATCTCCATATATATGCAGACTTTTTCTATAAAAGTTGCCCAAATGTGTCTTCCTCTCCTTCCTCCCCTTTCACTTCATCCACCTCTCCCACCTCTGTCATCCCTGATATAGTAAAACCAATCCATCCTCTTACTCCTCATTCTCAGCTCACTAAACACAAAGAGGATAAGGATGAAGAACCTCACAATGATCCACTTCCACTTAATGAGTCATGAATATATGTTCTCTTCCTTGCAATTTGCTTGATAACATTTTCTTTTCTCTAGTTTACTTTGTTGTAAGAATATAGTATATATTCTCATATATAAAATATGTATGAATTGACTGCTGTGCTATCAGTAAGGCTTCCAGTCAGCAGTAAGCTACTGGTAGTTAAGTTTTTGAGGTATTAAAAGTTTTATGTGAATTTTTAGCTACACAAAGAATTAGGGCCCCTAACCCTTTCATTAAAAATTTTTGACATTTTTCAAAACTGAATAAATTGTATACATTTCATATTACATATTACTTTTTACATTAAGACTTCATATTGTTCCTCAAAAAGATCTTACATATTTTTAAATTTTTTTCTAGGTATTTTATAGTTTTATTTTGTTTTTACTGTTAGAAAATTAATTTTTATATTGGTTATACTAATATATGGGAAGTTATTATTTTTATTACAAAGTTAAAAAGTTACAAAATTTTTTTATTGGTTTTAATAGATTTTTTAATTATTTTAGACAACAATGAGAATCTTACTGCTATTTTTCATATATGTATATATACACACGTATATATAACTTTTTAAGTCTTAATATGTTAGATAACATCTCAGAATTAGGTTAAGAACCAGGCATAAAACTAAGAACTAGTTGAGAACTAGGCTGTCTTGTTTTGTCATTCAATGTAGCAGGAATGCTTTTGATATTTGTTCACTGATTGTTATCTTATATATGTTTCACATGAAGATACTTTATTAATTTATAAAAATTATGTATTTACTACCCAGAGATTTTGGGTTTTCCACTAAAAAGTAATGATTAATTAACCAAATGATTATTTAACATTTAACAAAATCATGATTTTTTTCTCATTTAATCTCATAACCCGATAGATGGCATGAATAGTTTCCAAATTGCTGTTGAGCCATTCTTGAATTCTTCTCTAGTTTTCCAAAGTGTATTACTATTTTAAAATATAGCTATGCTTAATGGTTTACCCTTTCATTTGTGTTTCCATATCTACATTCATAAGCAATGCTGTTATATTTTTTAATTTTATGTTATTTATGTCTTGTTTTAGTATAGCATTATTCTGACTTTATTATATGAATTAGAATGTTCTCTACTTTTTTCTGTCTCTTGAATAAACTTAAATTATCTGAAATTATCAATTTCTGTCTAAACTAGATAAACTATTTTAGGGTAGGAAGAAATTTTTTATTTTTAAGCTTCCTCTTAATTCTCTAATTTTTATTCTATTTTTTCTTTCTATAATTTCTTGAGTAAATTTAATCTCATAATGCAGTAAAAAATATTTTCCTATGAAACAATCTGTTTGGGGGCAAACACCTAACCTTACTGAGGCTGTAACGAGGGATTGAATAAGTAGACATATAATGTCCTTTTAAATTCTATTATTCAGTGATTGTATGACACTGAGCAGTTGGAAAAAATAGAACTCAAAGATACCAGTAATTTTCTACCCACAATAGTAGTAATGATTCAAGATATATTAATGTCAAAGAAGTAAGTTAAATGTCATTTTGTCTTACTGCTATGTAACAGTAAAAACTCTTCATTTCTTTTCACATATAACTTAAATAATATTTCTTGTACCTGAAACTTTATTTATCAAAAAAAACCTTTTAATATCTCATCAGAGTTTTTTAATATGCAGCAAGGCAGACATACACCTGAAACTTGAATAAAACAGAGTTAGAAAACATTTCAACAAATTGTGGAAACCGCAAATAATCCATACTTAGGATAATAAAGCCAAAACCATAGTATTCAAAGAAGAAACTCACTCCATAATTCTTAAAGGAAAAGCCACAGAATTGACTCTCAGTGAACTGGCATTATTTTTTCTAGAGTGAAGAATCTTTTCTCAACCTTGAGTTTTAACAGCCTGGTTTCATACTACTTGCCATATTTAGCTTGCTAGTTCCTATAATGTGTATGTTTTTAATTGGTGGAAAACTACTGATTAAATATAACTCTCAAAAAATAGCTCTTTCTCCAGGATTTAGTCATGCTCCTAAACTCCATGTAAGAAAAAAATATCACGAATTATTTAAAATCCTGGACTAAAGCATCAACTCATTTATATAAATTGTTTATTGTAGTTATTTTTCTCAAAATAAGGTCATTTTATATACAGGATATGACTAATTTATGACTATATGGGTGATACAAATCATCCCGCAGCAACTGTAGGGTAGAAAAGTACTTGGTAAGAAAGAGGGAGGAAAAAGTGGAAAGATTAAAATTCAATTAAATGGGGCTAAATAAATTGCTGTGAAAAACTTAATGGCTTTTCCCACGTTTATTCTGTTCAGTTATTTTCTTCCTAGAATGACTGGGCAACTTTATGTGTTAACAGGGCTCAGACTGGATGCACCTGGCTCACCAAAATCATGCAGAAGGGGAAGGAAGGTAGGGCCAGGGAAATCCCTAGGAAACAGGTTCCTGAAGTCCTATTTGGACATGAGAAATACCCACATTAAGGATGACAGAAGAATGGCCAACAAACAAATGAAAAAAATGATCAGCATCTTTAATCATCAGAGAAATGCAAATCAAAACCACTCTAAGATATCTTACCTAACCCCAGTAAGATTAGCTGACATCACAAAGTCCCAAAACACCAGATGCTGGCATGGACATGGAGAGAAGGGAACAATTCTACACTGCTGGTGGGATTGGAAACTAATACAAGCCTTTTTGTGGGGAAGTATGGAGACTCTTCAAAGATCTAAAAGTAGACCTTCCATTTGACCCTGCAATCCCATTACTAGATATCTACACAGAAGATCAAAAATCATTTTACCGCAAAGAAATTTGCACTAGAATGTTTATTGCAGCTCAAAAATTGACAAGTCATGGAAGCAACCTAAGTGCCCATCTACCCAGGAAGGATCAACAAACTGTGGTATATGTGTACCATGAAATATTATTCAGCCATTAAAAAAGAGGGAGACTTGCTTTTTTCACAAGATGGTGCCGAAAACGAAGAAGGAAGCTCCTGCCCCTCCCAAAGTGGAAGCCAAAGCAAAGGCATTGAAGGCCAAGAAGGCAATGCTAAAAGGCATCCACAGCCACCAAAAAAAAAGAGGATCCATATATCACCCACCTTCTGACAGCCAAAGACTTTGAGGCTCTGGAGGCAGCCCAAATATTCTTGGAGGAGCCCCCCATGGAGAAACGAGCTTGACCACTATGCCATCATCAAGTTCCCCCTGACCACTGAGTCTGCCATGAAGAAGATAGAAGACAAAAACACACTTGTGTTCATTGTGGATGTCAAAGCCAACAAGCACCAGGTCAAACAGACTGTGAAGAAGCTCTATGACATTGATGTGGTAAGGTCAACACCCGAATCATATTGGGATCATCTAAACCAAGTCTAGCTGGCTAATTCTAAATATATAACTTTTCACTGTAAAAAAAAAGGGATTCTTTACATCTTTTATTACATCTTTTACATTACCTGGATGGAGTTACAATACATTCTTCTTAGTGAAGTATCACAAGAATGGAAAAATAAATATTCAATGTACTCCATACTAATATGAAATTGATATATGAACAATTGCATGCTTATAAGAACAAAGAAAACACTAATATCGTTCAGTTCAGGGGTAGAGGGAAGTGTGGGGGATATTTGGTAGAAGGAGGGAGGGCATGAGGCAGGATCTCACCTAATGTGCCCATTGTGAGGGTGTATAACATGCCCCCTGGGTGAGGGGCTCTTCTACAAATGGAACTTTACCCTGGAAGTGAGAACAGTATAACCTAAAACTTGTACCTTCATATTTATTTCAAAAAATAAAAAAATACTCAAAAAAAGAGAAATATCCATATGGATAACTTCTTTGAGGTGATATTGCATTTTTCTTTCATGAAAAGAAATGCTTCCCCCCCCAACACTATCCATGAAGTAATCTAATTAAATTGTTCATGGGCATCAACACTACAATTTAAAAAATAATTAACAGAGTGATGGACACTGAGGAAATAGACATAGGATGGAAAAGTTGTGATGCAGTTTTTGAGTAGGGGTGAGGGCAGTGAAAAATGAAGGAGTAGGTATTTAAGAAGGTGAACTCAACCCAGGTAAACTTTTTCTTTGTTTTTTCCTCTCTTCTTCTTTCATTCTGTTCATCTTTCATTCATTAAATATGTATTTAACAGGCATTCCTGTTAGTTAATGTTGATGGGGATGCAAGTATGAAAACATACGGGCCATATCTAGAGGACATCACCATTAAGGACATAATTTCACATTTTTTTAGCCCCTATACTATATTCCATGTGCCTTTTAGTTTTCCAGAAAGAGAAAAGCTCTGACCATATTCCTATTAATTAGGGCTAGACCAGCTTATTATCATAGTAATTTTCATAAGTACTTGATACCAGATTTAGTAGTCATCAGAAAATTCCTCTCAAAAGCTGTAATATGCACTAATGTATTTGTAAATATAGTTGGAATAATAAAACATATTGTGTTAATCATTATTTTGAATGAATAATTTATGTTCCACAAGTAGGCTGAAATAAATATTACTTTATATTCAGCATCAAATCATCATTTTTGATCTAACTTGAGATATGTGGTTTCAGTTTATAATTATAAATTCTTATGACTCTAGTAGCTAAACATACTAATCATGTTTAAAAATACAGCTTTATGTATGCATAAACCATTCACCATTGCTGATCTTTCTCAGTGTCTCATAGCTAGTTAGTGGTAGAAATGGGAGTTTAATCCAAGTCTGGCAACTGAGACTTTTCACCTAGCCATTTACCTCCCACAGTAGCTGCTAAAGGTAATTAAGGCAGAGGACACTATGAGTTGAGCAGGGGGCAAGCAGAGTGCTGTGGGAGTCTGCAGGAAGCAATGAGAGATTGGCCATCTGTCCTTGTGCTATGGTACTCAGCAACCCATTTCCCTTTCTTTGGTCCCTGCTTGTTGGTTTCTGGCACCCTGATGACATAAAGCCTCTAGAAAGATTCCAAAGAACATGTTTTTGTTGTTGTTTTGCCTTAAATATATACTAAGACCCTATAATCCCTGTAGCTGTGGGGTTTTGGTATTTTGGCAGGGAGGGCGAAGGTGAGAGAAGGATAAATACAGTTGCAGACGGTAGAGCCTACTAGTGAGCACATAGCAGAAGCAAAAATTTAATGCAGAAAGATGCTAGTGAACAATATGACTGTGCTATGGTTAACAACGTAGTACCTTGCACTTCAGAATATGTTAAGGAAGTAAACAAGCAAAACACAAAGGTAGACAGAGAAACTTCGGGAAGTGATAGATATGCCTTTATCCTTGATTGCAGTGTTGCTATCCCTGGTATTTGCCTGTGTTCAAACTCATCAAGTTGTAAATATTAAATATGTGCAATTCTTTGTATTTCAGCTATAACTCAGTAGCGGTTTCTAAAAAGATGCTCTTGCCTGATGCAGAGTCAGGCAAGAGACTCTGACTCTGGTTGCATTAAGATAAATGAACAATTTGACGGGAGAATAATGTCTCTCTTTTTGGATCCACAGGAACCCAAGAGGCAAAGTGGAGAGTTTCTCTGCAGAGCGTTACACTGATGTGACTCTGTTTCCGTGCCACTCTGACAACTCATTCTCTATTCTGAGCTTTAATTTCTGAAAGATAGAGTCTGGCTGTCCCAGTTATAGGGCTGTGACTGAGAGGACATGGCCACCATGGGTATAACCTCTGTGTATCGGGACCATTGTCTCAAAGCAGGGATTTATTTTGAGTTGGAAAGATGCTCCTAAGTGAGGCCTAACACGCACAAACTTCTCTGTCACCTTTTCTGTAGCTTTTTGGTAAAATTTACTCCTAACTATACAATGTTCAGGAGGAAAAATTTGTTTCTCAGTAGGTTTCTAGTTTATTCCTGACTTCCAGGGTCTTTGAAAGACAAAAAGATGTCTGAAGCTGGGAAGCAAGGCATTTAGGTGATTTGATATATGTTTCCTTTCCTTGATCCATGGAATAATGTTCATGAGTGCTTTTTTTATTGCTCTATATTTTCCAGATCCACAGACAATCTTACAGTCACTTGGGCAGTTCAGATTTATGTGGGAACTGACATCTGAGCTACATATCTCACTAAGTAGGCTAAGTAGGACTTACATAAATATCACCATGACATTTCAAAAGACTAAAAAGTTATATTTCTCTCATTCAAGGGAAGATCCTTCTCCAATGCAGTGCCACACCTTTGAGCAACTCCAGAGGTCTGCACACGTGGATTCATTCAGTGTACATTTGTTCAGCATCTAGATGCACCTGGCACTGGACTAAGTGTTGGCAATACAACAAAAAATAAGAGAGAGTCCTAAACACAAGAACCTTATAGTCTAATAGAAAAGATGAATAATCAAGCAGATAATGATAACAGAGGCAAATGCATTACAAAAGGAACCCAGGGTAGTGACATCCATAATGAAAGGTAGAAAACTCAATGGACACACTTCCTAGTGAAGCTATAATAATCTGGTTAAAATTATAAAACTACTATTTAAGTTATCTGTGAATGATTCATACAACTAATGGAGAAACATTTATTCAAGAAATCTATTTAATGGCAATAACCACAAGGAAAGTCTCGCATTTGAGTCATGACCTGTTTTCCCCCTTTCCCATGCCAGCTCAGTATGACAAAAAGTCTAACACAGGTAGACTTGGCCAAGAGACAGCTTGCACTCAAAGGCTAGGTTTCTCTCAGGGAGAAGCAGGCCACAAGCATCCTTGATCTCTCTCCTCAGCCATTCAATAGAGAAACTCTATTCCAGGTAATCATAGTCTAGAGGTCTGAGTCTCCACTTTCCATCCCCATCCCAACTCACAATATGAAAGCTCTATCCTAAGTACAGATAGTTGAAAGTACTGGACCCTGACTTCCCTATTTCCAGGTCACTTGTAGAGTAGAGATTTCACACTGAGAAAAGTAAGCCCCAGGGCTAACATTTCACCTAGCACCTCACTTCTAGAACAGGCATCTCTATGTTAGGAGAGGGTCTTTGCTCTCCTTCTCAACTCTATAGTAGAAATGCTGATGTGCAGAGATAAAAATTAAAATTAAATTAGAAATAAATAACAAAAGGAAATGTGGCAAATTCATGTTAAATTGAAATTTAAAAACATACCCCTAATAACCAATGAGTCAAAGAAAAACCACTAAAGGAAATTAGAAAATATTTTGAAATGATTGAAATGTAAACAAAAAAATCATGTAACTAAAGCATTTTTAGAGGTAAATCTATAGTTATATAGGCCTACATTCATAAAGAAGAAAGATCTTAAGTCAATAACCTAACTTCCAGTTTAAGAAACAGAAAAAAGGAAAGCAAAGTGAATCTAAGGCAAACAATATGTTTTGTATGGAACCAGAAAAAATAAACAAACATATAGCCACAGTAATTCTTAGTAATAAAAACAAAGCTGGAAGCATTACTCTATCAGACTTCAAGTTATATTACAAGTCCACTATGATCACAACGGTATGGAATAAGTATGAAAATAGAGATATAGATGTATGGAAAAGAATAGAAAACCAAGAGATGAAATCAGTCTCTTATTGCCATTTGATCTTTGATAAACCAAACAAAAGCATACAGTGGGGAAAGATTCCCTTTTCAATAAATGGTGCTGAGAGAACCGGATAGCCACACGTAAAAGACTAAAACTTGACCCACATCTTAAACTATTTGCAAAAATTGACACCAGATGGATAAAAGATTTAAATCTAAGACATGAAATGATAAAAATCTTAGAAGAAAGTGTGAGAAAAATTCTTTATGATGTCAAACTAAGGAAATATTTTTTAAAGAAGACTTCAGAGGCAATTGCAACAATAAAATTAAAAAAGTGGGATTTAATTAAGATGAAAAGTTTCTGTACAGCTAAGGACACAATAATAAAAGCAAAAAGAAGATAACCTTCAGAGAGGAAAAATGTATTTTCATGGTATGAATCTGACAAAGGGTTGATAACTAGACTCTACAGAGAATTGAAATTAATCGACAAAAAAAGAGCAAAACAATCTCATGTACTGCTGGGCAAAAGGCATGAAAAGAACCTTCTCTGATAAAGACAGAGGAATGGTTAACAAACATTTGAAAAAATTCTCATCATCCCTAATCATTAGAGAAATGCAAATCAAAACCACCCTGATATATCACCTCACCCCTGTGAGAATTGCCTACATCACAAAGTCTCAAAGTCCACATCAAAAAGTCTCAGATGCTGGTGTGGTTGTGGAGTGAAGGGAACACTTTTACACTGCTGGTGGGACTATAATCTAACACAACTTCTTTGGAAGGAAGTATGGAGAATCCTCAAAGAACTCAAATTAGACCTCCTGTTTGATCCTACAATCCCATTTCTAGGCATCAACCTAGCAGAAAAAAAAATCATTTTACCATAAGGACATTTGTACTACATTATTTATCACAGTTCAATTTATAATTGCCAAAATGTGGAAACAACCTAAATGCCCACCAATCCAGTAATGGATTAATAAGCTTTGGTATATGTATACTATGGAATACTATTCAGCTATAAAAAAAGATGGAGACTCTATATCTTTTGTATTAACCTGAAGTTAAAACATATTCTTCTTAGCAAAGTATGGTAAGAATGGAGGAAAAAAAATCCAATGTATTCAATACTAATATGAAGCCAGTAGATAATCTAATATATGCCCACATAAGAGAAAAATTCAAATCAATTCAAAGTGGGGGGAGGGGGAATGAGGAAGAGGAGAGAGGGGAGGAGGAAGGGGGGTGGGTTTGTTCCCACTTAATGGACACAATGTTAGGGTATATGGAATACTTCTTGAGGGTGGGACTCAATTGCAAGAGGGACTCTACCTAACAAATGCAAACATTGTAACATATTTCTTTGTATCCCAATATTAACCTGAAATTAAAAAAGGAAAATAAGAAAAAAATTTGGAAACTCACAATTCCTGAACTCAAATTTACTATCAACCTGTAGTAACTAATATTATAATACTAAGTATAGATATACAGATCAATGGAACATAATTTGAGTCTATAAATAATATTTTACATCTATAGTCAGTTGACTTTTGACAATGGTGTCAAGACAATTCAATTGGTGAAGGAATATCTTTCAACAAATGGTATTGGGAAAACTGAAAATCCATGTTAAAAAAATGAAGTTGGACCTTGCATGTGAAAATTAACTTGAAATGAATCTAGAACATTAGTAGAAGGGATAAAAATTTTTCAAAAAAATAGTAGGAGTAAGTCTTTACAAACTTGGGTTAAGTAAAAGCTTCTAAATAGGGCATGAAACACACAAGCAACTAAGGAAAAAAATAGATGGAATGGATTTCATCAAAATTAAAAATCTGTGCTACCAACAATATTATCATGGAATACTATTCAGCCATTAAAAAGATGGAGACTTTACATCTTTTATATTAACCTGGATGGAGGTGGTCACATTCTTAATAAAGCATCACAAGAATGGAGAAGCAAGAATCCAATATATTCAATTCTAGTATGAAGGCGGTAGATGATCTAACACAAGGTGGAGGATAGGGGAATGAAGGTGTGGGGAGAGGGGAGGAGAAGAGGGATGGGAGGTCATGGTGTATAGCACACCTCTTGAGGGTGGGACATAATTATAACAGGGATTTTACCTAAAAAATGCAATCAGTGTAACCCAACTCTTTGTACCCTCAATGAATCTCAAACAAAAAAGAAAGAAATGAAGGTATAACCCATAGAATAGGAAAAAAATATTTGGGAATTATATAGCTCATATACTGATAAAGACAAGGTGTCAAGAATACAATAATAAACAGTAAGTAAAAGTCAAATAACCCAATTAAATGGGACCAAGTATGGCGGGTCACACCTGTAATCCTAGCACTCTGGGAGTGATCCTCTGAGATGGAAGGATCTCTGGAGCTCAGGAGTTTGAGATCAGCCTGAGCAAGAATGAGACACCTTCTGTACTGAAAATAGAAAAACTATCAGTGCATTGTGGTGGATGCCTGCTACTCAGGAGGGTGAGGTAGGAGGATTGCTTTTCTCCAGGAGTTTGAAGTCGTTGTGAGCTAGGCTGACACCATGGCACTCTAGCCCAAGGAGAATGAGAAAGAAAAGAAAGAAAGAAAGAAAGAAAGAAAGAAAGAGAAAGAAAGAAAGAAAGAAAGAAAGAAGGAAGGAAGGAAGGAAGGAAGGAAGGAAGGAAGGAAGGAAGGAAGGAAGGAAGGAAGGAAGGAAGGAAGGAAGGAAGGAAGGAAGGAAGGAAGGAAGGAAGGAAGGAAGGAAGGAAGGAAGGAAGGAAGGAAGGAAGGAAGGAAGGAAGAAAGAGAAAGAAAGAAAGAAAGAAAGAAAGAAAGAAAGAAAGAAAGAAAGAAAGAAAGAAAGAAAGAAAGAAAGAAAGAAAGAAAGAAAGAAAGAAAGGGCAAAGGATGTGAATAGACATTTTTCTAAAGAAGTTGTACAAGTTGTCAGTAAATGTGAAAAGATCCTCAACATAATAAGCCATTAGAGAAATACAATTAAAACTACATTGAGATAACATTCCACACCCACTTGGATGGCTATAATAAAAAACAAAATATAACAAAAACAGAAAACAACACGTTGAGAATGTGGACAAATTGGAGCCCTCATGCATTACTGGTGGGAATGTAAAGTTGTACAGTCAGTATGGGTAAAAGTTTGGCTGTTTTCCAAAATATTAAATATAAAGGTTCCATGTGACCTGGTGATTCCATTTCCGGGTATATACTCAAAAAAAGAGAAAACATATGTCTTCAAAAATGTTGTATATTGAGAGATCATAATAACACTATCTGTAAGAACTAAAAAGTATAAACAACCCCAGAATCTATCAAATGATGAATGAATAAAGAAACTATGGTATATCTGTACAATGGAATATTATTTCTCCATAAAAAGGATTGAAAGATCGATAGATGCAATATCATGGATGAACCCTGAAAACATGCCAAGTGAAAGAAACCAGTCTCCAAAGACTGTGTATTATACGATTCCATGCATATGAAATGTTCAAGTAGGCAAATAGACACAGAAAGATGCGTCCATTGGTAGTTTCCTAGGGCTGGGAGAGCTGAGAGGAGAGGATTAAATAACAGTGGGTGTGGAGTTACCTTGGGGTTAATGAAAATGTTCTGAAATTAGATTGTAGTGATGGTTGCCCACCTCTGAATTTAATAAAATCTATTGGATTCTACATTTAAGTGAGGTTTTTATTTTCCTTTTGGTACGTAATTTTTATCTTAAAAGCCTCCTTTTAAAAAAATAAGAAAGTCAAGGTGTCCTGACACATGGTAAGGCAAATAAGGGTGAGCAAATAAGTCAAAGCAAAGAGGCCATATTCAAGGAGAGAATGATGGAACTGCCGCCTAAGAGTGAGCAGGAGTCAGCCTGGGTGAAGAAGAGATGGTAAGAGAGTTGTAGGCAGAGGAAATGGCAGGTGCGAAGCCAGAGATTAGAAGTAGCGAGGTAGCACAGCATACCTAGTAAATGGTGACCAGGGTATGTGCACAGGGTGGAGACTTGGCATGTGGTGTGACATGTGGGTGAAGGCATAAAGAGGGACCAGGTCATGAAGGACTGAGGAGTTGGGACTTTTAAGCCGGAAAGTACTGCAGAGCTATTAAATAAGTTCAAGCAGGCAAATAGCATGATTAGATTTTTGAGATTTAGAATAGTCACTTTTGTATCAGGACTGAATCCCATCAAATAGGTAGGCAGGAAGATAGATTAGGCTGGGAACTGGTTCATGGTCCAAAAGGGTCTTGAAGGAGGGCATGGCCTGAAGGTCTTGTAGTGTTCAAGTGCTTCAGTGGAGCCTCAGGCCTCACTCTGGTTCATTGTGAGAACAATTCCTGACACCTGCAATTCAGCTAAAAAGTTAGGATACTCAATTGTTGTATTCAAATACTAAGACTGTTGTCTTGGAGATTGGGAGTTTATAGATCGTGCTTCAGATCTAGAGTTCATTGTCCCCCAAATAAAGGATGGAGAGGTTGTTACTATCCATCTATTACCCAAGACACTCTGTTAGATGTGTCATGTGGTTCGTATGTTTGTCCCCTCTAAATCTCATGTCGAAATTGGATATCCAGTGTTGGTTGCATGGCTTGTGGGAGGTGCTAGGCACATGAGGACAGAACCCTCAGGAATGGCTTAGTGCCCTCCCCACAATAATGAGTGAGTTCTCACTTCACTGGTCCGCGAGAGAACCAGCACTTACTGCCGGCTCTCTCTTTGCTCCCTATCCCACCATGTGACCTGCCGGCTCCCTCTTTGTCTTCCATCTTTATTGGAAGTTCCCTGAACCCCTCACCAGAAGCAGTGTGCAGTCTGCAGAATGTTAGTGGAATCAACCTTTTCCTTAAAAATTACCTAGCCTCAGGCATCCTTTATAGCAGTGCAAAATGGATAAACTCACGTCCACTGTGAAACCTAACAGGCTAATTAAGAACTCACATTGTATAAGTCACACAAAGAAATTAATCAACAAACTTTTCTGCCTCATCTGTTTAATTAACTATGTCGGGTTCTATTGAGTTTTGTGAATGTGAAGCGTTGTCTTATTATATTCTGATTTTGAAAGTATAAAGCACATTTTTAAACTGTTCAATTCAGGCACCAATTATTACAAATTGTATTGACCAGGGCATCAAGCCCACTGAGCTGTCCCTGTCCTCAAGAGTACAGAAAGGGCATATTTGGAGATTTGGATGACACATCTGGGGGCCTCCAAAGCCAGATGGATGATTTGATTCCTATTAACTGACTATTTGTGTTGTTTCAAAAATAATTGTTTCACCCAGACTAGACAAAATTCTATTTGTGATTAGCCTTCAGTCATTTTAGTGAAGGCTGAAGCAGGTGAAGAAAAATGTTATGCCTATTAAAATAACATAGCATTTCCCCCCAATTTATGCTTGATTCATCCAATTGCTGATGGGTGTTAGTGAATAAATGACATGATCCTAGCTTTACAGATTAGTGGTAATAAGTTACATAATTTCTAGAAAGCTAACAGGACAAGGACTAAATTATGGAGGACAAGTTTCTAATGGGCAGTCTGGCCTTCCCTTCTGGGGCAGGACTCCCTAAGAACTGTCCAGCTGTTCTTATTTCAGGGTTTCCCTACCCTGTACTACCTTGTCGTGGGGACTGGTGAGGAGGCCTTGCAGAACTGAAACGATTTCACCATGTTAAACCTTACAAAATTGAGTCCCACATCCCCTGTCATCTCATTTACCTTGTGAAGGCCAGTCCTTCTTCAAACTCAGGTAACTGTCACTTCCTTAGGGAAATGTTCCTTATCACCCATGTCACTTGCCTATTGTGGTCACTGAGAGGATGTGCCTCTCCTATCTCTGGCTGCAGGGAGAGTGACTGTGCTGGTGTGTCTCTCTAATGGCTCGCTTCCCAGAGGTGGCTCTGGGAAGACAGGACACAGAGAGGAGATGGGGAGCGCCTCTGACCAGTGACCTGCTGTGGGTTGCTTCCTGAGAGACGTGCATTTGCAATGTGATTAACACATTGCTAATTTTGTCTGCTGCCTCTCCCCACTTTTTCCCAAGAAGGCTTTGTGTGTCTGTCTCTTGAACAACCCGGACCAACTCTCACGGCATCATGTTCTTCCACCTTGTCCAGACTGCATCTCGGCCTGGCAAGTACATGTTTATTTCTACATGTTTGGTTGGTGTCTGTCTGTCCTGCTAAGGCTGACAGATTGGCAGAGCAAAGACCGTGTCTGTTTTGTTCTGTATTATATTCTGGGTATGGTATATATCAACTGCTCAATAAACATGTTTTGAATTACTAAAAAAAAAAGAAATGAGTAAAATCAAATTAATTACGATGATTTATATGACAGACTGCTAAAGGATACCAAAATAGTTTTGATCATTCCCTTAAGGTGATCACAGAGGGAATTTTTTTCCTCTGAATGAAGGCTATGATAAACATATTACAACAAATATAAAGATTAGTCGTATTAAAAGTTATTTTTTCCAAAGCAATTCTTTTTCACTAGCCCTCCTTTCTCTTTTTCATGCCCTCTTTCTAATTCTTTTCCCATCTCATTCTCTGTCCCTCAAGTGGCTCTGGGTTCAAATCCCACCTTGGTCATTTCCGAGCTGTGTGACTTTTGCAAGTCCTTAATAATCTGTCTCAGAACTAATTCTTCATCTTGTAAAATTTGGGTTAGCAAAAGTGTAATCAGCAATTATAATTGTATCTAACTCACCAGTTATTACATAATGAATGTAAAATATTTATCACATGGCCTAGAGTATAATTTTTATGCAATAAATGTTATTAGTACTTTTATTATCAACATTGTATTAATAGACTACCACATACTTGTAGTCAGATTAGAATCACATTTCTAATACTTTAAGCTGTTAATTATCTCATCTTTCATATACTCGCAGATAAGGGAAATTTTAGTCTGGAACTTGTGAGTTGCACAGACTTTCATTACCTTGTGAGCATGTGTTTACAAGGTAATGAAAGTCTGTGCTTTAGGACTTGAAGATAAAGCCTTTTTTTACCCTTATATCTTCCAGAAGGGACATATAAGTACGATTTTAAGACAAAGAAATTACATAGACAAACCTAACTCCCCCATTTTCTTCTAATTTGTTCTGAAATTACATCTAAAAACATCTGTGAACTGTGCCCATATTCACCTTCCATAGGAGAATTGACGTTGCTTCTAGGAACACATTGCTAATTTTGTCCTAGGAAGAACAGATCAGGACTGATATTTACAACAACAAAATTCACACCTAAAAAAAATACATAAACTAAATAACTCACAAATTAAAAGCACAGACCCTGAGAAGTAACAAACTTCTTGAAGGTTAGAAATACTTAATCTTCTAACAATTCAGCATCTTTTCTGTGATAATGCAATGATAGTCACCCAACATTGCACTGTTGTCACTTGCTTTGAGCAGAAACACCTGCGGACACAGTCCTGGCTCTGCCATTAACATCTAGATGGCCTTCAGCTGCCACACAGCTTCTGTGAGGTGCTGTTTTCTCACTAGTTTAAGGAGAATCGTGACATCCTTTAATTGGGCGTTTCTGTGTCGTTTTATTCCAGAGACAGTGAACACACTACCATCTTCACTGGATAGCTCCGCTCGCTAGCAACATCTGTTAAATTGAATAAAAAAAATTTCCTCAATATTTCCTATGCCTTCATTTGCTCCTTGGAGTTACTCAAAACTAAGTGAAACATTCCTCAAATATTTGAATGCTGTGGCTCTGCTGCCCTGTCCTTCTCTTCCTCAGGCTGAGCAAACCCAGGGAGCTCTGTCATGTTCTCCGTGACATGATTAAAGATCCCTGCCATCTGCCTTTGGACACGACTTTGTTTGCCAATAGCTTTATAAGATGTACTTCAGAGAACTGAACCTGATGCTGTACATAATAAAAAAAATAAATAAAAAGGAACGATCTAAATTGCATATATCTCTACAGCTCAGCTTTAAGCATATCTAATTCCTGTCAATCCTCAGTTAAAATGGGGATTTCACAAATGCTCAACCTCAGGTGACCAGTAAGTTGTTACTAATTTGCTCAGTTGATACCTTAACTTTACAGTCTGAGTCTTTCTGTTTTCCAGGAGAGTTTGAATCCTGAGTCACAGCCATGATCTTTGTCTGAGAACAGTGCTATTTCTTCAGTGATTCTTAGCTTGTCGTCTAGCAGAGGTCTGACTATTCTCAGAGATTTTTAGCAAACTGCTGCAGGCCCTGGAAAATGAATTTCTCATACAAGCTCAATATACACTAACCAATAGTTATAGTTAGTTAAATATCATACACCAAGAGATGTCGGCAAAGCAGCCATTTATGTCATAGTATAACCAACTGACCTAAAGGCATGCATATGATGTGAGTGCTTTGGGTACAAGAACGAGAAATCAGAGATAGCATGTAAAATGGAAATCAATGACTATTAAGAAGCCTCAAGACTAAGTTTTCTTCCAGGAAAACTTCATCTACTCATAGTTTCCCCAGGTGACATATGTCCCAGTATATTAGGTAGGTTGCATAGAATTAATGCATAGAACCGACTTTACTGATATGCCAACAAATGTTCAAACAATATTTGCTAAATTGAATTGTAATAAGCAGACTAACCAGACTATAGCCCCATTATATATATACATATATACACATATACATATAAACATACATATATATACACACATACATATATATACATATATACCTATATACATACATATATATATGTATTTTTTTTTTTTGAGACAGAGTCTCACTTTGTTCCCCTGGGTAGAGTGCCGCCGTGGCATCACAGCTCACAGCAACCTCCAACTCTTGGGCTTAAGCAATTTTCTTGCCTCAGTCTCCCAAGTAGATGGGACTACAGGTACCCACCACAATGCCTGGCTATTTTTTATAGAGACAGGGTCTCACTCTTGTTCAGGCTGTTCTCAAACCAGTGGGCTCAGGCAATTCACCTGCTTTAACCTCCCAAGTCCTGGGATTACAGGCATGAGCCACTGTGTCCAGCCTCCGTTATAAAATCATTTGTAGAGAGAGTTCACATAAACCATGGACATATGAAAGATTTGAAAGCATGGGCCTTGAGTATGGGGTCTTGGCTGTATAAATTCACATTTCTCTGTGCCTTACATTCTTTCTCTATAAAATAAAGCTAATAAACCTTCCCTATATAGGCTGTTATGAGGATTAAGTGAGTGAAATAATTTACCAAAACACTTAATTAAATGTTTGGCAATATAAGATGTTCAATAAATTGTGGTGTAATCTTATATGCAATAAACTTGCAAATAACCAATCTGTCCATCCATATCTTGCCTAGAATATTAAATAAATTCTTACTGTATTCATTAAAAGACTAGTAGAGTTTACTGAAAATTTCTATGTTTATCTTAATGAGATAAAACAACAATACAAGTACTAGTATGCTAGACACTATTCTAAAGTTTTTCACATTTGTTAATCTGGTTAACATGGAAGAAAGAATTCACTAGTTATACCACTTGAGGATTTTAACAAATACACAATCCAGCAAGAGAAAAATGAATAATATATAATTCAGGGATTTGAAGATTTTGTTTATCTGCTTACATAGTACATCTTAATTTTTTCTACTTAGCAATTTACTAATTATATATTTATGAAGTTATTTAGTGACCTATATAGTGATTTATTTAGTAAATAGTAATTTAACTTATGTATTGCATTTTAATTTTATCTACTTACTAATAATCTGACTCTGATTCATGATTTTTTTTTTTTCTTTTTGAGACAGAGTCTCACTATGTCACCCTTTGTAGAGTGCTATGGCCTTCACAGCTCACAGCAACCTCAAACTATTGGGGTTTGTGATTCGCTTGTACAAGTGATTCGCTTGTATTAGGCTCCCCAGTAGCTGGGACTACAGGCTCCCACCATAATGCCTGGCTATTTTGTTGTTGTTGTTGTTGCAGTTATCATTGTTGTTTAGCAGGCCCAGGTCGGGTTTGAACCAGCCAGCTTTGGTATGTGGCCAGCGCCATAACCACTGTGCTACGGGTGCTGAGCCATGATTCATGATATTATAATCATCTTTGTATATAAAATGTTTAACATTCTAAGGTACAGTTGAGATTAATAGAGGTATAATATTTCATGAGGAAAATAAAGTATCCACTTACATGATATCAAAAATGGGGACAGGAAATGGGATTGTTTAGGGACTCTCAGAGCAGTAAAAGACAAGACTAGGAATGCACAAGGTGGATTTATCCTTCATTGTATTTTCTGGGGGTACATCAGACAGTCAGATACAGTTGTCATGCCGAGGCTCCATGATCAATCTGTTCTAATATGGCAAAAATATCACTAGTGGGCAGGGTAATAATTTTATTTCCAGCATAGGAAAATAAATTCAGTGTACTTAGAGATCATTCCCCTTCCTAACATAATTTACTCTATGTCTCAGTTTCAATTATCATCCCATTCAATGTTATAGAAAATTAGGGGACTAAACAAAATGACTAATCCTGTGTTGAAAAAAAGGTTTGAACTTCTAAGTGTTTAAAGATATTTACCATGTCAATTATTTTGAGAAGTGTCTTGTCTTGACAAAGCAGATTTACAAAGTCTTGTACATAATCCTTGGCAAATAAATTGGACAAGATAGATGTGCATGTCCCCTATATCCATCCAATAATCCATATTCATGAGTTCTAGGCCTAAAAAATAGATTCCTGAGGTAATTTATTCTAAATATTAAACACATTTATAAATCAAGTTGATTTTTCTCCAGGTCTTGAAAAACTGGTTTCAGAATCATTTCTTGTGTTTTTGTTTGTTTGTTTTTTTTTTTTTTGAGGCAGAGTCTCAAGCTGTCACCCTGGGTAGAGTGCCTTGGCGTCATAGCTCACAGCAACCTCCAACTCTTTGGCTCAAGTAATCCTTTTGCCTCAGTTTTTCTATTTTTAGTAGAGATGGTGTTTTGCTGTTGCTCAGGCTGGTCTCAAACTTGTGAGCACAAGCATTCCAGAGTGCTAGGATTACAGGCGTGAGCCACCGCTCCTGGCCAGAATAATTTCTTAACTCCAGTATCCTGGCTGAATTTGGATAACATCCCCTTGACCACTCTCCTGCAGGCCTCCTCCACAGCAGTTCACTCTCTCAGATCAAGGTGGGGTTGATGGGACCATGGTGAAAGTTTGGTGCACTCTGCCCTACTATAGAAACTAGGCTTGAAGATTTGCTGTCCACAAACCAAATAAAGACCAAAGTCACTGAACAGATGAGTTTAAAATCGATTGTTATATTATGTAATTATAATATGCATAGTTATTCTATTATAGTCTAATTATTACTAGCAAACTTACTGCTTCCTACAGGACAAACTTATTAGTATTCTTACAACACTACCTTGCAGTTTTCAGCTACTTCCAGTGAGTTCATAATGCTTTTTGTATTTTGAAATGCTAAATCCTTATAGCATCTAAATAGAAAAGAACTATAAGTTCTTCCAAGGCCTCGGGCCATTGTCTACTAATCTATTCAATATCTTTAGAAGAAATGCTTGTTGAGGGCCTGGCATGCTCTTGGCTTGTGCTAGAATAAAGGGCAAGCGATGACTAACACAGTTCCTGTTCTTGAGGAGCTTTTCATGTTCTAGAAGAAGAGAATAAAAAATAGAGTTATTATAGAACAAGGAAAAATGTACAATTTCATAGTCACAGTGAAGTTTGGGGGCCCTGAGGGAGAAGCTCAGCCTGGGGTATGAGTCAGAGTCAGCCATGCAGAGCAAGGAAGGATATTCCTGACAAGGCGTATGGCCTGAGCTATGGCATGGGAGCATAAAATGGCACAGTGCTTGGCAGGAGGTCCCAGGAGTTTGATGGTGCCTTCTGCATCTTGCACTGTGATAGCTATGAAAAATAATTTGAGAAATGATAGACCTAAAAGGGTTCAGAGTTTGTGATTTATTTGTGAAGAGATAATGAGAAAGGAAGAATTGAATCTGACTCCCAGGCTTCCACAAGGTTTCTAGGGTTGCTGTCAACTAAATTGAGAATGCAGAGAAAGAAGGTCAGGTGGAAGATGTTTTCAGTTGGATGGTACACATAACAGGCAATTGGGCATATGAATTCATCCCCCAGGGAAGCATTTATATAGAATTAGGAATTGTCTACAGAGAGGTAGCAATTGAAACCATGAGAGTAGGTAAAAGTGGATGAGTGGGTGGAACCCTAAGGGATCACCAACATTTAGTTATTAAGTGGATGTTCATGTGTCTACCACAAAGCCTGTGAGATTTTTACTTCCTTCTATACAATGACTTGTGGTAGTATAGTATTTTGCAGCTTCTCAAAGATGTCCACATCCCAGTCCCCAGAACCTGAAAATATGGTAGGTAAAGGGAAAATAAGGACTCACCTGGAAGTTCTATCCACTGCCTGGGGCATTTGAGTTCTTCTCCTGAGAGGCAAGAGCCAGTCAGAAGTCCCCCAAACAATACTGTAGCTGTTCCTTTTGGCAAGCACCACCTACTGACAGGAAAGTCAATTTGCACAGCCCTTTACAACATATACTGACTCAATCATATAAGATGTGGCTGATTCATACCCATAACCACCAACTACTGTCTCAGAGATTAAACTGGTATGCTAGTACAATTCAAACTGTTAAGAAGACCACAGGGCTTGGTAAAGAGAAGAGATTTCAAGGACTTCCATCCTCCCTCATCAGCAAGAGACAGGAAATCTGTTCCCATGCATAGCTCATCACCTCTACAGACTGTAAACAACTAGTAACTGAGAAAACCACCAAACTATCTATTAAAAGCCATCTATCCAGAATCTATATTCCCATCAATGCACTCACAAACAAAGCTAAAGCTAAACATGTGCTATAGACACACCCTGATGAATGGGGCTAGAGCCCCATTTAAATGAGAAAAATCCAAAAATAATAAACAAAAGCTCCAGGTGAGAAGGAGTGTGCAAAAACTTTTTCCAGTGCAAAAACTGTGAAAGTATGAAAAATCAGAGCAAAAGCATACCCTCCAAATATCATCTGTGAATACTGTGAAAATACTGAGAAAATCTCTATCCACATATTAGCAAACATAGAGGAAATGGCCACATTTCTGAGAAAACACAACTTTATAAGACTCAAGCAGAAATAAATAAAATCCAGAAAAGATCAATAGTGAGCAGCAAGATTGAAGCAGTAATAAAAAATCTTCCAAGCAAAAAATGCCCAGGACGAGGTGAATTCATAGCCAAATTCTGCCAGGCTTACATAGAAGAGCTGGAACCTACACTGTATAAATTGTTCCGTAATATTGAGAAGGAAGGAATTCTCACCAGCTCAATCCATGAAGCCAGTTTCCCTTTGATAACAAAGCCAGAAAAGGATGCAACAATAAAAGAAAACTACAAACCAATATCCTTTATGAATATAGATGCAAAAAACCTCAATAAATAAAATACTAGCAAACTGAATTCAACAGCTCATCAAAAATATAATTTACCCTGACCAAGTAGCTTTCATCCTAAAGATAAAAAGATGGTTCAACATATGTAAATCAATAAATGTAATTTACCACATAAACAAAAGCAGAAACAAAAACTATATGATCATCCCACTAGATGTAGAAAAAGCATTCAACAAAATTCAGCACCTTTTTCTGATAAAAACTCTCAACAAACTAGACACAGAAAAAGCATATCTCAAAATTATAAAAGCCATAGATGACAAACCTACAACCAACATCATACTGAATGCAGAAAATTTGAAAGCATTCTCACTAAGGACTAGAATAGTACAAGGATTCCCACTGTCACTCCTTCTATTTAATATAGTGCTGGAAGTCCTAGCCAAAGTGATAAGGCAAGAGAAAGAGATAAAGTGTACCCAAATCAAGAAAGAGGAGATCAAACTATTGCTTTTTGCTGATGATATAATCTTATATGTAGAAAAATCCCAAAAACCACACTAAGAGACTCCTTAAAGGAATAAATAAATTCAGCAAAGTCTCATGTTGCAAAATAAATCTGCACACAGATCAGTAGCATTCCTATGTATCACTAACAGTCAAGCTGAGGTCAAATCAAAGACTCAGTACCATTCACAATAGCTACAAAGAAAATAAAATACCCAGGAATTAACTTAATAAAGAAGGTGAAAATTTCTACAAAAAGAACTACAAAACACTGAAGAAAAAAATCATAGATGACACAAGCAAATAAAAAAAAATCATGCTCATACATCAATAGAATCAACGTTGTTAAAATGTCCACACTATCCAAAGTGATACACAGATTCAATGCAAACCCCACCAAAATATCAACATATTTCAAAGATCTAGAAAAATAATTTTATGCTTCATTTGGAACCAGAAATGAGCCTGAATAGCCAAAGGAATTGTAAGCAAAAAGAACAAATCTGGAGGGATCACATTACAAGACTTCAAACTATTCTACAAGGCTGTAGTAACCAAAAGAGATGGTAATAGAGACATAGATCAACAGAACTTAACAGAACAGAAAACCCGTATATAAAACCATCCACATACAGCCAACTAATCTTTGACAAAGCAGACAATAATGAACACTAGGGAAAAGAATCCCTATTGAATAAATGGTGCTGGGAAAACTGTATAGTTACATGTGGGAAAGAATAAAACAGAATCCATATCTCTCTATACTCCAAAAAATTAGTTCAAGAGGGGTAAAAGACATAAATCTAAGGCATACAACCATAAGATTTATAGAATAAAATGTAGAAAAAACTTTTCTATTTAATAGATATCAGTCTAGGCATATAATTTATGGCTAAGACCACAATGGCAATTACAGCAACAACACAAATAAATGAATAAATGAGACTTGATTAAATTACAAACCTCTGCACAGCTAAGGAAATAACTGACAGAAAAAATAGACAACTTACAGAATGAGAGAAAATACGAGCAATATATCCAATAAAAGGTTAATAACCAGAATCTGCAAAGAACTCAAAAAAATCATCAAGGAAAAAAACATGAAAAAGTGGGCAAAATACCTGAATAGAGCTTTTCAAAGGAAGAGAAAAATGGCTAATAAACATGAAAAAATGCTCAACTTTGCTAATAATCAGTGAAATGCAAATTAAAACAATATCATATCATCACAATAATAAATAATAACATAACAATAACATGTCATAACAATAACATATCATCTTACCCCAGTTAAATGGCATTTATTTAAAAGTCCAAAAGCAATAGATGCTGGCATGGATGTGAAAGGAGAGGAATACTCATACACTGTTGATGCAAATGTAAACTACTACAGTTTCAATGGAAAACAGTATGGTGATTCTTCAAAGAATCAAAATTAGATGCATCATTCAATCCAGCAACTGCACTACTGGGTATGTACCCAAAGGAAAAGAAATCATTTATCAGAAAAAACTATACTCAGAGGCTTATCGCAGCACAATTCATAAATGCAAAGATGTGAAATCAACCAAAGTGTCCATTAATTCATGAGTAGATTAACAAAATGTAGTATATGTATATCATGGAATACTACTCTTCCATTAAAAAAAGATAAACTAACGCCTTTTGAAACAATTTAGGTGGAACTGGACACCATTAACCTAAAGGAAGTTTCCATTCCTTAGAATGAGAAAACAAACACCACCTGTATTTGCTATTAAATTGGAATTAACCGAGGAGCACACATGTCCACTGAATGAGGAAAAACACAGTGGAAATCCAGCAGAGGCGAGGAAGGAGGGGAAGGGTGAAAACCTACCTACTGTGTACAATGAACATGATCTGGGTGGTGGGCACACTTACTGCCCAGACTCAAGAATTACAAAAGTGATCCATGTACACAAAAAGATTTGTACAACCTGTAATATTTTGAAATAATAAAAAAGAAAGTGGATGAGGGAGGCAAAACAGTCAGTATCAAAGAGATGTGATGTGTGTGATATTAGAAAGACTTGAACTGTGGTATCTGGCTTTGAGGATGACAGAAGCCAAAGAATGAGGTGAACTCTAGAATCTGGAAAAAGGTGGGGTGAGGGAGGAAGAGCTCCTCCTCCAGAGCTTCCAGACAGAATGCAACCCTACTGATGCCTGGATTTCAGCAAACTGAGGCTTATTTCGGACTTCTCACTTCCAAAATTGTACAATAATATAATCTGTTGTTTTGAGACAGTAAGTTTGTGTGGTAATTTGTTGCACCAGAAATAACAGCTAATAACAAACTGTGTCTTGGTTTCTCTTTCTGTCCCCGTGTTCAGTAACATGCTTGTGATATACAGCTTAATAAGCTGTAGTAAGCTCCTCCTCCCTGCTGGAGCTTTAGTTCAAGAAGTATAAAGCTATAAAAGTAGCTTTTGAATGAATAACTATGGAAATGAAGATCATAGACCTAGAGATATACATGCTTGTCTGGGAACTTGACACTGTGCCACTCAAAGAATGTAGGTTCATTTTTCTCATTTTTTCCACAAATGCTCTAAGTCTTGATAAATTAAACAAAATTGATGTTCTACAAAGGTCCTAAAAACATAAGCACTTTTAATTCATACATTGTTGGCAATACAGAATCCCTTAGCATTTCTTTTCAAAACCAATTATTGGCATAGTGTTCTTTTATATTATTATTTATGTTTTTGAAAGTTCTGCATTTAAGTTAGACTTTAAACCTCTATAGGGCAGGGAGCTTGCATTATACCATATTGTGTTTCCAAAGTTGGCAACAGAACCACTGAAATTTTCTTAAAGAGATCTTGTGATGGGTCAAAGAGTTCTCTTACCTTGAAGTCAGGGGCAGTGGAGCACGAAACTTAGCTCACATTGGCCTGTGAAAAACCACAGGCACATCTTCAGAAATGTTGCAAACCTGTTGTCATTAGGTCTATAGCTCAAAATTGGCCATAATAGGATTGCGTATACCACAAAATTTGGCAAATACTACCATCAGTTTTTAGCCACTTCTCAGTATACCTGACTGGTTTGGAGAATCCACCAGGATATAATGGATTAAAGTCAAGTCATTTCTACTGTATGAAATCAAAATGGGAACACATGTGTATATACTATATCAAGGCAAATAAAAATCCATTATTTCAATGAGAATTTCAAATATTGTTCATTTATCTAATGGAATGTATCCCTAATGAAATAAATCTTCTAAAGTAACTTTGGTATTATCCTTTCAGACAATTTCATTAGGAGAAGTGACAAGTAATAAATGAAGCCACATGAACAGTCCATTTAGCAATGTATGGTTGTTGATTGATTTACAGGTATATACTTTCATATATTTCACAGGGGCATAATTTTCTTTAATGGCTATCTTTTGTCCTTATTTATTCTGCTTTTAGCTAATTCTCATCCTAACTCCTAGTCAGAGAGAACTGCCAAATTCCAAATTCTTTTGTTAATGAATAAAATGCAAAGGCCTAAAATTCAGTTCAAGAAGTATAAAAACTGGGTATCTGGGAACTTTAGTGGTACGTCCTATTGCTTATGTACTATGTAACCCTGAGAAAATTAATTGATCTGTAATATAATGTTGCTATCTCAAAAAATAGAAATTAAATAAATAATTTCTTAATAATTTCATTTGTTATTACTAGAACTACTTAGGAACATAGTTCATACCATGTTCCTTGTATTATGAAAGAAGAATAAAACAGTACATGTCCTCAAGATGCATATAATCCACTCAGGTAAGTGAAATGAAAATAGTAACACAAGTTTGAATAAGTCAATTGATAACAGTTTACTGTGGGAAAAATGCGCACTTTGAAGCTAGACATACTGGGTTTAAATCTGACACCATTCGTATATGGACATGTCGGTTTTAGTAAGCTGTAGTGAGAATAAGAACATCACACATAAAGCACCTGGCACATAGCACTGGATAAATGGGAGTTTTCATTATTATAATTCTGGAAAAGATATATTTAAGACAGAAAATGAAATGGATTTAGAATTCCTACTAATGTGGTATAGTAGATAGTATGTAGGATTGCAGGAAGGAAATTCTAATAACTATTAGGGAATATTTATTAGTTTTGAACAGATTAATTAATGATTTTAGGAATCCCTTTACTCAACATTGTGCCATGGTACACTTCAATTTTATTGATTCCCCCCTAAAAAAAAGAGTAAAAATAAAGAATATACTTACTGTGCTTTCAACTTCTTTTGAAAATAATTTAATTAATGATATTTAATTAACGATCTTATGTTTATGGTACACATAAGATCCTATCATGGCACACCAGCATGCTGCGGCACACCACTTGAAAAGCACTGGCTTAAAGTTCAGCCAGAAATGATACAGAAATGTTTCCAGAAAGCTGGATGTCATTTTGGCCTCATCAGACAATCCATTTCCCATGTCGGAAGTGGGAAGAGTAGATTTTGAAGGTTGTGTTGCAATGGATGATGAGGTAGCAACCTGTAATGTACCTGACCAAGAAGCAATTTTTCTAAGTGATATTGACCAAGGTACATACCATAGTAAAAGTGCATGAAGCAGCTGATGAAGTGGAAGAAGTAAGTGAAGATGAGACAGAAATTGCAGAGACTCCAAAAGAAGAGGATGTCAGACATCTAATAATGCAGTTGAAATCATTTGCTGTGGAAAAATGCCCAGGTGTGCTGAGTAGTGTAGCCAGCGTTAAGAGTGCTTTCTTCACTTATATGGGTACTACAATAAGAAACAGACCAAGATTAACTTTTTTTTCAGAAAGAACAATTAAGCCATGAGAGCACATTAACTGTATAGATTTTGTATGATACTGTATGCATGATTATACTGTGTTTTGATTATGTACAATTTTGTATGGTATTCTCTAATAAAATTTGTACAAGAAAGTAAAGTACATGTACTTTTCAGTACAATATGCCTAGTTCCTTATGCTGACTACTTCCATATGTTGACCAGTTTGTTACAGTCCCTTGAGTGGTCAACTTAGAGAGGTTCTGTTGTATAATAGAAAATTTTAACAACAGATTTCTTACCAAAAACAATGGAGTCCAGAGGGAAGTAGCATATTTTTAGAATCTTGAAAGAAAAATAACTTCTATGTGCAGCAAAAATATCCTTTAGAAGTTAAAGGGAATTCAAGATAGTCTCAGACAATTAAAAACTAAGAATTTGTTGCCAGTAAGCCACAATAAAAATAGTTGAAAGAAATTCTCCAAATAGAAATGAACTGATAAAAAAAATAAAAAGTACCTTGAAACATCAGAACAGAAGAATATGGAAGAAGAAAAATATGAATAATTGTAATAGATATTTCTTCTTTTCTAGAGTTTTCTAAATTATGTTTAATAGTTGAAGCAAAAGTTATATTACTTTATCTAATTCCAATATTGTTCTCAGTACTACATGTAGAAGAAATATTTAAGATAGTACCAAAAAAAAAAAGGAAAATAAATTTGCTACACTTTAGGGCGGCGCCTGTGGCTCAAGGAGTAGGGCGCCGGTCCCATATGCCGGAGGTGGCGGGTTCAAACCTAGCCCCGGCCCAAAAAAAAAAAAAAAAAAAAAATTTGCTACACTTTATTCAAATCAGTAAAACATCAGCCTCAGTAGGCTTTTGATAAGTTACAAATACATAACATAATACCTAGAGGAATTGCTTAAAAAAAAAAAAACTATACAAAGAAGTATATTGAAAAATACTAGAGGGCGGCGCCTGTGGCTCAGTGAGCAGGGCGCCGGCCCCATATACCGAGGGTGGTGGGTTCAAGCCCAGCCCCGGCCAAACTGTAACAACGAAAAAAAAGCCGGGCGTTGTGGCAGGAGCCTGTAGTCCCAGCTACTCGGGAGGCTGAGGCAGGAGAATCACCTAACCCCAGGAGTTGGAGGTTGCTGTGAGCTGTGTGATGCCACGGCACTCTACCGAGGGCCATAAAGTGAAACTCTGTCTCTACAAAAAAAAAAAAAAAAATACTAGAGAAAATGGAATCCTAAGAAAAATGTTCATGTAACTCACTGAAAATTAGGGTAAAACAGAGATGTCATTAAGAAGCAATAAACAGAACACAAAAATAAAATGGCAGACTTAAGCCTTAACATATCAGTTACCACATAAAATATTAATGGTCAAAATGCATCAATTTAGATAGATATTAGCATGGATAAAATGAATATGACCCAAGTAGGTGCTATCTATGAGAAGGTCACTTCAAATATGGTGACATAGGTAAGGTGAATGTAAAAGGATGGGAAATGATATACCATGAAAACATTAGTTTAGAAAAGAGAGTAGAAATTGCTATATCAATAAGATAAAATAGACTTCTGTCAGGCTATATAATAGAGAGGATCTCTCTAACAGAAAACTGTGTTTATTCATTAATAGGGTATTGTCATAGGGATATTCATGGCCTACTAACCTATGAGCATATTCATGGAAGTAGGGAAGACAAAGATTTTTAAAGGAAAAATGTGGAAGATTATGTAATTGTTTTGTGATTATTACCCTTGGCTACAAGGGTGATGCCAGCTTGGGTTGGACAGGGACAGGAAGTTGCTGGGCAGATGTTCTCACAGAAATATTTTTTATGTAAAGTTGTAATGGCCTTTGTGCATTTTGGTAGAGTCTTTGGTGACAGTTTTTGTTATGCGGCATTTATGCCTGAGAACCCTTGATTCATAGCCTTGCCCAGCTCTGTTTGTCAATTTATTTTTTCAACACAAATGATTCTATTTAGTTTTGAAAGCTTTTTTACCCTTCAGAGAAAAGAAAATCGCCAGGGATAAAGAAGGACATCATATAATGATAAACAGTTCAATCTACCAAAAAGACATTCCAATCTTAAATACGTATGCATCCAAGCAACGGAGCTTCAAGATACATGAAATACAAGCTGAAAAAAACAGAAAGAAGTAAGCAAATCCAAAATTACAGTTAAAGATTTCAACACCCTCTTTCAAGAATTAAAAGAATAGCCTGACATAAAATCAGCAAAAACATAGAAAAACATCATCAACCAACTTAATGAATATTTATAGTATACTCAATCCAAGAATAGTAGAATACACATTTGGGGGGCACCCACAGAATATATATACAGATAGAAAAGCTGTCAACCTAAAATTCTATATGAATCAAAATTATTTTAAAAAATCACAGTCAAATAGAGATTTTCTTTTCTTTTTTTAATTGAGACAGAGTTTCACTCTATCACCCGGACTAGAGTATCACCGTCTCAGCACAGTTGACAGCAACCTCAAACTCCGGGCTCAAGCAATGATCCCCTTCCCTCAGCTTCCTGAGAGTTGGGACTACAGGCACCTGCTACAATGCCCAGCTAATTTTTCTATTTTTAGTAGAAACGGTGCCTTGTTTTGCTCAGGCTGGTCTGGAACTCTGGAGCTCAAGGGATCCTCCTTACAGAGTTCTAGGATTATAGGTGTGATCTTCACCCATCTGAGATTTTTCTAGTATACAAAATCTGAAAGAATTCATCACCAGGAAAGTTTTACCACCACCAGGCTGGAAATACCATAAATAGTAAGAGAAAAATCTTCCAGGTAAAAGGAAAATAATGCCTGTTGGAAATCTGGACCCTCCGAAAGAATGAAAGACACAGGGAAGGGAATTACATTAAGTATCACGTTTTTCCTTCTAATTTTAATTTATTTCAAACTAATTATTTAAACAAAAATAATAATGCATTGTAGGGGTTATAATTCTCATAAAAGTAAAATGTATGACAAAAATAACACAAAGTCAGAGGGCAGAAATGAAAGTACATTTTGTAACAGTATGCTGTGAAGTGGTACCATACAACTTGAAGGCAGACTTCAATAAGATGTATGCCATATGTTAGCAAATTATGGCTCACAGATCAATCTAGTGCACAGCTTGTTTTTACATGGCCTGTAAGCTAGGAATGTTTTATTTTTAAAAAAATTAAAGAAAAAAGAATCCGTAACAGAGACCACATGTGGCTTATAAAGATTAAAATCATTTATCCCTTTACAGAAAGATTGTCAACTTGCAACGTATATTAGAAATTCTAATGCAACTCCAAGGTAACAATAAGAAGACTTATAGCTAATAAATCAACAAAAAGATGTGATGGAACCTGAAAAATTACTCAGTTAATCAAAAATAAGGCAAAAAAAGAGCTGGGTGCAGTGGCTCACTCTTGTAATCCTAGCACTATGGGAGGATAGTGAAGGATGGCTTGAGCTCAGGAGTTTGAAATCAATCTAAGCAAGAAGGAGTCCCTGTTTCTACTAAAAATTAAAAAACTAGCTGGGAATCATCACATGAGCTTGTAGTCCCAGCTACTCAGGGAGGCTGAGGCAGGAGGAGTGCCTAGAAGTTTGAGGTCTGACACCACAGCACTCTAGCCTGAGCGACAGAGCAAGACTTTGTCTAAAAAGAGGGGAAAAAAAATGACAAAAAAGGGAAAGAAAAGAAACAATCAAGAAATGGGACAAATGGAAAACTAACAGCAAGATGATAACTTTAATGTCGAAAGTAAAAAATCTAAACACCCTAACTAAAGGACAGAAATTGCCAACTAAGAGAAAAATGTAAGACTCAACTACATAGTATATATACTCTCCAACAAGAAGTTAATTTTAAATATAAAAATTTCACAAAAAATTACAAGCTGTTGTATATGTATACCATGGAATACTATTCAGCCATTAAAAAAAATGGAGACTTTACATGCTTCGTATTAACCTGGATGGAAGTGGAAGACATTATTCTTAGTAAAGCATCACAAGAATGGAGAAGCATGAATCCTATCTACTCAATTTTGATATGGGACAATTAATGACAATTAAGGTTATGGGGGGGGGGAAGCAGAAAGAGGGACGGAGGGAGGGGAAGTGGGGCCTTGGTGTGTGTCACACTTTATGGGGGCAAGACATGATTGCAAGAGGGACTTTACCTAACAATTGCAATCAGTGTAACCTGGCTTATTGTACCCTCAATGAATCCCCAACAATAAAAAAAAAAAAAGAAAAAAATACTAAAAGGATGAAATAAGATACCCTGTGCTAATCAAATTATCCTGTTGGAATAACAGTATTAATATTAAATAAGGAGGATTTAAGACTTAGTTACCAGGCATAAAAGAGAATTTTACCATTCAAATACTATTCAAAAGCTCAATTTATTAAGATCAAACAATTCTAAACATTTATACAAATAATGATAAAGCTTCAAAATAAGTAAAACAAAACTGATAGAACTTTCAGGAGAAATAGAAAATCCACAACTACAATTTAAGATTTTAGTACTTTTTCCTCAACAATTGATTGAACAAGTAGAGAGAAAATTGTAAATAATATAGATGACTTAAATAATACTTTCTATCAATTGGACCTAGTTGATAAATATGTATCTAATGACATCAGAATACACATTTTTTCCAAGTGAACACAGACCATATTCCACAACAGTTAATGTTCTATGCCATAAAACAAATACTGATAACCCTAAATGGATTTAAGTTATACAAAATAAGCCCTCTGACCACAATAGAATTAAGTTAGAAAAAAATAACAGAGAGAACTCTGGAAACTTCCAAGAACTTAGAAACTAAATAGCAGCCTCTTAAATAACCCATGGGTTAAAGAAGAAATCAAAAGAGAAATTAAAAAGCATTTGGGGCCTTAAATGAAAATATAATGAACTTGGTGAAAATGAAAATATACCATATACAAATCTGTAGGCTGTGCTAAATAATCCTTAGTGGAAAACTGTAAAAATTTTATATATACAAAGCCTATATTAAAGAATAAGAGTTCTAACAAATAAGCTGAATTTTTACCTTTACAAACCAAAAAAAAAAAAAAAGCAAATGAAATCCAAAGTAAGTAGCACAGAAGAAATAAGAAAGAACTGAGTAGAGATTAGTGAAATAAAGAGACAGAAAGAATGGAGAAAAACCATCCTTGAAATCGTCCCTTGGTTCTCAGAGATCAATAAAATTGCTAAAACTTTAGCCAGAGAAATCAGGAAAAGGGGGAAGAAAGAAATCACCAATATTGGCGATGAGAGAAGTGATATCACTATATTTTCTGCTAATAAAATAATTAAGGAGTAACTATCATGAAGAATTTCATGGCAATAATTTAGAAAATGGAGGTGAAATATATATGCTCCCTAAGACACAAATTCACTGGGCTCACTCACAAAGAGGTAGATAATTAGAATTAATCCTTCATCTGGTAACAAAACTGAATTTGAAGTACAACCCCTCTACAAGAAAAACAGAGCCTGAATGGCTCCAGTGGTGAATTCCATTAAATTTTTAAAAAACGACTAGCAATTTCGTATAAACTCTTACAGAAATTGAATTGAAGAGAAGGGAATAATAGTAACTTGTACCATGTGGCCAGCACTACCCTCATATTCAATCCCAACACAGACATAAGAAAACTGCAGATCAATACACTACATGAACATAAATGCAGAAATTCTAAATAAAATGTTAGTAAAATGAATCCAACAATATGTGAAACGGGGGGGTGAATATTTTAAAACAGCAATCAATATAATTCACCGTTTAAAAAAACATGTTAAGGGCAGCACCCGTAGCTCAAGGAGTAGGGCGCTGGTCCCATATGCCAGAGGTGGTGGGTTCAAACCCAGCCCCAGCCAAAAAAAAAAAACAAAAAAAAAAAACACATGTTATGTGTAGGAACATCGCAATAGATGTAGCAAAAATATTTGGCAAAACACACACACACACACACACACACACAATCACACATACCAAAACTTACATTATATACTTTAAACACATGCAATTTGTTATATGTCAATGAGATAAAATGGAAGTTATTTTACCAAAACTTCTCAACTCACTGAGTTGTTCACTATAACTTTATTTTTCTGGCACTTAGACAATGTCAGATGAATTGAATAACGCCTGTTGAAAGCCCACAATAACTCAGGCACAATGAAGTCCAGCCTCTCTTCTGAGTTTTATTGCTGCTTCTTTTAAACTCTATTTGAGACTTAGAGAAAACAACAATAAAAGCTAATGCTTGTTGAAAAATCATGTCCTAGGCAAGTTTCTAACTTAACTGCTGTAATTCTCACAGTAATCTTACAAAGATGATACTTTTATTAGCTGAGTACACTGAAGAACCAATGGGTTAAGACACCCTCTGAAGGTCACAGTGTAATCCAAGGTCTTCAGATACGAAGCCTGTCACAGGATCCTAGGGTGGCAGCACCATATTTTCCTCCTTGGGTCTAATTCCTCTTTCTAAATTTCTCTTTCTGCTAACCTCTCTAGAGTGCTCTGTTTGGTGCTTTTTTTCCTTAATGCACCCTCTTTTTATGGCCATTTCTTTTTCTCTACTGAATCTGAAGCATGTGAAAACCATCTGTTGGCAATAAAAACTAGGAAACATTTCTTAAATAGTGACACAGCATTTCTGTGCCAACTGTTCGTGTAGGACCCTGTGAGCCCTGAAGGTGCGCCTGTGAGAGGAACACTCACAACAGGCTCTGCAACATACCCTGGCATTGACTTAATACTACCTTACCCAGGAATGAAGGGTTTCCCATGAATGGGATTTCAACAAAACTAAAGGGCACTCCTTTCAGAGTAACCTTCCCAAGTACTCAAAGCTGGATAATAAATGTGGACAGAATGAGAAACCTGGTTTCTTACAGGAAAAACAAAAACAAAACACAAGAAAGAAAAGAAAAAGACCTGGTTGAGTTACAATGGCAGCAAAAAATTAGTGAACTCCCTCTTAGGAACCATCTGGTAACAAAAAGGATTCAGTCTGCTGCGACCTGTGACACTCTGGTTGGCTAAGACCAAGGGTACAGTCTCCCATTTGCTGCATGAACAGTTTTATGGCTCTGTTGTTTTTCCTTTGATATTATTCACATTAACTAGAAGTCTGGCCTTTAGGCAGTGAACAAGATGAATCTATCTAATTTCTCCTATGTTAGTAGCAAGTCATGCTTTGGTGAGTCCAGGTCAACAAAATAAATGCTTTATGCAATTTGGACATGTAAAAAACCTGGATACATGGTTTTTAATTTTCAGTACTCATAGGAAACATTTCCTAAGCCAAAGTTCTTACAACAGTGTTTTATTTTATTTTATTTGTTTTTTATTGTTTGGGATTCATTTAGGGTACAAAGAATTAGGTTACACTGATCAGGGTTGCTAGGTAAAGTCCCTCTTGTAATTGTGTCCCGCCCCCAAGAGGTGTGTCATACACCGTGACCCCCCATCCCCTTCCCTCCTCCCCTCTCTCTGCTCCCTCATTCTCCTACAATAGTGTTTTTAAAGAATAAAGTCTATCTCTTCAGAAAGGTCTTTAAATATTTGTTTTTTCTTATTCATTGCTTAAATTACTTATTAATATTATGTTTTATGATTTTAAATCACACTTTCTCATTGTTTACCTCAAGTAAAATTATTTTTATTACAAGCATGGTGGCTTCTGGGAAAAATCAAGTTAAACTTGTGAACATGATTTTTGGGCAAAGTAAAAAAAATTAAAATGCACTTAAAAAGTCTACACTGGGAATTCTGAAAATCATATGCAGAAATTATGATTAACAAATGCCTATACACAAATGTACAGCAATTATAAAATTAATATATCATTTGAATAAACTTTGAGTATTTTTGCCTTTTGTTCTTTGTAAAGTGGTAGTCATTTGAAAAGGACCATTTCTTTTGGAAATATAAATGAAAATTGAAAAACATCATTTTGTTTTGTAATTTCAGAAAGCCATTTGCTGTTAGCAAAGTTATTGGCTTTGCACATAGTATCCTGTGCTCATTCATTCTCCTGGACTAACTCCATTAGAAAGTGACATGGATTTTTACTGCCAGATGCCTAATGTAATTCCTGGGGCATTCTAGGCACTCAAATATTTTTTAAGCAACTAATGCACGGGTATGAGTGAATTGTCTTCTTTATAAAGACATAAAATATTGAAGACATACATGGACTTTTATATCTTCTAAACAAGTTGAGTAGTTAAAGTTTTATAGCTTTGTAAATGAATGAATTAATTTGTTAATTATCTTTAATGAATTATATTTTAGAGGTTTTAAAACCTGTTTGCTTTGCCAGAGAGGGATGATTACAATGTGCAATTCTGTTTCCTGGTCTCGGTAGCAAACAATTTTGTTTTCCATTTGCATTCTGAGATCAGGAGAGACAATGACAAAACTTTTGGCTTAGCAAATAGTCTGTTAACAGGAAGAAATGCATGTGTATATGTATAATGTGTGTATACACATTAAAATTTTATAAATTCTCATTTATAAATATGAGAACAAGTTTAGAATGGCAGTTATCTCTGGACACAGGAAACAGATTTTCCAGGTGATACCTGGACTCACTGGAGGAGTAATAGCAGTTCTCCAGGCTTCTCTGTGGACCAATGAAAATGTCAGATATTCAGAATTAGAGAAAATACAGCCTGGGGCAATATAGAGAGACCCCCATCTTTACAAAAAAATAATAAAATAAAATAGCCAGGCATAGTAAGGCATGAGATTTTTAAGGTAGTTTGGCCAAAAAAAAAAAAAAAAAAAGGCTGGGAATTGGGTTCTGATTGTATGACGATGAACTCACAGGGTTGGGAAGCAGAAATTGCCTTCTAGGCTGAGACAGTTCATAAGTAGAGGACCTGGTAAATCAGTTCCTACATGTATTCACTGGTGTGGTTGGCGTCAGGTTCCCCTCCCTATCCCCAGATGTCAAGTCTAGAAGACATCTCCAAGACCAGTCTTAAGTTCGCAGTAGCCATATTATCTATAGAAGCATTGGTGAAATAGCAAATCTTGCACCAGTCAAGAATACATGACACTTAGGGAGCAAGTACACAGCAGTAAGCAGTTACAGGAAGGCAAGCTAGGAAACAATAGCTGGTTAACTTTTAGCTATGTCTGTCCTGCTGTTGAAATCATAGTGTTACCACAGTTCTTGTCTTACGGCCTTTACTTTAATATAGGTGGTTCAAGTATATAGACAAAAGAAGTGAAAGTAGGGACTCACACAGATATTTGTACACAGGTGTGCCTAGAGGCATTATTCACAATAGCCATGAGATAGAAACAATCTAGATGCCCACTGACATAGGAATGCATAAACAGAATGTGGTATATGTATATGATGGAATATTATTTTGGTCTAAAATGGAAGAAAATCTTAACACACTCTAGCCACAACGTGGACGAAATTAGCAAGAAGTGAAATTAGCAAGATAAAAAAGAACAAATATACAATTTCACTTATATGAGGTATCTAGAATAGTGAAATTAATAGAAGCAGAAAATATAATGGTGTTTTCTAGAAGTTAAGGGAGAAGGAAATGAAGAATTTTTGTTTACTAGATGCTCAGTTTCTGTTTGGGAAGATGAAAACGTTATGAAGCTTAATGGTGCTGATAACTGCCCATGTAAATGTGCTTAATGTCATAGAAATTTATACCTAGTTATCAAGCTTTTGTCTGATTGAAAATATGCAAATATCCTTTCCCATTGTGTAGGTTGTCTCTTTGCTTTGGTTATTGTGTCCTTAGCTGTACAGAAGCTTTTCAGTTTAATGAAGTCCCATTTGTTTATTTTTGATGTTGTTGCAATTGCCATGGCAGTCTTCTTCATGAAGTCTTCCCCCAGGCCAATATCTTCCAGTGTTTTTCCTATGCTTTCTTTGAGGATTTTTATTGTTTCATGCCTTAAATGTAAGTCCTTTATCCATCTTGAATCAATTTTTGTGAGTGGGGAAAGGTGTGGGTCCAGTTTCAGTCTTTTACATGTAGACATCCAGTTCTCCCAACACCATTTATTGAATAGGGAGTCTTTCCCCCAAGGTAAGTTCTTGTTTGGTTTATCAAAGATTAGGTGGTTGTAAGATGTTAGTTTCATTTCTTGGTGTTCAATTCGATTCCAAGTGTCTATGTCTCTGTTTTTGTGCCAGTACCATGCTGTCTTGAGCACTATGGCTTTGTAGTACAGACTAAAATCTGGTATGCTGACGCCCCCAGCTTTATTTTTGTTACTAAGAACTGCCTTAGCTATACGGGGTTTTTTCCGGTTCCATACAAAACGCAGAATCATTTTTTCCAAATCTTGAAAGTACGATGTAGATACTTTGATAGGAATGGCATTGAATAGGTAGATAGCTTTGGGAAGTATAGACATTTTAACAATGTTGATTCTTCCCATCCATGAGCATGGTATGTTCTTCCATTTGTTAATATCCTCTGCTATTTCCTTTCTGAGGATTTCATAGTTTTCTTTATAGAGGTCCTTCACCTCCTTCGTTAGGTATATTCCTAGGTATTTCATTTTCTTTGAAACTATGGTGAAGGGAGTTGTGTCCTTAATTAGCTTCTCATCTTGACTGTTATTGGTGTATACAAAAGCTACTGACTTGTGGACATTGATTTTATATCCTGAAACATTACTGTATTTTTTGATGACTTGTAGGAGTCTTGTGGTTGAGTCTTTGGGGTTCTCTAAGTATAAGATCATGTCGTCAGCAAAGAGGGAGAGTTTGACCTCCTCTGCTCCCATTTGGATTCCCTTTATTTCCTTGTCTTGCCTAATTGTATTGGCTAGAACTTCCAGCACTACGTTGAATAGTAAAGGTGACAGAGGACACCTTGTCTGGTTCCAGTTCTAAGAGGAAAAGCTTTCAGTTTTACTCCATTCAGTAAAATATTGGCTGTGGGTTTGTCATAGATAGCTTCAATCAGTTTTAGAAATGTGCCACCTATGCCTATACTCTTCAGAGTTCTAATTAGAAAAGGATGCTGGATTTTATCAAATGCTTTTTCTGCATCTCAATAGATGCACATTTCTAAAACTGATTGAAGCTATCTATGACAAACCCACAGCCAATATTTTACTGAATGGAGTAAAACTGAAAGCTTTATTAATCCACATGAAAAAAGCCAACAATCCCTTATATCAATGGGCAAGAGACATGAATAGAACTTTCTCTAAAGATGACAGACGAATGGCTAACAAACATATGAAAAAATGTTCATCATCTCTATATATTAGAGAAATGCAAATCAAAACAACCCTGAGATATCATCTAACCCCAGTGAGAATGGCCCACATCACAAAATCTCAAAACTGCAGATGCTGGAGTGGATGTGGAGAGAAGGGAACACTTTTACACTGCTGGTGGGACTGCAAACTAGTACAACCTTTCTGGAAGGAAGTATGGAGAAACCTCAAAGCACTCAACCTAGACCTCCCATTCGATCCTGCAATCCCATTACTGGGCATCTACCCAGAAGGAAAAAAATCCTTTTATCATAAGGACACTTGTACTAGACTGTTTATGGCAGCTCAATTTACCATTGCCAAAATATGGAAACAGCCTAAATGCCCACCAACCCAGGAATGGATTAACAAGCTGTGGTATATGTATACCATGGAATACTATTCAGCTATTAAAAAAAATGGAGACTTTACATCCTTCGTATTAACCTGGATGGAAGTGGAAGACATTATTCTTAGTAAAGCATCACAAGAATGGAGAAGCATGAATCCTATGTACTCAATCTTGATATGAGGACAATTAATGACAATTAAGTTTATGGGGGGGGGAAGCAGAAAGAGGGATGGAGGGAGGAGGGTGGGGCCTTAGTGTGTGTCACACTTTATGGGGGCAAGACATGATTGCAAGAGGGACTTTACCTAACAATTGCAATCAGTGTAACTGGCTTATTGTACCCTCAATGAATCCCCAACAATAAAAAAAAAAAAAAAAAAAAGAAATTTATACCTAAAATATTGGTAAAATATTATGTGGTATGTTATGCTTATTTTATTACAATACAATCAGTCTTTCCTGAGCACAAATTCCAAAGAAATTGTAATTCTTAGAAGGAGTGAGAATACTGAATTGGAGTCATTGGTCTTTACAGTTTAGAATAAATGAATTTGGCGTTTGAGGATCCTTATAGGGACTGACAAAGATGTCTGGGCTTTCTTGCCCATGGCCTTAGATGTGGGACAAGAGAAAGCTTTCTGAGCTTCCTGACACATGTTCTTGCCAGAAGGTACCATGTGCTCCCAGATACCATAACTGTGTGCAGTGATGTCATGCTCACGTAGCTGCTTCTTGACATGTTGTCACTTTTGTTCCCGTGGGCATGAAGATGTACAAGACCTTCCCCTTGTAAGGGTGACAGAGCAAAGATTGTGGATGATCCATGTACCTCAGCTCCTTAACCACCAGGAGCTGGGTAAGAGTGGATCTCCCATGTAGCTCACCAGCTGCCGTGAACTAAACAAAACATGTTGCACCTCGCCTCCATGCCTGGGTTTCTCTCTAGTCTACCTGAATTAGACAACTGGCATTACACTCCTAATAACCAATTTTTAATTAGAAAATTTCTTTTTAAAAGTCTTTTGTTGAACTTCTGGCTCCTGGTTCTGCAGGTAAGGAGCTTGAAAGTCACCAGTCAACTAAGAACATGAGCACATTGAAACAAAATCTCCACTTGGATCTGCAAAAATTGTGAGGACATGGGTCAAACTATTCCTCACAATCGAACAGATGGACAAGAACAGGGAGTCATGTCCTGCCATAGGAGAGACTCGTGAGCAGAAACTAGGGGAGGGAAATCTGAACTATAATCAATGAATTGCTAGAGGCTTAGTGTGAACATATCTTAGAGACAAAATTCAAGGGGGACCCATTCATAGGGGCTGCATCAACACCTTTGTCAGTTTCACCTCCAGGAGCTGAATCAGGTTTTCAAGGTAAACATGAGAAAATAATCTGTACTTCTGGCATGGGAAGGGAAAAGGAAGATTTTAAATAAGCCAGAGTACTCTGTTCTTCTCAACAAAGTCTTCCCTGCAAGATAAACTAGTTTACCAGAACCTAACCTGCTGGTATTATCAGAGTTCAACTACTTGGGACAAGGAAAATACTCAACTCCAGCCAGTTCCAGCCATCCTGTCCCACCCAACTTGGAGGACTTAACCGAGAAACACACGTGAGATCATAGTTCAGAGGCATTGGTTCACTAAAAGAGTAAAACCTAATCATAAGACTACGAATAATGTTTCCCTTTTCCCCACAGCTTACCACCACATTACTAAAGACCAAGTTACAGTAGTTCTTTTTACCTAGTACATCATGTCAAGCTGTCAATATAAAATTTCAAAGAGTATTAAAAGTCAATAAAACACAGTTTCAAGACATACACACATTGAAAGAATTTGTTGCCAATAGACCTGCCTGGGAAAAAAAAGTTAAAAAGAAGTTCTTTAGAAATGTTAGAAACTTAGATCTTCATAAGGAGATAAAGAACTCGGAAGAAAGAACAAGTGACAGTAAAATTAAAACTTTTCTTTTCCTTAGTTGATCTGATAATAATTTGTTCAAAATATTAATAGTAACAATGTATTTGATTATGTATGTTTTATATTTTACACACATATGTAACTATATGTACTTACGTATGTTTATATATAAGTACAAGGAATGACATCAATGATAAAAGGGACAGGAGGGAGGGATTAGGATTATTTTCTAATTATAAAAGACCCAAGATGTGTATGAAACAACATAGTGTTATTTAAAAGTGGTCTTAGATCGACTTGGCGCCTGGCTCAAGCAGCTAAGGCGCCAGCCACATACACAAGAGCTGGCGGGTTTGAATCCAGCCTGGGCCTGCCAAACAATGATGACTACAACCAAAAAAGAAAAAAAATAGCTAGACACTGTGGCGGGTGCCTGTAGTCCCGGCTACAGGGGCTGAGAGTGGCTTCGCTCAGGAGGCTAAGGCAAGAGAATCCCTTAAGCCCAGGAGTTTGAGGTTGCTGTGATCTGTGATGCCACAGCACTCCACCCAGTGTGATAGCTTGAGGCTCTGTCTCAAAAAAGACAAAGAAAGAAAAAAGAAAAAGAAACAAGTGGTCTTGGATTTATTGTACATATATTTTGCAAACTCTAGGGAAACCATTTGAGAGAGAAAAAAAGGTGTAACTGATATGCTAAGGAAGGAGAAAAAAAAGAATCATATAAAATGCTAAATTAAAAGCCAGAAAAAGAATAGAAAACACAAATAGGAACAAAGAACAAGGGCAATAGATAGAAAACAGAAACGAATACGGTGGACATTAATCCAACTAGGGCAGTCATTACCTTTGAATGCCATTGATCTAAATGCATCAAATGAAAGAAATTGTGAGAGTGGATCAAGAAACAAGACCCAGTAATATGTTGTCTTCAGGAAACCCATGTGAAATATAAACATACATATAGACGGACAAAAATATATCATCTTAACACTAATCAAAAGAAAGCAGGTAAGGTCAACAGGACTTTGGGAACACACATACAGACACAATTCACTCTGTAAACACGTATTTCTGTCACTATGGGAATAGTAACAGTCCAACCTTCCTTCTGACGTTCCAAATCCATGAAGACTTGTCCTTAAAAGCTGTTGACAGACGCGGGGTGGCAAGTACGGTCATGGAGATGACCTTCCCCCATGACAGAGCCCTTTGGGTACTTGGGTTGATTTTAAGAAGTGATTCTCAAACTAGGCTGCATGTTAGAATCACCAAGTGGGCTTTTGAAACTCCCAAACCCAGGTTGACATTATGCCAATTAAATCATGATCTCTAGAGGTGGCATCCAAACATATTTTTTAAAGAACCCCGTGTGATCCCATATGTAGTCAAACTAGAGAACCAGTGAATTGTCCAACTGTTCAAAATTATCCACAGGGCGTCTCCAAGTGGCATCTTGCTATAGAAATTCCCAAACATAGGCTTCAGTATCTTATTCCTGTTTATCTTAAAAGTAACATTAGACCCTTCAATATGACTCAGTGCTCTTTTAAATGCCCATTAAATCCTAATGTTTGTATTTTGTATAACACTGGAGATGTGTACCATGTCTTTTTATCAATTATCTACTTCTGTGGGCAGAGCTAAGTTAGCCTGTCTTCCTGAGTTGGGGAAAGGCTTTGTGACTTAGTTGAATATATACCATATGGAGAGAAAATAGACAGGGATTATAGTTCTAAGTCTGTCAGGAGCTTTCTTGTAAACCTGATCAAATCACCTGGGCTTCCCTGTCCTTTTCTCATCTGTCCAAAAACAAAGTTGCACAGAGAGTATTTCTCAAGTTTCAATTTTCTGAGCAACCTCCCATGTTTATGATTTTTGCCAGAGCTGCATCCTTCCTGCAGTATTATTTACTTAAGTGTTCTTTATATTGATCCATTCTGCTTGTTTATTTTGAAAAAAAAGTTACCTCTCTAATTGAATAATAAGTGTAACATCTTATAGATGGTAACTTAAAAATACATATTTTTTAAAAAAGCAGTGCCAAGAAATCCTAGTTAAGTTCTCTCATCTGACAAAGACTTTAAGTATCAGAGCTGCTCTCTCTATGAAGAACTATATTCTCTTTATGAAAAATGGAAATTACAAAACTATGTTGGAGGGGTGTTGAGGAAACCTTGCACAAAGAAATTTTCTCTGTCCTCTTAGAAAAAGAGTAATTTTTTTCACCATGTGATTCAGATAAGTTTAAAGCAGTGGTTCATGTTTTGTGCATTTGGAAACATTGCACTGGGTTGTGATGGAAAGTTTTCCTAACTCCAGTATTCCACTGTCACTCTATTGCTTAAACTCCGGCAAAGGAAATAAGGGAATATTCTCACAGGACAGAAAGTTTCCTCCCCTTTCTTCCCAATGCCGCACCTGTTATTTCTGAGTCAAATGGAGGCAACAAATGTAGCGATCTGAAAAGAGAAAGATGTAGTAGTTATGTAGAAAGTGTGGTAAGTTTCACAGTGGCAGAAAAAAATTCTGACAAGAAAACTACCACGTTGAGAGGTGATCAATGCTATGTGGAATCAGATGGTCTACATTAGGCTGGTTGAATTAATACCGATCATGTGGCTGGCTGCTTTCCTGCTTATGAGAAGATTGTTTTTTTTTTTTTTTTATATCACACCTCTCTCAAAGGTAAGACTTCAAAATCATTTACCCCACTAAATGGGCAGAAGTAACCGTCTTATAATATATTCTCCAGAGGTTATACTTCTCATTAACTGGCTATTAAACCTGACAGGTTTCCTCTCATTCATCTCTCAGCCCTATCTCATGGGACTGGAAAAGTCAAACTCCCTAAGGATGTTGCTATCTCAGGTAAGTCCTCTGTTCATATTTATACTGCGTTCTAGAAGGTGCTGTCTATTTGGCCTATCTACATAGAACAACAATCTGTACTTCTTTATCATCTTAAGAAAAATCTCATTAGTTACCATATTTGAACCACAAAACATACTTTTAATTTTGATCTGACCTTTCTATCTGTAAATAAAGCTAAGGGGGTGTCTTTCAGAGAAAGCAATTCTGCCGTGATTAAATGATGACAAACATTGGCATTGTTCAGTTCTCTGCCATCCGAGTCCCCAGTCTGGATATTGTTCAAGGAAAAAGACTAAAACATTTGCTTTGAAAATTCTATGAGCAGATCTGCTATTTTCCAAATATACAAGTTACTTAGTATTTTCTGAAAATATAAATGCTTAAAAAACAGATTTTAGAATTAGCCATTCTAACTTAAAATCTATTTGTAGTACTATAGCAGTCCTTCCTTTAGAATTGAGTGTCAACCTTACCTTATTTCAATGCTCAATAATTTGTTTTCTCAGATGCTGCATAAGACAAGGTTATCACAAATTTCAAAGAAAGAAGATATTGAATGAAAGGGGGGATAGAATGAATGGACAGAAAAATGTGAGCTGAGAAAATAAAAAAAAAAGAAAGAAAAATGTGCTACCTACAGTAAAAAAATTCCTAGAAAAATATATGAGACATTTTATGTATACACACTATCTCTCTCTCTAAATAGAAACTTTTTAGAAAAATATTACAAGATGTGGCTTGAAGCATGAGCAATGATAGTGAAGACTGTTAGCCAGAGAGACCAAGTTAACTGGCATATTGAAACTATTGATTACTTTTTCCAACCAACTTATCCAGCACTTACAACAACCAAATTATATCATGTTCATGGGAATGTTTTGTAAGTTCTAAGTCATGGCTCAAATATATGACATGATTTCTTCTTTTGTTATTATTTTCAAAAGGATGGAAATGGTCTTGTCTTCAAGCAGGGAAAAGGCTTTCATGGTCATTGAGAGGTAGGGTACCTGAGTCTAGCAGAGAAAGATGTAGATCTTAACTTTTACTCAGTTAAATGTGACCAAACATTTGCCTTAGACTCTCCAGGAAATTAAAATGCTGAGTTTACCTGTAGTATCTAACACAGGCTATACATCAAGATTACAAGGAGAGTTAGGGGCTCACAAACTTAGAAACTACTGGAATAGGCCACTTAAAGACCTCCGAGAGCACAGGGAACAATGTTCAACTGTTATACCCTATTTTTGCTAAATAGAAAGTCAAAAAGCTGGAAACAAATGAGATTTCTTCTCCCTATAATCTTTTTTAAATGAACCCAAGAAACTTGTCACTCAAGTGTTTATGTCATCACTATTCATTGGTGTGTTAAATGATATGATCAATAAATTTAAAGTTATCAAAGTAAATTTAAAAAGTTTCTTCAGTTTTAGTAACTTTGACTCAATTTCTTTTTTCTATTTACTAATTTATTTACAAAAATCAGTTAACATTCCTTGCATATTACTGATGCAATTTAAAAGGGATTTTTAATGAGCAACGTGTCATTTTTTTGCACATGAAAATAATTTGCATAATTTTCAATTATACTTAAATTTCCAATATTTGTAGATGTTTTCAAAATGTAAATTAGTATAATCACTCCAGTTGTCAGTCAGATAAAAATTATACCCTTCAAAATTTTTGAGCTTAATGGAAGTATTCATTCTTTCCTAATTAAAAAAAAAAAAATCTGGGCGGCGCCTGTGGCTCAAGGAGTAGGGTGCCAGTCCCATATGCTGGAGGTGGCAGGTTCAAACCCAGCCCCGGGTTTGAACCAAAAAAAACCAAAAAAAAAAAATCTGTGACTATCTTAGAGAACGGGATATCAGACAATTGATGTCAAACCTCCCCTGAAAACAAATTTAAAATATATTTTTAAAATTTTCCTATAAGTATCGAATATATGACAAAAGGAGGAATTAGCAGGCCAAAAATTGTGGGAAAAAATAGAATGCAGAGATATAAGTGTGCACAGACACTTTATCCCTGAGAATATTTCAGGTGGTGGAGTAGGGATTAGTAGAACATTTGCTTTGACAACCTATGGAAGCATAAGACCAAAGACTCAAAGAAGGTACAAAAGACTCTCCCAACAATAAACTAGGATCCTGCAATATTATTTTCCAGGTGAAGATGAACCGGAAGTGGAACAGACCACAGGAAACAAAGCAAAACAGAACTTTAGACTTTTTATGTCTAAAAAAAGTCATTTCTAGAATTTCAAAGCCATTATACTAAATCTATAGGTCAATTTGAGGACAACTGGTATCTTTATCACTGGGGTTTTCTTATGCATAAGACAGTATGCCTCTTCATTTTCTTGGATAGTCTTTGATTTCTTTCATCAGTGCTTTGTTCATTTCAGCGTCCAAGCCCGTACATGTTCGATTTACAGCTAAGTATTTCATGATTTTTGGAGTGATTATAAATGGCATTGTGTTTTAATTTTTGTTTACACCTGTTCATTGTTGTGTATAGAAATGAGATTGATTTTTGTGTGTTGATTTTATACTCTGCAAATTTGCTAAACTTATTTATTTGTTCTAGGAGTGTGATTTTTAGACTGGGTTTTTGTCTTTTGTTCATTCATTTATTTATTTTGTATTTCTCCGAGTTTTCTACATAGGCACTCATGACACTGGAAAATAAGAAAGGTTTTATTGTATGTTTTCCAGTGTGTGTGGCTTTGCCTTATTCTATTTGCTTTATTGGAGTGGCTAGAGTTTCCAGTATTAGGCTGAATGAGCAGTGAAAACTATCCCACTATCCCACGATAGAGGAAAAGCATTTACCCCTTTACCAGTAAGTGGGATGTGAGCTGCAAGTTTTTTGCAGATGTGCTTCATCAGGTTGATGAAGAGTCCTCTATTTCTATGTTACTCAGAGTTTCTTTTTTTATCATGAATGGATATTACAAAATGCTTTTTCTATGTCAAATGATAAGATCATATGGTTTTTCTTCTAGCGCTGGTTGATGTGATGGATTTCATTCCCTGGCTTTTGAATGTTGAACTACCTGCCAGTAGCCTGGCATAAAAATCCAATCTGTCTGATGTGGTATCTAATTCTTCCCTGCACTGTTCAATTGAATTTACTAGTGTTTTGCTGAAGATTTTTTCGTCTAATTTTAGGAGAGATGTTGGTTTATAGATTTTCTTTTCTGTGTGATCTTCATTTTTTATTCCAGGGTTATAAATACTAGCATCTAAAATGAGTTGGAAAATGTTTCTTCCACCTCTATTTTCTGTAAGAGATTTTTAAAATTTATTTCTCCACGGGAATGCCAACTTTTCACGTCCTTGGTGATAGGTGAGTGTGGAGGTTCAGCTCACTGCTGTGCCTTGCTGGTCCAGAGCGAGGGTACAGAGCCACTAACCCTGACCAGCACCACCTTGGTTAGTAATTGACGCTGGATGGATATGGAAGCTCAACTGCAACAATTCCCTGGCAGGATTCAGAGTACCGTTTGCTTCTGCTGGACAAATGATAGGAGGTCAGCTGCATGCTTTCCCTGTAGATACAAGCGGGGAGGGCATTGGACCACTTAGCTCACACTGGCTCTGCAGAGTAGAGGTGGGGGTGAGGAGGTCCAGAAGATCAATTTCTCACCTTCTTGGCTGCACTGGCACTGTACAAGTGAGAGTGGGTGAGACGTTTCATCCATTGGCATTTTCCTGAAGTAGAGTTGATATTGCCCAAAAGATTTTCTGTTGTTAGGCCATTCCTTCCCCAGTCCTTTGGCTCAGAGGAACAGGTTTTCTTGGAGATATTTTTGTCTGTGCCTGTTGAGGGCTTTTGCAGGACCCAGTCCAAGATATAAGGGAGGCAGTAAGAAAAATCAGACAGGTTACCACTCTGTCTTTCCATGCGTCCCATGGCCCCAGGCACCTTCTTCTTTCTGTAGGTCAAAGTCTTTCTATTCTTGTTATTGTGTCACATCTAGGGATTTTTAATTGTGAGGGAGAAAAGCTGGAGGTATGTGGCTACTTACTTCATCCTGAGAGCACTGGAAGTTCTTTGACTGGAAGTTCTTTGTGACTTTTAAAGGCATTACTCATGTAACCAAAACATTTGTACCCCTGCAATATTCTGAAATAAAATTTTTACAAAAAGACATTAATCTACAAACCATTTTTACAGAAGCACTCAGTGCAAGACCCATACAAAGGGATTGGTTTGGTTCATCTGAAAAGCCAGCAGCATTTTGGCCTAACAGCCACAGGGCTCCGTCTGCCCCTGCGATGCCCCCATCCATGGGCAGGAGCCCCATCCTCAAGGGCTCTGGCTCTGCCCACAGCACAAGAACTCAACACCTTGTCTTTAATCCTTTCCTAGAATCTCAGAGAATTTGAGTCAGTTAACGAGTCTCTCCAGGCATTTAGTGTTTCAGGTCTCCTGAAATAAGATGTTTAATGTTCAAGATATGCTCACCCCTGGCTTCCTCTGAGGCAGGAAGATTTCAAGGAAAGAGGGAGGAAGCTGGGGTTGGGGAGCTGACTTTCTGTTGTCCAGATTTGGGTGGGAGCTTCTGTGCTGGGCTTTCCTGATAACAAGATCCTGCCAAAAGTCTGTATCCTCAGGGGCTCCCAGGCTTATATGCTGGAGGCAGCAGGGTGTAGCGGCCTCTGTGTGTATGGGCCTGTGGAAACCAGCTCAGTCTGGGCCATTCACAGCCACCCCAAGACTGTAGGGAAGCTTTGCTTCTCTTGTCTTGTCCAAGCTCCACTGATTTTTAACAGTGGAAAGGAGATCTTCTTTCCAGGAATCAAATCTTAGAAGTTTTCTACAACCAGAAATTTAAGCTTTTTGCCTGTCTTTTCGCTTTTTTAGAGAGTTTGTGGGTGGAAGGAGTCAGAGTAGTTGATGTCTGTGCAAAACACCAGTCTATTGCTTCCATAGGGAGATCACACAACTGTCTGCAGAGCTGGGAGAAGATGTGCTGGACAAACCCTGGGCGGGGGGAGGAAGCAGTGTGAACACACTTGACTCCTGCTATGTTTTCTTTGGAGTTATATATCAAGGTCGTATCTCATGTGCAGTCCTTGCATAGAGGATCATTGTAGGTGAACAGAAGAGGTAATCTTTCTTACGATGGAAACGAGAAGCCAGAGTTCTACTATTTAATTTAATGAGTATTCTTGATGTATTCATATTCATTTCCTGTGGTCACTGTAACAAATTAGCATTGACTTGGTGGCTCAAAACAACTGAAAATAATTTTCTCATGGTTCTGAAGTCCAGAAGTCTAAAATCAGTGGCACTGGGCCAAGCTCAAGGTGTGCAAAGACCATCCACCCTCCAGAGGGGTGAGAGGAGAAGCTGCAGCTGTCTCCTGAGGCTTCCAGGGTGGCCGGCATCACTGGGCTGATGGCCACATCCCTCTAACCTCAGCATCGGAGCTCAGATGTCTTTTTCTCTTTTGTTCGTTATAAATCCTCCTCTGACCATAATGCACATGCTGGATATATGAGTTTGCACGGAGAGCCTTTCTGGGTAACCCAGGATAACCCCTTCATTTCAAGATCCTTAATTTAGTCACATTGGCACATTTTTTTTTTTTTTTTGCCATATTAGGTAACATTCACAGTGATTCGAATGTGGATATATTTGAGGGGGGCATTATTCAGCCTGCCACATGTGTCCTGGAGAAAACAAAAATAGATCAAATATGGATCTTGCCATTAAAAAGGGACTCACTTAATTATCTGAAATATACATAACTCAACATAGTGCATGTAGATAAGAAAAAAGCACCCATGTGAGTGCAGGACAAAATCCTCATGGGAAGCAGAACAGTAGTGATGAGGGGCTTTCATGGACAGGGAGAACCTTTGTAGTTTAGACAACTCTCTTGGTTTCCTGATGGGTAAAGTGGGATATGGTAACAGCACCCACCTTATAGGCACCAGGTGAAGATTAAATGAAATACTTCGTTTAAGGCACCAAAGGAAAGGGCTCCCTTACCAGTAGCTGCTAAGCTCCCTTACCATTACTATTATTATTGAAGGTTAACTTTGTAATTTATGGGCTTTTAACAATGCTTAAAAAAAGTCTTGTTCTCATTTTACAAGGAGGTACTGGGAAGTTCTCAAGCTCAAGTAGGTGGTAGATAATAGAACTAAATTTAGACCTGAAGTGTGGGACAGCTATGTTCTTGCATTAAATCATACTACACTCTTTGAAAGGTAGAAAATCAGTGCCCATGAGCAGTGGAGAGAAAGGGCTTCCGGGCTACCCAGAAAGCAGGTTTCACCCATAAAAAGTCAAAGATAGGAGGGGTTCCTGGAGGAGGCATTTTCAAAGCACAGCCTTTAAACTTGGGAAACATGCACAAGTGTAAAACCCAGTGGATGGTCTCCACCGGCAGTGAAATATGACCAAGGTCACAGCAGCCTTACAACCTCTTTCTGTTGAGGCCACACTATCCTTTTGTAAAGTGGGAGCAACGTAGCCCAGGCCAGGAAATTGCAAGGATCTTTTGTGAACTTACATGCATTTTGCCAGAACCCTGGCAAAAAAAAAAAAAAAAGACATTTTATAATTCATAAAATTCACAGAAGTTAAGTTTCACTGTGCAAGAGTTTTCCTACAGAAAAAGAAAAATAAAAAAAAATTTAAATGAGTTATAAGCAACTATGCAAGACTTTTGAGCTCATGGGTTTTCTGAAAACAGGAGTTGATTGTAGCATTGCACTTTTCCTGCCAAAGACACTTATTACCTAGATTGTCCTTGTCTCATTCTGGCCTCAGCTTTGCCAGTTACCTGCAAAAAACACCGCCATCTATTTCTCATTCCTGCTTCCCTGCTAGTGGTCAGATGACAGCTCAAATGTAATTTCATGCCATTTTTCAACTTAACCAAAGCAGTATTTGAAGCTTCTTAAATGCCTTTTCAAAAGCTCATTGTGCCTATGGCCCCTGTATTTTTCCTTATATCTGAGAAAGGAAGCTCTGCATAGAAAAGGTCAGGTTTTTCTCCCCTATGGCTGAGTCTTGTTATTAATGAAAGTATTTTTCTCTTAGAAAAAGGCTTCCTGCTAGGAGTCATTATCAGAGTTTGAGCTGCTAGTCACTGGAACATAAGACAGGGAAATCGATTATCCAATGAAAGTATGATGCAAATACGGTATGTAATGTTTAATATATAAGTCTATATAAGTATGAAAGAAAGATAACCAAATTAAGGCCCAGGCAGACACAGTCCCAGTTCATCACTCAGGCCCGCTGACAGCACACATCCTCTCTCCCCTGTGTATACAACATCTGGATCAAGGAGTGGCTCCTGATATTTTCACCAGACTCTGAATATCTCTCCTACTTTTTATTTTTATTATTATTTTTCTAAATTTCAGGTTATTGTGAAAGTACGAATAACTAGGTGACAATATCTGAATTTGTTAGGTACAGTCCCTCTTGTACTTGTGTTCTGTACCCAAAAGGTGTGCCATAGACCCCGACGTTTTGCCCATTAGGTGGGAGCACCTCAGCTCCCCTCCCTCTACCTTCTCCCTCATTCCACCTGCCCCAACTTAAATTGAAATGAGTTTTTCTCCAATGTGGGCATGAATTGGATCGTCTACTGGCTTCATATTAGTATTGAGTACGTTGGATATTTGCTTTTCCATTCTTATGACACTTGACTGAGAAGAATGTATTTCAACTCCATCCAGGTTAATATGAAAGAGGTAAAGTCACCATCTTTTTTATGGCTGAATAGTTTTCTATGGTCTACCTATACCATGACTTGTTAATCCATTTCTGAGCTGATGGGTATTTAGGTTGTTTCCACATCTTGGCAATCATAAATTGAGCTGTGATAAACAATCTAGTGCAAATGCCCCTATGATAAAATCATTTCTGTTTCTCTAGGTAGATGCCTCATAGTAGGACTATGGTGCCAAATGGGAGTTCTTTGAGAATTCTCCATACTGTTGTCTAAAGAGGCTACATTAGTTTGCAGTCCCACCAACAATGTAAAAGTCTTCCACACTCTCCACATCTGCGCCGGCATCTGTAACTCTGGGACTTTGTGATGTGGGCTGATCTTACTGGGGTTAGATGATATTTCAGGGTAGTTTTGATTTGCATTTTCTGATGACTGTGGACTATGAGCATCTTGTCAAATGTTTGTTAGCCATTCGTCTGTCTTCCTCAGAGAAGGTTCTGTTCATGTCTCTTGCCCAGAAAGAGAAAGACGCTCTTCAGAAGTGTCTCTTCTACTTTTTAAAGCAGAAGCTCTCCTGAGATGATGTCTCACGTATCTCCTAATCCGTGAGCAGCCTCCTTTCCGGCTGCCCCGTGAGCTCTCGCTCCTGCCATTTACACTCAACACAATGATTGCCAGTATCACTGGGGCAGTGTCCAAGTTCATGGGTGCTCATCCATGTCAGGCATCACAGACATGTGACATGCAGCCTCTGTTGTCCTCCCTGCTCTAAACCCTGAGGTGCCATCATATAGGACAAGAAAGCAAGTCCCTGGCAAAGCTAAACAGGATGCCCAAGGAGAAAGCCGGGTGCTCTCAGGTCTGAGAGATGGTAGGTCCCTCTCTCTCTATGCCAGCGATTTTCAACCAGTGTGCTGCACACGGGTGCGAAAATTGTTAAAGATCATAATTAAATTATTTACAAAAGAAGTTCAAAGCAGAGTATTTCTTCTTCTTACTCTTTTTTTAATCAACATAATTTAAGCATGCCGTGGAAGTTTAATTATAGGGTCAAACATGCCGTGAGATTAAACAGGTTGAAAAACATTGCTCTGTTCACTTCTGTAAATGTCCTCTTTAACGTCACACTGCTTTACTTTTGCCAGAAAAGACATTGCTGGTAGTATCCTTAATTATTTATTATGTTTATAAATTCCTGCTTCTCGGGGGAACTTAGCATGAAATTTCTATCATTATGAAAATAGAAAAAAAAATAACCCTTTGATGCAAGTTATGCATCACCAGCCACTCCTGGGTGAGGGAGGTGTGACCTTGGGGCACAATTCAACGTCCCCTAACACCCTGCAAGGACTAGGACTTCTAGGATATCTCACAAGATGACTCTCAGTCATTTGCTTCCCTCTCTAATCTTCCAATTTCAGTAAGTCATGAAGGCCAATGTCCTTGGCCTTCTTAAATGTTGCTATGATTATTGCTTTTGTTAGCAGGTATGACCAAATGTAGCAATGGCGCCCTCCTGGATGGCAGGAAAGGTCAGCAGAGAAGGCCCTCCCTGCCAGAAGCCTTAGCCCTCTGCCGTCTCCTCTGTTTAGCTGTCAGCCATCCTGGGCCGCCTTCAGTTACAGACCACTCTAACTCTCTAAAAAATGAAAATGTTTTTTTAGAAGTTTTTCCACTGTGACTAATGGTTTTGGAATTTGCCCAAGAGTGATAGCTTCTGGCTACAGGAGCAGGGTGGCTTTCACTCATGGCATTTTTTGAAGAGCTATGCACCAGATGTGATAGGTACTGCCATTACCATAAGGGACAAGATTCAGTCCCTGTTCAGAGGAACTTCTAGGCTAGTTAAGGACTCAGGTATAATTTATAAGAGGAATACATAGGAGGAATTCATGGACAGGCCACTTGCCCTGGCGTAGAGTGGGGAACCTGAGAGCAGGTGCTGGCAGGGAGTCCTCAGGGCTGGTGCGCTGCCACATGTAGAGAATGGAGCCATGGCAGAGGCAACAGGGGCTGATCGTTATGCCCAAAGCCTACCCCTAATAGCACAAGGTCTGATTTCTCTCACGTGATGTTCACTTCTGCCCTTGGATGTTCTCTAAGAAAATACACTTTGTGCTCAGAGAGGTAAGGTGTGCTCTGCCATGCACAGCTTTATTGCTGAAGCCCCTGAGGAAAGGGACAACTTAGAAGGAACAATTAGCTATTCCATTATGGGCATGCTGACTTTTGCATCAACGAATGACTCCTTTAGAGGCCAGCTGATTTTCCCAGTGTCTTGGCATTGGTAGCAGAAGAAGAATTCTGTAGATCACAAGCACTTTGGATACTTCTTGACCTTCTTCTGAAATTCATTCACTCATTCACCTATATAGTGCCACAGACGTGACTAGAAGTAGGCATTATTAGAGGAATTCAGAGATGATAGGGAGCAAACCGGAGAAGCATCTGTCCTCACAGTGCTCACATTCTAGAGAGAGAAAGGCAGCAAACCGAATGAATAAACAAAGCAGGTAGTGCTGGGATGGAGAAACAGTGGGAGGGAGTAAGGTCAGGATGATCAGAGACCACCTCACTGAGGTGGTGGCATTTTACTAGGACCCTGAAGTTGGTAGGTGAGAGCCTTCTGGGCAAAGCAGGAAGCAGTGAAGAGGCCCTTAGAACATTCGGGGAATATCTAGGAGCCAAGAGGACCTAGAGAGGACTGGGGGCAGGTAGAGAGTGAGCCGAGAAGAGGCAGGCAGCAGGCGGGTGGTGGGCGGCCCATCCTGCAGGCGTCCCCGGGTCCCAGCGCAGGGAGTGCGGCCCTGTCTGATGCCGTGGGGGCACCGGAAGGTTGGGAGCAATCCGGAGCTGGTTTGTATCTTCCTGGGTTTCCTGTGATGCCAGTGCAGACAGGGCCAAACGGAGAGTAAACAGGTCAGAAGGCTCTGCAATCATCTGAGAAGCGCGTTTGGGAGCAGATAGGGAGCAGGGGAGGTGTTGAAATGTGATTAGAGTCCTGATGGTTTGGAAAGTGGAAAGGGCAGAACTGAATAATAAATTGGATGTGAGGTGCGAAGAAAGTGAAAAGTCAAAGATCCAAAATAATAGGCCAGGGCAACCTGGGAGGCCATTAACTCAGACTGGAGCCCCGCGGGAGGGGCGCGTCTTGGGAGTGGGGGAGGCAGAGGATGAGTCAGGGCGTGGGCGCAGCAAGCCTGAGAAGCTCCCCTGGAAAGAAGAGCGTTCAAAACATTCCCAGTGGGAGCCCCTGGCTGGGCAGGACCAAGGCCACTGCCATTCCCGCAGGTGAATATTGGCAGGTGGGTAGAAGGTGCCATGTTTTCATGAGGGATTTTCGCTTCCAGTAGTGAGATCCAATCCAGCTCCAAACTTTCAGCCTTTAAAGAATGAGGGACTCAACTAAGATAACGTCAGAATATTTATTAAAACATCAGAATATTTATAGAAAAGAAATACCTCTGGATATTACAGAGAAAAAGAACAATTAACAGTTTGTACGGGCGCACGCACGGGCACCATCGGTTGATGAAACCTACGGGATCTGGGTGGAGGGTGGGAAATCCTCCCTCAATCTCAGAAAACTGGGCAGGGCAGGGCCCTGGAGATCAGGGAGCCATGCGCCTGCTGAATTTATTATTTTAGCAGACTTTGGAATGCAGTTGCATTTGTAACCTAGTTTTGTTATGCGGTTTCTGTTTCGCTTTCTGCTTTGAAAATTGCACTTTTTCGTTTCAGGACAACCTGAAGTTGATCCTGGATGTCACTACCAGGCAGCGCACGCCGTCACATTTTCCACTTGCTCCACTCGGGGCGGCTGCTCTGCGAGGGCGGAGGAAGCTAATGCGATAATACCGAGAGGAAGGGACAGGAAGCCTGAGCAGGGAGGTAATTACCATCAGCTACGGAACGCTGGTGGCTTTGACAGATGGTTGTTTCAAGAAAGGAAAAAGCCTGACTTCTGTCTGGTGACTTGTTTCTCGAGGCCAGTCAGGGGGGAATGGCCTTAAACATTTCAGCTGTGCTGGCTGCGGTAGCTCATCATCATTTTTGAGATTTTTGTGGTGCGTTGTCATCATGACTTCCCGCTTAGCATCCTGGATTCTTTTTTCCTTATTTTTTTTTCCATTTGAAATTGCTTTTAGAAGATGCTTTAGTTTTCTATTACTGCCACAAGAAATTAGCTCAAAGTTAATGCCTTAAAACGATACACATTTATCACCATACAGTTCTGTTGTTCAGAAGTCCAAATTGGGGCTTATTGGGCTAAAATCTAGGCGTTGACAGGAGACTGTGCTCCTTTACGAGGCTGGCAGGAGAATCCATTTCCTTGTTATGGATTGAATTGTGCCCCCTCCACACACACACACACACACACACACACACACACACACACCACACACACACACAAAATGACATGTTAAAGTCCCAACTCCCTACCTCAGAACGTGACCTTTCTCTGTAATGGAATCTTTGCAGATGATTGAGTTAAGATGAGGTTATTAGGAAGGGACCTAACCCAATATGACTACGTTCTTATAAAAAGAAGGAATTTGGATGCAGGAAGGCGTGCGCGCGCGCACACACACACACACTCACACACGGAGAACACTGCCCTGTGAAGACTGGAGTGAGGCTGCCCATGGCCAGCCAGGGACCTTCCGCCGGAGAGGGGCTAGAGAAGGTTCCACCCTGTGCCTTCAGAAGGAACAGCCCATCTATATCTTGATCTCAGATCTCCAGGCTCCAGAACTGAAAGAGAACAGATTTCTGCTGTTACCCTGCCCACACTGTGATTCTTCTCCTGGCAGCCGTGCTACCTGAGTGTACATCTTTCCTGCTGCTGAAGCCCAGGTTGCGAGGTTCATGCCTGCTTCAGAGCCGCTGGCATCACATTCCTCTGACTCTTCTTCCATACTCACAGTTCCCTCCGACCACGCCAGGACAGCTTCTCCAAGTTTAAAAGACGCATGTGATTAGATTGGGTGTATCTGTATAATCTGGGATAATCGCTCTATATCACAGTCTTTCACTTAAAATCATCTGCAAAGTCCCTTTTGCCATGTATGGTAACGTAGCCAGAACTTCTGGAAATTAGGGCAAGGCCATCTTTGGGTGATGGGAATTAATCTACCTACCCAGAAAAGTCTCAAGTGTTATTTCATTTATTTATCTTTTTAAGAGATGGGGTCTTCCTCTGCTGCCCAGGCTAGAATGCAGAGGTGTGAGCTTAGCTCACAGCAACCTCAAACTCGTGGGCCTAAGCAATCCTCCTGCCTCAGCCTCTGAGCAGCTGGGACTACAGGTGTGGGCCACCACTCTGGGTTAATTTTTATATTTTTGTAGAGATGGGATCTTGCTATGTTGCCCAAACTGGGCTCAAGCAATCTTTCTGACTTGGCCTCCCAAAGTGCTAGGATGAGCCAGTGTGGCCTGGCCTGGAATATCAAGTTTTAAAACATCATAATGAAATATATTAAAAGTTGTTTGTTTTCCTCTTGAGGGATTTGATGAAGGATATAAAAGCAATAGTCCAGTACTTGGGAAATGGTGGGGCAGGAAGGAGTGGTGTTGATTAACAGAGAAGGCATCAGGAGACACGGTCCAGGAAGGGCAGGCTGGGCAGAAGCCACAGTGCAGGAGCAAGTGCCCAGGTGCCGTAGAGGGCTGCAGGGTCAGTCCAAAGCCAAAGGCTTAGTTCAAGTCTTTGCTCTGCTAGGCAGAGTATTGCTCATACCCTCAGGTAGAGATATGTGACTTTGAGGCAGTTACTTGACTTCTCTGAACCTCAGTTTTCTGGTTTATAATAAAGAAACACTTCATCTACCCTGGCAGAACATCAGCTACCTTCCAGAACTGTAGCAAGACACAGATGAGACCATAATAAACAGACATCTGTAGAGTATGTTTGTGCGGAAGACTCCGTGTGTGTCACATCCTGTGTACTCTAAGGCTCTGTAATGTTGCCGACATTATTGCTTCCTGGTGCCCAAGGAAAATGGAAGCACCAGAGGAGAGAAGAGGTACTCAGAAAGATGCAGACTTCTCTGCGTCCACAATTTGGCTTAAAATAATTTATGGCATTAAGGCCCATTCTAGAAAAGAAGGGGCAAATAGATTGGCTATCATCAAAAAGACAAAAAATAACAGATGCTGGCGAGGACGCAGAGAGAAGGGAACACTTTTACGTGGTTGATGGGAACGTAAACTAGTGCAGCCCTGTGGAGAACAGTACAGACACTCCCCAGAAAACTCCACATGGAACCACCATATGACGCAGCAATCTCACCAGTGGGTATTTTTCCAAAGGAACAAAAATCAGTGTACAGAAGAGACTTCGGCACCTCCATGTTTATGGCAGTACTGTTTATAATATCAAAGCTGTGAAATGAGCTGAGGTGTCCAACAACCCATGAGTGGGTAAAGAAAATGTGGTACATCTACGTAATAGGCTATCGTTCAGCCATAAACAAGGACGAGCCTGTCACTCACGGCAACATGGACTGGAGGACCTTCTAGTAAGTGAAATAATCCAGGCACAGAGAGTTAAACACCACACATTCTCATATGTGGAAGCTAAAATCTTTGATCTCATATTAGTAAAGAGTCAAACATAGGGTACTAGAGGCTGCGAAGGGTGGGGTGGAAGAAGGGCACAGGAAGAGATCTGTTGAAGAATATAAAATCCCAGCTAGACAGGAGGAATAAGTTCTAGGCTTTTTACCATTGGAGAAAGAATATAGTTAATACTATAGACACGTATATATTTTTTAAGACAGAGTTTCACTATGTTGCCCCGGATAGAGTGTCGTGCCGTCACAGCTCACAGCAACCTCAAATTCTTGGGCTTAAGGGCTTCTCTTGCCTCAGCCTCCCAAGTACCTGGGACTATAGGGGCCCGCCACAATGCCCAGCTATTTTTTTGTTGCACTTGTCATTGTTGTTTATTAGGCCCGTATAGAGGATTAAACATCATACTTAACTACAGCAGTCACCAATGTCATAACTCATCTGAGGAATTACTGAGAACAAGCAAGAGAGGAGAACAATTCTCCTGGCAAGCCTGGAAATCACTTGTGACTTGCTGTAGTAACCGACCCGGCAAGAAGACCCCTAAAGGCCCCTAACTGTTTTAGCCTGAGTCCCCGTCCGTCTCAAACCCCCCTTATTAGTTTAATTCTGAAAACAGGTTTCAGAACGGAACAAGGAAGTTCCCTGAGTTCCCAAGAACTAGCAACAGGTAAAACAATAGGAAAACTTACCCCAACCCCTAGCAATAGCTGAACAATGATGAAAAACTTACCTAAACAGAAGTTCTCGAGCTACTGAGTCTGCTAAGTTTGTCCCCATGCCAACCATCACGTTGCATGCCATGCAGTCGCCACGCTGTAGCCCTCTGACTGTAACTCCGCCCCAGCTAACTGCCATGTTCTGCTTTTGTTTTTGCTTGCTTACACCGCAACAAAAAGGTATAAAAGGCAACCTGCTTTTCTCTTCGGGGTTGTTCGCCCTTTGGGTGGTGACCCGCCTGCGCAGGTGTAATAAATCACTGTGGTCCCCACGCAGGTGTAAATCACCATCTGATTTCTACCTGAACTAGGGTCCGAGTCTTTCTTCCAGGTGGCATGAGTACAACATTGGAAGGCAAGCCACCAGGTAACTCAGTGATCCCAGAGGAGCCAAGTTCAGTCCTGTAGTAGTAAGACTATTGTTAAACATTAAGCATTTTATGACAGTTCCTTAAAGGATTAGTGGATAAAAATTGCATTTAGTGTTTCGAAGATCATTTTCTTACCACCCTTGAAGATTTCCTGGAGTACATACTCTGTTGGCACCTATGAGATCATTTCCTTGAGCATGCAGCCCCTACATGTCTTTGCTTAGTAATCTTTCCACCTATTATGTATCTTCTCAACGTAAAGACTCTGCGAGAAGTGCTCAGGGCTATCCTGCACCTATGATTAGCCTCACCTCTTGCAGCATGTACTCTGAATCTGTGTTCTCTTGTGATCATTTATGTGGTCGCAACAGGCCCGGGCCAGGTCCGAACTCTCTACCCTTGGTGCATGTGGCCAGTGCCATAACCACTGTGCTACAGACACCAAGCCAATAATAATATTTTATATAGTTCCAGATAGCTAGGTGGCTATTGAATGTTCCCAGTGCAAGAAACAATAAGTGCATGACGGATATGCTGATTATCTTGATCTGGTCACCATGCATTATATGTAGTAAAACATCACTATGTATGTGGTGAATATGTACAATTAATATGTATCAATTAAAAAGTAGAATATACTTTTAAAAAAAAAGGTAGATGGAGAAAGAGGATGGAAACCTACTGACCATCCACTATGGGCCAGGTGTCCTGGTAGCATCTTGTCGGTATTTTCACACTAGACATCAGCTGTGGTTGTCACTAACCATTTACAATTGCAGAGGCCAAGTCTTCAAGTGTGCTTATGCTGAGGGGACAGTGCCGGTTTCTCATCTACCATGGCTGACTCCTAAACCTTGTGCACCCCACTCTGTGGATAATCCAGGATAATCTCTCCATCTCAAAATTAGAATCACAGTTAAGAAGAAGGTCTGGAGAAGATGTCCTATCCCCTGGAGACTGAATATAAACTTATTACATGTCTTTTGTATTCACCTGGATGGATTTGGAGACATTCTCCTTAGTAAACTATGTCAAGAATGGAAAAGCAGGCCAGGTATGATGGCTCACACCTATAATCCTAGTACTCTGGGAGTCCAAGGCAGGTTGATCACCTGAGCTCCGAGTTCAAGATCAGCCTGGGCAAAGCCAATCCATCCCCATCTCTACTAAAAATAGAATAACTATCCCAGTGTTGAGGCAGGCACTTGTAGTCTCAGCTCCTCTGGAGGCTGAGGCAAAAGAATCTCTTGAGTCCAGGAGTCTGAGGGTGCTATGAACTATAACGCCAGGGCACTCTATTCAGGGTGAAAAAGTGAGACTCTGAATCAAAAAACAGCAACAACAACAAAAAAAGGCTGGGCACAGTGGCTCATGCCTATAATCCCAGCACTTGGAAGGCTGAGGCAGGTGGATTGTCAGAGCTCAGGAATTCAAGACCAGCCTGAGCAAGAGTGAGTAAAAAAAAAATAGCCGTCAGTAAAATAGCCGGGTATTGTGGCAAGTGCCTGTAGTCCCAGATGCTTCGGAGGCTGAGGCAAGAGAATCCCTTAAACCCAAGAGTTTGAGGTTGCTGTGAACTATGATGCCATAACACTCTACCAGGGGTAACGAAGTGAAACTCTATCTCAAAAGAAAGAAAGAATGGAAGGAAGGGAAGGGAAGGGAAGGAAGAAAAAAGAAACAAGGAAAGAAAGAAAGAAGAAACTGGGTTGGGGGTGGGGTTGATACGCTCTCACCAAACAGGGACAATGTAGGAGTATACGTCACACCTCCTGGGTGAAGGACTCAATTACAACTTGGACTTTACCTTAGAAACACAAACAATGGAACCTAATGGTATGCACCCTCATATTAACCTGAAAAAATAGAAAAGACTCATTACATAGGAAGCCAGAAGTATGTTTGTTGAAATGATTATTGTTGCGCACTGTGTACTTTAAATGCAGAGTACAATTCTCATTTAAATGATAAATTCTTGACTCAGTATTTCCATGGTGGTGTTCCTATAAGATTAGAGGTCCTTATCTTTTCAGACAGACAAATCTCTCCACAGCAAAAAGAAGACATTGTCCTGCATTTGCTCAGACCAAAACAACTTTCAAGGTTAATTCAGGGGATATTCTTCTTATGAACAGAAAAAAGTAGAAAAAAATTTTTAAAGCTCGGGCAAGACCTTTATAAGGCAGTGGAAATGTACCTAAGTGCAATTTTGCTGGACCAAATTTCATTTTCTTGATCTGTTGCAAAACGAAGTATTAAATGTAAGTGTAAATAATGCATCTTCCTGGTGATATTGGTGTACCCTTTTTTCCCCCTCCTTTAAAATTAAGGTGATTATTTGTTTATGAAGCAATTTGTTTCTGTAGTTAACTGTAGTCTTGGTAGTCTTGGAACCTGAACCATTTAATAAACTTTCAGAGGCTTATTTGTTTTAGCTGAGACACGGTTGTTCTGTTACATATTTGTCATGAATTTTTCTGATCTCTAAGTAATTTTGGATGTCCCTGGTGAACAGAACCTCTTTGTAACCTCTGGTTACGTATGTTTGTGCTCTGAATACCAGCCCACACAGTCCTTCCCTCTCCTCTCCAGTACCTGCCACCTTCCCAACCACACACGCGCCCCACCCCTCTGTCCTCTGAAATCTCTTCCAAATACAGGAAGCTGCCCTCAGCCTCACTCTTCAGAGTGCCTGCTCTGTTCCAACCCCAGGTTCACTCATTTCAATAAACTTCTTCTTAAAAAGATCATATTGTCTGTCACCACGCACAGCCAATCCATGGCCAGGTTGCCCCAGCTCGCGTCTACTGTTTCTCTAACCGGCCCCACTCACTCTTCCCCCAGGGCCTCTCCCCTGAATAATCACAGCAGCCCCTCATCTTTCTCCCGTTTCCCCATCATGATCGTCTCAAGTTTATCCTGTGCAATTCTCAGAGTTATTTATTGTGTAAACCAGAAATCTGGCTAATCCATTCAATTGTTAATTGTCTTTGGCTTACCTCTATGTCACCCACACAGTATTTTTTTTTTAAATGTTTGGAGCCTAAAAAGATTCTTGCGAGGAATATCTTGGGGTAGGAAAATCCTGGGGCTGGAGGTGGCAGGTGAGAAGTGCTAACGTACCAGGCCCCCGTGGCATCTGGGCCTTTTTTTCTCCCTTTGACTTGAAGAAGTGCTCTTTCTCTGTTCTGTGATTTGGATCTAATTTTTTATTGAAGAGAAAGGATTATGTGGGTGAAAATGACTTGAGAGTCTGGATCCTGGTTAAAGTCCATCCCTCAGTGACCTAGGTTCTTACCCTATCCTGGCCACTTTCTGAGTCACGCACCCAGTGCCCACTGGTAGCATGCACAGAGGGGCCATGGTCTCCACGCACATTGTGTTGATTGGTGTCTTTTGGCTGTGTTAGTGCTACTCCCCAGGTCCCTGCCCTTCCCTCATTTTCTCTATCATCCTCCAAGCATCAACTAAGGTGCGTCTGTTCCTGGCAGGCTTACTAAAAGCCCTAAACTGTGAAGATATTGACATTTGATTCTTTGCTTCTGTTTTGTACCATGCTGCGTTAGTTGGTTTTGCACTGCCAGGTAGTAATACCTGAGACTGGGTAATTTATTAAAAAAAGAAGAAGAACCTTATTGGGTTCACGATTCTGTAGATGGTATAAGCATGAGGCCAGCATCTGCTTCTGGTGAGGGCTTCAGGGAGCTTCCAATTAAGGCAGAAGGTGAAAGGGGAACAGGCATGTCACATAGTGAGAGTGGGAGCGAAAACAAGGAGATGGCGCCAGGCTCCTTTAAATGACCAGATCTCATGTGAACTAATAAAGCAAGAATTCCCTCACTCATTATATTGCACCAAGCTACTCATGAAACCACCTGCCCCATTGACCCAAACACCTCTCATTTGTCCCCACATCCAACACCAGGTACAGAAATTCAACATGAAATTTGAAGAGGACAAATGTTCAAACCAGATCATATGCTTTGTAAGTTTCGATTGGATGCGGGACATTATGTGTTAAAATTTGTAGATGTTGCAAAATGTGCTTTCTTCCTTCTAAAATGATTAAAGTTTATTCAGGGAGGCATGTGCGGAATTAGAAGATACGCTAGCTTAGGTTTGTTAAAGTCGGTCCATTTTTGTGGCCTTTCTGTGATATTAGCCGAGAGCCTGGGTATTTGCCAGGCTTGTTCCACTTACAGAGACTTTGAACTGCACCTCTCTGTCTTCCCAGCACCTTGCAGTTGCTATAATAACGGCTCATACTTTCCTGTCCCCATTGCTGCTTTCCACGGGATTTCTTGGAGATTTAAAGTGAACAGCTTAGGGGTTGGTGAACATCTGTACAGGAGACCACACACTGATTTTTGGGCTCACTCAGAATTCCCTCCTTTTCTGTATTTAGCCCATCAATGCTCAGCTTCATTGGCAGCCTGGGTGCAGTCCCTCTCTCCTCAACCTAGGTGTCCGCAAATTCCTGCCACTCTTTCACTGCATTATTAATTAGCAAGCACCTTCAAGAAGGAAACCAGGGTAAAAGGAGCTCTGATGAGTGTGGTCGCATCCTCTCAAACACGTAGGTAAAGGAGCTCTGTTGAGTGTGGTCGCATCCTCTCAAACACTGTAGGTAAAGGAGCTCTGTTGGGTGTGGTCGCATCCTCTCAAACACTGTAGGTAAAGGAGCTCTGTTGGGTGTGGTCGCATCCTCTCAAACACTGTAGGTAAAGGAGCTCTGTTGAGTGTGGTCGCATCCTCTCAAACACTGTAGCATCTTGAGTCCTTCCTCTCTTGTCTGCTCAGTGCCTTTCAAGACCAATCACAATTTTATATGTTTTGTGTAGTTGGTCTACTTTTTTGTAGGACGACTATATAATAAAAGCTGTTTCATCATGACCAGAGCAAAAAGTGCATTTTTGCTTTTGACTTGTGTGTCATTTTACATATTAATTCATAATACTATGTCAGTTGTGATATACTATGTATGTCACACCACCTTGGCTATAGTCATAAGAGCTGTTGGCTTTGAGTGTCTAAACAAAAGCATTAAACAAAAATAACAACCTTGTTAACTAGAATTAGAAATTAGTGAATTCCAGGTTTGTAAAATGATATTTTGTACAGAGCAAAATTGGCCTCAGTGCTCATATAGGGACTGAGCTGATAGATAGAAAAGACATTACCCCAAATATTTGGATTCCTGCTAGACAAATGAACACAACTTACACACACACCCACACACCTCTCTTTCCTTGCTGCTTTTCCAGGGTGGTGGAAAATCTAAGTTGTTTTTGTTTTCTTAGTTCATGTGGCTCATCCTTTACTTCATTTTTGGTTTTTCATTTATTTATTTATTTATTTATTTATTTTTCAGGTTAATGTGAGGGTACAGACAGCTAGGTTACAATGTTTGCATGTGTTAGGTATGGTCCTTTTTGTAGTTGTGTCCTACACCCAAGAGATGTGCAATAAACCCTTGCACTGTGCCAACTGAGTGGGACCACGTCCCTCTCCTCTCCTCGCCTTTCCCCCAGTCATTCTCCTTTCCCCTAACTTGGCTCGAATTGAGTTTTTCTCTTATGTCTTCTACTGTCTTTCTATTAGTGTTGAGTACATTGGATATTGGCTTTTCCATTCCTGTGATACTTTACTAATAAGAATGTGTTTCAGCTCCATCCAGATCAACACAAAAGATAAAAAGTCTCCATCTTCTTAATGGCTGAATAGTATTCTATGGTATGCATATACCACAGCTTGCTAATCCGTTCATGGATTTATGGGCATTTAGGTTGCTTCCATATTTTGGTAATTGTAAACTGAACTCAATAAACAGTCTAGTGCAAATGTCCTTATGATAAAATGATTTTTTTTCTGATGGGTAGATGCCTAGTAATGGGATTGCAGGATCAATTGGGAGGTCTAATTTGAGTTCTTTGAGGATTCTCCATACTTCTTTCCAAAGAGGCTGTATTAGTTTGCATTCCCATCAACAGTGTAAAAGTGTCTCTCTCTCTCCACATCAGCACCAATATCTACAACTTTGGGATTTTGTGATGTGGGTTAGGTGATATTGCTATTCTCACTGGGGTTAGGTGGTATTTCAGGGTAGTTTTGATTTGCATTTATCTGATGATTAGGGATGATGAGCACTTTTTCATATGTTCGTTAGCCATTCATGTCTTCCTCAGAGAGGGTTCTGTTCATATCTCTTGCCCAGTGATAGAATTGTTTCCTCTTTTTTGGTTGATTAATTTGAATTATCTGTAGATTCTCAATATTAACCCTTGATCGGATTCATAACATGCATCTTTTCTCATTCTGAAGGTTATTTTTTTGCTTTAATTGTTGTGTCCTTAGCTGTGTACACTTCATTATTTTTTACAACAGGTGATCTTCAAATTCTCAGTTTCTGTTTTTACATTGTGGAGAATAGGTTTGTATGTACTATTTAGGGAAAGACCCTAAATGCTGGGGAAAATCAGGTGGGTTGTTTTCTTTACTTTTCTTTTCTTTTTTTTTTTTTTTTGTAGAGACAGAGTCTCACTTTCTGGCCCTTGGTAGAGCCGTGGCCTCACACAGCTCACAGCAACCTCCAACTCCTGGGCTTAAGCGATTCTCTTGCCTCAGCCTCCCGAGTAGCTGGGACTACAGGCGCCCGCCACAACGCCCGGCTATTTTTTGGTTGCAGTTTGGCCGGGGCTGGGTTTGAACCCACCACCCTCAGTATATGGGGCCGGCGCCTTACCGACTGAGCCACAGGCGCCACCCTTTACTTTTCATTTTATAAGACCTTTGCTATACATCATTCAGGTATATTATATTATGCTGACAGCATTAAATTTTTATAAAATCAAATTGATTATCACTCTGAGTCTCTATTACATCATTAAAATTCTGTATCTAGTTTTCATGCACTGATTTTGTGATGACCTACTTACTGTACCTTTGGGATTTATATAACTGGTAGCTAAAGATTATAAAAAAAACAACCAAGAAGGTCAAGAAGTGCTCAAATTGGAAAGCCCAACTTCCTGGGCCCATTTCCATTCTGGAAGACAATGATTAATCACACACGCCAATCCAACAAGACGAATCTCACAACACCCAAATTTTGCATTATCTTCGTCTGAGACACACTGTGTCTCGCAAAAAAAGATAGCTATAATCCTTGTTGTCCTTTGCTTTGTCTTAAAAGAAGATGGAGAAGGACCAGGGTTTTGAGGGTGACAGAAAGTGTGGAAAACAATGTTTAACTACCGTGCATGTCTCTGATAATTATCTGACACGTAACGTAAACCACAAAACAAACACGTTCGAGGGGGGAGAGGAACATGAATATTAAAAATAGAAGAAAAAATAGTATGAGAAGAACTTCCAGACAGAAAACACCACTGAGGTCGTCACATTCTTTTATTTGTAATTTAAGTAAAAGAATTATTTAAGAGAAAATTTTAAGTAGCATTATATTCTCACGTCTTGGACGCTGTGGTCTCTTCCATAAGCACGAGCCTAAAGACATGCTGAGGTCTTTTTCTAAAAATAAGAACAAAAATACAGAAAATATATTGTCAACAACAGACAGTATTTTAAAAATTCCATGTGACTACTACTTATTTGTTCCTATATTGCTGTGGCTCTCTAAAATTACCATTGCTTCCTCACCTTGCCTTAGTGTCAGATGTGCTGGGGGCATCCTGGTGTCTGCTGCCTTCTTCTGGGTCTCCTGTCAGATGCACCTCCTGGCCTCAAGTTCATGAATACCTTCTCTCCGCTCCCCCCATGCCCCGGTTTCCCAGCAGAAAGAACCTATGTCCACTACCTACTGGCTTCCTCCCATCTTTTCCAATCACATGGAGAAAGAAAATCCACCTGGGATCCAGTGATCCTTTAGTCTTTCTTCTAAGCATTCTTCAGTATATCATATTGGATGTTTGTAAAGGCTTTGTGAATTCTTTCATGAAGTGGAGAGTGAAGAGGGGGATGAGGTTGTCCATCTGGCCATCTGGCCCGTGAGGGGAGATACACTCTGGAGCAGTGGACAGGACTGGAAATACCCTCCTCAGGACGGATGCACCTGCAGCACTTACACCAATACTTTGCACATAAGAACAATAGTTGTGGCATTTAAGGAGCTGAAGTGTGAGCAAGTTCATTCTTGAGACACTTGGGGTTATGTGGTGCTGTAGTAATACCAAGGCCACTTATGCAAGGAATAGTTGTAACTTCACCATTCAAAGGCGCCTGTGAACCTTAATACTACTAATAATATTATGTATTTAGTTTAGAGCTTTTTGATACAAAAAGATTTTTTTATCTTTACTTAGTAATTTAACTTTCAAAAGCAATATACAATTGTTATCACCATCTAATATATGATCAAAGGAAGTTTACAGAACTTAGCAATGTGCTAGTTCTGAGTATCCCCAGCTGCTGGCCAGGCGGTAATGGCCCATGGGAAGCACGTCCCTGCAGGGCCTGCCTGTGGGGGGAGGCACTGGACTCCCCTCAGCCTGAGGCCAAGGAAGCATGCTCGGCAGAGGCCCGGAGGCTCAGCCAAGGCCGCAGAGGTGGAGACCTCACGTTTACTGTCACTCTGATTTCTGTGCCCGAGTAACATAGAGGACAAATCTAGGGCTAGGGCATAATGTCAGATGAATCTGAATTTGAATCTTTGCTCCACAACTTTGTGATCCTGAGCAATTGACATAAATGCTTTGACCTTCAGTTATTTGTAAAGATGAAGGAAAAAACTGCCTCTTCTGAATATTTCAGTGAAGACAAAGTAAAATAACAGAGTTCTTTAAGTAAGGAGATCAATAAATAAATATTCTCTGCATAGTGTCTATTAGACCTAAAGTAGCTACCATTTCTTAAAATGTTACTACGTATCTTACAAGACAATTTTATTTAATCTTCATAACCACCTCATAAGGTATATTATGTTTGCTGTGGTTTGCATAAGAAAATACCACACATCGGGTATCTTAATAACAGATATTTGTTTCTCACAATTCCAGAGGCTGGGAAGTCCAGGATCAAGGTGCTAGCAGATTTGATGTCTGAAAAGGACCTATTTTTTGGTTCATAGATGGAGATCTTTTTGTTGTGTCCTCAGGTGAAGGGAGGAAGAGAAAGAGAAAGGTGTGAGAGAGAGAGAGAGGGAAAGAGAGGGAAAGTCTGCCTGTTACAAGCCCATCATCAGGGCTTCACTGTCATGACCTTATCACCTCTCAAAGGCTTCACCTTGGGGGTTAGGATTTCAACATATGAACATATGAATTTGGGGAGATCTGGAGGCCACAAACATTCAATCCATAACATGGGGTATCTGTTACTCTCACTTTACAAATACGGTCTGTGTTTCCCAAACAAGAACACTAAGGCACCAGCCCATTGTTCACACAGTTCTGCGTGTTGCAGGCTGGTGTAAACCCCACCAACGTCCAGTGCCTGGTGTGTGCCCTGCTCTGCTGCTGCCTTCTACGGGTTTGCGTGCAGGCTGGTCTGGTGGCACATCTTGGCTCTGTCTCCCAGCAGCTGTACAGCCAGGGGTAAGTTTCTTAGACTAGCTAAAAGGCAGTGTCTTCAACTGGGGACTGCAGAAAACAATAAAGTCTATCTTGTGTGTTATCATGAGTTTTAAGTGCAAGAAAGCAATAAATGTTTAATCCAATGCCTTGCTCATTGTAAATGCTCCATAAAAGTTAATTAGTGAGTCTACTGGTAATAAGCACTCAATAAAAGATAGCAATCATTAAAGTTGTCCTTATACCACACTGTCTCTTAAATTTGAGAGATGAATTTCTAGCTTGCCCTGAACTGTTCTGGAAAAACTGGAGAGAAATGGAAATGTTGACAAGCTGCACAAGATCACACATAGTACACAAGTATTTCATATGCTTTTAAGTAGTGCGAATGGTTGATTTGGTGAGTTGGCATACTGAACACTTGCAGTGAAAGTTAGTGCATGTATATTGAACTCTAACTTTGCTCAAAACAATTTTTTTTTATTAGAGACAGAGTCTGGCACTGTCATCCTGACTAGAGTGCAGTGGCATCATCATAGCTCACCAAAACCTTGAACTCCTGGCCTCAGGCAATCCTCCCACCTCGGCCTCTCAGAGTGCTAAGATTACGAGTGTGAGCCACCACATCTGGCCTCAAAGTGTTTTTTTTAGTTTTTTTTTTTTTTTTTGGTGCCTTAGCTGCTTGAGCCACAGGCGCTGAGCCCTCAAAGTGGTTTTTAAATTAAGAAAGGAAAAAACTGTACTAAATTTGTAATACTCTATATACACCAATAACATTTATTACCTTGTATACTGTGTCTTGCATCTCCGATAATTGCAGAAGTCAAATGTTACTGGAGGCTTGGTGCCGGTAGCTCAATGGCTAGGGCGCCAGCCACATACACCAGTGCTGGCGGGTTCGAACCCAGCCGGGGCCTGCCAAACAACAATGACAACTATGACAAACAAAATAGCCCAGCACTGTGGCGGGCGCCTGTAGTTCCAGCTACTTGAGAGGCTGAGGCAAGAGAATCAGTTAACCCCAAGAGTTTAAGGCTGCTGTGAGCTGGGGCAACACGGCACTCTACTGAGGGTGACGTAGTGAGACTCTGTCTAAAAAAAAAAAAAAAGAAAAAGAAAAAAAAAACTCATAACTTGAGTATTACAATTTTACCATAGTTTTTCCTTTATTTTAAAATGTATATACATTTTTGGCACCCTCTGTATATATACACAATCTAATATGTATGTACACTCATGGAAAAATAAATAACATAGAAATATGTGGAATGAAAAGTGACAATCTCCCTTGGGCCCCTCTGCTCCTCTTCCTTCCCTAGTGACAAGTACCATTCATCACAGAGAATGTGATTAAGCATAATTTGGGAGAAAGTGCAGTATTATTTTTTATAGCCTTAAAAAATTGTTGCAACTTCAACATGATTACTTTAATCAACTTTAAAGGTGATTACTCAAGGGTAGCTAGCTAATTTTTTTCAGACACTGTGACATTCAGCCTTCTAAGCGAGTTAATGAAAAGCAGCAGAAGCACTTGGAGATGTTGCTTTTCTCTTTGAGTTGCTCCGTTAAGTAATTCCAGAAGCATTCAGGAAGGCCGCTTTACAATTTAAACTTCTTTATTGCTTCAAAAGACAGTCCCATTCAAGTGACTCAAAGAAGGCCACTTGCCAGAGTAAACTGTCAAGACCGGATCTGTGATAATGAATCTGGAACCTGCTTTGGCAGGTGTATTAAAAATGGCGAGCATTAATCAGTGCCAGGAAGGAAGGTTCTGCCCCATTGCCCTCTTCTTTCTCCCTTTTCTCTTTAGTGATAAGCAGTCTTTGTGCCATAGAATACAGAAGCAGCAGCCCCTGCGTTGAGTCTGCTAAGACTGAATTTGAGCTAGCAGAGGCAGAGATATCAGCAGATCAGTCACACTAAAAAATGGGAAAGCCCTGCAGAGAAGGCAGGGCTGCTCTTCACAGATGCAGCACCAAAATCAGCATGACACTGGGCACTTTTCAGAGCTTCATTGAGCTGCAGCTGAGTTTTGGGGGAAGAGGACTGAGGAATAGAAGAAATCAAAGTAAACAAAGGTGAAAAGAGGATGAGGAAGACAGAGGTGAGGGATCACCCCAGGACACAAGGCATCCTGAGACAGGGAAGGACAGCTGGGGACTGTCCTCTGCACATGGGCGCTCAGAGTCAGCTGCCTTCCACCTGGGTGTGGACGTGACCAGAACATCCTGCTGAACAGGGCATGGCATCACCCAGGAGCTGGGATTACAGCATCGTTTACAGTTACGCCCACAAACAGGCAATGATCCCTGAAGTCTGAACTTCATAAACTGATATGAAGGACAACTGATCCCTGTGTGTGACAAAATGTAATCGTTCTCAGTGGGAAGGTATGGTTGAAAAATGTGGAAATAGTAGTGAAACAGGCAAACCTACAGTCACCTAGACAAATGATAATTTTGTTGTGAGGGATTGGTTTATGTTAAACGAGACACTTGATATTTAAGGAAAGTGAATAATGCTTAGGATACAGAACCAATTGCTGAATAAAAGAGAAATGTGTTGCTCATGGCTAAACATCACGTGAGTATGAGCTGTACCCCACAGTGTGGACATTCATTTGGTCTTTCCCCATTGGAGGTAGAATAAGGGAATTTGCTGGTTCAATGTGTGTGCAGCAGAATTAACCTGGCAGGCCTGATGCCCGCCTTTGAAAGGCCTCCTAGAAGGCTGGTCCTTGCCTTGTGTTTGGGAAATTAGAATTGGGAGTGTTCCGACCATCTTTGAAATGATGACAACATACAGGCTCAATGTTGTTAAATTGTAAATAATGTGTTTGGGCTGAACACGTATTTTCTTTTTCTTTTTTGCAGTTTTTGGCCAGGGCCAGGTTTGAACCCGCCACCTCTGGTATATGGGGCCAGCGCCCTACTCCTTTGAGCCACAGGCACCGTCATGAACACGTATTTTCTTTCTAGGAGTCTGGAATTGGGGGTTATCTTATACAAATGGTGTCTACAAACCCAGCCTTTAATAACAAATCTCTGGGCTCTGAGGCTTTACTGAGCTTCCCTGGTTGGGAACATTTCATTTGTGGTGCCCTATCTCATTTCTGAGGAGTTGAGCCGTCCCATGTGACTACCTGGGAGGGACCCTGAAAGCTTGCACGTGGCTTCCCTCTGGCTTTCCCCTAGTGTGCTTTTCCCTCCATTCATTTTGCCTGGAGTCCTTCCACTGTAGTAAGTCTTGGCCATGAGCACAGCTCTATGCTGAGTCCTGGGGGGTCCTCCTAGGGAATCATCAAACCTGGGGGGTTGATGGGAACTCTTGTCTTCTATGGCATTCAGGAGAGTCAATCTTGGACTTTTATTTGTGGCAAAAACACCCTTTACCCAAGGATGGCCTCATGTTTACATTTGGTAAGAGCATCCTTGGAATTTCATATAAAAGAGGAAAATTTCATGTGTCAGACAGACACTGCTTCCGCACTCACTTCTCCCTCCAAGAGAACGCGGCTCTGCCTCCGACAGGCCCTGCTAAACGGTCATCCCTGGGGCATGACTGGGCAGTCCAACTGCTCTGTGCTGACTGTAGCTCATTGAACTAAAGGTGGACACCTGACCCATGCTGGGTCCATCAATTTCTGTCCCCCAAATTGGAATGAGGAGACTGTGAGACTGAATCTAACAGATGCTAGAGGAGACCTTAGGAGTGTAAGCACCGTTTCTTTCTGCTGGCTCTTACCCTGTCTAACTAGAGAGCCTAGTTTTAGTGACAATCTTCAGAAGGATTTCAGCACCCTTAAACAAGCTTGTGCCACCCACTTTGAACTTGCCTGATTAAAATCTCCCTCCCCTCTCTCCTATCAGATTTGCTCTGATACCTTTAAAGCTGACACTGGCCACAATGACATTACGAACTAAATAAACACTTGTGAATCTAGTGATGTTTTCCTGAGGCCATCTTGGGTGAAAGGTCTTTTTGCCACAAATAAAAAGTCCAAGATTGATTCACCTCTGCAGTGAATTCCCTACACTTGGTATACAAATGAAATGTCAAACTGAAAATGTTAATTTGTTTTCAGGAAAAAAGAAATGAGCTGGAATCTAACTCCACAAAATTATATTGTGGTCAGGAAAACTTCAGCGAATAAAGTCAACAGTAGGATTTTCAACTTTGCGATAATTAATAACATTTAAAACAAGTGTTAAAAAGAACATCTGAGAGAGTGCACAGCTCTAACATTATGGGGGGAAGAGTGGGCACAGTGGCCGGCACCTGTAATCCTAGCACTTCGGGAGGCCAAGCAGGGGGGATTTCTTGAGCTCAGTAGCTTCAGAGCAAGAGCAAGTGCGAGACCCCATCTCTACAAAAAATAGAAAAACTAGTCAGTTGTGGTGGTAGTTCTAGCCTGTCGTCCCAGCTGCTCGGGAGTCTGAGGCAGGAGGAACACTGGAATCCAGGAGTTTGAGGTTGCTGTGAGCTATGATGCCATGGCACTCTAGCTGGGGTAAAAGAGTGAGACTCTGTCTCATAAATATAAGCAAATAAATGAAAGAAAGAAAGAGAGAGAAAGAGAGAGAGAGAGAGAAAGAAAGAAAGAAAGAAAGAAAGAAAGAAAGAAAGAAAGAAAGAAAGAAAGAAAGAAAGAAAGAAACATTACAGTACATTTAAGTTTGCAAACTAAATTAAGTAGAATTCTTTTATATGCCTTCAGTGATGACAACAAAATGGCAAGCCCTTGAGTCCAAGGTGCCAGACTCCATCCTGAAATTGGTCATGGAAATGCATCTGCGCCCTTCATTGATAAACATAGGTGTTGGGTGGCATTAGGGGCATTTCTCGAGCAGGAGACAGAGCAGCCTCGTTGTTCTGGATTAGGGTGAGTTGTATTTTTGACTTCTCATGCATCACTTTAGGGAGTGGACTAACCATTCTGTGTTATGGTTAGTTATAAATCTTTAATTTGTCATTCTTTCCTTACCCCACGTTGGATTATTTTCATTTCCATTTTGCAGTTTCATTTCTTCATTCAAAATTAACAACCTTTATTTGGCTCCTGTTCTGACCAGGTGCAGAGGATGTGGCAAGAAGCCAGACACACTCCCTGAATGTAAAGAGGCTACTCTCTAGTAGAAAACCTAAAAGTAGAGAAGGGGTAACAGAGGGGTCTAAGCAGGATGAATTGATACAGAAAAGTTTAAAGTGCAACGTGAAACAATAAGACTCCTAAGATTAGAGTTGGCAACACACAGTTTTACATTGTGTGTGAAGAGGCATAGAAGAAGAGCTGTTCTCGTCTCTTAACATAATATTTCTAATAAGATTTTGTGGTTTTTACAGTAATGGAGAACAGCAAATTATACTTCAACCACAGGCAAATTAAGTTAACTCATGCTGTGATTATTAATCTTCTTAGGCAATTGCTTAAATATTAATTGATGGTGAGGGGGTCAGAATGCAGAGTTGTGCTGCCAGGCTCCAGGGAGAACAGCCCATCGCTTAATAGCAATGTACTATCTAATATAATTCATTTTAATTTTCTATTCCAGGACGGTAGCCAAATAATGCCTTCCTTTGCCACAGTTAATGATGTGTGTCTGAGAAATCCTGTTTGTCATTACTGAGTTATTTCATTAAATTTATTGATATAACCTTTCCTTAACAATGAACATAACCAGCTGTCATTACTGGTTATGTCTTTTTCTTACAGAGTTTCAAAAACTTTAGCTTACATTAAATTATATCATCTGCATGTCAACAAATAAATACTACCACACAGTGGACTTGTTTCCACTAAAATAAATTTTTGTGTGTGTCAAAAATGGGACTATGTTGTGTATCCTAATTTAGTTTTTTTTTTTGTAGTATAGAATTTTTTTGAGTATAATTTTCATTTTACTTTTTTTTTTTTTTTTTTGAGTCACAGTCTTGCTTTGGTGTCCTGGGTAGAGTGCCATGCCGCCATAGCTCACAGCAACCTCAAACTCTTGGGCTCAAAGTAATCCTCCCTGGTACGTGGGACTACAGGCACCCACCAGCATGCCTGGCTAGTTTTTCTATTTTTAGTAGAGATAGGATCTCGTTCTTGCTCAGGCTGCTCTCGGACTCCTGAGCTCAGTCAATCCACCTGCCTCGGCTTCTTAGAGTGCTAGGATTACAGGCGTGAGTCACCCACCTGACTTATTTTACTTTTTGTTACTCTGTGTTGGGGTGAGGCTGCGAAACAGAAGGGGTCACATTTCACTTCCATCCTACAGCAGTGTATCCTTCACTTCAGGCCTGGGGACCTGAACTCCCCAATGATGTTTAATTTGTCACAGAAGAGTGAAAAAGAGCCTCCCCTCCAATTTCTGAATTACGTTCATCACCTATAACATTTCATCAGCCTTTTAACTTCCATCAGTACTATTTTCTACTCAAATCTTCCCGAATGCCACTGCATTGGGGAGCCTGGAAACATTTTTTAGAATTGTTGCCACCTTTTCCTAAGAGTAGGAACAAAATTCCAGTCTTGGAGGTGGAAAGAGTGGAGCTCTCCTGGGGTGTGCCCTCCCTCCTGCTCCTCAGCCACTGCCCCTACCCTTCCAGGCAGCTCTCTCGGTTCTTTTTCCTTCCATTCTCATTTTCAGGGCTCACAGCTCTTCCTGCCATCAATGTCTCCCCTTCCCATCAACCTACGTGATGAAGAAGAGGGGGAGAAAGGCAGGGAAAGGACAGCAGAATGTTGCACTTCATTGGACAAAGAGTTATTTTGACAATTTAGGCAAAGAAGAACTTGGTACTTCAGAAATAACAGACATTCTCTTCACTTGTTAATGAGCAAGTGTGTGGTGGATGAATGGTCATAGATGTCCCTTTTCAGTCTATAGTGTCATCCTCACTCTCTCGGATGCAAAGTTCCAGTGAAAACAGAGACACTTAAGCCTGAAGCATGAAAAAAGAACCTGCTAAAATGATCGTGCTGATATCACTAGAAACAATAAAAAGGAAAATTGAGAGATCTTTGCAAACTAAGAAGAGAGCAATGGTATGTCATTAATTCTAATGCGGGTTGAGCCAAATACAGCATTCTCATTGAAATTCCTTCTGCATCTTTGTAATATATGGTGCTTCCAAGGCTGGAGAGAAACATGCCTGCAATTAATTCTCAAACGTCAAAGGACTGATTATTGTGTGTATGGATTATTCAGGCCCATTTCAACCTGCTTTAGTCCACTAGTTGCACACATCTCACAGAAAGAGATGAAGCTGGGAAATGGGTGAAAGATTTAATGGGGAAGTAGGTGAAAATATATTACTACATAAATATATAGGACAATCTTCAGTTTCAATTGCTCATTATTCCTAGTCCTCATTATTGAGGACTTGAGCGATTGAGATTTGGTTCCAGGAGTAAGCCATAGAATAACATTGACGTGATCAAAGACTTAGCTCTTCTCTTTGACTGGCAGTGTGCTGCAGGGCAACTCATCTTCCATACTCGATTTTTCTGTGACCTTGAGAAGAAGCTCTATGTTTTTGATGTGGACCATCTCTGGTGTATTTAAATGTGGCTTCAAAGTCTAAAAGATGATTTAATGTAACCTATCAATGTGAGAGATGTAAGTTGAGCAGCCACAAATAGAGAATGGGTTTTGTGCTTTTTCAATGACAGAAGAAAATCTCAATTTGGTGCAGTTAAATGACACAAGAACAGATAAGGAAGCTTTCCCTTTACAACATCACCATTGGCTTGGGGAGCTTAGAAGTCTCCCCTCTCGGTGAAGGAAACTTGAGTCCTTTGCCATTGAAGTTGGGACTACCCACATGGGGTGGTTTAGATAGGTGAGCCGAGTCTGGAGGCAGAGGCAGCCATTGTTTCTGCTGAACAATCAACAAACCAGGTGAAGACATCTGCCAGCAGTCAGTCCTCTCCAGATGTCTACAGAGCAAGTCCTAACAGAGCTCCTTAGTGCAAACACTGAGATGGATACCTTCATAGACTGAATGTGTACCTCCAAATTTATACACAGAAACTTCGATGGATACCTTCATAGGCTGAATGTGTACCCCCAAATTTATACATGGAAACCACATCTCCAATGTGACTGTATTTGGAAATAGAGCTTTTAACTAAAGTTAAATGAGATCATAATGATGGCACCTGCATTAGTCTACTTAGGCTGCCATAACAAAGTACCATACACTGGGTGGTTCAAATTATTTCTCATAGTTCTGGAGTATGGAAAATCCAAGATCAAGGTGGATTCTATTAACAGTGAAGGCTCTCTTCTTTGTTTATAGATGGCCACCTGTTGGACAGCACTTGTGCCTCAAAGGATTAGGGTGACGGCCCCATATGCTGGAGGTGGCGGGTTCAAACCCAACCCCAACCAAAAACTGCAAAAAAAAAAAAAAGTTCTATAGATGGCCACCTGTTTATTATGTCTTCATGTGGCAGAAGACTGGTGCTTTCTCCTCTTCTTATAGTCATGGTGGTTCAGAGCCCCATATGTATGACTTCATTGTATCTCACTAAGCTCCTTAGAAGGCCTATCTTCAAACAATCACATTGGAACTTTTCAACACATGAATTTTGCAAAGACCCAATCTGGTCCATTGAGGGCCTGATCTGACAGGATTAGGGTCTTTACAAGAAAAAAAAAAACAAGAAAGTTTGCTCTCTCCTTTTCCCTCTATGTGAGAAGACAGGAAGAGAGCCCTTACCAGAAAGCAAATCAGCTGGAATCTGGATCTTGGAATTTCTAGCCTCCAAAAGTATGAGAAAACAAATGTTTCTTATTTAAGTGACTGAATTTATGGCATTTCGTTATGGCAGCCCAAGGAGGATAATACAGATATGAATGTTTTTGTTTGGTTTGTTTTGCTTTGTGTGTGTGTGTGTGTGTGTTTGGTGTAGCCCTGGTATTGGACACTGACCACACATCTGACTGAGCTGGGCAATCTCCGATGCTGATGCCGTCTCCTGTCAGCTATTGTTCATGGTGTATAAGTCCCTTGGCCTCACTCCTCTTGTCTCTTTCATCTTGCAGCTGTTCCAAACTGGCCAGTCCTAATTCTCTTCTAATTCTCTGCTGATTCTCTTTACAAATTGTATCTAGCTGTGGGTATATACTTTTCTTTTCTTTCTTTTTTTTTTTTTAATTAAATCATAGCTGTGTACATTAACATGATCATGGGGCACCATACACTGGTTTTATAGACCGTTTGACACATTTTCATCACACTGATTAACATAGCCTTCCTGGCATTTTCTTAGTTATTGTGTTAAGACATTTATATTCTACATTTACTAAGTTTCACATGTACCCTTGTAAGATGCACCGCAGGTATACTCCCACCAATCATCCTCCCTCTCCACATTCCCCCCTTCCCTCCCGCTTCCCCATATTCTTAGGTTATAATTGGGTTATAGCTTTCATATGAAATCCATAAATTAGTTTCATAGTAGGGCTGAATACATTAGATACTTTTTCTTCCATTCTTGAGATACTTTACTAAGAAGAATATGTTCCAGCTCCATCCATGTAAACATGAAAGAGGTAAAGTCTCCATCTTTCTTTAAGTCTGCATAATATTCCATGGTGTACATATACCACAATTTATTAATCCATTCGTGGATCAATGGGCACTTGGGCTTTTTCCATGACTTAGCAATTATGAATTGGGCTGCAATAAATCTTCTGGCTGGCAACCTGAAGAAGACTGAAACTGGACCCACACCTTTCACGATTAACTAAGATAGACTCTCACTGGATTAAAGATTTAAACTTAAGACATGAAACTATAAAAGTACTAAAAAAGAGTTCAGGGAAAACCCTTGAAGAAATCGGTTTGGGCGAGTATTTTATGAGGAGGACCCCCGGGCAATTGAAGCAGCTTCAAAAATACACTACTGGGATCTGATCAAACTAAAAACCTTGCGCACAGCCAAGAACACAGTAAGTAAAGCAAGCAAACAGCCCTCAGAATGGGAGAAGATATTTGCAGGTCATGTCTCCAACAAAAGTTTAATAACCAGAATCCACAGAGAACTCAAACGTATAAGCAAGAAAAGAACAAGTGATCCCATCGCAGGCTGGGAAAGGGACTTGAAGAGAAACTTCTCTGAACAAGACAGGTGCACAGCCTACAGACTTATGAAAAAAATGCTCAGCGCCTTAATCATCAGAGAAATGCAAATCAAAACTACTTTGAGATATCATCTAACTCCAGTAAGATTAGTCCATATCACAAAATCCCAAGACCAGAGATGTTGGCATGGATGTGGAGAAAAGGGCACACTTCTACACTGCTGGTGGGAATGCAAATTAATACATTCCTTTTGGAAAGATGTTTGGAGAACACTTAGAGATCTAAAAATAGATCTGCCATTCAATCCTATAATTCCTCTACTAGGTATATACCCAGAATACCAAAAGTCACATTATAACAAAGATATATCTGCTTTTCAAGGGAGGGTATTATGTTTTGATTAATGCATACCTCCGTTTCCTCTAAAAAGAAGCTCTCTTTGGTAATTTGAAATATATCTGATATATTTTGTCTTTCATATGGATATTAATTTTTTTTTTTTTGCAGTTCTCATAGAACAATCCTGTTTCTCCTCCACCCAACATTTGCCTATGGTTAAAAAGGGGGAGCATCTGAGTCAAAACGTGCAAAATATAGAAAGTACCTGACACATTTGAATGCATTATCTCATTTCTCCTAATAATACATGAAGAAAAAAAAAAACCCTAATTTGGAAAGACTCACAGGCTACAGGAGGCAATACTGTGACTATGTCATTTGCAGAACGGGATTAATGCCATGAAAACAGCTGAATTACCCTGAAATAGGAAACTAAGTCAAGGAAACTTGGGATATATTGCACAGAAAATGTGTTATTTACTTTATACTTTGAAGAATGAATAATAATTTGAAAATGGAACATGATAAAAATAAGATGTCCCAAGAGGAAAAGAAAAAAAGAAGGAACATGAGAAAAAAAAAAAAAAAGAAAGAAAGAAAATGCACCGGCCCCATATACCAAGGGTAGTGGGTTCAAACCCAGCCCCAGCTGAACTGCAACCAAAAAATAGCCAGGCGTTGTGGCGGGTGCCTGTAGTCCCAGCTACTCGGGAGGCTGAGGCAGGAGAATCACGGAAGCCCAAGAGCTAGAGGTTGCTGTGAGTCCTGTGACATCATGGCCCTCTACCAAAGGCGGTAAAGTGAGACTCTGTCTCTACAAAAAAAAAAAAAAAAAAAAAAAAAAAGATTTAAAAACTATTCTTAAGTATTTTGGAGAAATTTTTCTATAGATGTGCTCATTGTAAATATGCCTATTCTTTCATTTAACTCGGTTTTATTTCACTTGGAAATAGTTTGGTAGTTTCTTTGTTATTTATTGCTTGTACATTATTATTATTGAACTAATCCAAATATGGGTGACTAAAATGTCATGAAATAAGAATATTTACAAATAGTTTCCAAATTCTGGAAAAATCAAATTGAAAAACAAATTCTTCACATTTTTCTCACAAAAATATACTTCACCAATTTGTTATAAATAATAAATAGCTTTAAAAGTAGAAGAAAATTTTTTTCACTTCTGAAAAACAAAACACACAAAAAATCAGGAATGCTTTAACAAAAGGTCATAAAAATTAATTTAGTCTCATGTAATTAATTTTTGGTTCTACTTGAGGTTGGGTTATCAATCTACATCAGCTTTTTAATTAAAATTCTGGTAGTTTGTTTTGTTTTGTTTTAATTCATTGGTATAATTTCCAAAGTTACCAGGAACTTCTATTGAAGTATTCTTATCAAAGTCCTCTGTATAAAATTTTCTTAAGGATGAAGCAAATTTTGGACTCTAACCAGTTAAAAACTGCTTTTGAGAAAAATCAGGGTAAATAGGGATTATGGATGAAAAAGGTCTTAGAAAAGTCATAGTCAAGGGTGCAATTTGGCTATTTAGTGGTATATCTAACAATTAACATAATAACCATAATTATTGCTAATAACTTACACCGAGACATATCAGAATTTTAGGAATCTCAAACAATTTATACAAATACAACCTAAAGAAAGTTAAACACCATTTCATGTTTGACAATGCTCCCTGTTTAGGTCTAAGATAACAAAATAAGTCTAAGCTGTCTCTCTTGCACTTTCAGTGGTTTTAATATTAAAAAGGTAGTTTGAGACTAAAGAAAAGTGAATTTAAAATTTTGATTTTGGAAAGTTTGTCAAGCATCAAAAGATTCTAAAGATTTTTTTGTCACAATGCAGGAACACAGGTTACTATAAAATGATATTCTTTCAGCCAAAGTGACAATTTAAAGATTTTAAAGTGAAAACTACAGTTTTTATAGCAGAAGACTCAGTTTCCCAGTCACGAGACCTAATAAGGACAAAGTGAAAAACAAGCTAATAAAACATCCAACTGGATCTCTCTCTGCCTACTCTCTCTCATTCCCCTTCTTCTTTTTTTTTTTTCTTTTTCAAATCTGGATTTTTTTTTATTTTATTAAATCACAGCTGTGTACATTGATATGATCATGGGGCATCATTCACTAGCTTCACAGACCGTTTGACACACTTTCATCACACTGGTTAACATAGCCTTCCTGACATCTTCTTAGTTGTTGTGTTAAGACATTTACATTCTACGTTTACTAAGTTTCACATATACCCTTGCAAGATGCACCGTAGGTGTAATCCCACCTATCACCCTCCCTCATCCCATCCTCTCCCCTCCCTCCCCTCCCTTTCCCCCTTCCCCCTATTCTTAGCTTGTAACTGGGTTATAGCTTTCATGTGAAAACCCTACATTAGTTTCATAGTAGGGCTGAGTACATTCTTGCAGTTTACTCAAAAACTGAACAAAAATCTTTAACTATCTTTATTGACACATTGCTAACTCGTCACAAGTTACCCTGTACCATGGACATTTTCTGTATAAAATTGCCAATTGGCAATGTGTTAAGATATTAAAGGAGCTAAGTGATTCTACATTGAAAGCAGATGAGAAATGAAGGGGCGAGAAAGAATAAAATAGGCTGAATTAGAACAACTGGGAACTGAGACCCGTTGAAATGGATCCGGAACAGCTGCTGTGTTAACACTGTTGACTGGCAACTTTACGCAGAAACCACCCAGTTACTGGGTAACTCTATGACCCATCAGCAATATATTAATGTTACGTGAACGTATTGTTCAAAAGAGAAAACCAAACTACTTTTGCATTCGTGTATTATTAATGCTTAAAGCTAATTTGAATAAAACCTTATAAATAAATCTACTTAATCAATTTGACCATAAGATTTCTAAAAACCCTTTACGATTTTTACCACTTTTAACTTTTGTAACCATTTATAGTACCTATTTTTTATTCATTTAATCTAAATGAATCATTAAATTAGACAGAGAATTTCTTTTTAATAAAAACCATATTTTTATGTCTTTTTACAACCATTCTTATTATCTTACTTTTCATATGTATATTTTACATACAAAATTATTTCTCAAATTTAGTAGCCTTCATTACATCACAATGTTAATTATTAGTAACCCTGCTTTTTAGTGAAAAACCCATGAGATAAGCAATTTTAATGACGTATCCCAAATAGTGCCCAGCACAAAAGACAATAGCTGGTGTAGCTGCTCTTTTTCAGCATGGTCAAGAAGCCGGGAAAGAACGCCCAGTAGTTTTTCTAAAGGCTAACAACACAAATTTAAAGAATAAGCGTATAGACAATTAAGCAAGTATTAAAAATATCACAGAAGCAAGTTTTATGACCTTAACCATTTGACTGAGATAGTTAAAACTGCCTAAACCTGCCTGGCTAGTGTGCTTAGATAAAAGAACATGTAAATTAAAATTGGAGGATGTTTTATTTTATTTTACCAATAAATTTAAAACTATATTTACCAAGTCACATGAACTTGAAAAGCATTTGAGCTTGAAAAAGCATTTTAAACTGAGTTTGAGTATTTATTTACTTTTAAACAGATTTGATACTATAAATAATATTTAAAGACATATATATGTATATACACAATGATATTAATTTTAAACATATATAAATGAATACCATAGGCTTGATTTTAAAACTCTGGTCATGAGCTGACAAAACCCTGCAGTTTAAAGAGACAGCTGGATTCACCCTGTGCCTTTGAAAATGGAGCAAGTCAAAGCTTCCCTGTTTCACACACAACCAAACCCTGAGTCTCATTCACCACTTCAAAGCAGAGAGAGAGGCCAGACATGGTGGCTAAGACCTGTAATCCTTAGGGAGGCTGAGGCAGGTGGATTGCTCGAGCTTGAGGAATTTGAGATCAGCCTGAGCAAGAGGGAGACCTCATCTCTTAAAATAGCTGGGCCAATATTGTGACAGGCACCTGTAGTCCCAGGTACTCAGAAGGCTGAGGCAAGAGGATTCATCAAGCCCAGAAGTTTGAGGTTGCTGTGAGCTATGACAGCACAGCACTCTATCAAGGCTGATAAGTAACACTCCATCTCAAAAAAAAAAAAAAAAAAAAAAAAAAACAAAGCAGAGAAAGATAGACTCTATTATCTCTGAAGAAGAAGTCTGGACCATGCTACAGGAAGGAAGACAAAGTAATTTCTGATATCCTCAAAGGGCAAAGAAATCAGGTAACAAAAAATCTGAGAAAAATCTGTCCATGGCTCTTTAGCCTCTATGAAGAAAATAGAAGACCCCAAATGGGAATTGAGTTTTGCCTCTTTTCGGAGTTCCTTAAGGGAGCCACCCCCAATCTTTTTGGCACCAGAGAGTTTCATGGAAGATAATTTTTCCATAGACTAAGGTTGGGGGATGGTTTTGATATGGGTCTGCAAATAACTGATTTATTATGGTCTCTGTGCAGTCAAACCTTTCAGCTAATGATAATCTGTATTTGTAGCCACTCCCCAGGACTGGCATCACTGCCTCAGCTCCCCCTCAGATCATCAGGCCCTAGATTCTCATAAGGAGCAGGCAACCTAGATCCCCCCGTGCAGTTTACAGTAAGGCTGGCTCTCCTATGAGAATCTAAGGCCACCACTCATCTCAGAGGAGGTGGAGCTCAGGCAGGGAGGCGAGTCATGTGGAGCGGCTGTGAATACAGACGAAGCTCCCCTTGCTTGCAGCTGCTCACCTCCTGCTATGCCCCATTTCTAACAGGACATGGACTCGTACTAGCTGAGGGCCTGGGGACCACAGTCTTAAGGGGTCTACCGTCATTAGACGTCCCCTGTAGGCTCTTTCTTGTGGTACTGATGATATAGCAAAGAGGAAGGCAGAGTAGGGAGGAGTAAAGGTAAATGGGAGTGGATTTGAACCAGGACAAACAGCTCATATTTCTGGCTTTTGAACTTGTTAACGAAAGATACCTTTTTTTAGTCACTAAAATTTAGTGAAACTAGTAAGCCCTTACAAAGGGTATAACTTAACCAAGGATGCATGGAGTATGTCCATAAAGGTGAAAAGCAGTTTTTACAAAATCCAGAAGTGTCACAGAAACAACTCAAAGTAAGTTTCACTAGTCATAAATGGGATGTAACCTGCATTTTTGAATGGCCATATTCTATAGGGTCTCAGCTTTTCAACTAGTCACTGATTCACAATAACCCAAACACTCTGTGTACCTCTCCCAGGTGGAAGAAAACAGGAAATTACAGGATGTCTATAGAAAGGCAAGGAACAAAAAAGTCACGCAGATATCAAACCCAAACTGATGATTCCCTGACCAGGAATCAAACCCAGGTTGCTGTGATGAAGCACAAATTTTAACTATTAGGTCACAAGGTAAATCATCCCCTCTTGCTATTTCCACAGGGGCATCACATAAAATATTTTTTCTTTGGTTTTAGGTCAGATTTTTGCTTTATAACTATGTCAAGGGAATGTGTAAGGCGATCTATGACCTTATCATGTGTCTTTCTTTTAATTTGATTTTATCATACATACAAATAAGGCAATAGTTTAGAATAAAAGATCTCTTATTTTTTAAATGTATTAGTCTTTCTAATTTAATGGACCCATCTATTGGTCATTAATTTTCAATAATGTACTTATCCTGGAATGTCTTAATGCAACATCTCCTTCAGAGAAGAAGCAGCCTCAAAGATCCCTTATTCTCCTAGACACGGACTAAGGTAGCAAAAAGGTTGAGGCAACAAAAATTCCCTATGAATGGATTTCTTATGGCAAACATTCTCCAGGGCTCACCACATTCAGAACAAAAAGGAATTCAGTCTTCCAGACATTTTCATGCTGGCCATCAAAAGCAACCCCAAAATTGCATCCCCCAGATGATAGAGACCAGGAGAGAGTGCTTCAGTGTGGTCACAATGTTAGGTAGATAGCTAGAAATTCCAGCTCTCCTGTGGAAGGAGGACAAGGGAGGGGCCCCCAGGCCTCCTTCTTGGTGTGGCCAAGCTTAATTTTGTCCCAAGTGATTGCTCACACCTGCAGAGCAGGGACCATCCTACCAATCTACCAATCAGAGCATAGCATGTCAACTGAAAAAGGATGTAGAAGACTCTCTAGCCTAACACCACAATAGAGTCTTAAAGGTGACCTAGACATCCTTAAGGGTAATTATCATGTCATTAGTTTAAATCTACATTGTGGTTCACCCCCCTAGTGGGCCACCCGAGAAGCTCATAGGAGGTCCACATGTGCAGTAAGACTCTGGTTCCAGGGTGACCACAAGATAGACCTGATGGCCATGACCTATGCCTTTTTCTTTGTTGCAACAACGGGGACCCATTTGCTGTCTATGGCGAATGTATCTTACTCGTAAGTTTATTTTCTCACTAAACTTTGTTTCAAGCTTGCCTTATTTGGGGGTGTCTGGACATTTTTTGACCAAGGGTACTTCAAGAACCAAGAACCCAGGGCAGCCTCCTAAAACATTTTAGGACCCAGGCAGCCACCTTGAAACCCAACAAGATGAAGTTCACAAGGACACAAACAAGAGGGAACTTCATCTGATGACATGCTTTATGACGGAACAACACAGAAGAAAGACAGAAGAACAAAGGGAAACGCTATTTCTAGGAGGACATGGATGCAACCGTATTAATTCATAACACAAAGTACAAGTACACTAGAGTCATTGTACCGAGACAGACACACCAAGGCCTTTTCTCCCACCAATCAACAGAGACAGTGACTTTTACCATCTGCGCAGCCAAATTGTACAGACAAAGGAGTCAGGCGTTGCAGCTGGTAAAAAAGGTTTACCATTTTTTGCAAGCAGATCTGGTTCCTTGGCTCCTTTTCACTGCAGCTTTCCAGGACAACAGAGCAGCTGTGGTGATGCTGCCCCAAACTGGGACCTTAACAATATATTGATTGTGCATCTGCAATGGGAGTGTTCTGATTCTAACAGGCCAGAGAGGAGGGCAAGGGTCTTGCTACCCTAAGGTTCGCTGAAAAATCACTCGCATGAAACCAATTCATTAATTGGAGAAAAAGACGTTTAGTTTTTGACAGGTAGACACAGGAGACTTCAGAATAAAAATGTAACTCCTTAATGAGGCACAGAGGTTTATGTTGGTTCGTTTGGGGTTTTTTGGTGTTTTTTAAATGAGGGCTTAGTTTATAGCAAAACAAGTTTGGGGAGAGCAAAGAAAAGGCTAGCAAAAGTGGTCTTGTTATGTGATAAAGCCTCATAGTAGCCCTCAGAGAGAATAGGTGGGCCAAGTGTAGTGGCTCAAACCTGTAATCCTAGCACTGTGGGAGGCCAAGGTGGGTGAATTGCTTGAGTTTAGGAGTTCAAGACTAGCCTGAGCAAGAATGAGACTCCTTCGCTACTAAAAATATAAAACTAGCTGGGCATTGTGGCAGGCACCTGTAGTCCTGGCTACTTGGGAGGCTGAGACAAGAGGATTTCTTAAACCCAAGAGTTTGAGGTGGCTGTGAACTATAATGCCACGGCACTATACCCAGAGGGACAGAGTGAAACTCTTCTCAAGAAAAATGAAAACAAAGAGAGAGAGAGATAATAGGTGGTAACTTTTTTCGCCCATAACTTTAAACATGTCAGACTCTTAGTTAATCTTTTCATGATTGAGTAAAGAATGACCAGGCTGCAATAACACAGATTCTCTACGGATGAGAAAGTCTACCCACCCCCATGAAAGACAGCTTTGTAGCATTACTTCTGTGGCAGCCATCTCAGAATATATCAAAGAAATATATTTGGGGGTACAACATTTTAATTTCTTCTAACCTGCTGGTATACTGTAGCTGCAAGAATTTTGATTGATTCTAAAGGCTTCATTTCCCATAATTTAGAGCTTTTGTCAGTTTTGACCAAGAGTTGGTCAAATCTATTGTAAGACAGATGATTAAAACCTAACATAGAAGGGATTTGTTGGACCAGACAAAATTATTTGGACTTTCTCACCCTCGGTGCTGCTGGAAGTCACTGTTTTCCTAGATCACCGTAACTGTACACAGCAATGTGATACTTGTGTGACCCCTGCTTGGCTTCTTGCCTTGATTTTTCCCCTGTAAAGGTGTATAGGACCTTCCCCTGGTGCAGACCACTTATTTAGCTCAGCTCATATTCTGATATAGCTCTGATATATTCTGATATAGCTCTGATATATTCTGAGATGGCTGCTGCAAGCTGGACAAGGGGGCCCTCCCATGTAGCTCACTGGCTGCCATGAGATGGATAAGGGGGCCCTCCCATGTAGCTCACCAGCTTCCATGAGTTGAATAAATCATGTTGCACCTTCCCTCAGCACCTGAGTTCCTCTCTGGCCTGTTTGAATCAGAACACTTGCATTGCAATTGCACAATCAATATATTGTTGAGGTCCCTAAGCTAAAGGAGAAGGGATAGTCAGCTGACAATAAACCATAAATTTTAGCTGTCAATTTCTAAAATGAAACCCCAGACCAGCTCCATACCTGGAGATGGGATTCAAGCTATCACAGAAGCAGTAAAAACTCATCTTCCTTGGAATTGAGTGAAATTCCTGAGAGGAGTTTCCCGTCAAAATAAACCTGAGATCTCAAATGACAAATTTTCAGAAATTAAGGAAACTTGGAGGATCTTGGCCTTGGTGAAACTCAAAATTGATTAGAATAAATCTCTGACTGGTACCTTAGCACCAACGGAAGAATTGCTGCAAATCAACAGGGGCTATACTCTGAGCTGGCCTTTCATGTCACCATTTTGTTGACCCAAAGTAAGTGACTGAAGCAAAAATATCAATCAATACAGTCTAGTTAAGCTAAACTTAATTGATTGATGTACCTGAGAAAAACACAAACCACAAATAGATTTGTGGCTGTTTTTCTGAAGAGGCATTTGGGAGTTTCAGTATCTAAACAGAAAGTGGGGTGGGAGGAGTCAGCATCAGCTGGTGAGACAAATGGTTATGTTCTGTGAGATCCTGGAAAATCTACATTTTACATAAGATCAGGCAAATGTTAGAAAAGAAAAAGGGAGTGAAGGCACTTCAGTTATGTATATGTCCCTGGATAGGAGAAAGAATGTTTGATCCTATCCTGTCTCTGTTCTGCACCTGTGAAGATAAACTTATAATTCATTCTTAGCGTAAGGTCAAACAGACTTTAGCTTTAGGAATGAGACGTAGCTTATAGGCCTGAAGTTATAATTTGCATGTCCTTGCATAAGCAAGGACGGGAACCAGCATGGATTTTCCTTAATAACTGACCTGTGTGGCCAGTCTTTCACAGGGGCCTGAGGCCTTGACCTTCTCTTTTGCATAAGAAGCTGGGGGTAGGGTGGTCTCAAGATTTCTATTTTCTTTTATAGTATGAGCACAGGACCCAGGAAAACCAAATGATAAGATCCCGGGAGAAGCATTCATGGCTGTCCACTCAACCACTCCACTGTCTTGGGCTCAGCTTCACTCTAGTGAGAGAAGTTGGATTGTCAGTCTCAGACCACAGCCTGCAGCTGCTTTCCACAATTTCTGCTTCCTCATAACTTCAGCGTCTACATCATTACTTCTCTGGTCCCTGTCTATGGCATGACCTTTTAGCTCCAACAATCAGTGCTAACTTCTTGATTGTTTCTCTATTTTTTCTCTTTAATTTGAATCATTTAGAGAAAAAAAATCTGATTGCTTTGCTTATCATCAGTGCCAGGTCACGTCTTGTTTCATCGCCACATTGAGTACTAACTCTTGTGTCGGAGATCCGGTTATGGTTCACTCTATTCGACTATGAGAGGTGAAAGAGAGGTCCTGTGGACGTTATAAAGCTTTTTCTTTACCAGGGCTGGAAAAAATGATTTCCCTCAGAATGGAGTATAGTCTGAAAAATGTTGTGATTGGCATCTTTGACACAGGGACCGAAGTTTTGAGTGACTAAAAGTAAAACATAAGTTTTTTGTCTCCTAGAATGGGCTTAGTTAAAGAAGCCAGAGTGTTCCATTAAGAAACAAGTTAGGCTCTCTGGTCCTCCCATTGGTCAGATAGGCACATCTTCTCCTGCAGCGCCTGCTGCGTCCCTGAGGCCCATGGTGAAAGTGAAGGTTGGAATAAATAGCTTTGGCCCTATTGAGCATCTGGTCACCAGGGAAGCTTTTAACTTTGGTACAGTGAATATTGTTGCCATCACTGACCACTGACCCCTTCATTGACCTCTACATGTTCCAGTATGATTCTACCCATGGCGAATTCCATGCCACAGTCAAGGCTGAGAACAGGAAGCTTGTCATCCATGGAAATCCCATAACCATCTTCCAGGAGCAAGATCCCACCAAAATCAAATGGGGTGAGGCAGGCGCTGACTACGCTGTGGAGTCCACTGGCATCTTCACCACCATGGAGAAGATTGGGGCTCACTTACAGGGGGTGCCAACAAGGTCATCATCTCTGCCCCTTCTGCTGATGCCCCATGTTTGTGATGGGCATGAATCATGAGAAGTATGAAAACAGACTCACCATAGTCAGCAATGTCTCCTGCACCACGAATTGCTTAGCTCCTTGGCCCAGGTCATCCATGACAACTTTGGTATTTTGGAAAGACACATGACTAGTCCATGCTGTCACTGCCACCCAGAAGACTTGGATAGCCCCTCTTGGAAGATGTGGCATGATGGCACCGGGCTTTCCAGAACATCATCCCTGCCTCAACTGGTACAGCCCAGGCTGTGGGCAAGGTCATCCCTGAGCTGAATGAGAAGCTCACTGGCAAGGCTTTCCATGTCCCCACTGCCAATGTGTTGGTCATGGACCTCACCTGCCATCTGTAGAAGGCTAGCTGAATACAATGATACCAAGAAGGTGGTAAAGCAGGGCCCCCTCAAGGGCATCCTGGGCTACGCCAAGCACCAGGTCGTCTCTTCCAACTTCAACAGTGGCACCCATTTTCCATCTTTGATGTTGGGGCTGGCATTGCCCTCAAGGACCACTTTGTCAAACTTGTTGCCTGATATGACAATGAATTTGGCTACAGCAACAGGGTGGTGGACCTTATGGCCCACATGGCCTCCAAGGAGTCAGAGTCCCTGGACCACCAGCCCAGCCAGAGCGTGAGAGGAAGAGAGAAGCCCGCAGCTGCTGGGGTGCCCCTGCCTACTCAATCCTCCAACTCACTGAGAAGCTCCCCTCAATACAGTTTCCACACCAGACCCCCTGAAGAACGGAGGGACCTAAGGAGCCCTACCTTGTTATGTAACATTAATAAAGTTCCCTGTACCTGGCCAAAAAAAAGAAACATGTTAACCTGCTCCTTTGCACACAAACATGTATCACCCTAACATCATAATCTGTTCTAAGTTAAGCTATTTTAGGTTTAAATACATAAGTGAAGCTAATATTGGGTGCTATGTGTTATTATTCTATTTTGGGGGTTCAGAAAGCAATATCCCCAAATGATGTACTCAGCCTCAGAAGCAAGAGTTTTTCTCTGACCTTCTCCTGCCTTATTACTTCTCAGGCTTATTGTCCCCCTGAGGCTAGCCATAGAATGTAGAATTCTGTAGACACTAGAACCTCTTTCCCTCAAGATAATTCTAAAAGTATTACTTCAACTTTCCCTCTGCCTTTCTGTGTAAAATCTGGCTGTAAAGACATTATCTGACCTACCTTGTTTGACTATAGGTCCTGAGACACCCCTCCATTTCAGAGAGGATCCTACCCCCACACCCAGAAGGAAGGAGTGTGGATTTAACTGTGGCTGCCTGCACCCTGAAGTGTCAGGATCTCAGCTATCTGCTTGCATCCTAGGGTTTTAGAGTGTTCTTGGTCAAAAAATGACCAGACCCACCAAAGTAAGGCAAGTGTGAAAGAAAGTTTATTGAGGATGAGGAAGATAGGTGTTAGAGGCCTAAACTCTTCCCCAACTTCCTCCCTTAGAACAAAAAGCCTACCTGGTCCTGCCCCAAGAGTTCCCCTGGAAAGACCCTAGCCTGCCAAAACCTGCAAGCAAGCTGTGGAATCTTCCTTCCCCTATGCCTCATATAAAAAGAATATTCCAACCATCCTCATTGAAAGTGCCATCTTTTCCCAGATGGGTCTCTGTCCCCTTTCATTAAACTTGGCCTGAACCTCTCCTGGTATCCTCTCTAGATATATTGCCAAAACCCTTTCAAAAGGTTTACAAAGTAAGAGCAAGATATATGTTTACAGAGCAAGATATGTTCATCATAGACAGAAAACATGCCTCCATTGTCACAAGAAAAAGGCATTGAAGATGGCTGGGGGGGTTGTTTTATATTGCTTGGGTTGGGCCCACCTTGTGATTCAGAGGTCACCTTGGAACCAGAGTCTTACTATGCATGTGGACCTCTCATGAGCCTCTCTGAAAGCCCATTGGAGGGAGTGTGGACTGCAAGGTAGCTTTAAGCTAATGACATGATAATTAAGGCTGTTCTAGGTCACCTTCAAGACTCTGTTTTACCTACTGTTAGGCTCCTGGGCTAGACAACCTTCTACATGCTTTTGCAATTGGCAGACTAGGTTCTGATTGGTAGACTGGTAGGGTGCTCCCTCCTCCAGGGTATGAGTCATCTCTAGGGACAGGATTAAAGTGAGATGGTGGCCCCACCTTCCTTTTTCCTTAGGAGAGCTGGATTTCTAGCTATCTACCTAACAGAAATGCATGCTCAGGAGCCTAGAAGAATCTACACAGGCAGGCTGGGTCTCTCCATTTAGACTGTTAGTATTAAGTCATATCCTTTTTGTCAATTGTATTTCTTTTTTTTTTTTTTATTGTTGGGGATTCATTGAGGGTACAATAAGCCAGGTTACACTGATTGCAATTGTTAGGTAAAGTCCCTCTTGCAATCATATCATCAATTGTATTTCTACATGACTGTCCAGACTTTGTTTAATCAACCTAAGCATAAAAATGGACAATTTTATCTGTATCTTTGGGTCTTCATTCTGAAGCCTTCCGTGTATGCAGTTTCTCCAATTAATCTTCCTTTTATGAGCTGATTTTTCAGTAAACCTTCAGAGGACCATTATATTTAGTGGGTAAGTCATAGCTAATCACAGAGAGAGAGAAAGAGAGAGAGAAAAAGAGAGAGGCTGAATAACTGTGCTGTTTGCTTAAATCACAATCAACTGTGTCTTTCTTAAACGTAAGAAAAGATTGCTCAAATGCTGTAGCAATTCCCTTTGTTAACACTACACACAATATAAAGTATGCATAGTATATGTTTAGAGGATAATCATGGCCTTTTTTCCTTTTTTTTTTTTTTTTTGCAGTTTTGGCCGGGGCCAGGCTTGAACCCACCACCTCGGGTATATGGGGCCGGCGCCCTACTCCTTGAGCCACAGGTGCCACCTGCCTCTTTTCCTTTTTAATCATTTATTTTTATTTGACATTAATTTTTTTAAACAGAATTAATATATTGTATATACCAAAATTCAGACTTGATTTTCATTTTAAAACAAGTTTTATATTCCTGTGTAGCCAGAACTAAAAAGAATTGCATTTAGAACCAGGAATATGAATTTGCACCTTAATTTTGCCACTGACCTCTTTGGTGTCTGTGACCACTCCTATGGCCACAGCCTCCTCAACTCTGAAATGACAGGCTTGAACTAGATGCCTGTAAACTTCCAGCCCCAAAAGAGGCCTGGAACAGCCTTAATTAGCGCATCATTAGCTTAAAGCTACTTTGCAGTCCACACTCCCTTCAATGGGCTCTTAGAGCCAAGGAACTATGGCTCAAAGGAACAAATGGGAGGCAAAGGAACAAATCACATCAGTTCTCACCACCTCTCATGTGCAGCTCAGCTCACTCATGCGTATGAAGGGGAAGACTTACATTCTCCAAAAGTCCAGCAATGGTTTTTTGTGTGTAAACATTTTAAAAGCATTGTTGACTTCTGCTAAATGAAAGCAGCCAGACTTAAAAGATACATGCTGTATGATTCCATTTATACAATATTCTGGGAAAAGAAAAAAAATTAGGGATGGAAATTAGATAAGTGTTTGCAAGAAGATTAGGGGTTGCTAGATGTTTAACGACAAATGGAGACCACAAAAGAATTTGGGGGGATGAGGAAACTTTTTTCTATCTCGAGTACAGTGGCAGTTGCATGACTATGCATTTGTCAAAATCAGAAGTAGACCTGAGTGATGTCAATACCTCAAGTTAGTAAGCTCGACTGGGTAAACTATACAACAAAGTTTAGAAACTCCTATACAAATGTCAATGTGTTAAAATCATTAATAACCCACTAGCTGTGCCATCAGTGATAACAGAGCCACATTTTCTTTATCACCAGCCAGATGATTTCATTTGTAGTGCTCTCCTATGCGTCAAAGACTGACCTATTTTTTAAGGCAGAATTTAGAATCCCTGCTGTTCAAGATAATGAGGTGATAACACCTCACCTGTCAGGGTGAGAGTCCAGCTGACCAATGAGCAGCCTCTGGACAGTCGGCAATGACACCATAACCCCAAGCGCTGCCTTTCCCCACTCAGGCACAGAATGGATGCTGGGAGTATTGCCACCGGGAAGACTACTGATTAGCACCAAAGAGTAGCAAAACCGCAATTGATAAAAGGAAAGTTCTGCTCAATATAATTGAAATAGGGTCAACAGTTGTTGTTTTGTTGCCACTTATTAGAATGGGTATTAAAATGGGATAAAGAAAATTAAGTAAAGTAAGTAATTCTCCTCCCTGTCTTAGATTTGACATTTAAAGTCTAAACATTTCACCACATTTGCAAAGTTCCATTCTCCCTCCTGAGTTCATGTGCATCTGAGCTCCTACAGTAGCCCCAGCCTTGCCAGCTCATCACCCCAGGCCTACCACTATTTTATGAACCCCTAATCATCGATGTGAGACCCTAAAATTCATCGCACTCCTCACTTTCTCCTGCTTAGAAGCCACCTTGAATTTCAGTTTGCCTGGGGGGGATAATACTCGAAATCCTGAGTCATTTCATAACATCAAGCATCTTATATCCAATACAAGTTGTCCTTATTTCCTTTCATATGATAGATTTGCCAAGTATCAAAATCATCCCTAATTCTCAGGTTTCCTGAATGCTTTTTAAAATACAGAATGTACATAAAATTAATGAGCATTCCAGCGAATCAGCAAATCCAGTTTTTAGACTTCAGATTTCATTCCCATAATCTATCTTCTCATAGGCCCTCCATAGAAGCATTTGCTCTGAAAAAAATACTACACAATAGTGATTGACTATATCTTAAATGCATCTCAACACAAGTAATTTTTCATAATAGTCACTAAATTCAAGATGAAACATCAATTTTATAAACCTAAATGAAAGAACCGGGCATTCTTTCTTTTCAAGAAGAAATTTAAATTTTAATGCAGCAATTTTTTTTTTTTACTGCCACACAATGCATTCTTTTCTAAAAATATTAATATGTTTAGAAGACAATACAAGTGAACTGCAATATTCGACCCTAAGCAAGAAATTTAAACTCTTTTTCGTGATTGCCCTGATGGAAATTTCTTTTATAGATGTGATAGTTTGGGGGCCTTTTCTTTCTTCAAGTTGTTTGTTTTTCAAAGCAATTTTCCAGACAAAATGAAGTTGAGTGTGCTTTCTCCCTCTTTCTGACAGTTGCATTAACCAAAAATGACAGCGTTTATTAACCTGCTGGCCTCCCTCGGGGCTGTCCTTTCTGAATCACTTGTCGTGATTTATGAGTAGAACACTATTCTGATTTCCCACTTTTCCCTGATTAGTCTTTCAGCAGTAGTGAGACTGTGCTTATCAGGGAGATGATAACACTACCTCAGACAACTCTGGAAACTAAGATTGTTCAGAATTAATGTGGTGACACAAAACCCTAACTTTTTCTCCTTCCCACCGAAAGCAGGGGATGATAAAGACAAAAGCAAACGTTAGCTTCTCCCCTCAATTCCTTGCATTTCTACACTTAGATTTAATGTAGATTTCATACATGGATCTACAAACCACAGAAAATAGTTTCCCTTTTAATGAATTCTGAAATTGTAAATGAAGTTGTTTTTTCATTGTACATGAGTAGGCTTATGAAAACATGGCTGGCCTCAGGATAAGTTTGGTTTTTAGTTTTTTCTTTGTCTTTAAATTATTTTCACTAAATGCGTAAGATTCCTTTCCACCATACCATGGAAAGAAGAGAGTAATGTTTTGCATTTGTACTGTGGTAGAAGGAGTCTGAAAAGTGCTTTAGTTGGTGAAGGTTAAGTGTGAGGTGTCAGCTCAGGTCCTCTGAGAAATAGACGCTGGCAGAACTGGACATGCAAACGTCATTGGACGAATGGCTGGGAGGCAGCTACAGAGAAGTGGTGGGTCAGGAGGGTGACGCAGTTCTGACCCCGTGAAAGCATCGGAGGGTGGCACTTCCTTGAGAGTGTCCCAGCCAGGCTGAAGACACCCCAGGGCTTAGAGAGGTCCTCTGTTAGGAGGAAGGGCTTGGCTCTGACACCCATCTGCTCAGGCATTTTCTGGGAACCCTGTGTGCGTATGGGGGGTGGTTCTAGGATGCACCGTGGCAGGTCTGAGGGTACGACTGCCCATGACGTACCCTGAAGCAGATTCCTCTGTGGGGAGAACAGAGTGCCATATCTCCACAGCCGCTGCATGTGTTCAGAAGGCTCATGTGCTATGGCCAGCAGTTCGAATTAATCCAAGATGCTTCAGTAATAGTCCTTCATTAGTTGAACAAGGCTGTAAGGAACCTACTTAAAAATAGCTAGCTTAGAACAAATCACTTTTGTTCAAGAATTTAAGTCATGGCAAGAACTAAATCTCAAGCTAAGCAGATAGGTCCATAGGCTTGAAGCACCTTGACTCTTGGAAGGTTAGCTGAAATCCATTCCCCTTATTTAACACACTATGTCAGAGTATGAGGGGAGTGGATAGTACATGTTTTTGACATTATACAATGTTTGTTTTACTGTGTAATTTTATCACATTTCGAGTACAGCCCTGAATAGACATTAAGGCAAATGACCATCTTAATTTGAGCCACTAAGGAAGAAGAAGAAGGAAAAAGTGGAGGAAGCCTGTATAAAACAATACAGACTTGTTAGGGTGAGGGATGGGGGGTGGAAGGAAGGGAAGTCCAGGCCCAACAATAACAAAAGGAACTAACTAGAGACTCTTGTAGAGTAGGAGTTCAGTCAGGAACTAGAGACTCTTCTGCCACATGTAGAGTGGGAGTCCATTCACAGTTCAAGGACCTGATCTCAAGAATTGAATCACCAATTTTTCCGAGAAGAAAAAGAAACAAAACCAGCCCTAGTGCGGCGATGCCTGTGCCTCAAAGGAGTAGGGCACCAGCCCCATATACCGGAGGTGGTGGGCTCAAACCCAGCCCCAGCCAAAAACAAACAAACAAACAAACAAAAAAAAAAAAAAAACCTGCAAAACCAGTCTAGTGTGTTTCAAAGACCCAAGAAGCATGTTATTATTTCTGCCTGAGACAGGATCCATCTCAGAGTCTGTGGTGGTAGGGGGTAATCACTATTGCGTCTCATCTATGAGCACAGGAGGAAAGGGGAGGGAAGAGGGGAGATGGAGCTATCCACTAGGCTGAGTAAAAAATGAAAAGGTATGGTGTGTCCTAGAAAATGACAGGCTTTATGCATAATTTGGCAAGTCAAATTCTGTTCGTTATCCATCCTTTATCTTGTTTCACTGATGCTGGGCCCTTTCTTTGCATCAATATCACAGAAATGAGTAATATACACACTGTGTGAGTCATATGCCAGGGTGGAAGCCCAGACACTCAACACTGGAGTGCCCAGAGAAGGAGGTCTATCAAGGTACCGCTGCCCAGGCATCACGAGGTAAGATAGGAACAGAGGTGACAAAAAGGATGGATGGAAATTTACAGAAGTGAAGGGATCTGAACGAAGAAATCTTTGATAAAGTTTGGAGACTGGACATGGGAAAGAAATGAGTAAGTTTTCTCTTAAATCATGACTGTCTCCTTGTGATTTTAAGCCTCCTTTTCACTCCACTGTGGCCTAAGATTCTGGAATGATGAGAGTAAAGTTAGAATTATTTTTTAACCAAGTACTTAAAACTAATAGAAGTTTTAAACAAAACTTCACGGGCATCAGGCCTACTTCCCTAAATGGCATTAATTGAAGAGGTTCTGCTTATCTTCTGAGTACAGTATTCAGTTGTGGCAACAACATCAGCAAGACCATCTCTGTGATAAAGGCATAATGCTGAGAGACTTACTCCTTACCAGCAAGGACAAAGTGATTGTGCTTATGCCAAATAGATAATTTTCCAGTAGGATGTAAGAAACACTGATGTATGAAATCAATGCTTTAATAAAGTTAAAATACAAATAGAACGAATCTCTATTTAGTTAACCCGAATCAAATGGATGGCAAAACCTAATATAAACAGAACAACAAAGGAAGCAAGTTACTCAGTAGAAGGAAGAAATCTACCAGATATTTATCAGCTTTTCTTATTATACTTGAAAGAAAACATAAAAAGTAATCGGAGGTTTGATAAGATGGGGATTGTTATGTCTGTTGGCTTAATATTGCAGAGTATCACCTTTTACGAAGTTACACATTTAGTTTTCTAAATAACATTAACTCAATTTAACTTGGTTTTAGAGATTTTTAGAGATGAATTAAAAGAAATTCTGGTAATGCAAATCAGGGATATGAACCTCTGCTGTAAAGATGAGAAAGGAACTTTGAAAGAAATAGAAATAATTTCATAATAGTTCAAACACAGCTACTACCCTCAGCCCTCATGTGTCCTATATCCCATAGGCACTGTAAAACATCATTCACTTTCATTTAATATAGGAGAGTTTCCACTTGCCACTGGGAAAACATCAAAGTCCAAAAAGTTGGAATGTGAATTAAACTGAGTAAAAATAATAGCTATTAGATATTTTGTTTTTCAATGACAGGCTTTGTACAACTTCTGTTAAGAATGGCTCAGAAATTTGTGTGATGAAGAATTTAGTCTGAATGGCCTTAGATTATACCTGGGCTGCTTCCGCACAAGGTGAATCCAGGGCGGGGTGAGAGGCAGGTCCGAGTGAGCTCACAAGGCACATCTTCTTCACTGAGCACATTGAGGATCCCTGGAAGATGTCCACTTTTACCAACCTTCCTGTCATTCCTTGGATATTACTGTCAAGGAGGTGAAGAGAAGACAAGAGGTTTGAAGAGAGGGATTATAGCTGCACACATCTCCACTATTTAGCAGAAGTTTTACTACTATCAGAAGAAACCTTAGCCTCTTAGATTAAAAGACTGCAATTGACCAGGTTAAAAAAATGCTTACAATTGTTGTACTAGCTCAGAACGTTAGCCACAGTTAGTACTGGAAGTGGTACAGAAAAGAATCAAGTCATGTTTTTACTATAATGTTGGCTGTGGTTTGGGTAGACTATTTGACCCTATCTGCGGTCTGATTATAAATCAGTAGAAGAGACCCGTCCTAAGCTCTATGAAGTTTACACGCCACCCTCTATGTGGGCCCCCAACATGGTAGCAAGAGCACAGGCCACACCTCTGCACATTCACTGTCTTTCTCTGGGGTTGTCAACACTACTGTAAGAGACAGGAAGGCGTGGAGAAGGCAGAGGGGGTCTTTGGAGAGATGGCGCATTTCCACAGATACAAGCACTGCAATCTTTGCTTTCATCTACTGACTGGAATTTCATTATTTTCATCTTTTTAAAGCATCAGTTCTCAAATTTAAGTTAAACTACATGGAGATCTATTAAAATGCAGATATTTTCATCTCTCTCTCTCTTTTTGGTGCAAAATGTAGCTAGGGCTTGTTCTAGAATCTAGAACTCTGGAGTAGTTAGACATATTTGTTCTGGATTTGAAATTCTACTCCAATTTCCGATTTTACTATTTTTTTGTGCTTGCCTTGAACTCTAATTCCAGACTTCAGAATGGAAAAGTTGAAGGAACTGTCCAAATTATCTGAAAAGGTAGTAAGAGAGCACTGTTTGTATATCCAGTCTCCAGGCTCAAATAAATTATGTCAAGGGTATTACAGAAGATGGCAGGTGTGACATCAGAGTTGCTGTGGTAATTATTTGAATAGCATAGAGCCTGGGAGAGATGCCAAGGCTGGAAGAAAGCAAATGTCTCCATTTCAAAGAGGGAAAGAAAAGGATAGAACTAGAAAATACAAGTTGTTCAACTTTAGTATACATTTTTTTTTTTTTTTGCAGTTTTTGGCCAGGGTTGGGTTTGAACCCACCACCTCTGGCATATGGAGCTGGCACCCTACTCTGTTGAGCCACTGCCCTATACATTTTTTTTAATTGTAGTTAAAGACAATGACTGTGAGCCATTGAAGAGTATGTGGGCTAAACATTGAGAAAGAATTATGTCAAATAATCTCATTTCTTTTTTTTTTTTCTACATAAAAAAAGAGAAGAGATTTCAACTTTTGGCATTATGGCAGAGTAGACGAAAGGAAATATTCCTCCTAGAACAAAATGCCTAAAAATACTAAATTTACTGGGTGGTGCTTCTGTGGCTCAAAGGAGTAGGACGCTGGTTTTATATGCTGGAGGTAGTGGGTTCAAAACCAGCCCCAGCCAAAAAAAAAAAAAAAAGTACTAGTTTTATTTTGAAAATGACAAAAATATCATTGATAAACTTGGCCAAGCTAAAGGTAAAGGGGGACAATCCAGAAATCAGAAAGCAGGACTGCACACAGCCGAGTAGGGTAAGAGACATCTGCCTCCTTTGGACTTGAAGGCAAACAAAAAGCCTGGAATCTGAGCCCGAGAAAGTCTAATCAGATATCGCTGAGGGTCTGCCTCAAGAGGCAGGAGGGTGAGGAGGAGAATTCTCTCTGAAGTCTTAATCACAAGCCAGCACGTGCGCAGTTTGAAGCCAGCATTCCAATGACCTGTGTGGCCTGAAATTTTCCCAGCCAGAAAAAACAAGCTTAAAGTGGCCCCAGTTTCAGAATGCACCCAGGTGTTGGCAGAACACATAATCTCTCATTGGGAACAACTCTAAAGATGACTCCCATGAATTCTCACGAGAAAATGCAACAATGAAAAAGGTAGTATTTAAGTTAACATCAAAAGAATTGATGTCTTGGAATAAATCCAGCCAAAGATGGTCAAGTTCTGTAAGGGGAAAAAGTATACAACTTTCCTGGAAGACTTTTGAAGATGTTTCACGTTCATTGACAGGAAGACTCAACATTGTAAAGATGCTCAACAGAGTAGGGAGCTGGCCCCATATGCTGGAGGTGGTGGGTTAAAACACAGCCCTGGCCAAAAACTGCAAAAAACAAAACAAAAAAAATTTTTCTCTCCAACTGGTGAGTCAATGAACTTCTCAAGCATAATCCCAATACGATTTTCATAAAACCGGATAAGCTAATTCCATCGATATGGAAAAATAGAACCAAATGCTAAGAATAAGTGGTCATAGGGGTGGTGCAAGGACTTGGCCTTCTGGGAATCAGTAACTGGTAATTAAGACAGTGTGATACTGAGGCAGGGACAGGTCAATAGCAGAGAACACGGGGGTCAAAAATAGACCAGCACCTAGGTGAGCTTCGAGCTCCACAGAGCTGCTGTCATAGTTTAGTAAGGAAAGGATATGGTGTCTGATAGTGGTACTGAGGCATGTGGTTATTATTAAGAGAAAAATCTAAAACAAAGTCTTTGTGACATACATCTTAGAGTTCATTTTTTCAGGAAGACAATGCACACCATGAGGAAAATTTTAGTGAGTTCCAGTAGGCATTTCAACACTTACATTTTCAAAAGATCAGTATCAAGAATATATGCAGAATTCCCAAAACTCAATAAGCAACCAACCAACCCAACAGAAGAATGAGAAACACACGTGAACGGGGCTTTCACAGAAGAGGAACCACAAAAACACCTATCAATGCTCAGTCTCATTAGTACCCGAAGGAAAACCACAATGAGATACCACTTTACATCAATCACAGGGGCATAAATTGAAAATACCAAAGTTTGACTAGGTTATTGGGTAACGGCAACCTTTAAACTCTGCTATTAAAGTGAAAACTGATCTTTTGATATTATTTAATAAATTTTAATGTGGAAATGCATAATAACCAGCAACTCTACTCCCAGCTACATTTCGTAGAGAAACTCTTGTCCAATACAGCATATCTGTGAGACTGCTCAAGGGATTAGTCACATAGCAGAGCACTGGACACAAGTAAAATGCTAACTTTGCATTAAAAAACTGCATATGAATACGAATGAAATATAACCACAAGCATCAGTGTGAATGGATCTAAAAATATTCTATAGGGAGGACACAATGACATAACAACACATAGGTATTAGGATCCCATTTAAACAAAGTTTGAAAAAGAAAAATTCAACAATAATGTTTCAGGATACATACATAGGTGATAAAAATGGAAATGAAGAAAAATTAATCATAAACACTAATTTCAGGTTCGCAGGTGCCTGTGAGGGAAGCTAGGAAATGAAATCATGTAATGGTTGAGCTCAAGAGCGTAAAACATGCCCAACTTTGCTCTATTTCTTAACTTTAAGGGTAGACTTAGGAATGTCTGTTTATTGTTATTTTTCAAATAGTATGTATACATTCTTTTTGTTTATGACGTTTCACAATAAATGTTAAGTGCTATGGGGATATTTGAAATATTTGGTATCTACACAGCCATAAGCATAAATGCATATTGATTTCATTATAGATAAACCTTGAAACTAGTTATATTTAAAGTCAATGGAACCATTGACCTCAGAACATGTTTTCAAATGCTTTTGAGACAAAAGTACTACAAGGTCAGAAGGGGAAGACCAACAGGACAAGAAAGTCAGAAGAATGTAAATATGCTTAGCTAAGACAAATGTAGCCACCAGGGATCCGTTAGTTATTCTACTGCGCTATAGTGCCCTTATCTGAAGCAAAAGGGGAAGAATGTCTTTAATCTCGGAGCAAGTGCACAATTAAGGTGACAGTGTCCCTAAAATAACTAGCTTCATTAGCATGATAAAAACCACACCCACCAGTGCTATGACAATTTACAAATACCATGGCAACCTGGCAACCCCCAGAAATTAGTCTATATAGACCTAAGGGGGAAGGACTCTCTGTTCTGGAAACTCTTCACCCCTTTCCAAAAAAAAAAAAAAAACCATGAAAACTCCACCGCCGGCTTAGCTTGTTTTTTGGGAATAGTATAATAAGGGAAAATCCAAACTCATGCTGCCTCCTTTGGAGCAGTCCACTCTCTACCATCTCTGAAAGTGCCCTGGACTTCCCCGACTCTGTCTTTAATAAATGTTTTTGCTTTCCACGTGACCTGTTTGACTTGTTTCTTGTTCAGAGTTCACAAACTCTTCAGTGAGGCAGGAGAGGGGGTCTGCTCCCATGTCAGTTTCAAGTAAGCCGGGGGACACTGACCTAGTCTGAACTTCTACCTTGCGTTGGCCTTTACTTGGGGGTTCTCATCACATTGTTACCCGAGTGTTAAGATTATCATACAAGCTATTACTCAGCTGACAGTTTCCTGGTTAAGACTGCTTCAATCGCCTCTATTCATGTGTCTCAGAATCTAAGACCAGGTTGATGGAAAGGAAATGGAACAAACTGTAGGAATTGAAGGCCTGAAATCATAGTGGGTAGACAGTCATTACAGCAGATAGAGTAATGACAGGCAATGATCTGAAGTCAGTTACATGAAAGAGCAGGGAGTTTCCTTCTGCTTTCTTCCTGAAAAGGTCTTTGCACATTTCAGGGAGGCTGAATTTAGCTCATTATGAGAAAGAACTTTGCAAAACTTCTAATTATTTTACCGAAACTGAAAGGAAGGCAGTAACCTCTCTTGCAGGTGTGTCATTCCTGCTGACAGCCCCCTGCCTTTAGTGGCAGAGTCTTACGCACTCCTCATTACATCCTGTAAGTTAGCCTTGTGCGTGGCTTACCACAGGTGCTCCAAATTAAACAGAGCTGGTGAGGATGAGCTAAGCTGATGCTGAACTGCTTTGCTCCAGATAACAGTACCAGTTCTTCGCCTTGATAAAAATATTTATGCTTGGCTTACAGCACTTTGCAAACTTATACCACTTTGATTCTCAGTTGCAGTCTCTCTGTGGCACATGTCCTGTTCATAACCTGGAGTAATGCTGGAGATTGTCTGAGAAGCATGTCCACTCCCCCAACAGAGCTGGGGATAGTGGGTCAAGACTGTGAGAAAGTCAGATGCTGAGAAAGCCAGACAAACAGCAAATGCAGTTGTCGAGGGAAGAAGGATCTTCATTTCCAAAAGTCACACCAAATGATGCCACTTCAAATACTACTATGACATACAACTCATATAAACAACTTTACCAGCTCAGGGTACAAATATGCCATCACCTCTTACAATCCCAGGTTATTATTCAAATTTCGTGATTTATTAGTAGAAAATATAGAATCCTTTTTAGGGTATTTCCTACCACAGCCAAATTGCCCAGAGAGGACAGGGAAGCCCTATAAGTTTACACTCTGTAAGCTAGGGATGAGGAGGGACAGGTGCAGTTCTGAACACAGACTTCTGATTCTTTCCTGCCTAGATGCCATTGCCACAAGGTGTCACTGTAATGCACTGTTCCTGTGCAAGGCAAGGGTCTGTCCCTCTGCCTTGATGGTCTGCGCTGTCCTTGCTAATGACTCACACTTGGATATCTGTCCACACTCAGATGTTCAGAATTGCTTCTTCAAACAAGGCAGCTAGCTCCTCAGGAGCGTGGGACTCAGCAGTGTGCTATTCCAAAACCAGCCCTCACCCTCAAACCTTAGGACTAGGATCCTGAATCAAGGGCTGCAGTTCAGAGGCTCCCTGCCATTTCTAATAAGCACATTCACTCTTAACTTGGTGTCTGTCACACTAAGTTCTTCCTGGTAAAACCAACATGACTTTCTGACTTTTCATTTTAGGAGCATCAGTTAGAGTGCAGGTCCCTTCCTCTCTTTGCATTAGATGAATTTTTTATCATCTGGGGCTTCTTTTTCTGAAGTCTCAAGGGGTTCATTTCATTTTTCTTCAGGGCCAAGATGGCTTATTTATCCCACAGTTTTATACCTCAGGGGTCCCAATAAAGCAGTGTTTTAGACAACAAAAACATCAACCTCAGAACCTACCTATTCTAAAAAAAGCAACCACTGGCCCTGTTGAACCATTAAATCTCCTTGATTTTTAAATTAAGGTCAACATGGACGTACTCCAAATGAACAAGGGCCATTGTCAGCTACCTACATCATGACTTTAAAGCCAATGGATGCTTCAAAAACAAACTCCAAGGGTCCAACTCCAAAGCAATGAAGACTGGTGCAGACCACCTTTGCAGCTGTCTCCAGCTGGGTTCTCTTGCATAACACTCCACGTGACTTTTGAAACTTCTTTTAATTTTTCCAGCTCAAACTACCTCAGTTTATTTTTCTCAAATTTCAATTTTGAAAATTTCATTCCTACAGAAAAGTTGTAAGAAAAGCATGATGAAAATTGATATACCCTCCATCTAGATTCACGGATCTTCCACACAGGCAGTTGCTGCATCATCTGAGAATGAGTTTGCCTCTTAATATATTTTGCCTCTTAATATATTTCAGTGTGTATCTCCTAAGAATAAGAATACCCTCCTATATAACACAGTACAATATCTCTCTCAGGAAATTAACATTAGCACAATTCGATTATAGTTCATATTGAAATTCTTCCTTTTTCCCTCTACTTTTTCTCTATATATCCAGTCAAGGAACTTGTCTTGAATTTAGTCGTTTCTCCAATCTCCTCTACCTGCTATGTAGTTCTCAGTATTGACGATCAGTTCCCCTAACTGCTATGTAGTTCATGTTATTATTGAAGAGCTCAGGCCTGTTGTTTCGTAGGATGTCCCTTTATATGTATTTATGTTAATGTGATTCTTCCCTCATAATTAGATTCAGAGTAGACATTGTTGGCAGTTACATGATATGGTTATTAGACAACCTCTTCAAATATCTCTGCTTCCCAGCAATACGTTTCCTTACAGAGCTTCCACATCTCTGTGCCTCTCTCCAGGTCTACACTGTGACTTCACTGTGCCCTGAGGGCTTTTCTCTCTGTGGGCCTCTTCCTCCATTAAAGAATATTAAAAATTAGATTTTACAGTTGGGTTGGTATACAGACTAATAAAATCCATCTGTATTCATTATATGTTAATTATTGTTATACTCATTTGTTTATCCTGACTTTAAAGGAAATTAAATTTATAGCATCCCATGAGCCCCTAAACATACCATGGGCCTGAGACATTGATCCTCTGGACCAGGTGGCTCTGCATCTTTCTTCCTTGCTCTGAAATTCCCTCTCTGTCTCTCTCTGTCTCTTTATGTTTCTCTCTCTCTCTAAATCTCCCAGCCTCACCAGCCCTCTATCTTATTCCCCCTCCCTGTCCTAACAGTGTTCCATCCATCTTGTGGGTACCCTGACCCAACTTCCCTGGCATCCCCTTTCCTGCTCCACCTACACCCATCACCCTGCACAGCAAACTAGAGCCCAAGTGCTTGACAGCCCCACCTCCTCTGCAATGACCTCATCATCACAAAGCTGATCTCCTAGTCTCAGGCAGTGTTCTTGTCACCCTCTTCCTGTCAGTTTAACTTGCATAATTATAGAGGACTTTATTAGAGGAAATCAGTTAACTCATCACTGATGAGTGAAGAACTGCTCTTCAGTCAAGACTTTGAGTCTGTAAACACTGCTAAAGAGGATGAGTTTGATGCATGTCTCTGAGAGAGCTCCTTCTTTGGAACTAATATTAGTTGGTTACTGAGACCCAGAGACAGCATGAAGCCTGCTTCTTCTTAACCTAATCTTAACCTGTCCTATGTCCCCAGGAAAACATGGTATATCAGCTCAAGTGCTGCCCACAGGACTCCCCTTAGACGAATGTACCATTGTCCCCATTATGCGTACAGATGGAGCAGCTGAGGCTTTCAAAGGTTCAAGTGATGTGTCCAGGCTCTATCATCGTAAGAGGTGGACAGGATTCAGGCCAGATCTGCCTCACTGTCACATGCCCAAGGCAGTCCCAGTTCCCACTTTGGATCTGCAGGGGGACCAAGGATCTGGAGATGAGACAGAAGGTGAGGAGAGAGGACAGGAAAATGGGAGCCTCCCGCAGAGGGAAAGCACAAAAGTTGGCCTGTATTTTAATCAATTTCTTCATCTGGAGGGTCTTTGGAGATTCTGGGGGTAAATTTCCATGGGAAAAAAGACAAAGCTTTTTGCTTAGCCTAATTTTATTACTTAAACACTATCATCTCAATCTCAGGGTCTCTACCTGTGAAGCGTCTGCTTTGCCTCACAGAACAGGCCTGTCGGCAGTATCTCTGAGCACTTAAACACCTTTTGTGTCAGCACCAAATACCATATTTTAGCATGTGGCAACATTCTAAAGTGAAAGTAGTAAAATATGAAAAGAGTTTAAAGGGGGGAAAAAAAGAAAAATCTGAAATCAAAACAAACCTATGTCTTGTCATCATGAAAAAAATGAAATTAATTGTTCTGATGTGCAGTTAAACACTTTGTTATTTCACAAACTACTTTTTGATTTTGATTTTTTGCAAAAGAGACAGACATATTTCTGGACATGAGGAGGTACATTTCTTAGATTCCTTGCTACCTATGGAAGAAAAACTAAGGATGAAGTGCTTTATCTTTTAGTCAAAAGGAGAAGGAAAGTAAGACACTTTGTTTTATTATCAGGCTTATGCTCAGGATTCCTCATGAGCAGGCATGAGAGTGGGGCATGTGCCCATGAGTAATAGGAGCCCAGCATTACTCGGCTGCAGCTGCACCAGCCAGCACACAGCACCAGTCATAAAGGAAACGGCTGGGTGAGCTGGCAGCAAAGGGTGTCTGAGTTCCCCTTAGACTGTGACTAAGTCCCCACTAATCAGTGTATCATCAGTGAAGCTTGTGTAGGGACCGCATGCCTCAGTGAGAGGCCTTCTGTGGTCATGCTCATGTCCCCTCCTACGTGAGAGCTCTGCTCCAGGGCTTTGATTGATCCAGTCCTAGAAGATGGGGGTCAGGTTTTGGAACATTAAAACTACGTTTTCTTATAAGCCAAAGTATGAAATAAATATACATGAATCCATGTTGGTATAAACAAATGATGGAATAAACAAATAAGTGGGAGAGGAGAGACAACTCTTGTTATAGAAAAATTCTAAATAATACGACCTTCTCCAGGAGATGTAGTTTAATTCCTCCCACCCTCAGCCACCTTGGGGATGGGCTAGATCTAGTGACAAATATTCAAGTAATATAGTAGGCAAGAGAAAATAGTAACTTTGCAGTGAAAAGATGTGACAGACAGGTCCTTAACCAAGAGATGGCAGTTAACAGAACACCAGTAATATTACAGGGATCTCATATACCCCTGATATGTTGTGATGAGAGGGGACTTCATCTCTGTGGTATACTTTCCAAAAACCCATAACGTCCATCTAATCATGAAGAGACATCAGAAAAATTTAGATTGTCTGGATCCTTGGCTAGTACTCATTAAAACTACTTAGATAATGAAACATAAAGAAAAAGTAAGAGATTGTCCCAGACCAATGGAGACTAAGGAGACATGATGATTGAATGCAATGCATTTCCCTGAATTGGATTCTGGGACAGAAGGACAACTTTCATGGAAAACCTGGTAAAATCCAGATAAAGGAATTTAGGAATTTACTAGTAGTAATATATTAATGCTGTTGGGGGCTTGAGGCCCGGGTTCCAGTTGACTTGGTTTGATTACTTGGCAGAGCTAGAAAGTTCAACCATGCTTGGTAATAATTGAAAACAAAAGTGAGTCCAAACTGAAAATAAAACTGGAGCCACACAGGTAGTGTGGATGGAGCGCAAAAGTCACCTACACAAGTTTCAGGGTAGCAAAGAAAGATTTTATTTAAGAAGAACAAGGAGAGAGTCTAGGGCACGTCCAAATTGTTGGAAGTGAGTCCTTTAAAGGCCTGCATGGATATAAATACCCTCTCTGTTTGAAATTGACTGCAAGTCTTTTGTTGGCCTTTCTGCACCTCCGGGCAGTATTTCCCTTTTCTATTGGTCATCGATTATCTTTTTATTCTGTATTGGTTACCTAGGTTACTTCACACCCACCTTCTGATGGGCCCTCCAGGCTTCCTGGTTCAGTAGGCCAGGTTTTCCTCCCGACCCCTCTTGAAGCCCCTTTCTTAGTGTCCCTTCTCAAATGTCAGTTTCTTGGTTTTGACAAAAGTGCCATGGAAGTGTTAGATGTTGACAGTAGGTACACAGGAACTAGGTAGTATCTCTTCAGCCTTTCCGCAAATTGTAGGAGACGAAAAAAAAAATACCTTCTACATTTCTGAATTCTGAGCTGGGACTCCTAAAGCAAAAGACAGATTAACAACAACAACAAAACAACCAAATTTAAGTTTATCAACATGTATACATCTATGAGAGGCACCCAGAGAAAAGGAGTAAATCTCAAAGAAAGAGGTGGCTTAAACTCTGGCTAGTATATTAATAGCACCTTCAACAAAGAACAGTGCATTTTTGGAGAAGTGAGAAGACAAAGGACCTTGCCTCTTGAGGGTGATAAATTGTGGGAAGGCAAATATGTGGGAAACTAAAGCTTAACAAAGGCTAATTAATAAAGTTACTCATGTAGATGCTTCTGGTGCCCTCCCAGGCTGATAAGAATTTAAAATTGTCTTCTATGGTCTACCTTGGTCCATCTTGGCAGAGAGGGGAGGAGGGCATGTTAGAAAATTTATGTCCTGCTTTTAAGCAAATAGAGAAGAGGCAGAGAGCTTCCCTTGAATCTGCTGCTTCTCCATTGGCTTCAGCTCAAAATAATGCTTATGCCAAAGCTACAGATTTTTGGGGTGGCATATTCTGCCACCCTTCAAAATTCAGTTTTCAGAAATAAAAGTTATTTTTATGAAAACACAAAAAATAAGTTTATACCCTAAGTAACAGGATAGGTTATTAGAGTTGTATATTTTTTGGTGTATGCTATAATCTGATTCAAAGTTTGGTTCTCCCACATTTGACTCACTTTTGCAATACAGCATTTTGGTGTCTAGACTTTTCAGTCTTCATACACTTCATACTTTTGGAAACCAAGGTGCTTGTTCAAGCAAGTAGCTGTTGATAATCTTCAAACAGTTACGGTATGCACAGGCATGAGACCGGGGCCAAGTTCAAAGAGCTGATTGAACTTTTCATGTTAAAGGATTTTATTGTGTCCTCTATGTGTACCAAGGCACTCATAGCTAGAACACAATAAAATCCTTTAACGTGAAAAGTTGAGTACTAATGAGCCCTAGCCAAGAGTCTAAAGGTAGCACTGCTGTCCTAGGCAGGGAGGTACAGCAATGCTACCTTTAAAGGCTACTGGTCAGGACGGCAGAAGAGACATATAAAGAAAATGCTAAATCTTTTCAGGCCACAGTACCCCCACCTGGCTCCCACAGGCCCTCATGGGTTAAAAATTGGCTGGATAGCAAGCAGGGGAGGAAGGAGGGAAGACAAATTGGCAAGCCTGCACTAATAGCCCAGCTCTTACATACGCCTAGCATGACTGCCCAACCTCAGCCTTGTGAGCGTGGCATAGCCATGAGATGGAGAGAACGTCTGGAGGCCTTAGCTTCTGCTGCCACAGAGGCTGCTGGACAAGGTATGATTCTGCAACCGGAGCTGGTAAATCTTTTTCTCCAGAAAAAATTGTAAATATAGCACCTTAACAGCATATTACACAGTCTATGCATTCACAGGTGAAATGGTGAAGCCTTAAGAAAATAAGCAGCATCTGATAGCACTAGGTCTCTATGAAAGTGAGCTTTGAAATCTGAAACATCAATTTATGATAGATGACTTGGAACATTCAGAAGTTAGAAGTTGCTTGATCAAATAAAATTATGGGTCTCGATATCTGAAGGCAGAAGACACAAGCCTTGGCCTGTATCATAAAAAAAAATCAATTGGGTTTCATACAGAGACAATTTAAGATGAAGAGAGACAAAAATGCAAACAAACCAGTAAGATAGCTCTTCCTCACTGCACATGGTGCAGCAGCTCTCAGCCAGGGCTTAAGTTCCATGACATTCAAGGCGGGGCTTTCCTAGGCAGAGAGGGCCTTTAATACACATGTTGGTATGGTAGGAGGTTGAAAAACAAGACCAAGATATGAAATAATTTGGCACTTTCTATTACGGAGCCCTCTTTCAAAATGGAAATGTCTATCTTCATTTTCTTTATACATTTTTCATGAGAATTGAAAGGATGTACAGGTAAATATCTTCCTATGGTGCAAGCAGAAGAGCGGGATTTAAACTGCGTTGTGAGTTATCCCTGTAGGAATCTACTCTAAAACAGAAAGTCACATTCGTTATCTGAGCATATATTTGGCAAGATGAGCATTCTTTATTTCTCTTTGACATGTAAAAGCAAAAAAAAAACAAAAACAAAAACTCAAGACTTAAGAAACTTTCTTTATTCACCAGATAACGCTTTTTAAAACTTAGTGAATTTTATACCTCTGACTTGCTCTTTTCCACAATCAATGGATTGGGAACCTCTGACAAGCTATGGAATAGAAATATATCAGTGGGGGATAAATATATCAATATAAACATATTTATATTGAGGGAAAATTAAAGTGCAACTTTCGTTTTCTGCAAAGAAAGCAGGTCACAGTTTAATAGGCTGAGTGAAGGACGTGCATCAGGAAGCCTCCAGTCCAGACACTTCAGCTTCAGAGCGGCTGACTCTGGAGTCGGACAGTGATTAAGAAATGGCGAGTTGTGATCAATTCATCTTTTGATCTGCCATTTCCCCTAAGGCTCAATTACTGCTTTCTGTGTTGGAAAATCAGGTTTGCTGTGCTGCACGCTGGTCATCGGAAGTTCTTTAAGGCAGTTGACCTACCCCGGGCACACGGAGCTGGAATAATGAGCAAATGAGGTGGGTGAAGGAGCCAAATCCTGAAACATCTTCAATACATCTCCAGAGGGCATTGTAATGTGAGTTTCTGGTAGCATCACCTCCAGTGGAAGGGTTAGGAAATCCAGTAGGTAAAGTCCCTTTGATGTGTCCTTGCCCCAGAACCTGTTATCCACCAGGTGAACCATTGATTCATTCAGGCTTCTGATGCAGAGTCCCTCCTTAGCAACCAAGACATAAGGTAAAGAAGTAAAGTTAGAGATCTGTTTACACAGAAGACTCTGATTAGGATTTTCCAATATGATGCCTGCCAACATCGAATGCTGTAGGGAATGAGAGGCCTCAAATTTAACTTGCCAGTGAGCTTTTTCAAAGTTGCGTGTCATCAAAGTCTTCTCACAACACAAAAGACTTAAATTTCCCTCTTCTCCTTCCGGCCTTACCGCTAGCAATCCACTTCATACAATCAGAAATAGATGCTGTTCATAGGAAAACAAAAGCAGAGAACATTTTTCATATTTATCTTGGTGTTTAACCTGGTGATTATACCTTCCACTGGGGACACGGAATATGTGACGATAGGCATATAATTATTATTTCTTTTCTCAGCATCAAGGATTCTGTGAATCCCCTGTGTGTCAACGTTCGTGTAAATTAAAGTGTTTCTATGCAGAATCCATCCTATGCATCAGATTGTCAAAAGTATTCTTTCTCCAAAGTTCATGAATCATTGTTATAAGCCACACCTATGATTGCAATTTGTTACATATATATGTATGACACACACACACATACAAGTACATGTCTTTGTATGACAGATTGGCATATATGTGTCTTAAAATTAATTGTTAAAACTGTACACTCCATTTTCCAATGTTGGCTTAGTCAGATATTCTCTTTTTACCCTTTGAAATTTTAGAATTAAAGATCCACTTTAGGTATATTTAGGAAGCAATTTCCACAGCCATCACTTTAAAAGACATGTGGAGGTTAAACCAGTTAAGAGCCATGGCAGGTGTTTGCAACTAGCTAGTTGACTGTGAAATAAATACCAGTCACAGGGTCTGTGTTAGGTAGTTACAGAGATCTGAAAATGCACATCCAAGGTCACGGGCAGGGGCAGCAATTGGAGACCGGCTGTCCTTCTCCAGGCACCTGCAGGTACACAGATTTTGCCTGTCCTGGTTTAAAGGTGCTGCTTAATCTTGCGATAAATCCAGAAGCACCTAATCGGGCCCTAGCATGCTGTCTGGATTGAGTAAGTTCTTTGTAGGATGTAGAAGAAGTGTTCCCATATTGCCTCCAAACCACATGCCCATCAGGAAAACTCATTCATGGGATATTTTTAGGAAAACAAAGCATATTAAGTAAAAAGTATCATTATTTGAAAGATGTTACCGACTTCACACAAAAATGCTTTGCCTGACCTAGATTCTGTTTCTTGGTCTAAAATTCCTCGTCTTAGTTACATTTATGAGAATGAGCATTTTCTACAAAGAAAATGAGAAGAAACTTTATATAAATATAAAATGGAACAACAGCAAACATGTAAATAAATTCAAATACAAACTATATGCATAAAAATGTAGCACTAATCTATGATGACTTCATAAAACTTTCAAAACCAAACCTAAAAGACTTCAGATATTCATGATCAAAGCCAACTACAAATAGAATACATAGATATAATTAATGACATTTAAAAGAATATATTTCCAATTTATAGATTCCAACATAGCAATCATCCTTTCTTCAATCTTACTTTTTAACTGGTTGGAAACTTCTTCATTATATATGAATTATTTCAAAGTTACTTTCACAATCATTGATATTAAACCCACCCTAGAAGATGGACTTAATGAGAAACTAATAATTTAAATAGTTTTGAGTATATCAGATACAACTTTGATGTCAATTACATTTATGTAGAAAAGTCTTATAATCAAAATACCTTTGAGAAAAAAATGTTCTTGGCACAATACTAAACGCGTAAGAGCTGCTCTAATTATGTTTTATCTCTTTGGCATAGTGTCAAATTCCTGTGGTATTGAAAATTACAGTGGGAAAGCTTTTTTCCAAAGTGGTTTCTAAAACAAATAAAGGCTGTATGCAACAGACATGCACGTATTGCTGTAATTTGATGTGAAGCAAACAGTGTCTCCATGCAGAGAGGAAGATGATGAAGACAGCCGTAGCTCAGCCCCCAGATGAGAGCCAAAGGGACGCACACAGTGGGACACACAGCACCCTAAGAAGGTGAGATGCAGCAACCTGCTGGCCCTAGGAGATAGGAAGCTCGTGTGGCACCAGCAGCAGGAAATCCTCCCTCAAGAATCATTTATTAATTCATTGGTTGACTCATCAGTCATTTACTCAGCACACATCCCACATCCTTTGGAACCTGCTCTTTGTCAGACATTAGGGGAGGTGCTCCGGGATATTGCCTCCTGCATTATAGAGAACTCAGGCTGTTAGGTGGGAAAACAAGCCAGTCTCATATAGGGGAATGAATATTATGATAGGAAAATTGGCTCATATCGAAGCATGAATGCCGAGACAGAAGTCTTCTTAGAAGCCTCAGTGAGCACAGGTCAGACAAGGGATTGGGGAAAGCCATGTGTGGGCAGCTAGTGGTGCTGAGATTCATACTCAGGTGGCTGCCAGATCATTCAGGGAGGAATATAAGTATCCTAGTTATTTGTTTTAAAGCACTGATAACCCATCAGGTCATGGTTTAAAGTTCCAGTAAGAATCATGAGAACCACTATTATGAAACACCATCTACAATAATCGCTACTTTTTAAAAAGTAGTTATGTACCAAGAATTAGGACAAAAGTTTTAAGAGCATTGTTTTATTAATACCTCATAGCCAGACACTATGTTAGGAATTTACCATGCATTACTCTTACTATGCATAACCATCCTGTAAGATTGTTATTATTATCCCCATTTTCTATGTGGGAAAACAAAAGATAAGTGAGGCTTAATACCATGCCCCAGCTTGTGCACAGCAGATTCAGGATTCTCTCGAATCTATCTAGAGGTAAATCTCCCTCCCTACATCATCTCGTGCATCAAAATACTCCTGTCTCAAGAATGAGTGAGTCAGAACCCGGGTTTATAAAGCCAACTGCAGGCAAGTCTTAAACAATTGTGGAGAAATGAAGCAAAAGTGAATATGCAGCATATGTTAAAAATCTCTAATTCAGCTGATAGTAATGTTCACAACAAAAATAATCACAATAGCAACTCTAATTCACTGGCCTTGGACTATGCACCAATCATAAAGTGATAGCAAACATTTAATATTTTTACCTGACCAGCATCTACACCTTGTTTTTCTGGTATCACAACCTCATCCATTTCAGGTAGACTACATCTTCCCACCTTGGACTTCCCACCTTGGACCGAAACTTCAGATGTGAGTGCATGACCATAGCCATACAAAATCATGATTGTTTATTTGAAGTTGTCACATGACCCAGCTCAGGCTAATTCACAGTCATCTCAAGAACTTTTCCTGGTGTTATCCACAAAAATGCCCAGGTTGGTCACAAAGAACACCCAACATGGAATTATACTTCACCAACCCTGAGAAGAAAATGCATGAGAAAGATCAACAGAAGAAAACATATGTCTGAGATAGAAAGAAGGTTTTGGTGACATCTACATCATGAATTAAGCCAGCCTTGCCACAACGTTTTTGGTTAAATGAGCCAATACACTCCCAGCTCATCTTCAACTTTGATCTAAGCCTGGGTATTTCCTAACTCTACTACTCCATACCAGAATGTGGGTGTAATGATTAGATGTAGCTGGGTGAGTTAGTGGATGGACTTTGTTATGGAACAGGGTATTTGAGGAGACCCTCAGTTACAAGGAGCAGAAGCCCAGTAATGGGATCTGATGGGCTCATCGAGAACCACTTAATCCTTTACACTCTCTGGAATTTCATATAAATGGAATCATGTACTATGTACCCCATCTTGCCTGGCTTTTTTCACTAAGCATAATTATTTAGAGATTCTGTATAAACTAATGATTCATTATTTTTCTATTGCTGGAGAGCATTTCATCATATAGAAATAGAATAATGTGTTAACCTATTTACCTGTGAATGGACAATTGAATTATTTCCAGATTGGTACTATTACAAATAAAGCTACCATGAGCATTCATGTACAAGTCTTTATGTAGACAAATGCTTTAATTTCTCTTAGTTACGTATCTAGAACTGAAAATAATATATTAAAGAAACTAGCAAACTCTTTTTGAAAGTGGCTGTGCCATTGTACGTTGCCATCTGAGCTGTGGGAAAGTTCTACTTCCTTCAGATCCCTAGCGATACTTCATATGGTCAGTCTTTTTAAGTTTTAGACACAATAATACATGTATAGATGTCTCTGTGGTTTTAATGTGTATTTTCCCAATGGTCTGAGATGTCGAGTGTATTTTCCTGAACTCATTTTCCATCTATCTTCTTTAACGAAATGTTTATTCCGATCCATTTTTTAAATTAGATTGCTCATTTTCTTACTACTGATGCAAATCCTTTACCAGATACATAATTTTAAATATTTTTAATGAAGGCTTTTATTTTGATGAAGTCCAATGCATCAAAGTTTTTTTGGTAGTTTTTTTCCCTAAAGGGGTCATGTTTTTCTTATCCTATTTTGGAATTCTTTGTCTCAGTCAAGATTACAAAGATACCTTCTGCATTTTAAAGAATGCTGCTGGAGGGAGATGACGCCTGTGTAAGAGTGAGCTTTATTCCTGAAATTATATCCTCAAAAAAGATGCTTAAGAAAATCCAGAAGCCGATGTAGTGGCTCATGCTTATAATCTCAGCACTCTGGGAGGCTGAGGAGGGTGGGTTGTCTGAGCTTATAAGTTCAATGCCAGCCTGAGCAAGAACAAAAAATACTATCTCTACTAAAAATAAAAAAATAGCCAGGTGTGTGAGTGGGGTGTCTATAGTCCCAAGTACTAGGGAGGCTGAGGCAAGAGGATCACTTGAGCCTAAGAGTGAGGTACAATGACACCACACACTCCAGCCTGGAAGATGGAGTGAGGCTCTATCCAAAAAATAGAGAGAGAGAAAATCCAGAAAGACTGATCCCAGTATGCCACCCACATTTGTCCCTTTAGGCTTAAAACTCTCGCTCTGCTAGTTCCTGGAAGTATTGATGACAAGGTCTCAGGTAAGTTTTTCTGGGACTTGTCTTTGGCTAGAGATAGCCCCCTCACCCAGGGTCAATCTTTCTCGGGAGCCATCTGCATGAAAAGACACATAAACATGAGCCTCCCTCATGCCATCTCAGGAGATTATGAAGGGTCTTACTAACTCTAGAGCAGCATAGGATCTTTTTTTTTTTTTTTGGTGCCTTTTCTTGAAACTACATCACTCTTCAATATCTCTCTGCCAAATCCTGCTTCCCTCACTTCCTCATAGGTAGTCTTTAATAAACTTCCTGCATAGAAATCTCTGTGTGTGTGTGCGCGCGCGCATGTGCATGCTTTCTAGGAACACAGCATTTAACAGCTACCATGGATGGCAGGACTTTGGTTTCTGGCCTTAGGAGGACTGATGGTCTCTGGCCCTAGGAATGAAGTTTTCCAACTGATAAGTGTCCACTCCCTTGTCCAGGCACCACCGTGTCCCTACCACTCCTTTCCAACCTAAAGCTTCCAGCTTCCATACTGCAAGCTGTCTTCTTATGGATGAGACATAATTGGGCAAATAGAAAAGAATTAAAAGAAAGTAAACACAAATTATTTAAAGAGTAAAAAATGACTTCCATGTAATAAAAGCAGGTTATAACGTAAGAATGGGCTACTATGGAAAATGTCAAGTAAGAAATTTAGGAAAAGCATATGGTAGTAGAAATAAAAAGTTAATAACATAGATAACTTAACTAGTAAAGATGAGAAAGCCAAAAAGAGAATCAGTTAACTTGAAAAATAAAAAAAAAAACTTAGATGGATGGATTTGAAGAACAGCCTCCTATGTAAAGTATCACAAGAATGAAAAAGCAGCATCCATACATCCCAACCCATTAGCATCCCATTCAATACTAATATGAAACTAGTAGATGAACAACTACAGGCCCACAGGAGAGAAAAACACAATTCAATTCAAAAGGGCGAAAGAGGAGGGAGGGACTTTGGGAAGCTCTGACCTAACCAGCAAAAAAGTAGAGTTATACAGCATACCTTTTGGGCGAAACACTCAGGTACAACTTGGACTTTACCTAACAGATGCAAACAATGTAATCTAATCAATGTACCATTATATTAATCTGAAATTAAAAAAAAAAAGAATATGCACTAGAGAAAGAAATCTATCAGGGTATGTCCCAAAGTAAAATAAATAGAAAATAAAGAAGTTAGGAGAGGAGGTTATGTGCATTGGCTCATGCCTGGAATCTAGCACTCTAGGAGGCTGAGGCTGGTGGATTGCTTGAGCTTAGGAGTTCAAGGCCATCCTGAACAAAAGTGAGACCCCATCTCTACTAAAAACAAAAAAATGAACTGGGCATAGTGGCTGGGCACCTGTAGTCTCAGCTACTCCAGAGGCTGAGGCAAGAGGATGGCTTGAATCCAGGAATTTGAGGTTACTATGAGAAAGGCCAATGCCACAGCACTCTAGCCTGGGCAACAGAGGAAGATTCAGTCTCACACACAAAAAAGAAGAAGAAGAAGAAGAATTTTAATTCACATCAAATAGCAGTGCCCCCAAAAGAAAACAGAGCACGGTGGATAGGTAATATTGATGTAAATTAAGGCTGAGAGTTTTCCAGAAATTAGAAAAGATAAAAGACTTCAGACAGAAAGGATCCATCTAGTCAGATATTTTGTAACAATCCTCGTTTACTATGGTTGAAATTTCAGATTATCATTAGTGGATAAAGAGGTCCAGCCATTTGTCACCGACTAGCCAATGTGCAGAGACAAGGATAGGTCTACCAAGGTTTATTGTCAGAAGGCCAGCAATTCTGGAGTACAGTGAGAGGAGACTTTCCAAGACTGTTCTGCCCTTTCATTTCCAAGACCACAGTTTTATATGTAAAAGTTAAAAGTAAAGACCATATTAGTCCATCTCTTAAACAATAATAAATAATAATCAGCGTAATCCATGACCTATTAAAATATTTCCAACTCATACGTTAATCTCTGAAATCAATTTCCCTAAACTACTCAAGATAGACATCTTTAGGTGGGAGCCAAACTTACAAAACAAGGATGGAAGACACATGAGGTGAAGGTCACATAAGACCTAAGCGGACCAGATTAGCTGTGTCTCTCAGTCCTAGCCTGACTGACTCCATTTCACTATGTGCACTCCCATTATCAAGGACAGAGAGAAAATGTGGAAATTCTCCTCAGAGAAAAACAAAATTAGGAATAATTGATTAATTCAAAATGATCAAATAAGTCTAATTAATAGGTATATTTCCCATCTGCAGTGAATAGATTCCAGCAGACAGACAAATAATATCCTTAGAATGCTAATGAAAAATTATTGTAAGCATAGACAAAATATTACTGAAGAATGAGGTCAAAATAAAGAAAATGTAAAAAATAAAAGGGCTTAAAAATATGTCACCTATGGATATTTTCTTATAAACAGACTAGTCCTAAATCAGAAAGACGGTGTGGGATAGAACAACTGAAAATGATGTGCATGTAAGAAAAAAAGTTGAAAAGAGGGAAGAGAGAAAGGGAGAGACCAGGTTTGGACTCAATCTGTGGGCAGTTTCTCTTTCTGTCTCTAAACCTTAGTTCTCTCACCTGTAAAATGGAAAGGTAAGCTGTTAACTCACAACTTATTTGACAGAGAATTGCACCCATTTCTCTATTACTGATATCTTGCGTTATTTTACTGCAGTGTTGTCATTTAGATTGCATATCCTTTTTCTCCTACTGGTTTTGATCACATGTTCTCTATTTAAGATTCTTCCTGAGCCCCTCAGCCTAGCCTAGCAAGTATTCCTTAGAACGCATTAGACTGTTGTCTGATGGAGATGACACTAGTATGCACACGTACTTAGTACCATACATACATACACACTGACAAGTGTGGCTGTCCATCGCTTTGGCCATGGCACCCAACTGTTCAGAGTAAATCAATCAAGATTGTTAGGTTATGCTGGGGTAGCAACCAGCCTCCAAATCTCAGTAGCTTAAAACATCTGATGTTTATTTCCCACTCATGGTTTATTTCCATTGGAGGCCTACAGGGGGGCTCAACACGGAACCATCCTCATGGGTTCCATCACCACCAAAGGAAGAAAGAGAGAGATTCCAGTCTCACACCAGCACTTACAGCTTCTATTTCTATGCACAATTCATTGATCAAACAAGTCTCATGGCCACCCTGCTGTGTTTGAAAGGAGAATCAGAAATATCTGGTGAATAGCATAAATAGCTACCTCAGGAGGTAAGATCATTTACCCTTTCACTTTGTAAAGAACATTCTGGGACAATCTAATTTCCTTTCATAACAAAAGCTCCTATTTTCCACTTTCCTCCTAGTCAATACTACCAAGAAACCTTCATTTCACCCTGAAACCTGCCAAAAGATGTTAATTCCCCTTTGGTAATAAGAAAGCAGGCCATCTCTTCCACCAGAAGATGAGAGTGTTGCCAGAGGGAAAGATTTCTTTCATTCTTTCATCATTAACCTGTGAATTGGAAAACAAACATAATTAATATCTCCAGGGGATATTTGGCCACATTAAATTCTCTACAAACCACCTATACATTTTTAAAATATTCCATAAAAGTACCATATGAAGATTTACTGGTTGTTGTTACTAGTACTATAAGTACATATGACCAAATTTTGATTAAAAAATAACCCTCATCTTCTTGTGAAATGAAAAAATAAAATTTAATATTTTGAACATCATTAGCTCATTGCATCTTAATTACCTAAGTATTAGCTAAGATGTATATATAAATATTTATTCTATTTCTTTGTTTTATGGTTTGTCGCTTTCTGGAGATAATCCATAATGTGAATTTAGAGTTTTATAAACCTAATTTTAAATCATAGCTCAGCTCATTAACAACTAAATCACCTTTGTAATTTACTAGGCCACATTCAACCTCACTTTTTCTTCACTTTAAAAAAAATTAAGATAGTGATACTCTTACAGAGGGTTGAGAGGATTAAATGAAGCAGTGTTTATAACACACGCATATCTGGCACAGTGCCTGGCCCAATACACAGTCAAAGTCAGGGCTTCTTCTCCCTCCTTCCACTTGCTGAGGCAAGACTCTGCTACCCTGTCACATTGCATTCTGAAACAGGATGCCTAAATTGGGCATTTCCTCTTTCAACTAATCATGAAGAATAACGAGTAATTAGGGAGTGTAAGAACAGAATAAACAAAATTCCTAAAGACATTTGGTTTGCAGAAGGTCAGTAATTCAATCCAGAAATTAATTCTATGATTTGTAAATCCTCTTGAGTTCTTGAACATCATCCCACATAGATGGTGACCCACAGTAAGATCCACCCCCATGAGTTAGGGACGTGTAATCGCCTACTTGTATTTCTCCTGTCTTTTAGGTGTAAGAGGTGAGCAAGTACCCAGAACTCCTACAAGGACATGGCTGATGGTTAGGCCCCTGCAGGCACTGGCTCCTCTGATGCCTCATTCCAGTTATGCCTTTTCTCCTTTTCACACAGTTGATTTATATTCATTCATTCTTCCTCACTTTTTTCTCTTTGTCTCTTTTCTATCTCCTGTTCTTTCCTTGTTTCCTAATTTTCTCTCTTGTCATTTACCACTTGGTAATATATCAATCACTTATTGCATGTCACCATCTTTCCTCCATATGCTATTCATTGCCTAGTGTGAATGTCCCGACCCGCCTTAACGCTTAGATTCATATCATCCTTTGATCTCTGTATGAGTCTCCTTCACAACCATCTCCATGGATGACGGTCTCTGCTGGAGCCTGTCTAAGAGGGAGAGACTTCTTTCTTCAGGGTGCTGTTCATGGCATTGTCAGAGAGATTTAATATTTAGAAAGACAATCCCTATATTTATACAAAATTTACCTGCTCCTCATTTCTGCTAACTGACCTCAGCAGTGTATACTGGCAGCCTCTTCCTTATGACAGTCTTTACAGTGTATGGAAATACAAGTTACAGCCACCCCTACAAGCCTACAAGTTTCCTTCTTTTGAAGAAACACATTCTCAATTTTTTTTTTTTTTTTTGCAGTTTTTGGCCAGAGCTGGGTTTGAACCTGCCACCTCCAGCATATGGGGCTGGTGCCCTACCCCTTTGAGCCACAGGCGCTGCCCCAATTTTTTTTTTTTTTGAGCAGAGTCTCACTCTGTTGGCCTGGGTAAAGTGTCATGCATCATCATAGCTCACAGCAACCTCAAACTCTTGGGCTTGAGCAATCCTCTTGCCTCTTGTAGAATGTCAAGTATTTCCTAAGCATTACCTAAGATTAGCTGCAAGTACTTGAGTGCACCACCATGCCCAGGTAATTTTTCTATTTTTTAGTAGGTCTTGCTCAGGCTGGTTTTAAACTCCTGAGCCCAAGCAATCCACCAGCCTTGGCCTTCCAGAGTGCTAGGTTATAGGCGTGAGCCACTGTGCCCGGCCATCAATCTTTTTTCTTGTTAGTTTGGCCCATGATTATAATTTGCATATATCTGATGTTATTCTGGAGCCCTAGATCTTAGCCTAGCCTCCCTGTACTTCACCTCCACACCATATGCTGAAATAATGCTTTGTGTGTATCCAGTGTCCAGCAAACTGAATATGATTGCAGAACACAAACAACTCAAACCCACTGCTCTCCAGCTGGTTCCCCCAAAATGCAACATCCCCTTATAGAAATGAAAGACTGATAATACAAACAGGCCAACATCCAGACCATATGTGAAAACAGATGTCTGACTCACCATCTGCAGTGACCAGCTCAAGCAGCCAAGGCCTCATCCGCAGTAACCAGGCCAGGAGATCAGCCTGCTCTGCACAAGTCATGCTTAGGAGGTCAGGCCATTATCTCTAGCAACAATCCAAGAATCCAAACAACAACCCTTGTAACAGTCCACCCCAAATGGCCAGGCCTTCATCAATAACTGATAGCTTGCCTAATTTTTCTCCCCACTCCCAGCTTAGTACCAACCAGAGAAAACTAATTATGCCCCCAAATCAATTATAGAACATCTTGCTGCTAGTTAACTTCGCCTCTCTCAGGCCCACAGCCTCCACTCAGGGCACACTGGAAGGCTTCCCTTTATTCCACTAGAAATGCTCTCTCGCTCCTTTGCCTGCCTCTGAGTGTCTGCCAAAACATGGGTGATAGCAGCTGATTCCCTGGGCATGGCAAGCTCTAAATAAACAGCCTTTGCTTGTTCTCATTTGGTCAATATCCTCATTTATAGGATAGGTAGGAGTTTAATGGAATAAAGGGGTTACTTCTCCATAGGGGAAATACGGATTTTTTTTACTAGGGGGGAACATATTGCAGAAACAAAAATAGAAGGAAGACATAAGTCTGTGTTCAATTTACCATGTCAAACTATTTTAAATTGCACATGGACTTTATGTCCACCCTGTTATTTTCTGATCAACACTGAGAAGGATGTAAGGATTTATGTGGACAGTTTACTAGATTCTCCAGCTCCAAGTCTGCTTTTCTCCCTAGTAGATCCCATCGCTTTGATCCCCTTTAAAATGTGTTGATTTAATCTCAGCCATCATCCCCTCTTCCTTCAATTCTAATCTCAACCTAGGCCATGATAAGAGACATTTCAGAGAAAATCAAACCAGAGAAGACATTCTTCTCCGCTTTATTTTATAAGTACATTGAGAAAATGATTCCTTCCTGCCATTCTATCCCAGCATATTACTATGTGCCAAGAAAAATCCACATCAGTTTAATTTTCAGCTAAAAGAGAAAAGACATTGTGAGATACTTATTAATGCAGCTGCCTCCATCTTTGGAAAGGTCAACAAAAGCTCCTTTTCTTCCCTGATTTTTTTGCCTATATAAATTTATCATCACAAATGATGTTGCTACCCTAAAAATGGAAGTTAATTTTGTGCTATTGATCTAGACTCCCAGCAAGTCAAAAAAACGGGGTGGGGCAGGTGGAGGAGGGGGAATAAAGACATTGAAGACAGAATGATTTTTATCATGTTTAAACTAAAAACTTTGCTGCTGTAAATGTAAGAAGTAGAAGACAGTGATGGGGAGAAGTTGAGGAGAATTTTTTCCGTGGGATGCAGTGGTGAGGGAGATAGGAATGACGTGGCGTGCCTTCCCTCTCCTAGGACTCACCAGATACAGAGCATGGCAAGGCCCACCCATAACCAAGGACCAATAGCTTCCAAAGGCGCTGTGGTCGAAGGCACTGGTAGAAATAAATGGGAAAGAGCTTTGATTTTTCCATTCTGTAATTTATAGCTACCATTTATACTTGCCGGTTATTTAGTTTTTACTACATGCTAAATCCTGTATTAGGTGTACACATTATCTTGTTTAATTCTTAGTTCACATCAGCTCCATGAGGTTAGTACATTAATTATCCTCATTTTATGGATAAAGACACTGAGTCTCAAAGAGATTACTGAATTAGCTCAAAGTCATGGGATTTAATAGTAAGAGCTGAGATTTGAATTCATATCAGGCTATATTCCTATCTACAGGGAATACTGCTTCTGTCGGTTCACACCTTGGAGGTATGGTGTGAGGTGCAACAGTAGAGACAGGCAGCCTTAAATTCTGCATGGCTCGAGGGGGGAGCTTGGATGCAGGAGCTAGCATTAAACCGGGAAGGCCAAAAGTGTAGCTGACACCTGCCTGAAAAATGATGAAACAAACAACAAAGTTGATCCTGACTTTTAACAGCATTTGTAAAAATCTTAGACATTTAAATAATTGTTCTAAAGACACGACTTATAGAAGGAATATTTACAAGAAGAATACCATCGAGCCCTGAGATCTCTGTCTTTTTCATTTCGCCTCCCCCGCTGAGCAAAGAACACTCTTTGAGCTGTGGCAGTGATGAAATTGATGCTCACCAGATAAAAAGCATGCATTGTTTGTTGACAATAGTTACCTAACATATTTCTCAAATGTGTAGGCAGAAAATGGTTAAGTGACTTACCAGTTTTTATAAAGTAAGTCAGAGACAGAATAAGGAAGAGCACTCAGACACTTTATATTGTCGAGTCTGGCTGCAGGTTGCCGTGGCTACACAATCTCTGTGACAGCAGATAACAGAACCAGTCAGAAGAGAAATATTAAGTGGCATCATTTCAAATATCTTTTAAATTTAAAAGGAAACCATCACAAATGAATCTTTGTGGCAGAAACAAATTAAAATTATTAAAATAGAATACGTTTTATCCTTCCACAGAATAAAATTTTCGCTGACAGCTATGTTTTGATAGAATCTTCTGTTTGATTTTTAGTGACTTAATAGAATAAAGTCATGATCCAAGTCACAACAGTATATAGAAAAGATAATTAGAGAAGATAAGTATAAAGACAATTGTCAAAATGAAAAAGTATGGCATAGCTGTTTCCATATCATGGCCCAAAGAATTATAAATACAATGAGGCAGTTTTTTTGTTGGTATCAGTTGAACATACAGGTCATATCTCTCTTTAGAACAAGGCAAGTCACAGATTGTCCAGATCTCAACATCAGAAAATCCCTCCAAGGAAGTCTCCCAACTCATTCCTTGATCATCTGTGTTTTCACTCACCTCTTCGTGTAACATATGATTACAGATATAGGTAAATACAACGTTGGTACAAAGTTAACAAAAATTCTGTGGAAGAAAGTGACCATGTGTACTGGGGAAGCAACTCTGAATTATGCTTTCACTGCCTTGACCTGTGAGAATCCCCCAGCCCTTTCAAATTAGGTGGCTCTTTCAACTTTATATGGTAACACTCCACACAGAAAACGCTCGTCCAACAAGTTTGAGAACATCTCAAACTCCAGTGTATTCTGGGGTTTAACTTCAGGTAGACAAAATGATTAATGAGAAAATTAATTACTATATATGGTACCTTTTTCCTCTGAGACAGAATCTCATTCTTTGCCCTGGGTAGAATGCCGTGGCATCAGAGATCATAGCCTCAAACTCCTGGGCTTAAGCCCACCACAATGCCTGGCTATTTTTAGTAGAGATGAGGTCTTGCTCTGGTCTCGCTCTTACTCAGTCTGGTCTTGAACTCCTGAGCTCAAACAATCCAACTGCCTAGGCCCCCCAGAGTGTTAGGATTATAGGTATAAGCCACCATGCCAGGCCTTAAAAGATGATTTCTTTATACTTTGAGTCCATCAAGGATTGACTGAAGGTGTGTTCCACATAATCTCCAGTTGAGCAGTCAGGCTAATACAGTCTGCTATCTGGAGTTTTACCTGCCACTGTTTCAGAAGAAAGGAACTTAGCAAGTTATACATCTGACCTTATTAAAGTTCCTGTCTGACGTGTCTTACAGCTATGCCTAACTCCAAGGTACAGGAAAATATGGCCATATCACACATTCATGTGTGAAAAAGTGAAACCAGAAATACAGATAAATAGCACAACTGACTATCATGCATACCAATTACAGTGCCTGGCACTTAGATGTTTTCCATAATAAATGTATGGATATAACCAAAAACATTTTCACATGTAAGATGCATTAAAATGAGAATGAAATGTTACCATTTTAACAGCAATGACTTTAGTCGATCAGATTATTTGCAATTATTTTCTGCTTCTGTGTTCTGTCATTACCAATTTTACATAATGTGGCTATATATTACTTTTTAATAAAGATAAATGAATAAGAATAATAAAAAGAAAGAGGGAAATAGAGTCTAAATGCTACTGTCAGACACATGAGGTTCAGATCTCAGCTCTGTCACTTACCTGCTACAGGACATTGGGCAAAATGCTTAAAAGGTCCAAGTCTCAGGTTTTTCATGAATAAGGTGATCATACCAACAGTATCAATGTGGAGCCTACTAAACGTTCAATATTATTAGAAATTATAAATCAATGCCTTCCATTATTAAAATGCCGTTTGTCTATACCATAGTGCACATCGGTAGTTCAGCCACCATGAATGCTGCTGGCTCCCCGGGCTCATTTTCTTTTCAAACTGAGCATGAGCTCTTTCTATATTGGAGCATGTTGGTTACTGCAGCCTAACTTACCCTTGGCTAATATAATCACAAATCAGTTTAATAACATCCTCTCCATCCCGGGTGTCCTCCTGTTAAACCCTACCCATAGTGAAGTCCTGCTCATAACCTTCCTGATCACACGTTGCCCCATTTCACTGACCCTGTGCCCCTCTCTGCCTCTACTCTCCACCGCTGGTGTGGTGTGTCTGCTTGTTTGGACAGGGGTCTCCTCACTATCTATGAACTACAACCCAAGCTCATTAAACTGGAAAGTTTGTCTTCATTTTAACACCTCAGTCCTGCCTTGCCTTTCCTAGGATCTTCAATAAATCTACCCACCAACTGAATAAGTAACAGAATGACGGTCCTAGAACTTTGTTAGGTCATCTAAACATCACACTTTTGTTATCTTGTCCTTCTTAGAATTTTCTAAAAGTTTCAATTCGTTCTTTATTTCCTCCTTCACTCCATTTCTTATGTTGCATTTGCATTCATGCTTTCACTTTTGGTTATGTGACTTTTCTTTCTACTTTTGTATATATACATATATTTTAATCTAAGGTCACCTGAGAACTTTCCGTGCAGCCAAATCTGACTTTCGCTGATTGCCTATACCTTTTCTTCCCAATCAAGATCAGTTGATTGCAGCGATTCGTCTTTAAAACTTCCCGTTCCTTCAGTGTAACTGGCTTATTGTACCCTCAATGAATCCCCAACAATAAAAAAAAAAAAAAAAAGTACTTTATAATTAAAATAAATGGTATCAACATTTCCTAAAAAAAAAAAAAAAAAAAAACTTCCCGTTCCAAACAGATAATATTTTCTATGGAGTTTGCTCACGAAGCACAGCTGGGACGCGCTGTTGTTCGTGCCCTTTGGGAGGCTCCAGCTGTCAACATACATTATACCCTTGGGAGCAGGGAAGTCTTCATGGGAGAAGCGGCCTCTGGGCATACTGTGAACACAAGAGGTGAGAAGTCATTTCTGAGGCTGTGTCACCTGCTCTGGGATCCCAGCTTTCTGCCTAAAAGAGAAGTCCATACCCTCGGAAGCTGGGCCACCCTCCACAAGCCTCGTGCTGCCTAAACTCATTGCCTGCCGCTCCACACGTCCTCCCCTCCTGCGGCCTCCGTCCGTCTCTGCCTGTCTCTCCTCTCTCTTGCCCCACGTGCGGTGTACGTGGGTTTCTCTGTCTTCTCTGTCCATCTCATAGTCCTTTCCTCTCCACGTCTCTCTTTCTGTTCCTTTCTTTCTTAATGCTTTAATACACATGCTTTCATTTCTCTGTTCCTTTAAACAGTATTTTCCTAACTCCTCCCACTCTGCGTTCAGCATCTCTAGCCATGGAATCATGCTTTTTATGAGCTTTCGGACAATTTGTTTTCCTAAAGTCTGAGTGCACGTCTGACTATCCTTACTGTTTCCTTTTTTTCACTGTTACAAATTCCAAGATGAGAATTCTTCTTGTTGCTTCTCCTACCTGCTAAGAGCTGAAATTGTCAGTTAAGAACATCAGATGCTCTACTTTACCCAGAATGTCCTGAGGCTTTGAAGCCCTTCCTCACGGCTACTTCACGCCTCTGGTCCAGTTTATATTCAGAAATGAGATCCTTACTCTATAACTTCTACCCACCAGAAAGCCTGCTTGACATAATCACACTTGAAGCCTTCCGTGAATTCCAAACCTCCTGATTTCCCCAGAACGTGGCCTACTATTTCTTTCACATGTTCTACGTGTTGTTTTCCATGGTACATGCTATAGAATTGTGTTGGCGTTTTTCTCCCCAGCTGCATATTTTAACTTAAAAAGAACTCTTGATGGGCCCACGAATAGGTGATTATTATTAGGATACATCGATAAACCTAGAAGCACATTAAGGATTTTACATGCATTACTTTGGATCTTTACAACAACCTTACCACACAGATGTTAAATTAAGTATATATATTAGAATATATTCATAAGAATATTGAGACTGAGAGAGGTTAAACAATGACCCTAGATGATGTAGCTAATAAGGAAAAGAGCTCGTTGGCATTAGGTCTGACTGGTCCCAAAGCTCACGTGTTTCTTCTTCTAGTGTTGTCCATTACCACCAGGCTGACCGCTCAGACAGACACTTGTCATTACTTTGGGACACATTCAGATGTCATAAGTTTCTGAGCTTAACTAAAATGGGTGACGGCTCTTGGCTCTCTAAGAAGATATTTCCACTGTGACCAAAGCTGTGGTGATGCTATTTTGGGAGCAACCACGACTGCGGCAGCGGCACTGCAGTGGCATAAAGATGCTCTGCAGAGCTGATCCCTATCATCTTTGGCATGGAAGACAAAGAGAGGGGCTGAAAAGCAAGAGCCAGCTCACCCCACGCTCCCCTGCGTCACAGCATGAAGGTAGGTGACAATGAGTCATTCCTCTGTTTACTATTCTGATCTTGCCTGGACTGTGGTTGCAGGGATTTGAGTACCAAGAATAGCCTCAGCCCACCATTCAGGCAAGAAAGAAAGATTTTTAAATTTTTATAAATAATTCAGTCTAATAATTATTTTGACCTTATCCTAATCCTAATCTACTGATTTAACAAAAACTTAATTGCAAAGAATCTTCATCTCATGTCCACCCTTCCCTTGGAGTCTGTCTAAGTCTCAGGGATACACATAGTACCAAGTTTTGGGTGAGGCAGCTTTGTGATCTGTCTCTTCCTGCCTGTTTCTTGGCCACCACAGTCACTTGTGCTCTGTCTCTCACCCACCTGGCCCTTTGTCAGTTCACACAGAACTCTTCAGGTGTGGGCGTCTCTGTGATCGCTTTTTGCTACTCTTGGGTACTTGTGATTCATTCTGCTACCAGCATGCCGCTCTCCAGGAAACCGTGAAGCTTCCTCAAAACATTATGCCATCATTTCTTCTCTGAGATCTTAACTGTTTCCCTGTGCTACATTTGGGAAGTAGGTACAAAGGCTCTCAGACTGCAAAAGTATTTTGTACTGAATGTTTCTGGAGAGCTCAGCCTAGAAACAGCCTGCCTTAGGAATCTTGTGGCCCCCCTTATCCCCTCCATCTTTTCCCGGCAGCCCAAGATTAGCAATTTTCTCCTCTTAAGCTTCTTGTGGTGAAGGTTTTAGGAAAGTAGATGAAAATTTGCTTTTACATGTGAATGTTTCTGCCCCAATTTTACTATCCTCTCCATTATCCCAGGGTTTTTGTTTGTTTATTTTGAGACAGAGTCTCATGCTGCTACCAGGCTAGAGTGCCATGGTGTCCACCTAGCTCACAGCAACAGCAACCTCAAACTCCTGGGTTCAAGAGATCTTGCCCAGTGGTTCTCAACCTGTGGGTCACCACCCCTTTTGAACAATGAAAATACATTGCGGCACTAGGAAGGTTGAGAACCACTGTTCTTGCCTAATCTCCCAAGTGCTTGGGACTACAGGATCCTGCCACCATGCCCTGTTAATTTTTCTATTTTTAGTAGAGACAAGGTCTCATTCTTGCTCAGGCTGGTCTCAAACTCCTGAGCTCAAGCAATCCTTGGGCCTTGGCCTCCCAGAGTGCTAGGATTACAAGTTGAGCCACCACGTACCACCTAGACCTTAGGTTTTTTGAAACTCAGAATCCAAGGAACATTTTTTCCCCTCTGCTCTTTGCTATCATTTATCTCTTATGGTAATAAATTGAGAATGGTCTAACTGCATAATTAGGAAATAAGGCCAAGTGGAAAACGAAGAGATATGGGGGTGGGAGAGAGGTGAATGTTTTAGGGATGACCCTCTCTGACGCTTTGCTCAGGGGCAGAATTGTACTAAGTAACTCTGGATATTCCTGAACCAAGAAAGACAGTGAGAGCAGAGCTGGCTTGATGAGTAGGTGTCGGCTTGATGAGTAGGTGTCGCCTCGATCCTCACAGACAAAAGGAGTAGTGAATCAGGCAAACAGTGGGAAGGGCATGAAAGAGAAGGAGTTTCTGGTCTACCCACCCCATGTTGGGTGCTGGGATTAGCAGCTACATTTATATCACCTCCTTTGATTGGCATGGAGTAGGCGTCACCACATCTACTTTGCCTTTCTTCCTTTATCAAAAGTGCTTAAGATCTAAACTTACGATTTTAAAAACTAGCTATTTCTAAATGCCAAATACATCTTTCCATCACTTTTGTTCAACTTATGTTCATTGTGTGCCTGTTATGTGAAAGGTGTTTGATGTACTCAGTTCTTGGCACGTGGATGTGCGCCAGATGGATAAGGAGAAGGCTGCTTTCTCCATAGGCTCGGATGGGTAGGTGCAGTAGGAAGGTCAGCTCATCATGAGAACGCAGAGAGGGGAGGGGAGGGCAGGTGAGTCCGACGGGAGCAGGGCATAGCAGGCTGTCCAAGGCAAGCTTTCCGATCTCTACCCCAAGGTAATGAAAGCCTTGGAATGAGTTTGCACCAGATTAACATGTTCTGGTTATTTCTAAAAGTTCACTCTGGCTACATCCAGAGACCAGACCAGAGCACAGCAAGTTTTTAAAGGAAGAGGATTAGTCAGGAGGGTAGAGTACTATGGCATCATAGCTCACAGCAACCCCAAACTGCTGGGCTCAGGCGATCCTCCTGCCTAGCCTCCTAAGTAGCTGAGACTACAGGTGTCCACCACAGTGCCTGGCTATTTTTTCACTCTTGTCTAAGCAAGAAGTGACAGTGTTCTGCTAAAGAAAATAAGGAAGGAGTCAATATTTAGGAACTAAAATGCACAGAACTTCATGCTTGATGAATACAGAGGACATGGGTGAGGGAGGAGTCGTCCCGCTGTGGGAATCACTCCTTTGTTAAGTGCTCTTCTTTCCTACAAATCATGCCCAGGGCTGCATAAAACCAAACAACCAACCACAGGAAGTCAGAAGCTTCAATCTTGCAAGGAAATATGATGCATATTTATTGACCACGTGATAAATTCTATAAGCTTTACATACATTAATTCATTTGATTCTTAATGAACCTAGGAAGTTGATACTATGGTAATACTCACCTTACAAATGAGGACAGTGAGACAGAAGAAAGTGAGGTAAATGAGGTGTCGCTCCAGAATTCATACTCTTTAGCCATTATGATGGCAGTACGCTTAGGTCAGAGTGTTTGTAATAGGAAAAGTGTCATTCTAGTTGGAGTGAGAGGTCACATAGCAGCTAGGAAAGCTAAGAAACTTTTGCATTCACTCTGGAGAGACAAATGGGTAGCTATTCCACAAGCTAGAAAAATGGCACCCAAGGTAGAGCAATCACCATTTAGGTTCACCAAACTACTGGTCCAAGTAACATTTTTCTTTCTTTTTTTGAGCAATACAACTGGAACAAATAAAAGACAAAGTGGTCAGAGACAGAGAGTCCCAAATCAATTTACCTCTGATGGCTGTGCTTGTTTGGGTGTGTCACAAATCTGTGGTAATGAAAAAGTTTGTGAAGATTAATGAGGTTGACTACAGTAACAGGGAGCCAGGAGCTCAATATCTAAATCATCTCTTACACTGTAGTTTAATACCAGAGGAAGGATGAGAAGAGGATAATTATTTAGGTAAATGGGAGCAATGAGATAGTGGCTGTCTCATCAGGTCATGTTAATGCAAGCTTCAAAGGACTTAGAAAAGTACAGGACTGGTGAGCAGTCTGCATATCCATTTCATTAGACCACATTAGTTTACCAACTATTTCCTGAACATTAGCAGGCATTAGTTTTTGGCTCTATAGAATAGTGGTGCCAAATGGACAGGATTCAATTACTTATTAAATTCCACAAATTTCTCCCCTGGCAGTGTGAACAGCAGTGATGTGGAATCAAGGTGCACAAAAGAAGTTAATTTGAAGGAAAACTAACAGTTACTCAACTCGGTTTCCTCCTTACTGACTATCTCATTTCCCTTTACTACAGTGTTTTTTTCCTAATCAAGACTTTTTTTTTTTTTTTTACTTCTGATTGATATGAGAGCATAAACAATTAGGTTACATTGTTTGCATTTGTTAGGTGAAGTTCAAGTTGTAGTTTTAGGGACATTGATGTTCTTCCCTTCTATCGCCTCTAAACCCATCATAGTCTAATCTAGTTCTTAACACTCCATTGCTCACTGTCATTGAAGGGTACTGTAACCGGAGTCTCTCTCTCTCTTCCAGGTCCTCGGTCTCAAATATTTGAAGAGATATTACACACCAACACGAGTAAGTGACAGGACCGAATGTATTGATAAATAAGAAGAGAGATAAAGTCACCAGTGCAGCTGAGGGGGCTCCCTAGTGGGCAGACTGTTTGGGCTCTCTAGCAGGGCCTGAAATGCAGCTTTTTCTCACCCTGCAGGCAAGGAGTTTCAGGAGATGAAGTGTATGTCTAAAATATGTCACAACCATCGGTACGAGGGGGCCTATGGGCAGAAGTTAATTTTAAAACTGCCCTATATAAGAATGTGGTCTGTTCAGCATGTGTTATCTGCTCTGGGAATGGTGGCTTAAGGGGGACAGTTATCAAACTAGTTCTTGGACCTCCTTGGGTCCAGAGAATGTGGTCTGTGTTCAGACTGGTCTGTGAGCCTACCTGGGCCTAGAAAATGCAGGCGTGTCCAGCCCTGAGCTGGGGAACCTGCATCAATTTGAGGGACCTGCAAACCTCCAGATGAAATGCCCCTCTCAGTGTGCATTTGGTCAGCCCTCGCCTTTGTGTTCACCAGCTGCAGGTTTTCCAGGCTAATGTGGGCCCTCAGTACTTTCACTTTCTCTGCCCTTCCTTCAGGAAAAAAAAAAAAAAAAATTAAAAACTGTATTTGAGAGAACGGGGCAAGATGGCGGCCAAGTAACAGCTTCTTTGCAACCTGGAGCAGTGAGACTGGGGAGAGAAGACTCCAGACATCTCTGGCTTATGGGCTCTGCCCAGAAACATCCCTTTGGGGATGTAGGGTGACAGCAAGAAACTTCTGGACCCCAGGAGGAGGACAAAAGCAGTGGAGAAGTGGCAAATGGTTGCAAACAGGCTGCTGCAGCTGTAACTATAACGGCAGTGAGATTGCAGACAGGGAAAGCCTTCCCTGTGGGTTGTTTTGTTTGTTTGGACTTGGGCACTTGGTTGGATTACCTTGGGGGAACTTGGGTGAGAGTGCGGGTATCTTTAAGCATTGTCCAGGGCACAGGACTGAGCCGCTGGGCCCAAAAGGAGCTAACATTGTTTGGGTGTGGGCCGCTAAGCACAGCCATTGTGGGAGAACATCTCCTGCAGGCTCCACCCTCAGGGTCTCAGAGTGAGGCTCAGGCTGGGAGTCCTTGGGCAAGTGATATAGTGACTGATGCAGGGGAAGAGTGGAACTTTCAGTATTTGGTAGTGGAAGGGCTGCCTTGCAGCCTTGGCCCTCAGGGGCATAGAGTGAGGCCGGTTTGGGCACACCAGATAAGTGGGCAGCCACTTCAGGAGAGATCCCAGTGACCAGTGTTTTCCTGGGAAAGCTTCTGCTTAGCCAAGGTTAATGGTTTAAAGTATCTTTTAAGCGTACTGAAGAGAGATTTAGGATTTCAACCCTGCAGGGTTTGAGGGCGAAGTAGTCAGCAGAGGCCTCCAGTCTTCATCTCCTACAGCTGTATCAGCATTGTGATTAGCATCTCATACGCTAGAAGATCACCTGTTGCCCACACAATATTCAGCAAGATATATACACTGCTTTGTTTTTGGATCTGTTTTTAACTTTTTTATTTCAATTTTCCCCCCTTAGATTTTTCTTTTCTTTTTATTTTTTTCTTCATCTTTTAGTGTAAATATAATTTTCCATTGTTGCCTTCTTTAATAATAAGAACTTCATTTCTGCTAGTGTTTCTGCCCCTGTTATTTGGTTTTCCCCCCAATTTTATCCTGTAAAGTTTTCTGTTTGTTGGGTTTGGTTTGATTTATAGTATTTTTGTCTTTCCTCTCTGTTTGGAGGAGGTAGGGTACCATGTCTGCTTAGGCTGGCAAAGAGCTGCTGACCTCAAGGGAACCACCCAACCCAGCACCCCCAGACCTTGGGGCTTTTAAAGGTGTGGGTCAAAGTACCCTACTGTACACTTTTATTACTCCTGTCTCCCTCTTTCTGTGCTTCTCTTCTTTTTGTCAATATTCTCTTTTATTCATCCCCTCTTCTTTATCTTTTTTTCTTTGTTTTGATCTTTTTCCCTCCTTGCTTTTCAGTCTTCTCATACTTTTAGTCCTGTACCAAAAGGACTCATCAAAACTTTAGGCCAGAGGCACAGCAACTTAAAGAGCAAGAGGAAGTGAAGGGAAAATTGAGGCAAGGAAACACATAAAAGAAAACACTCATGAAGAAGAATCAGCAGAAAAAATCCTGGCGACATGATCCAGAGCAACCCCTCCCCCCACCACCACCACCACCAAGAGACCATGAGGAAGCTACTACAGAGGATTCCACCTATGAATAAATGTTAGAAATGACAGAAGAGGAATCTAAAATACAGATGATAAAAATAATGAAGGAAATTGCTGAGAAAGTGGAAAATAACCAAAAGGAAATCCAAAAACAGAATCAAACAAGAGATGAACAATATGAAGAATATAGAAAGGATATGGCAGAGCTGAAGCAGTCTTGGTGCAGTCAATTAGGGACCATAAAGATGCAATAGAAAGTATCAACAACAGATTAGACCATGCAGAAGAAAGAATCACAGAAGTAGAGAACAAAGCTCTTGAGATAACACAGATAGTTAAAGAGACAGAAAACAAGAGAGAGAAAGCAGAACGTTGAATGACAGAATTATGGGACTTTAGGAAGCATTCAAATATATGAATTATAGGTATCCCGGAAGGGGAAGAAGAATGCCCCAGAGAAATGGAAGCCATACTAGAGAATATTATAAATGAAAATTTCCCAAACATCATCAAAGATTCTGACACACCCCTTTCAGAGGGATTTTGGACTCCAGGTCACCTCACCTCAACTCCAAGACACATTGTGATGAGCCTGTCCAAAGTCAAGACAAAATAAAAGATTCTGCAAGCTGCCAGAAGTAAGCGTCAATTGACCTACAGGGGCAAATCCATCAGGGTGACTGCAGACTTCTCTAATGAAACTTTTCAAGCCAGAAGACAATGGTCATCTACTTTTAATCTACTTAAATAAAACAATTTCCAGCCCAGAATTCTATATCCTGCTAAGCCGACTTTAAAATTGATGGAGAAATCAAATCTTTTACTGGTACGCAAACATTGAGGAAATTTGCCACAAGAGTAGCTCTGCAGGAAATACTTCAACCTGTCTGCTTCAACCCTTCTACAGGGTATGTGTCCAGATGATGATCCTCATTTGCCATCTGCCTTCCCTCACTAGGGGGTCACCCCCTCCTGCCTCAGTGTCCAAGTAGGCTGATTATAGTCACCTGCCACAATGCCAGGCTAACTTTTCTATTTTTAGTGCTAGGATTACAGATGTGAGCCACTATGTCTGGCCACTTTGTAAGATCTTAATAAATATTTACTAGATGAGTCAATAACAAGTGACATTTTCTTTTTGAGTTTTTTTTTATGTGTGTGTCCTCTCTGACTACTGTTGTTCAGTCTTTCCTTTCTCCCATTTTCTGCTCCGACTTTTTCCATCTTCCCTTTAAACACAGCCTCAATTTCCCTCCAGAGTTGCAGGTTCACACTTGCTGGACACTTTGCATGGTTCCCTGTGCAGTGCCGTCTTCTCAGCATGTATAAAATAAACTCTCTGGCTTCTGTCTCTCCTCAAAATTAGAATCATAATCCTTATTATTGTTACTGGTATTTCCATAATAGTAACACCATTATCAGGTTTGCAGTTGCTCATGCCTGATAAAAGATCGCCTCCACCTTGTACCAGGTCCAGTTCATGCCCCGATCTTGCCAGTCCTCTCCTGACCATTTCAGGTGTATCCGCCTCATCCTCCCATTCCCCCTGACCTATCTGCAGCCCCATGAGTCTTGCTTGTACGAGTTCTCTTGTCTTTCCCATCTCTGTTCCAGTGGTCTTGCTTCTTTCTAGAGAATTTCCCTAGTTAAAATATTTAGTTGATGCTCTTTGCAGACAAAGTAAATTCCAAACTCCTCAACTTGGTATTCAACATCTCAGTTCTAACAGGAATGTCTGGCATTATTTCCACCACTCCAGAGGATGCTAAGGTCGTGCCGCACCTTTCCACTTGATAGCTCCTGGAAACATTACCATAATATTCTGCCTTCTTTGTTCAAACTACTCTTTCTTTCTGTCCGGGAGTTCCCTCCCCCAATACGTCCACCTGTGTATCTGAATGCTCCAGTGGAGGGCAAACCCTGAGCAGGTAACAAGCAGCTCTCACACACGCCTGTCCCTCTCTGGTCCTAACAGTGAGCTTTATATGGGGGAGGAAATTAGTGTTTACTAAGTTGAACTTAAAGAAAATGAAAAAGGGTAAGTAAACATAAAGAGCATAACTGTCTACCAAAATATCACATTTTATGCCAAAAGATGACAATTTTAGCTTTTTAAGAAAAGTAAAAGCAATAACCAAACAATAGTCAATTCAGGTAAATCTACTTACATCAGTACAATTTTAAGCTTTACAACCAATTAGCATGACAAACCCAGGCAAAGCCAATTTCGACCTGGATGAATATTTCCATTTTTGAGTTTAATCTAATCAAGTGCAGTAAATTAATGAGAAACATCTGCCTTCTCTCAAGAAATGCCTCACTAAACTAGCTTTAATAAGACAAGCAACTAATTCTATTACTCCTCTGATATAAGACAAGGAAAGTCTAGGATATAAAAAGGGATAATGTTCTTTAGTGCAAGAAAACACAGATAAGATGCAATGATAATTCAACCATCTAAGAATTTGGAGATGACCTTTATAATAAAAAGTGTGACATAGTCTTTTTGTTAAACACAAATTTTCCTTATTTTATAAAAAAAATAAGTAAATCATGTTTGTTGTGGGAAGTTTGGATAGCACAAGCAAGTGGTACTAAAAATGTGGTATAACATCTCTCTAGCTAGAGAAAATCACTCTTTGCATTTTGGTGTAGATTTCCAGACCTTGCTTTGCTTTGTCTTTTGTGTCTGTGTGAATGTATGCTGTGTACTTGGGAAGGAATAAGGTCATCTATTCATTTTTACTATGTGCACATAGTAAAATTAAGATCATACTGTACATAATATTTTCAACCTGCCTATTTTTGAATAATATGTCACACACATCTTCCTAAGTTATTAATATTCTTCTAAAACATCGTTTAAACAACTGCATAGTAATCTGTGTCATTATTGTGCTGTACCCAGAATGTTCTCAGTGGTTTACTATCATAAGGAGTACTTTAAAACGAGCCTAAAACTGTATTTGAAATATACTCTGTGTGGTTTTTTTTTTTTTTTTTACAGATAAATTCCAGTTTGGAATTGCTGGCCCAAAAGATATATAAAATATTAAACCTTTTACTAAGTATGGTCATGTTCTTCACGAGCTAGGTTTTCTGAAATTAGACTGGCATTGACATTCCACGCATACGTTCACATGCTCCCATCTTATCAATAATGGATGGTAACATATTTTACAGGTAAGACTGAATTATTTAATATGCCTAGTCATCATTTGTATCTCTTCTTTTATGAACTTATTTTGCATATATATATATATATATATTTTCTTTTTTTTGAGACAGAGTCTCACTTTGTCAACCCTCAGTAGAATGCCATGGCATCATAGCTCACAGCAACCTCAAATTCTTGGGCTCGAGCAGCCCTCTTACTCAGCCTCCTGCGCGGCCAGGACGACAGGCACCTGCCACAACGCCTGGCTATTCTTAGAGACACAGTCTCACTCTGACTCAGACTGGACTCTAATTCCTGAGCTCAAGCAACCCACTCAACTGGGCCTCCCAAAGGGTGAGGGTAACAGGTGTGAGCCACCGTGCCCCTCTCTACTTTGTATATTCTTTGAACATTTTTTAAATGAGGACATTTTTCTTTTCCTTTTTGGTTTCAAAGAGTTCTTCATATTCTCTTTTGTGTGAAATATTTCAAGTGGAGAATAGAGTATAAAGATGAATATAAAATACATTTTAATTTAGCATCCAACTTGATTGAATCTTAACAATTTGCTCTACTTCTTATAAGCTCTAATATATTACTCATGAAGAAGGAGCCTTTCACCTGACACCATGATCTTCTCCCCACCTGGCAGGAATCCTTTTACTTCCTTTGATCTCATGAATTTTTTTATAATATTACTATAATGTAGGTCTTTAAATACCTGTAAATTATAAAATTTCTATTGATAACATACAATATATGTGTTATATTTATTTATTAAGACTAAAGTCTGAGTATATATGTGTGTATCATACAAATCTATGTGGATATTGCTAAAATATCAAGGTGTGTGTGTGTATACATATGTATATGTAATATATAATCACTGGTGGATTCGACTCATTCATCTGCAGTTTAAGATTTTGTATATGTATTTGGAAATAAAATCAGTTTAGAAATAAAATTGGACAAATATTTTCTTCTGCTTCTGTCTTCTGATCTGCGTATTACATTTATACTGACTTCACAAGAAAGTTGGCTGTGTTTCCTCCTTGTTTTCTCTAACATATTTTAAGAAACGGATTCTCTGTTTTTTCAAGTGTTGGCAAAAGTTGACCTATAAAATTGCGTCTCTGTTGTATCTATATCCTTTTATCATTCATATTATTTTTATTCTTTTTCTCTATTTTCCTTGATACTTGCTAGAATTTTTTCCAGTTTCTTTGTCATATCATTTTTTTAATCTGTCCTGTATGTTATAAATACTTTCTCTGGTTTGTCATTCAAATATCAATAAATTGTGGTATATGTACACCATGGAATATTATGCAGCCTTAAGGAAAGATGAAGACTATCTCTTTCATGTTTACATGGATGGAGCTGGAACATATTCTTCTTAGTAAAGTATCTCAAGAATGGAAGAAAAAGTATCCAATGTACTCAGCCCTACTATGAAACTAATTTATGGCTTTCACATGAAAGCTATAACCCAGTTATAACCTAAGAATATGGGGAAGGGGGAGACGGAGACGAGGGAGGGGGAGGGGGAGGTGGAGGGGGAGGGAGGGTGAGTGGTGGGATTACACCTGCGGTGCATCTTACAAGGGTACATGTGAAACTTAGTAAATGTAGAATATAAATGTCTTAACGCAATAACTAAGAAAATGCCAAGAAGGCTATGTTAACCAGTGTGATGAAAATGTGTCAAACTGTTTATAAAACCAGTGTATGGTGCCCCATGATCACATTAATGTACACAGCTATCATTAAATAATAATAATATATATATATATATCAGTTCTATTTACAGTACTTTTTGATATGGAAGAGTTTTTATGTTTATCTTTTATTTTTATTTGTTCATTTTTAAATGTTTATATATCTTCTAGTACAATAAATTTTTAATTTAACTGTTTTGTATATTTAAAGATTTTTTAATTTTAGTTTGGAGAATCTTAACCCAATTTTTCCCAAATGTTTTGACAAATGTTTTGTCAATTGTTCCAACCTTGATTATTACATTTTTACTCCACTAATTTGAAAATTCAGCTTATTGTTTTCTAAATTTTATTTACAGTTGATTCTATTGTGTATTTGACCTTATACATCTCTACAATAGCTTTTTTCATTAAGTTTTATAATTTTCTTAAATGGAAGAAAATAATAGCCTGCCCTATTTTTTCCTTATTTAAAATTATTTGCTCTTTCTTTCAGATTCACCTTGTAGTTATTTATACAGTCTCATTTTGTTTTAGAACTTACTCCAATTTGCCTTAAACACATTGATTAAAATAGATACAGAGCAATATTTTTATAGTAGTAAGTTTTCACATTTAAGAAAGCAATGTCAGTTTCATTCATTCAAAGTTTTTATATTTGCTAAAGTTTTGTTTTCATTATAGAAATCATTTAAGTTTGCTGTTTTGTTTATTCGTATATGTTTTAAATTTTTCTTACTGCTGAAAATGGAATTATTTCTGTTTGTTTTTGACCATTTCACTGCATTCCAGGTACAGTAAATTTGAAACAATTCCTAATAATTGTTGATATCCATTCTGTAGCCTGATTAAAGCATTTGACATGAGCTTTTAGTATAAAATTTTTGCCAAAATTCCGCCATGACAAGTCTTTAACTTTCAGGTACTTTTGTCATTCTAATAAGGGACCTTGCCAGCTGGGTCTCAGAAACCCTGAGAAGACCAGCCCTTGCTTAGGAAGATCAGCCATCCTTGCCCAGTACTCAGTTCAAGGTTAGCCCCAGGCTCAATTCTCCCATGTTCCCAATTTTGGGTCAAGTGATCCTACATGCCTTATTTAATCTTATCCCAGTATCCCTGTGAGGTTGGAATTATTTTGCAAAAGACATATCATGGTCACAGTGTTCCTTCTGTCATTTAAAATAATTTGTAAATTTCATCTACTGCTTCAAAGATTAGACAGGAAGCATAAAGAGTATTTTAAGTTTGTTATGAGCTTAAGCCTTGCTTTATGCAGCTAATTTACTACTATGAGAAACTTGGGAACAGGGAGTCTAAATTTAGCATGTGTTCTCATAGAAAATATGCAGCATAAATATTGCCACTAAAGAGTGACAACTAGCCAAACTCATTATAAGGATGTCTCTCAGTCAGCTCTGGACAATTGACATTCTGTTCCCAATTATACTATTTGCTTATTTAATAAATAAGCATTAAAGTCTGTCAGTCTTCAATAAGAACCATTCTTATATTCATAAGTGGCAAATTAGACTTGCATTTTCTCTTTTCCCTCCAAAGCTAATTGCTGAGTAAATATGATTTAGGTCTATTTTTTTTTAAAAACACTGCTTTTTGTGTATAATATTTTCATACAAATCATCAGGGCTTGAGCTTTAAGCGTTTGAAGAACTAATTATAATTTTAGAACAGAAAAGCTAAAACGACATAAATCCATGAACATAAATCAGAAGAAACTGAGTCAAGGAGGACTATTTTCATTTTTATCTTTAAAAGATAGTATTGATGAAATTATGAGTCTCCCTAAAAATATTGAGAATATAGAATAGTGTCAGCCCATGTAAGGTATTTTCATGGGGGTGAGAACAGCTCTCTAACTTAAAAAAATAATCTTATCTATTCAATTATTAACATTTATTATTTCTGTCACTATGAAGAAGTAAATTAACATCACTGAGCTCCTCTGTATACCAGATACATATTTCCTTCTTAAATCTTCATGATGCAAACCCACAGGGTACTGCTCTTGGAAGGGGACAGGGACATAGGAATGGGACACCTTTCCGGCCTTAATATCCTATAAATCCAAAATAAAAGATGGAGCAGTTAGGGGAAACTCCACTCTATGTCCTTTTTCCAGACTCCTCCAGAACCATCTGCTCTCTGCTCAAATGACAGACATACTGGAAGCAATGCAAAGAAATCAACCCTGAAGATAAACCCTGAACTTCGATTCAGGGGCAGGCTGATCTCACCTTGGGAGCCTATGAGGCTGACCCATGGAAGGCTCAAAGTTGGGGTATAAGGACTCGCAAGAAGATGCAAGGCCAGAGACTCAGGGGGTCCAGACCACTCATATAGGCATTTCTCATGCTCACCATCTGTATCTCTAACTACTCAGAATGAGCACTTTAGAAGAAGCCACGGTGAAGGGAAGAGTGTGGGATAAGGAAGAGCCTTGGTCCATTTGTGTTGCTGTAAGGGAATATCCGAGGCTGGATAATTTACAAAGAAATGGGATTTATTTGGCTCACAATTCTGGATGGCTAGAAAGTTCAAGAATTGACATTTGCACCTGGTGAGGGCCTCAGGCTACTTCCACTGATCGTGGAATGTGAAGGGAGCCAGGCTGTGCAGAGATCATATGACCAGAGAGAAAGCAAGGAGCAGGGGCCAGGTGCCACTCTCTTGTTAACATCCACGTCTCATAGGAACTAATAGAGAATTGACTCACCTCTCCACTCCGGGGAGGCACTCATCTATTAATCTATTCATGAGGGATTCACCCCCATGACCCAAATGTTCCCCATTAGGCCCCACCTTCAACATCAGAGATCAAATTTTAACATGAGATCTGGTGAGGACAAACAAACCATATCAAACTTTAGCAGGGAGGTGGAGTCTGGGAGAGGTGTTCCTGCCTCCCTGAGTTTCCCTGGGCTTCCGTGGGCTGAAGAGAAGCTTTATGTGCCACCCACGAGCCTGAGTCAAGGGAAATCTGATTGAGAGCAAAGTTGACAGGTAGAGAAGTAGCCAAAGAGATATGCTGGCTACTTCTAGACCTTGGCTAGATAATCAGGAGGGCTCTGAAGCAGAACCTCTAGAGTTGCAGGCCCAGCCAGGGTCCAGTTGGAAAACACGGCTGAGCCTGAGGAAATCCACTCTCAGTGCAAGCTGAGAAGGAGACAAGTTCAGAGAGAGGCCAGCAGGAGGTTCCCTGCTGTCTGTCCAGAGAGCAGGTTACATTCACTGAGGGGGCAGAATGAGCCCAGAGGCCAGAGTTTCCTCCCACACAAAGGGGTGAGGAATGACACCAGGGGCTGCCTTAACTTTAACTGCGTATTTACCCAAGACAGATTGAGTTTATATCCAAAGTGAATGAGTCATCTTGAAGTCACAAGATTAAGAGTCTTGCCATTAGAGGAAATGGAGTTTCTGAGATAAATTAAGTTTAGCTTCAAAGAAACAGCAAAAGTATACATTTTCCCTGTTGAGTGTCTAGACCATGAAATCATACCAGCCACACCAGACAAGAACATTCTTTCCTTTTTAGAAACAAGTTTCATGTTCTTTCTAGTCCAGAAAAACCACATTGCGATGCCTCAAAACTCTCCATTTTCTTATTCCACAATTATTTATTGAGCAACTATTTAGTAGCCGATATCACATGCGAGCAGTGGGGTATGAGAAGATTAGTGACAAGAGGTTGGCAGAAAAGTAAATAGTGGGTGGCGATAAGTCCTGCATAGGGAGGTGCTACTCAGTGCAGAGGAGGGGCAGTGAAACACCATGGGGAGGCAGTGCTGGCCCCAGAAGGCATCAAAGAACGCAGCGTCATTTCCAGGAGACAGGAGGAAGAGGAGGAAAAAGGAAGACAATGGTGATTTACTACCCAAGCGGAGGGCACTGGGAACTCATTCCAAAAAGAAGCAATAGTACGCTGAGGGGTAGGCAAGGGAAAAGCAGAGGTATGCATGGGGGTGGGAGGTGGGGTGACAGAACCCAGAGGACCCAGGGCCATGGAGCAGGAGGGGGCTGGGAGACAGCCGTGGGACACTGGTTCACGGAGCAGGCCCCGATTACCCTTATCAGCTAGACTCTGGAGTTTGGGGCCTTAAGTAGGGCAATGCTGGGAACAAATATCGGGCAATGAAGAGAATGAAGTGGCAGATACTAGTAAAGAAACTTGCTAAGGATGGTAAAGAAGGCTTTCTTTGAATGGGAAATGCTACCATGGAGTTTCTAGTAGGTGAGAAAGATTGGACTCAAGTTGGGATACGACAAGGCAGAATGAGAGCTGATAACCGGGGAGCAGGTTGTGGCGGGTAAATGAAGGCAGAATTAAAGAGGACACAGCGGGGGTGAGGAGATTCTGGGGTTCCTGGTGAGGGCAGCCCATGGTGGACAGACACCACCTGGGGGGAGACAGGGGCTGAGGAACCTGCTCAGTTACCCAGGGCAGTCTGGTCGTGGAAGTGGGGGATTCTGGCTAAACTGAATTAGGGGTCTTGCAAGAACTGGACCCTTCAAGGAAGGACACAGAAGTCTAAGGCCAGGCCTGGTCCAAATTGAGCCTGGAAGAGCCTGAGTGGAGTCTGATCAAAGACTAGAGTCTTTGTCGGCACACAGACAGTGGATATCACGTTCTTGTGACGGAGCAGGACTGTCACCTCTGCACTACACATCAGCTGCTGTCAACCTGCTTTTGTAGTTCACTCTCTTCCTTCATTTATTTGGCAGAAATCCTTTGCAGATAGGCCTTGCCTTTTTTTCTCTTTTTTCTAAAATGGCCATTTTTAGGAACATATAATTAATTTCAATTTGTATTGACCAAATGACGCTGGGTTATTGTTTTGTTTGGGTATTTCAACACTCAACTTTTATTAAGAGATTTCAACCTCCTTTATGGCTTGAGGGGTTTGAGACTCTCAAGCTCTCCCTTCACATTCCTTACAGAGTCGGGACGAGATCCCCAATATCAAGAATACAACAGACAAGAATGTTTGGTTGCTAAAATAGAAACTAGTTGGAAAATTGTCAAAAATGCTAGTGAAAGGCCTGTGCTGTTCCCATGCGTCACAAACACTTGCTGACTGTTGTTCGCTACAAGGTGTTCGAGACTCTTAGATGCTTGGGGCTTTTTTTCTTTATACCTCTAATCCTTGAGAAATGTATGATCTTAGCAAAAAAAAAGGGGAGAAGACTGAAACAGATAAGGATGAAATAGACAAACGGTTTCTCTGCGTGCACCCAAAGTAGGGACAGAGTGAGGAGGGAGATGGTCTGCGTTATTTAGCACAAAATTAAACCTGGTTCCTTTTAAATACGGCAGAGAACCTCATTTGCTTTTAAGATGCCTCCAAATCAGAATTTCAAATAACTCTGGCTAATAGGGCTAAAGTGTACCTTTGTACTTTCTGTGCAAGGAACAGCTTAGAAAGCAATCTATAAATGTAAGCAAGGAAAATGCTTAAGTCTTGAAACTATTTTAGGGCAATTCAGAAAACCACTTTATATGTAAATTTTGTTCCTGAACACTGAATATACTCATAAATTATCCATTTATTATGTTTACTTCATATAAGGGGTTCCCATTCCTACCAATCAGCATCTTCACAGAGTGTGCTTAATATACTTGAAAGTAATGAAATAAAATTTCTTAATATTCTAAAACCCAATATTTTGCCTTATCACAAGGCAAAAAATTTGCCACTTGGACACTTGGCCATAGAAAGATAAGTCAGGTGAGTAAAGAAAAAAAGTATATGCTTCCACAAAGGACTCTACTGTACACCTTACAGTGTGGGATCAGGTGCACAGCGAGGCGTGGAACAGTCTTAAAAAAAGCACAACACAGCTGGGTGTGGTGGCCTGTGCCTGTGAGTACCTGGGAGGCTCAGGTGAGGGGTGAGTGAGTTTCAGCCCAGACTGCACAACACAGAGAGACTCCCATCATAAAAATAAATAAATAAATAAATGAATAAAAAATAAAATAAATGCAACAGATTTAAGCTATTTTTTATTGAAAATAAAGATTCTTTTATTCTGTCAATTAATTTGGGCTCATGCTAAATAGTAATAGAGTTTTCCATGTTATCAATCTATTGGCGAGTCACAAAATGTCAGAACTGAAAGGGACCATGCTGGAGATTATTGGGTCTAAGTGTCTATCAATCCTTTGGCAGTGGGTTGAATGGTGACTGCCAAAGAGATATATCCACGTTCTGATCCACACAACCTGCGAATATTTCCTGCCTATGGTTAAAAGAGTGAATGTGACCTATTGGTCAAATGATTAAGTTAAGGATTTTGAGAGAAGTGTATCCTGGATAATCAGGGTCAGCCCTAAAACCAATCACATGTGTCCTTGTAAGAAGGAGGCAGGTGGGCAGCGCCTGTGGCTCAGTGGGTAGTGCACCGGCCCCATATCCCGAGGGTGGTGGGTTCAAACCCGGCCCCAGCCAAACTGCAACGACAACAAAAAAAATGGCTAGGTGTTGTGGCGGGCCCCTGTAGTCCCAGTTACCAGAGAGGCTGAGGCAAGAGAATCGCTTAAGCCCAGGAGTCGGGGGTTGCTGTGAGCTGTGATGCCACCGCACTCTACCGAGGGCGACAAAGTGAGACTGTCTCTAAAAAATTAAAAATTAAAAAAAAAAAAAAAGAAGGAGGCAGGTGAAGTTACAGATGGAGGAGCAAGAGGCAGACCCTGGGGAGGTGAGCGCGAGCCCAGGCACGCATCTCCAGGGGTGGAAAAGCAACAACGCTGGGCCTTTCCCTTGGGTCTTCGGGGGGCTCACGGCTCTGCCAAACCTTGATTTCAGACACCTGGCCCCCAGAACTATGAGAGAATAAATTTGTGTTGTTTTAAAGTACTAAGCTTGTGGTAATTTTTATTTTTATTTATTTATTTATTTTGCAACAGATACTTTGTCACCATGGGTAGAGTGCTGTTTTATCATCATACTCACAGCAACCTTGAACTCTTGGGCTTGAGTGATCCTCTTGCCTCAGCCTCCTGAGTAGCTGGGGTTACAGGTATGTGCCACAACATACAGCTAGTTTTTCTATTTTTAGTAGAGGCAGGGTCTCACTCCTACTCAGATGAATCTGGAACTCTTGAGCTCAGGCAATACACCCACCTCAGCCTCCCAGAGTGCTGGGATTACAGGTGTGAGCCCTGTGGTAATATTTAATAACAGCAATAGGAAGCTAATACAGGGAGGGGTCACTGGCTCCCGTCCTGCCCGTAATAATGACAGATCCACCAGGCTCCCTCTTCCCTGGCCTCAGGCCCAGCATTTCCACCGCACATGACACCTTGGGTCTTCCTCTCTTTGCTGCGATCCCCAAGGCATCAAGCTCTTCAGAGTCCTCCCTTTTCTCTGCCCTACTTTCTTTCTCCATTTGTTTCCTTTTGCTTTTCTCTGTCACTGATCTTATCCCCTTCCTGTGTGTTTTGCTCCAACCACTGTACTCTTCTCTTCCTGATCCCTAGCAGCCCTCTGAGGGGTCTCATTTCATCCCAAAGTTGCAAAGACTGCCTGGAATTCCGGTTGTGTCATTACAGCCTTAACTTCTCCTTTTGAGCCCTTAAACCATTTTGCATCGGAGAACTGGGTGACTCACTCCTCTTGTGCATCCCAGGGCATCTCCATCTTGTTCTCCCCCTGCAAGCCCGTCCTTTCTCCTTCATTTCCTGAGTAGGAAAGAAACCTGAAATGCAATAGCAGGTACAGACCGGGCTTTTCAAAAGGACTCAGCAATACTCAAAATGAGGTCTACAGGCCTCCTTCAGGGGAGGGGACAGGGAGTGGTTAAAGTGCAGAATCCTGGCCTCTTCCACTCACCTTAAGACCCAAGTCTCTGCAGGAGAGACTCAGAAGTGGAGTTTGTAAGAAGCTTTAACACACTGTGGTTTTAGAGCCACTGAACTAATGTTAAGAAAGTCAAGTAAAATGATAACATTTAGCTAGATCTAATAAAAATATGCCCGGGCTATCCATGTTTGTCAAATTCACTCTACAATGTTTATTGAGCAATCATGTTTCAGGCACTGTTCTAGGTACAGGTGTAAGCAGCAACGATGAAAAAGATGCTCCAATCTCAGGAAGCAAACGTTCCAGTGGAGAGAGGCAGAGAATGAACAATCACGTGAATAAGTTTGTTTGGTACTCACTACGGATAGGGATTCCATCAATAAGTACCATCCAGATGTGACCTGAAGGTACCACACAGCCCGCATGATAGGTCTGGGGACCAGAACCAGAAATCACACTAGAGAAAGGTCAAGGGTCAAGGCTGGGGGACAAGAACTTTGCAGCCAAGGGGCCCATGATTGGATCCTAGAAAGTAACAAGCAAAGTTTCGTGGGATGAAGATGTACAAGGAGGTGGGAGCTGAATTCATGAAAGCTTTGGATGGCCAACTGTCCTGGTTTGAGGCACCAGGAGTTTCCCAGGAACAAGACTTTCAGTATTAAAGCAAGGAGAGGGCCCAGACGCACCAGGATAAATTTGTCACCCTGGTCCTGGTAAGGCCTTTGAATCATAAGCACAATGAGTTTAAATTAAAGGTTTTCAGGACACTCATAGAAAGTTGTTTGTGACATCCTGCAGGTGATGGTGATGGTTGTTCGAACCCAGGTACTGACTGGAGACAGGGAGCCAGCAGATTTGAAAGTGGAAAGAAGTTGCCAGTTACTTCCAGGAGTGAAGGAGGGAAAGGGATGAATCCAGGCTGACTCTGGTGCTGCCTCACACTAGAGCGGACGAGAGTGAATGGAGAAGGAACACCTTCGTGGAGATCTCAGGTAGGCGTTGCATACACAGGTCTGGGGTGTTGACTCTCACCCAGGTGAACATATAAACCCGGTAAAGGAGGACGTCATCACAGCACTGCAGGACCCACCATCTGCTCTCAACAGCCCCCTCAGGTTCCATCTTCCTGCCTTAAAGGAGAGGGTGGGGTGCAGCAAGGACTCTGTTCTTCCTTCAGAAGACACGAGGCCACAGCTGGATGACAGAAGGGGCATGGGCACACGTGTTTTATGGCAGCTAATGTCATCCATCTTCTGCCTAACTAAAAAGTCACAGTAAGTTTTTTCTTTTTTATTTTACAGAGAGACAAAATAGAAGCGTATTCTAAAGTGCCTCCCTTTGCAGGTAAACTTCAAAGGAACCAAGCAAAAAAACTAAAATATAAACCCCTGTCCCCTTTCTGGACAGCTGGTATTTTAGATCACAGCTCAAGGGATATCCGTGTGGTTTCAAAATGATTCTTCAGGGTGAATTCTCTTGTTTTTTAACGAAGTGATTCTTCAGCCTGGCAAGGTGTCTCATGCCTCTAATCCTAGCACTCTGGGAGGCTGAGTTGAGTAGACCCGTGAGTTCAGGAGTTCAAGACCAGCCTGAGCAAGAGTGAAACCCCATCTCTAAAAAAAAATAGAAAAAAAATAGCCTGGCATTGTGGCAGGTGCCTGTAGTCCCAGCTACTCAGGAGGCTTAGACAGGAGGATCACTTGAGCCCAGAGTTTGAAGTTACCGTGAACTAAGCTAGTACTATGGGACTATACCCAGGGCAGCAAGATGAGACGCTGTTTAAAAAGAAACAAAAAAGTCATTCTTCCAGGTTGTTTTCTACTGGAGCTCTTTGGAGAAATTAGTCCTCCAAATCAGTACACTTTTCTCAAAGAGTTCTTATCTTTTATTTTTTGCCCTGTTTCTTCCTACTGCCTGATTTTGCTGGAAGCTGTGGTCCATGATACCCTGGACTGGAACTAAGTTAATCAGCGCCCTATTACGCCATCTCATCTCCAGCCTCTTAACTGCTTCTGTGAGCTGCTTCCCTTAAGTTGAAGGCGTGATTCTTTTTTTTTCTAGAGACAGAGTCTCACATTGTCACCCTTAGTAGACTGCCATGGTGTCACAGCTCACAGCAACCTCCAGCTCTTGGGCTTAGGCGATTCTCTTGCCTCAGCCTCCTGAATAGCTGGGACTACAGGCGCCCGCCACAACGCCCGGCTAGTTTTATTTATTTATTTTGCAGTTTGGCCGGGGCCGGGTTTCAACCCACCACCCTCAGTATATGGGGCCGGCACCCTACTCACTGAGCCACAGGCGCCGCCTGTGATTCTTCAAATGAACTTGTAAGTTAGTGTTTTATAACTTTGGAATTTCAACCAGCCAGTTTTTTGTTTGTTTGTTCGTTTTAACCAATGTGATAATCTCTGTTGTTTTTAATTTTAACTTCAGGTTTTTGAAATTCAACTCCAAACTCCAAACATGGCTTTCTTCTTGAGTATAGAAGGAGCAATGCTTCCCCTCTGTGGTGGAGTTAGATATTTCACTCTGTAGAAACCAGATGTGCAGCCAAAACAAAGGGACAGGCAGGTACCGGGAAGGGATGTGTATTTTTATTTTAAATAGCTCATATCATCACTTTCATTTCTGGACAAAAAAGGTAGAACTAAAGAGCCAATAGCTATTTTATAATAACCATAGAGAAATTTTCTTTTGCTTTCCGTCTAAATTTAAAGTCAGTAAGTCACCTTGTATGATTGTAAAAATAGGAAACATTCTTCAAGGTTATTTTTTTAGCTTGTGTAGCGCTCCAGTGGAAAGGAGCAGTAAGTTCACATATCCCTCCAGCTCTTCCATTTTGTGAAATAATTGCAACAATAATAACTAAAATAATAATGATGATACCTATATAAGTGAAGTGCCTATTCATCAGAAAATGGTGTAATGACCTGCAGTGAGTTGAAGTTGAAAAGCCCTGGGAGGAGAGATAGCAACCCCCCGCCTAGGTCTGACTCCTGAGCCCTGAGACGGAGGCGGGCTGCAGGGCCTGGCGGGTGATGCTCACTCAGGCAAAGGCCCGTGACAGGCAGCGCTTACTGTGGGCATCCACGGAGAGCCACGCAGAGACGCCCGGCTGTCTGGTGTGCCTCCTGGACTAGCGCACAGCCGGCCCCTGCAGCACCTGGGACATGCTGCGCCTCGGCCCCACCCAAACCCTCTGGGCCCACACACCGCAGCTTAGCAAGACCCCCAGGTGATTCACATGCGCTTGAATGTTCAAAAAGCCCTGAGAATGGAACAACTGACACAGCCAAGACCCGCCAGCTGGGCCAGGGGTGCTGTGTTCAGAGAAGACACAGGTAAAACGGGAGTCCTCCACTAAAAGGGGCGAAGGTAGGTACCCAAACTGCAGGTGATGGATGGTTTGTGGGGACTTCCAGGGGAAGTAGAGGCTGGGGCTCATTTATTGAACAATGATTGTTAATTCTCCTGAGGAATGCTGGGTGAGCCATCCGGAGAGAAGTCATCGTAAGAATGGCAGTGCCATTAGCAGCAGTGACAGTATTAATATTGGTAAATACCCTGTGAGTATGGACTATTGCTGGGCTCTGGGCTCAAGGTCTCATCTGCATTGTTTAACTGAACTTTGGCAATAACCTTTGAGGGAGTCAACCTGGGGTACAGGGAAATCAGTCCTGTGCCGAAATCAAGACGCCATTAGGTGAAAACAGGATTTGAACCCAGAATTCTTAGTCCAACACAAGCTAAGGCCAATTTGTGCCAGACATATGGAAATAGCAAAATGTTTCTCAAACTTTTATCTCAAGAAGGCTGCTGAAATACATATTCTTGGGCACCAAAACCAAACTTCTGAATCAGGGAATCTAATGTAAGTCCATGAATCTACCTGCTAAACTATTATCTCCAGAGTTGACTATGAGGCAAGGGGAAAAGGATGACTCAAAGAAACCTTGCCAACGATAGAAGAGCATCTCAGCTTTAATCTGTTTTACAGATGGAGCCAAACTCCTGCCATGCTTAGACTAGAATGTGGACTTCCATATGGAGGCCTCTTTTTTTTTACTGTGATTCTTGGGAAAAGGGCAAGAAGTTTGAAGATCTGAGGGTATTTCATAACAGGATTTTTGCTGTATCTCCTACTAACATTCATGAATATCTATCTAGAGGGCTTTCTTTTATGGAAGGGAATTCTCACTGCCATTTTTATGATGTTCAGTTTCTCATTTTTAAATTAACTGACATTTCTTGTAAATATACTGTTGACATAAAAATGCACCAAAGCATATGTGCTTAATAAGTAAGGTATGTCAAAGCATTGAAAACTTAAAACTTTTCAAAAATAAAGTGTCATAGATGCCCTTAAATACTTGTAATTTCTTAAAAGTGAACAAAACATTCATAAAATAATATAATAATTCAACTCTTTGGTTGCACTCAAACTGACTGTAATGCACTATTAGCATAGAGTTCCTTCATAATCTCTATTCCAACCTTATTCTGTTTTTTCCTAGAGGTACTGTTGTTACCTCTAGGAAATGCAGAGGTGCTGCATTGTATCCACCCCAAAATTCCAAGGTTGAAATCCTAATCCTTAGTATCTCATAATTTGACTTTATTTGGAAACAAGGGTGTTGCAGATGTAATTGTTAAAGTGAGATCACCAGTAATCTGGTGTCCTTATATGAGGGGGAAATCTGGTTACAGTTTCATAAGGAGAAGGCCATGGGAAGATAAAAGCAGAGATGCCGGTTATGATTCCATAAGCCAAAGACTATGAAAAGATTGTCAGCAAACTGTCAGAATCTAGGAGAGCGGCATGAAGAAGGTTCTCCTTCACAGCACTTGGAAGAAACAAACTCAGCCAACACCTTGATTTTGACCTCCAGAACTCCAGAACTGTGAGACAATACATTCCCGTCTAAGCCGCCTTCCAGTTTGTGTGACTTGGAAACTAAAACAAGTAAAACTTATTCACCTTATCCAGAGGATCCGGGCAAAGACAAGCCAACCAGGACATTAGATACAGACTGATACTTGGTGATGGTGCCCATGACACTGAACAAAACATTTGTTTCTAAGCAACAGAAGATAAGGGGTATCTCCCTGAAATTTTCAGTCATGGATGTAAAACTCAATGTGGTTCTACATCTTGGAGATTTATGATCTTAGAAACCACTTGCAGAAGTCAAGGACAATACATAAACCATACCGTGGTTATTGTAATGTTTTATTTTTATTTGTTCATTATAACAGAGCCTTCTTAGACTGTAAACCATATTAATAAGATCTTCCCTTCTAATCCTTGCTGGTGACTCTGCTGGGGAGTACCCATTTTGGAGTTCACAAAGAGCTCGCCTTGGATTCAATATTTCCCAAAGAAAAGGTCTGGACTACCTGCAGGGCACTTCCACCCCAAGGTTCTCCCTCATTCTCACAGGGACTTTGGTGGTGACACTTTGCCTTTAGATCAAAAGCTAGCCAAATTATGAGTTCTGACAAATCAGGAATGCTGTCTTCTAATAGTTACAGTTATTCTGATTGTCTCCCTTACTTATGAAACCAAATAGGAGCTAGAGGCTAATTCTGAGAGAGACCAAATTGGGTTCAGATTCATCTAAAAGTTTTGTTTCTTCAGTTTATTGAAGTGACATCTTGCTTTTGATCCACAACAAGGCCATCAACTGACAGCCAAGTAGAGGACTGGGCCTCACATTCAGCTTTTGTCAGGGACAGGTGCTGGGACAGGTAAGGTAGACAAGGACTCTGGAAAGGCCCTAGGGGTAAATTCTGAGATAGGTACTAGGTGTGAGTACTAGATATAGGAACTGGGGATAAGTATAAGGAATAGGTACTGGCAGAGGTCCTCAGAATAGGTCCTGGGAACAGGTAGTGGGGACGGATACTTAGGAAAGGTCCTGGAGATAAGTATTGGGGACAAGTATTAAGATAAATATAGGGATAGGTACTGGGGACAGGTGCTGGGAACAGGGAACAGGTACTGGGGACAGGTATCAAGGAGAGATTCTGAAATAGGTACTGGACACAGGTACTGGGCATGCATGCTGGGGACAGGTTCTGGGGACAGTTACTTGGAACAGGTACTGGGAATAGGTACTATGTGTAGGTACTGGACACGGTCACTCAGGAAACGTTCTGGGAATAGGTGCAGAGGATGATACTGGAGATGAATACTGGGAATAGGTACTGGGGCCTCTGGGCCCGGGGTACTAATCACACTCAGCTCCTGCAGTTTCCCACCACATCTGCCTGTGCGCCTTCCGCCACCTACAGGCCGGTAAGAGGCACAGCTGTCCACTGACTAACAGTAATAATAGCTTGTCCTTTAAGGCCTAGAAGTGCACAGAAGAAGGGTCACAACACTTGGTAGGAATATAAATTCTGGGCATAAAATCAATAATGCAATCTGAACTTGGAGAACTAATCTCATGCCCCCTCTAGGGCAGTGCCCTATAGAAGAGCAAGGTGTCAGCAAGTGGCCTCAGCAGTGAAGGAGGCAAGGGGGCTGTGGAAGTGGGATGCTGCTGAGACCTGGGCCGCCGGTCAGGAGGAACATGGAGAGATGACTGTGAGGTAGTCTTCATGGGTGGAGACTGTCTGGGAGTCCCTCTTCAGCATCACAGACAGACACTGATCACAGTGGGGGTTCCCCGTTCCTCACTCTCTCGTATGGGCATTGGATAGGATGAGGGAGTCTCCCCCCTCACCCTCGCAGATAGGCACAGACTATGATGGGGTCCCTTCTCCTCGTCCTTATAGACAGACCTGGCTGTGCCTGGAAGTGTCAGAAGTCCCTTCTGACATCCTCACACAAAGACACTGAGTATCTTGGGGGGTCCCTTGCCTCATCCTCACACAAACACGCTGTTTGGGGGTCCCTCTCCTCAGCCTCACTGATAGATACTTCTTGGTCCAGTTTTAATAGGCACTTTTCTCTCAACCTGCTTCCCTCTTTCCTGAGCAGTCCTTTCTCTGTCATCTTGGACAGGTAAGACAAACCAGAGTTCTGTGTGGGGACTTTTATGTAAAACTGTTTGTGCCTATGAAGTGTGGGGACTTTTACTGAGTAAGACTGTTCATGCCTGTGACATTCACAGGAAGTGTGTGGATCTGGACTCTCTGAGAGTCATGTTCCCTATTTTGGGAAGAAAGTCTCTAACTGGGAGGAGTGAAGATAGCATGCCAGCAGACAGAGAGCTGAGGGAGGGAGAGATGATAGCAACATTTATGCAGAGGGTCCTCTATTCCTGATCTCATCTGTCTCAGACAGTTCATTGAATTATTTTCTGCTTAGTTAGTTAAGCTCTTTCATCTCTCTAGAAGGCAAGAGAGCCTTCCTGAATAAGTCCCTCCAGGGACAAAGGCCTTCGGATCAGATAAGGATAAATAAGGACTTAGAGGAGAGAGGGCAGGTCTTCCATGGCTGTGTGACTGTTTTAACATAGTTGGATATTTTATCTCATTTCTATCCTCACATTAACCCAGTGACTGGCACTGCAGTTCAGCCTGTTTATGGCTGGGTGCCTTGCCTGGGACCATGCAGCTGATAAGAGGCAGAGGGGTACATGACTCCAGTGAGCTGTGATGAACTTGGATGTTCATTTCAATGCCCTGCTCTCATCTGCAGAGGCTCCTAACTCTTGCCTCTGACTCGGCTTAAGAATGACCTTTCCCTTGAACTGTTGAGTTAAACACAGACCACTGGTTTTGCAGATCCATCCTACCGCTCACCAGAAGTCCAGGGCAGAAGGTGTCCTATTGCTACTGGAAATCCAACTTTTACTATTAGAGGCAGGATCATTTTGTTGTCTGACAGACCTTATAGTTTTACAAGTTTCCTTTTCCTGGGGTAGTCTGCCGAGGTTTCCAGGATGTTTTTGGCTTATAGGCCGAAACAACTGTTCCACACATTGAAGACTATTTTATCACTTATCCAGAGGACAAAGAGTCTTTGATAAAGAGCTTTTGTCTGTGGTCACGCCACCAAGGGCCTCACCTCTCTACAGCTACTCTGGACACACTTACATCCACTTTTTGAAATGTTTTCTATGACCATGTTCTCTTTGAAAAATTAGGTCTGGGCTTCTGCCAACTGGAGATTTGATGTAACCAAAGATCTTAATCCAGCTAAAAACTAAACTCACTGAAAACAGAAAGCAAAACTGAAGCAAGTGTGCTGTTTGCATTCTTACTGCAAAATAAGATCTGACGCCGTGTGTACCTGGGAAGGACTTCTGCCAGAGCTCTGGGAATTGTGCTTCCTGATAGGAAATCTGGTTTGGGAAAGAAACCACTATGCTTCCCTGTCTGACAAGATGGAACCCTCAGTTTCATGATGTTCTCATGTTAATCCCAGTGCATGACTGGTTGGGAAACAGTCCAGCTGGAAGGAATGAAAGTTCTAGACAATAAATGGAGACAGGTTGAGGTGCTGGCCTCCATCAGTGAGTAGATGGAGACAGGTTGAGGTGCTGGCCTCCATCAGTGAGTAGATGGAGACAGGGTGAGGTGCTGGCCTCCACCAGTGAGTAGATGGAGACAGGGTGAGGTGCTGGCCTCCACCAGTGAGTAGATGGAGACAGGGTGATGTTGTCCTCCACCAGTGAGTAGATGGAGTCAGGGTGTGGTGCTGGCCTCCGCCAGTGAGTAGATGGAGACAGGGTGATGTCTGTCCTCCACCAGTGAGTAGATGGAGTCAGGGTGAGGTGCTGGCCTCCACCAGTGAGTAGATGGAGTCAGGGTGATGTCTGTCCTCCACCAGTGAGTAGATGGAGTCAGGGTGTGGTGCTGGCCTCCACCAGTGAGTAGATGGAGACAGGGTGATGTCTGTCCTCCACCAGTGAGTAGATGGAGTCAGGGTGTGGTGCTGGCCTCCACCAGTGAGTAGATGGAGACAGGGTGATGTCTGTCCTCCACCAGTGAGTAGATGGAGTCAGGGTGTGGTGCTGTCCTCCACCAGTGAGTAGATGGAGTCAGGGTGTGGTGCTGGCCTCCACCAGTGAGTAGATGGAGACAGGGTGATGTTTGTCCTCCACCAGTGAGTAGATGGAGTCAGGGTGTGGTGCTGCCTCCATCAGTGAATTCGCTGTGAGTCTTTCTTGTCTCCATTTGGTCCAAACACAAAACCGTTTGCTTAAAGACAAATTAAAATTTTTTTAAAGTACAAAAAATAAAAAATTAAATACAATCTCTGAATTACCGGGTGATACTTGTCACTTTTTATTAAAACTTGAATCCATATAAAAACTTTTGGAAACTCAGAAATAATATTCCTTTTGTGTGTGTGTGTGTATGGCACCATTTATTCCAAGTATTTAAATCAATGGCAAATTCAAGGGGTAAAGTTAAAAATATGAGGACATTTTCTGGAAATATTTGGAGGAGTAAATAGTGCTTTTAGCTGACACCCCAAATAATCCTCACATCCACTCTGCCCTAGGGATTATTTGATAGTTGAGTAAAATATTTTCCAGCTTTTAGGTAATATCAGCATGTATCTGTTTCTAAGACAGGATTTTTTTTTATTAGTCACTATTTTTTCTTTTCCTTTCCCCTGTTCTCTCCCTCCTTCTCTCTCTGTCTGTTCTCCCCTTCCCCCACCCCTACCATGTCATTAATTGTCATTAATTGTCCTCATATCAAAGTTGAATACACAGGATTCATGCTTCTCCATTCCTGTGATGCTTCACTAAGAATAATGTGTTCCACCTCCATCCAAGTTAATACAAATGCTGCAAAATCTCCACTTTTTTAATGGCTGAATAGTATTCCATGGAATACATATACCACAGCTTGCCAGTCCATTCCTGGGTTGAGGGGCATTTAGGTTGTTTCCATATTTTGGCGATTGTAAATTGAGCTGAAATAATCAGTCTAGTACAAGTGTCTTTATAATTAAAGGATTTTTTTCTTCTGGATAGATGCCCAATAATGGGATTGCAGCATCAAATGGGAGGTCTAGGTTGAGTTCTTTGAAGTTTCTCCTTAGTTCTTTCCAGAAAGGTTGTATTCATTTGCAGTCCCACAAGCAGTGTAAAAGTGTTCCTTTCTCTCCACATCCATGTCAGAATCTGCAGTTTTGAGATTTTGTGATGTGGGCCATTCTCACTGGGGTTAGATGGTACCTCAGAGTGGTTTTGATTGGTATTTCTCTAATAATGAGGGATGATGAGCATTTTTTCATATGATTGCTGGCCATTCCTCTGTCTTCTTTAGAGAAAGTTCTGTTCATCTCTCTTCCCCGTTGTTGGATTTTTTCATGTGGATTAATTTAAGTTCTCTATAGATCCTAGTTATTAAGCTTTAGCCTTATTCAAAATATACAAATATCTTCTCCCATTGGGTAGGTTATCTATTTGCTTTGGTTGTTGTCTCCTTAGCTGTACAGAAGCTTTTCAGTTTAATTAAATCCCATTTGTTTATTATTAATGTTGTTGCTATTGCCATGGCTGTCTTCTTCAAACATGCTCTGAACCACCACTGGATCAAATAAGAAATAAAGACATAAATAATTTTTTTGAAAACGAGAACACAGCTTACCCAAACCTGTGAGATTTAGCCAAATAAGCTCTAAAAAGGAATTTTATACCAAATGGCTACATCAAAAAGTAAAAAGATCACTGAGTTAATGAAGACTCCATTACAGCAACATTTTGAGTTCTGAGGCCCAGGATGTACACCAGATATAAGATATGTGCTAAATCAGCACCCAATATGTGGTGCCGCTTCTCTCAGATCCAGGACTCATCTCTCTGGAAATCATGAGGTGAACACTCATGGTGATTTGGAGTCCACTAACAAAAGGTTTGCTTCCCATGCCCACCTCAATTTTAGACTCTGCTGACCTAAAGAACTTAATTCCAAATGGATAAATGTTTCAACCAGGGGGCCCAACAATGACCATGTTCTATGGTTAAAGTCTACAGAAAACTAAAACAACTCCATTTAGGCAGTGCTACTAATAGCTCAGACCCTTCAGGAATGAAAATGTGGGCCATCCCACCAAGCAAGGAACATAGCAGGCTGGAATACTTAAAACAGGCAAAAAGAACACTGAATGATCAGTGTAAGGTGGTAGTTTTAGACAGCAGCTACATCCATGTGACAGATATCAGAAAGGACGACCTCAATAGCTATGGAGTATTCCTTCCTTAGTCTGATAAGATAATATTATTGTATTGTCAACCCAAATAAATGACCGAAGCAAAAATCTCAATCAATGGAGGTTTATTACACCAAGATTTTGAAGATGTACCAAGGAAAAACACAAACTGCAGACAGATTATGATATGTTTTCCTGAAGAGGAATTTTAACCTTCAGCATTTTAAAGGCATACAAAGAGAAGGATAAAGGAAAGGGGAAGAGGAGACTGATGAAGCAAAGTGTTTACATTTTTGTGGGGCTCAAGAAATCTACAATTTATATTTTATGTTAAATGAAGGAGTGAAAGAAGATGTCCCTGGGTAGATAGAAGAATGTCTGATTCTGTTTGTCTCTAATTCTCTTACTTGCATGAGAGCTATCATATATGAGGTGTACCAATAAAGTTTGCAAATTTTTCCACCATGCACTTACATTGGCAGCACTGTACAAACAACTCAGTAACATTTTATAACCGTGGTATATCAGTGTCTCACAGCTGTGTTCATGTCAACATGTGATGGTGTCTTGCTGAGTGGTGTCATTATTGATGCTGCTTGTTTTGTGTATCATATGATGACAGCTCTGATGGACATTCCGGAAAGAGTTCCAAAATTGCTTTGAAGGGTGGACTAGGCACTGGTGTCAGTGTATAGCTTCCTAAGGGAAGTACTTCAAAGGTGACCACAGTGATATTCAGCAATGAAGAACATAGCACTTTTTCCAGGATAAGTTCATGAACTTAATTGTTAGACCTTATAGATGAATTTCTAATTCATTATTAGTGTGGAATTGAACAGGCTTTAGCTATAGTTGCTAGACATAGATGTAACTTGCATGTCCTTGCTATGGGAAGGAGGTTAGCAAGAAATTTTCTTAATGAATAATCTGTGGACCAGTTCTTCACAGACTTCTCAGTCTTTTACCTTCCTTTTTGCACAAGAAACTAGGGACTGGGGAGGGTGTCCTAAGATTTTGATTTTACAATATATAATATTGTATATACAAATAAAATACTTTTTTTACTTCCTGCTATGGCCCGAATGATGATATCCCCCCAAAGTTCATGTTAGAATCTAGGCCTGAAGGTAACAGTATTAAGAATTGGGGCCTTCAGGTCTTGGACTTACTAGCCTCCAGAACCATGAGAAAAAAAAAAAAAAAAGAAAAGAAAAAACTCTGTTATTTATAAATTACCTCGTCTGAGATTTTTTTTAAACAGAAGAACATATGAAGAAAGATATTCCTTCATTTCCATTTCCCTATCATCGACGTAAAATGTGTTAATAGCTATCTCAATATTTATGTGACAGAATACCAAAGGAAAGAATGAGGGTTTGAATTAGCTGGAAGAAAAATAAACATCACCCTAAGGTAAAAATAGACTTTGTATTCTCTTTTGTGGGAAAGATCATTTTGTTTTCATTATATAAAGGTTAATTTTGTCCTTAGTAAAAGCATAACTTTGTCCTTTTGAAGAGATGTATATGGTGCCAATTTGACAAGGATTGGACTGTGGTGGCTTTGTTTTGTGTCCATGTGGCCAGATTGAACTACATTTCTTAGAATTATCTTCCTTGTATATTTTCAGTTACAGTGGGCTACAAAAAGAGATATTTGCATATTTGAAAGATGGAAATGAAGCAAAAACCATTTTGCTTGTTATTCACAGGTCAGTATTTTGTAGCTCATGTGTTTGTCCTCAGGCTCACTTTATTGTCCTGAAGCAGCAAGCAGGCATGAGACTCTCCTGTAGATTCATCGACTCTTAGGCCAGGTGTGTTTTTAGCTCTGTGAAAAAGGGCACTAACTTGGTAACAGGATACTTACTGCATCAAACTTGGAGGCAGTGAAAATTGGCATGGGTTCTAGCTGTGGGATTCTAGACTCGTGAGTTCTCATCACGTCTAGTTCTGATTCATGAGTTCCAGGGTTGGTTTTTTTTTTTTTTTTTTTGAGACAGTCTCACTATGTCACCCTTGGTAGAGTGCCTTTGCATCACAGCTCACAGCAACCTCAAACTCTTGGGCTTACGTGATTCCCTTGCCTCAGCCTCCCTAGTAGCTGAGACTACAGGCGCCCACCACAACGCCCGCTATTTTTTGGTTGCAGTTGTCATTGTTTTAACAGGCCCAGGCTAGGCTCAAACCCTCCATCCTCAGTGTATGTGGCCAGTGCCCTACCCACCGAGCTATGGGTGCCACCAATGAGTTCCAGCTTTTACTTGCTCTCTTTACCTTACACTCTGCTTTCCTAACCTGCAGACTTCAAGCTCCAGCATCAGAAACAAAAACAACAGCCTTATAAAGATTGCGTAAAGAGTTCCCGCAAATGCATAAAGTCAAACTCCTATAAAAATGCCCCAGAATCTTAGTGGTTCTCTGCTCCTCTACCACATGTAGACTAATCCATTTTTATAGTTATTAAATATGGATGACAAAATCCAGGGGATAATGTGAAGAAAGGTTGAAGAGATAATTTTGATATGACTTGGAGCAATATCAAATTGCTTACATGTTTCATGCAGGAAAACAGAATTTGGAAATCTGTAGTTTTATAGCACTTATTTAGAATTTAAGAGATCTGAGTACAACTCAGCCATTCATTAGCTATAAGGCTTTAGGCAAAATTCTATATTGACTGTTACTTCCGTCATCTGTAAAATGAGGAGTGGGCCAGATCATAGGTTGTGTATTGAAGAATGCTGTCTCATTCAGTTTGGTTCACTCTGTGAGACCTTATAAAATGTTTTGACAAAACTCAAATTTGTTACAAATATTCTAAAATCATGCAATAAAATCCACATACATTCCACATCTCCAGCTTCTCCTCAAAACTCAGATCTGAAAATATAAGGCTGATAATGCCACACAGAAAGAAATGGCTAACGTTGAGGGATGGCTTCTCCTTCAGGAAAGACATGTGCTCTTCAGTATGCCACAGTCTCTACCAATCCCTATTGCCTTCCCATCATCCATCTGCATATTGTTCTTTTCAACCTCCAAGCTTTTCAGCTTGAGAGCTCTGGACTAGATAAAATTTATACTCTATTTCTTTATTTTCTCATCATTACAAATTAATATGTGGATGTAGATGTTTAGGTTACATTGTTTTCAATTCTAAGGTAACATTTATACTCTATTTCAAATTCAAACCTCTATTATCTAAAATAATCAAAAGAAGAAATTTGTTTTGTCAATATGCTATAGGGAAGTAGCTGGTTCTTAGAATCCTCTTTCAGAAAAATAGAATGGTAGTGGACTATTTAATTTTATAGCTCAGAAGACTCCCAGGTTAATTTTTTCTTCCAACTCTACCAGATAATTTTTTTCTAATTTTTTTTTATATAGTAGAGGTCTGGAATTACTTTACTTGACCATCTAAGCTAACATACACATTAATAGAGTCATCATATAATTTATCATTAAAATATTTTTAAGATACAAAAGGGACTAAACTGATAAATTTTTAAATGCGCTGATTGACCAAAAAAATGGGTCTCATTATTTGTGCACTTACAAAAATGTTATCCAAAATAATTTTCAAAAGTGAAATCATTTATAATTTAAAGTGACAGGTCTAAATGTATTAAATAGCTTATTTATATTGATTATGAATCACTTGAAAATACTATAACAATAATTATTTTTCATAAAATTTTATATTCCTTAATTAGTTTCATAGCTATTTGTGTTTCTAATATTACATCACTGGTATTTTTCTGAGTAGACTATTTTTCTTCAATAGGATCTTATTTTCACCTTTTTACAACATAGAAAAATGTGTTTTATTCTATGTATTAGAAATTATTGACAACTGAATATATCTTTTTCTCAATTCCATATACATGTCCTGTGCCCTTTGCACTTGTCTTTTTTTGGTCGAATGTAGGCTTGCCCAAGTGACTTGCTTTGACCAATGGAACATTAGAAAATGTGATGCAAGCATGGAATTAAAAACATGTGAATATTGTGCTTGACCCCTCATCATGCTCTTTGGAACACTATTTCATTAACATATAAAAGAGCTCAAGATAACCTGCTGGTTATCTAGTACAAAGAGTGATGATATGTATCCCAGTTCCTCCTTTCATCCTAGTAAAAATAGCCTGCACCAATTAACCATCAGCAACCATCCAACACACAATGGAAACCATTCAAGACCAACCAAACCCCAGCCAACCTGCCAGAAGATCAGCAGAAGATCCACCCAGCTGGGCCCAACCCAAGTCGCCAACTCACAGAATCATGGGCTAATAAGTAATTATTAACTCACTATATTTTGGAGTGGTTGTCTTCTCAGTAGGAAAAAAACATGACTTTTCTAAATTAAAATTATATTTTTTATATTCACACAGATGCTAGAGAACTCATTAAGCTCAGTGCAAGTTCAAGTAAATGAAATATATTGTCAATTCTAACTTTTCTTATACTGAAATAGGTAAGAAATGGAGGCCAACTATTTACAGAGAGTGTTGTTGTCCTTTCCTCGTCATTTAGAATCTTTTCTCAACAAATATATATGAGATACAGGTCATCAAATAAGCTGTCAATATGTACAATCCTTTTGAATACCATTCCAAATTTAAAGACTGCAAAATTATGTTCATTCTCATTGTTATTTCATTCTAGCACAAAACATAATTTTGTCTAATATGAAACATAAATTTGTCTAATATCAATTTTTTTTCTTAAACTTCACTCAAGATATTCCAAGGAACATTTGTAGAATTTCAAAACTAAATCTTACACAGTTGTGGACTTCTTTAATTTGTTCAGTTCTTCCACTGCTTTTGTAGGAGTACTTTTCAGTATTTTCCTATTTGTAATCCTTGTTTCAGTAATTGCAATTTGCTGAAAGCCCCAAGGACAGAAGTGTTTGGTGCTCCATTTATTTATTAAATAATTTGATTTAAATGATTAAATCATTTTGAAATAATTTTAAACAAAAAGTAACTAAAACTTAGAGGATTTGTTTATAATAAGTATAATACTACTGTAGAATACAGTAGTACAGTATTTGTTTATAATAAGTATAATACTACTGTAGAATACTAATGTGAAATTAAATAATTCAAACTTAAAGCTGTTGAAACTTAAAATATGCTGAATCTTGAGAGGAATAGGGCTATGCAGGCTGAGTCACATGGCATAAAGCCTCAACTTCTCCCTTTTTGGACCCTGTAAGTAATTAGGAAGACCAAGGAGTATGAGAGATTAGACTTCTCAGATCATTACTCCTTTTCATAAAGTAATCTTCCTTGGAATATAGCTATCTGTAACCAATGAAATTACTACAACATACATGTGCCCTGGTCTTGTATGAAAAAATGTTATAATCCTGCTAGAAATTCTGTTTCTGTCTGCGTATGTGAAACCTTAACTTCTACACTTTGGAACACTGATCCCCATTCATTCAGAGTTTATGTTTCCTGTGTGGCTCGACTAGAGTTTTTGCTTTAATAAACACTATACATTAATCATATTTTCTGAATATCAGTATTTAAGGTTGACTCTTATACTGGTTTACAGGTAATTTGTTCAAAGATTCATTAACAATAATGTTAGATGTTCCAACTTTTACAGAACAAACTTCCAAGAACTTTATTTTGATTGTATGGATTCAGAAAAAGAAATGAATAATTATTGGAAACAACAGACTGATGCACCTTCTGACCTTCCGTGTTCACATATTGCATTGTCTTCAAATGCATTTTCTTAAGGTAAGTGCTAATTTTTTGAAATAGATGCTGATGTTTCTTTGACTTTTTTTTTTTTTTTTTTTTTTTATTGTTGGGGATTCATTGAGGGTACAATAAGTCAGTTACACTGATTGCAATTGTTAGGTAAAGTCCCTCTTGCAATCATGTCTTGCCCCCATAAAGTGTGACACACACTAAGGCCCCACCCTCCTCCCTCCATCCCTCTTTCTGCTTCCCCCCCCCATAAACTTAATTGTCATTAATTGTCCTCATATCAAGATTGAGTACATAGGATTCATGCTTCTCCATTCTTGTGATGCTTTACTAAGAATAATGTCTTCCACTTCCATCCAGGTTAATACGAAGGATGTAAAGTCTCCATTTTTTTTAATAGCTGAATAGTATTCCATGGTATACATATACCACAGCTTGTTAATCCATTCCTGGGTTGGTGGGCATTTAGGCTGTTTCCACATTTTGGCAATGGTAAATTGAGCTGCCATAAACAGTCTAGTACAAGTGTCCTTATGACAAAAGGATTTTTTTCCTTCTGGGTAGATGCCCAGTAATGGGATTGCAGGATCGAATGGGAGGTCTAGGTTGAGTGCTTTGAGGTTTCTCCATACTTCCTTCCAGAAAGGTTGTACTAGTTTGCAGTCCCACCAGCAGTGTAAAAGTGTTCCCTTCTCTCCACATCCACGCCAGCATCTGCAGTTTTGAGATTTTGTGATGTGGGCCATTCTCACTGGGGTTAGATGATATCTGAGGGTTGTTTTGATTTGCATTTCTCTAATATATAGAGATGATGAACATTTTTTCATATGTTTGTTAGCCATTCGTCTGTCATCTTTAGAGAAAGTTCTATTCATGTCTCTTGCCCATTGATATAAGGGATTGTTGGCTTTTTTCATGTGGATTAATTTGAGTTCTCTATAGATCCTGGTTATCAAGCTTTTGTCTGATTGAAAATATGCAAATATCCTTTCCCATTGTGTAGGTTGTCTCTTTGCTTTGGTTATTGTGTCCTTAGCTGTACAGAAGCTTTTCAGTTTAATGAAGTCCCATTTGTTTATTTTTGATGTTGTTGCAATTGCCATGGCAGTCTTCTTCATGAAGTCTTCCCCCAGGCCAATATCTTCCAGTGTTTTTCCTATGCTTTCTTTGAGGATTTTTATTGTTTCATGCCTTAAATTTAAGTCCTTTATCCATCTTGAATCAATTTTTGTGAGTGGGGAAAGGTGTGGGTCCAGTTTCAGTCTTTTACATGTAGACATCCAGTTCTCCCAACACCATTTATTGAATAGGGAGTCTTTCCCCCAAGGTAAGTTCTTGTTTGGTTTATCAAAGATTAGGTGGTTGTAAGATGTTAGTTTCATTTCTTGGTGTTCAATTCGATTCCAAGTGTCTATGTCTCTGTTTTTGTGCCAGTACCATGCTGTCTTGACCACTATGGCTTTGTAGTACAGACTAAAATCTGGTATGCTGACGCCCCCAGCTTTATTTTTGTTACTAAGAACTGCCTTAGCTATACGGGGTTTTTTCCGGTTCCATACAAGACGCAGAATCATTTTTTCCAAATCTTGAAAGTACGATGTAGGTACTTTGATAGGAATGGCATTGAATAGGTAGATAGCTTTGGGAAGTATAGACATTTTAACAATGTTGATTCTTCCCATCCATGAGCATGGTATGTTCTTCCATTTGTTAATATCCTCTGCTATTTCCTTTCTGAGGATTTCATAGTTTTCTTTATAGAGGTCCTTCACCTCCTTCGTTAGGTATATTCCTAGGTATTTCATTTTCTTTGAAACTATGGTGAAGGGAGTTGTGTCCTTAATTAGCTTCTCATCTTGACTGTTATTGGTGTATACAAAGGCTACTGACTTGTGGACATTGATTTTATATCCTGAAACATTACTGTATTTTTTGATGACTTCTAGGAGTCTTGTGGTTGAGTCTTTGGGGTTCTCTAAGTATAAGATCATGTCGTCAGCAAAGAGGGAGAGTTTGACCTCCTCTGCTCCCATTTGGATTCCCTTTATTTCCTTGTCTTGCCTAATTGTATTGGCTAGAACTTCCAGCACTACGTTGAATAGTAAAGGTGACAGAGGACAACCTTGTCTGGTTCCAGTTCTAAGAGGAAAAGCTTTCAGTTTTACTCCATTCAGTAAAATATTGGCTGTGGGTTTGTCATAGATAGCTTCAATCAGTTTTAGAAATGTGCCACCTATGCCTATACTCTTCAGAGTTCTAATTAGAAAAGGATGCTGGATTTTATCAAATGCTTTTTCTGCATCTATTGAGAGGATCATGTGATCTTTATTTCTGCCTCTGTTAATATGGTGGATAACGTTTATAGACTTGCGTATGTTAAACCAGCCTTGCATCCCTGGGATGAAGCCTACTTGATCATGATGAATGACTTTTTTGATGATAAGCTGTAATCTATTGGCTAGGATTTTGTTGAGAATTTTTGCGTCTATGTTCATGAGTGAGATTGGTCTGAAATTCTCCTTTTTGTTTGGGTCTTTTCCTGGTTTTGGTATCAGGGTGATGTTTGCTTCATAGAATGTGTTGGGGAAGATTCCTTCTTCCTCAGTTTTTTGGAATAATTTCTGCAGTACAGGAATAAGCTCTTCCTTGAAGGTTTGATAGAATTCTGGAGTGAAGCCATCTGGACCAGGGCATTTTTTAGTTGGAAGCTTTTTTATTGTTTCTTTGATCTCAGTGCTTGAAATTGGTCTGTTCAGGAGGTCTATTTCTTCTTGGCTAAGTCTAGGGAGAGGGTGTGATTCCAAATATTGATCCATTTCCTTCACATTGTCAAATTTCTGGGCATAGAGTTTCTGGTAGTATTCAGAGATGATCTCTTGTATCTCTGTGGGATCAGTTGTTATTTCCCCTTTATCATTTCTGATTGAGGTTATTAGAGATTTTACTTTTCTATTTCTAGTTAGTCTGGCTAATGGTTTATCTATTTTATTTATTTTTTCAAAAAAACAACTCCTTGTTTCATTAATTTTCTGAATGATTCTTTTGTTTTCAATTTCATTGATCTCTGATTTGATTTTGGATATTTCTTTTCTTCTACTGAGTTTAGGCTTAGATTGTTCTTCTTTTTCCAATTCCATAAGATCTCTTGTGAGATTGTTGATGTGCTCTCTTTCTGTTTTTCGAATGTAGGCATCTAAAGCGATGAATTTTCCTCTCAAAACTGCTTTTGCAGTATCCCACAGGTTTTGGTAGCTTGTGTCTTCATTGTTGTTATGCTCAAGGAAGTTAATGATTTCCTGTTTTATTTCTTCCTTCACCCATCTGTTATTCAAGAGAAGATTGTTTAATTTCCATGCCTTTGGGTGGGCTTGAGCATTTTTGTTAGAGTTGAGTTCCACCTTTAGTGCCTTATGGTCTGAAAAGATACAAGGTAAAATTTCAATTCTTCTGATTCTGTTGATATTTGTTTTGTGTCCCAGGATATGATCAATTTTGGAGAATGTTCCATGGGGTGATGAGAAGAATGTATATTCTTTATCTTTGGGGTGGAGTGTTCTATATGCATCTATCAAGCATAGTTGTTCTAGGGTCTCATTTAAATCTCTTACATCTTTGTTTAATTTCTGTTTAGAGGATCTGTCCAGCTCTGTAAGAGGTGTGTTAAAGTCCCCTGTTATGATGGTATTATCAGATATCATATTGCTCAGACTGAGTAAGGTCTGCTTCAGGAATCTGGGAGCATTTAAATTGGGTGCATAAATATTTAGAATTGAAATGTCTTCTTGTTGTAGTTTTCCCTTGACCAATATAAAGTGACCATCTTTGTCTTTTTTGACTTTAGTTGCTTTAAATCCACATGTATCTGAAAATAAGATTGCAACTCCTCTTTTCTTCTGAATTCCGTTTGCCTGAAAAATTGTCTTCCAACCCTTGACTCGGAGCTTTAATTTGTCTTTTGAGGCCAGGTGTGTTTCTTGCAGACAGCAAATGGATGGCTTGTGTTTTTTAATCCAGTCAGCCAATCTATGTCTCTTCAGTGGGGAATTCAAGCCATTAACATTTATTGAGATAATTGATAAGTGTGGTAGTATTCTATTCGTCTTATTTGGTGAGAGTCCATTGCTTAATTTTATCTTTTGCATCAGTGTGGAGGTTAGGTTTTGTCCTTTGATTTCTGAGTTCTTACTTTGCTGCTGATCCATTGTGGTGGTCAGTGTGCAGAACAGGTTGAAGTATTTCCTGTAGAGCTGGTCTTGTTGTGGCGAATTTCCTCAATGTTTGTATATCCGTAAATGATTTGATTTCTCCGTCAATTCTGAAGCTTAGCTTAGCAGGGTACAGAATTCTGGGCTGAAAATTGTTCTGTTTAAGTAGATTAAAGGTAGATGACCATTGTCTTCTTGCTTGGAAAGTTTCATTAGAGAAGTCTGCGGTAACTCTGATGGATTTGCCCCTGTAGGTCAACTGGCGCTTACTCCTGGCAGCTTGCAGAATCTTTTCTTTTGTCTTGACTTTGGACAGGTTCATCACAATGTGTCTTGGAGAAGCTCGGTTAGAGTTGAGGCGACCTGGGGTCCGATATCCCTCTGAAAGCAGTGTGTCAGACTCTTTGGTGATGTTTGGGAAATTTTCTTTTATAATATTCTCTAGTATGGCTTCCATTCCTCTGGGGCATTCTTCTTCCCCTTCTGGAATTCCTATAACTCGTATGTTGGAACGCTTCATAAAGTCCCATAATTCTGACAGTGAACGTTCTGCTTTCTCTCTCTTCTTTTCTGCCTCTTTTACTGTCTGAGTTATCTCAAGAACTTTGTCTTCTACCTCTGAAATTCTTTCTTCTGCATGGTCTAACCTGTTGCTGATACTTTCCATTGTATCTTTAAGTTCCCTAATTGACTGTTTCAGTTCCTTCAGGTCTGCTATATCCTTTTTATATTCTTCATATCGTTCATCTCTTATTTGATTCTGTTTTTGGATTTCCTTTTGGTTATTTTCCACTTTATTAGCAATTTCCTTCATTGTTTCCATCATTTCTTTCATTGTTTTCAACATGTGTATTCTAAATTCCCTTTCTGTCATTCCTAACATTTCTATACTGGTGGAATCATCTGCAGTAGCTACCTCATGGTCCCTTGGTGGGGTTGTTCTAGACTGGTTCTTCATGTTGCCTGGAGTTTTCTGCTGATTCTTCCTCATGAGTGATTTCTTTTATCTGTTTCCTTGCCCTAATTTTCCTTTCACTTCCTCTTGCTCTTTAAGTTCTTATGCCTGTGGACTAAGGGTTATAGGACCAGAAGGGTGAGAAGGTTGAAGAGCAAAAAAAGGGGATGAAAGAAAGGAGGACCGAGTGATAAGAAAAAAAGAAAGATAGAGAAAGGAGAGGGGGTGGGTATAAGGAATATTGACAAAAAGAAGAGAGGCACAGAAAGAGGGAGACAGGGCAATATAGGTGTACAGTAGGGTACTTTGACACAACCTTAAAAAAACCCCACCTTCTGGGGGTGCCCAGTTGCGTGGTTCCCTTGAGGTCAGCAGCTCTTTGCTAACCTGATCAGACACAGTACCCCACCTCCACCAAGTAGAGAGGAAAGACAAAAATGCTATAAATCAAACCAAAAGAAGCAAACAGAAAACTTTACGGGGATAAAATTGGGTGAAAAACCAAATTATATCGGTAGAAACACTAGCAAAAATGAAGTTGAAGTTATTAAAAAAGGCAGCAATGGGAAATTATAATTAAACTAGGAAAATTGAGAAAGAAAAAGGGATCTGTGTGGAAAAGATTGAAATTAAAAAAACAAAAGAACATCAGCAACGTCAAAATAAACAAACAAAAAAAACAACCAAACCAAAAAAAAAAAAGAAGAAAAAAATACACAACCAAAAACAAAGCAGTTTGTTATTGAATATTGTCTGGGCAACATGTGGTCTTCTGGGGTATGAGATGTTAGTCACAGTTCTGATACCACTGGAGGCTGCTGATTTCTGAAACCCCAGCAGGTAGACACCCTAAATCTCTCTTCAGCCTACTTAAAAGGCACTTTGAACTTGTAAACTTGCTGAGCAGAAGCTTTCCCAGCTTTCTCGCTGGAATCGCTGCTGAAGTGGCTATGCACTTACTCAGTGTGCCAAAACCGATCTCACTCTGCCCCTGAGGGTTAGGGCTGCAAGGCGGCTCAGACCCCACCCTTAGGCTACTTGGTTGCTGGGTTACCAGCTCCCACCCGTTTCTAGCTCTGCGACCCTGAGGGCAGAGCTTGCCGGGGCAGATCACTGACAATGGATCCGTGTGACCCACCACCAAACACTATCAGCTCCGTCTGGCTCAGCGGCTCAGACTGGGGCCCTAGACAACGGCCAAAGTTCTCCGCACTCCCGCTCAGGCCTTCCCCAAGGCAGTTCAACTCAGTGCCAAGTCCAAGGACATCAAAACAGTTCACAGGTAAGGCCTTTCTGGTTTGCAGTCTCGCTGCTACTGAACTTACAGTTGTGGGCGGGTTTAGACGGATTGAACACACGCGACCACTTGCCGGCTTTCCACTGTTTTAGTCCTCCTCTTGGGGTCCAGAAGTCTCTCGCTGACTCCCTGTATTTTCATAGGAGTGATGATAGGCAGTTCCCACCAGCCAGAGATGCCTGGAGTCCTATCTCCCCAGACTCACGGTGCCCAGATGCAAGGAAGCTGTTACTCGGCTGCCATCTTGCTCCGCCTCCGTTTCTTTGACTTTTTTGTCTTATAGTTTTTATGTTTGTTATTCCCTACAAATAACACTATTCATTATCAACTTGAGAAATTAAAATTTAGTTTTTAATTTTTTATTACATATGTACTTTTTGAGCCCATTGCCATCAAAAAGACCTACTGAAAAATGTAGAGATTAGAAATGATAAAATATATGGCTTTAGATTTTTCCTTTGAAATAAATAATAAATTCTCTATATGAAGAGCATTCAGATTACACTATGTTCTTGGCTGTATTCAGTCTCTCTTTACCACAAATATTTAAAGGATAAATAACATCATTTCCCACGTTTCCTACTGACTTGGTAGGATGGCAGTCTGGTAGCTTTGTGGTTGAACAGGTTGTGTCCAGGTCAAGGCAAAACAGGGGGACATAGTGGGTAGCTGGCAAGGGCACAGCCTTTGAGACTTTTTATACCTTTAAAGATCAGAAAGTTAGCTGTCACCAGCCACTCTGATGTAGGAGCACTTTGTTCGGTTAAAAAGTATTCTACAAGCTACCCTTTTGTGAAAGAAAGGTACCAGTTATGCTGGTGATATAGGAAAGTGGATCTCCAAACTAGGGTCTGGCCTGAAGGCCAAGTGGGTCTTTGGCTTTGGGCAGGAAAGAATTCAAGAGTGAGCCCACGGAGTAAGGCAAAAGCAAGTTTGTTGAGGCAAGAAAAAGAAAAGAAAGGTAGTTGCTCTATAGACTGAGCAGTGTCTATCTCTTACACTTAAAGTAATATAGGACAGCACTTTGTGAGTTTCCAGGGTCATATTTTATACATTCTATTTCATTTTATGTTAAGCAGAGAGGAAGGATTATTCGTAAGATTTCTGGGAAAAGGGTGTAAAGTTCCCATATCTGACGGTTGTCCTCTTCCTAACCCATGCAGGGTAACTTCAGGGAGTTGCCATGGCATTTGTAAATTGTTGCGGTACTGTTGAGGATTTCTTTCAGTATGCTGATGCAGCCTCTTAAAAGCCGTGAGGGCAAGCTGAGGTCATTTTTGTGGCCGTCTTCAGTCTAACTGGTTTTGTCCAATTTCTCTACTACCTCCTGCTTTATCAGAGGCCTTGCTTCTGAGTCTTATGACTCTTTATTCAGTAAGGCCTACAGTTTTTCTACCTCAGAAAAAATCTGGAAAAGAGAGTGGATCGTTCAATAAACTGAATGTTTGTGGCCCCCTCCACCCAAATTTATATATTGAACCTTAATCCCAATGTAATGGTATTAGACGGTGGGTTTGGGGAAGTAATTAGGTCAGGAGATTGAAGGCCCCATGAAAGGGATTATTGCACTTAGAAGCCAGATAGCCGATTAGTGCCCTTTCTACCACGCGAGGACACAGCGAGAAGGCAGATGTCTATAAACCAGGAAGAAGGCTGTCACCAAGACCTGACCCTGTTGGTACCCTGACTTTGGCCTTACAATGTCTAGAACTGTGAGATCTACGTTTGTTGTTTAAGCATCCAGTCTGTGCTATTTTATTACAACAACCAGAGCTGATTAAAACAGTCACTTGTTTTTTAAATTTAATCATATGTTAAAGTGAGCACTGTATGCATTGCACATTCACCTCAGATGCTAGCAGAAAAGATACACAGAAGCAGGAAATACAAGGTGGAAGCCTACCGAAACTATCTAGGCTAATTTTAATGCAACTAGTAAATGCTTCATTAAAATGTTTTAAATACCTAGGGCCAATACTTGACTGAATGGAATACCTAGACAACAGGCCTTAATAAGGGTTGTTCTGAGTAACAGGGACATAGGTAATTCTACCTATATGCAAATTCCCGTCATACTCTTTAATTTTTATACCAAATTATTTATATTGAAGGAATTTAGGAAATTTCACCCCCAAGTATGACTTCCTCATATAAAGGATATTTTAAATTAAAGGCCATTAAAAGTCAAGAAGCACTGAAAGGGCCTCCATCTGCTTAAAACTAAACAGAGGCATCAAAAGAACAATTGTCTTCTCCTCTTCCTGTTATCTCAAAGTATTGCAAGAATGAAGGTCAAGAATGTGAAGATAGCAGGGCTCGCTGGCTCATGCCTGTAATCCCAGCACTCTAGGAGACTGAAGTGTGTGGATTGCTTGAGCTCAGGAGTTCAAGACCAGCCTGAGCAAGAGCAAGACCCCATCTCTACTAAACATAGAAAAACTAGCCTGGCATGGTGTTAGGCACCTATAATCCCAGCTACTCAGGAAGCTGAGGCAAGAGGATCTCTTGAAACCGGGAGAGTGAAGGTGCTGTGAGCTCTCATGACACCACAGGACTCTACCCAGGGTGAGAGAGTGAGATTCTGTCTCAATATAGAAAAAAAAAAAAATAACAAGGCAAGCAGACCTGGCCCAAATTACTTAAGACAGAGGTACCTGTCTTCAGGTTAATTTACAAGTCAATCTATTTCCTTCATCTGTTTTTTCTTCCCTAGCAACTATTTTTATTGTCCTATATTCTCAATTTCTCCCTTGCCCCTAAAAGGCATGTATAAAAACACCTGAACTCCATTGGAAAATTGGGTTATTACTCTGTGATATCTTCCCATGCACATGGTAAATAAATGCTTTCTCATATTAATTTGCCTTAATTGTGAGTTGATATTTCAGCAAACTTTGGGGAGAAAAGGCACGTTTCCCCTCACTCCTACAGTTTATAGTATGATTTTTGCAATTATCAGTCAATGCTTTTCCTACACATTTAGACCAGACAAACTTACGATGGTCCTTATGATGATGTATGTAAAATGGTTAAATACCAAATCGGAAGCTGAGCTGCCAGGTACAGGAAAGGCATTTAAACCTACAGAAAGCATACCAGCACCCGGATCTCTTCCCAGAGGGCACCCAGCTCACACCCAGTGTGAAAGGATTTGTGCTCCTCTATACTCCCCAGAAATCAGGGAGTTAAAACCCTCTTTCTTGTGACAACATAAAGCTGAAAATGGATCCTAAAAGGCAGAGGGTCATAAAAAGGACCCTCAAGGAGAAATTAAAGCCTGCCTGATGGAGGAGATACAAGGAACCATTCCGATGGTAATGAGAAGCATGTGGCTAGTGCTTAGTTAGAGGAAAGCAACTTTCTTTAAGTAATCAATGAAAGCTCTGAATGTAAGGTCTGGAATTAGACTACTCACATTCTGAGAAACTGGGAGTGTTCTCCAGTTAAACAGGAGGCACAGATTCAGTAAAAGGAGTGCGGCAATTCTGGTTCCTTTGAGACACGGACTACATGGGGCCCACCCATAAGGCTGGATCAGAAAACTTAAAAATGTTAACAATAGCTAACTTCTAAAGGCAATGTCATGCCTCATGATAAGCCCAATGGGGAAAATTATCCTCATTTTGCAGAAAAGAATACCGAGCTACTGTGGAGGTGGAGGGTCACTGTTCCCGGAACCCAGTTGACTTGGTTCAATTACTCAGTTGAGCTAGAAAGTTCAACTAAGTATGGCAGGGATGGGAAGCAAAAGTGGGTGGAAATGGAAAATAAAAGTGGACCAGCACAGGCAGCATGAATAGAGAGCAAGGCAACCTGCACAAGTCTCAGTGTAACAAACAGAAATTTTATTAAGGACAAAGAGACAGTTTACAGCCCCTCCAAAGAGAGTTGGAAGGGGGAGGGGGACCTCTCTCGTGAATGAACAGAAGTGAAAGAGGCAGAAACACATAGGCAGTACGGAGGCATAAAGCCTGCTTTTTGTTTGAAATTAGTTATAACTCTTTCACTGGCCTCTCTGCGCCTCCAGGAATTATTGCCCTTTTCTATTGGTCATTGATTATTGCCTTTTTCTATGGATCATTGGTTACCTGGGTTACTTCATACCTACATTCTTTCCTCCTCTTTTTTGGTGAGAGTTGCTGAGGGGTAAATATTCCTATGGGCCCTCCAGACTTCCTTGTTCAGCAGGCTGGGCTTTCTCCCAGGCCTCTTGAAGCCCCTTTCTCTGTGTCCCTTCTCAAGGCATATAGAGGGAAAAATCATTTGTTCAAGGCCAACTAGATGGGAAGCTATCCCATCTGATTTCTACACCTGTGTTTACCATGTTGGTGTAAAGGGAAAACCTCTGTTTTGGCCTCAGAAGTTTTGCTGGAAGATCAACCCATGATAAGGCAGATTAATAAGAGAAAAGAATTACAAATGTATTCACTGTGTGCATGGAAGAATCACAGACTGCCCACTATCTCAGTGGAGTCCAGAAGCTTACATACCCCCCTCGTTTTGGGGGGGGAGGGCTGAGGAATAAGTAATTCTGTTGAGGGGCAAAAAGTGATTACTAGAGAGGATGAATATATACTGGGGAGAATGGATGGATGGGGGAAACACATTGACTTATAAATGATTCCTTGGAAATAAAATTAACCTGAGGGACATGCACTATTTTTAAATGGTTGGGGTAAGGTTTCACTCTTGACCTTCTTTCCTGAAACATATATTGAGATGCCAGGGAGGGGAAGAAAAGGCAACTGCTCCCCTTGATGGATCCTGCTGGTCTTTAGCAAGATAGATGAACAGCTCCTTCCAATGCCTGCTGATCTCTAAGGGTCTTTAATTCAAAATACTCCAGGGAGTCATATTCTGGGGTAAACTTCCCTGAGCTTCTTTAGCCACTACACCACACTACTTCAAAGAAGCAGAGACATCTCTCTGGACTGCTGTACCTGGCACATAAAGGTTTGTCACTGTTTTTAATAGTTCTTTGAGGATGGAACAATAAATTACAACTAGAATCCCCCCGAAAGCCTTCATAGTTGTTGCACATAGGTAACCTACACTACCCTAAAGCTTGTTCTTGTTACATAGTGTGGTGAGGAAGCCCTTGGAAAATCATTGTTTTCATGAAGTACCAAACTGAATCACTTTTTGTTATTGCTACATAGCAATATCTTGATGGCGTAACTCATGTGATCATTTTGGAACAGATCCAGGGCTAAAGAGGGAGAAAGAGCAAGTGGTTTCCCTTACAGAAGGCAGAGGACGCCATGCACGTGGCTTGCACAGTGACTACTATGAGCTATTCTTTGTCTTGCTATCCAGAAGTCAGTCACTGTGTCTATATATTTTTGCCAATGCTTACTTTAATATTTCATTTAATGTTTGTCCAAACATCCTTTTCTTGTATTTGTATAGTGCATACCAGGTTTTACTAATTTCTTTCTTCATTTAAGCAAAAAAAATTTTTTCTAAGAAGTAGACCTGGGGAGGGGGGAGGTCAGATCGAGGGAGGGTGAATGGTGGGATCACATCTATGGTGCATAATGCAAGGGTACATGTTGGATCTATTAGTATAGAGTATAAATGTCTTAACACAATAATTAAGTAAACGAGATGAGGTATATATTAGCCAGTGTGATATAAGTCTTCTAATTCTATATGAAATCAGCACAGTGTACCCCATAAATGCATTAATGTATACGTGATCTATGTGCTTATGATTTTAAAAAAAATGAAAAAGAGAAAGTGGACCTAGAACCCTCTTGATATACTTAGAGATGATTATTTCCCTCCGACTTCAATGACTAACAAATTGCTAGTGTACTTAAACATTGTCTCTGAATGAACTACAGATTAAAAAAAAAAAAAGACACGCTTTCTGGGAAAAAATAAATTTCTTCTTTTCTAGTTTGTAATGCTTTTTATTGTCTTCACAAATGACAGAGCTTAAGCTCTAACTTGACTGTTATTCTGCTTTTATTACCATATAAATAGCTTTTAAATTCAATATACAACTCAAGTTCATGCAAATTATAAAAATAGAAGAGGTTCATCTTCAGAAAATCAAAGTCTAGAGTGTAAAATTTATTATGTATTACAATGACTAAATGGCTTAAATTGGACTACGTGTTTAAACTCAAAATGCATATTAATTCTCAAAGCAGTGATTATCAAATCTCATTTATTATAACTTAACCCATCATTTGTTGTCCTAAAGGAAAAATATAGTAAAGAAACTACTTTATTTGTAGATCATGCTTTATTTTTTGTCTGATGTTTTATAACAATCAAATGACAAAAGATTGATATCCAACAAAATGGTGAAATATAGAGAAGGCCAGGTGAGGTGGCTCACACTTGTAATCTCAGCACTTTGGGAGGCCAAGGCGGGAGGATCACTTACACCTAGGAGTACAAGAACAGCCTGGGCAACATAGCAAGACCTTTCTCTTTAAAAAATTTACAAAGAAAATAGCAGTGGCATGTGCTTGTAGTCCCAGCTACTCAGGCAGATAAGGCAAGAGGATCCCTTGAGACCAAATGATGATGCCACTGCACTTTAGTGTGGGTGACAGAGCAAGACCCTGTCTCAACAGAATAAAAGAAAGTTAGGGTAAATATTATGTCCTCTAAAAGATGTGTGTCTTTTTAAAACTAACTTAGAATTTTGTTGAAATAATATTTTATTATAAGATGGTCATTTCTTGTTTTTTTTTTGCAGTTTTTGGCTGGAGCTGGGTTTGAACCTGCCACCTCCAGTATATGGGACTGGCGCTCTACTCCTTTAAGCCCCAGGTGCCACCCAAGATGGTCACTTCTTAAAATCAAAAGGTATTACACAAAGAGTCAGGAAAATATTGTACATAATTAGAAGAAAATATAAACCAGTAGAAAAGATGTCAAAATGGCAGCGTTAACAGATAATCAGACAAGACTTTAAAACATATTAGAAATATGTTCAAGAATTTAAAGTAAAACATGAATAAAATCAGAAGGCAAATAGAAAGTCTAAAAAATTAACAGGAAACTTTGAAGCTGAAAGTCATAGTATCAGAATAAAGAAGTTCCTGGATAGAATTAATAGATGCTGCAGGAGTAGTACAGGGCAACAGAAATAAGTTGGAAGACTTGACAATAAAAATTATCTAAATTTAAGCAGAAAGAGGCTTAAAAAAAATGAGTAGAACTTCAATGGCCTCTGGGGCAACTTTAAGCATCCCAACTTAAAAGAAACTGAAATAACAGAAGGAGAGAAGATGAGATGGGAGGACTGCATAGTATTTGGAGACTTAATGAGCACACTTTGTAAATATTTATTCTAAAGTATCCCAACCACAAATCCAAGGTCAACAAACCTCAAACAAGCAGAAAGAAGATGATATCACATAAACTGATGAAATTCCATGATAAACAGTCTTTAGGCAGTAAAAAAAAATTTACATATAGGAGATTCTGCAATTTTGGCTTTTCTGTAATTAACCATCAAAACATATGCTGTAAAGCCTATCTGTTGACATGAAAATGCCCAAGTTATGTTACTTATGTGGAAAAGCAGAGAAAAATACATTTCTATTATTGTTGAAAGAAGTATATAGATGAGAATACAGCCATAAAAGTGTAGATCATGGTTATCTGTGAGTGGTGGGATCAAGGTGGTTTTTCATCTTTTGTGCTTATCTGTATTTTACTCATTTTCTTTTGGATCATGCATTGTTTATACTTAGGAAGAAAACTTACTTAAAATAAAAATTGCCTACAGCACTTCCCCCACAATAAATTTTAAAATCTCTTAAACTAATTTAGTGATAGAGTCTAAAATTGTTCAGTGAAAATGGAAAAGAGAGTAAGGACATAAGTGGAGTTAACAAGTTCAGAGGTAGAGTGCAAACAGGGGTCGGCAACTAGAGAAAGTGAACGAATGAATCTCTTAAGTTTTCTAATTTGGGAGACTTTGGGACACTAATGTCTTTAGCTAAGGGGACTACTAGAAGTTATATATTGAAATATAATTATTTTAGATTTGAACTGCTGAATTTGAGGATCATGCAATATAGTCAAAGGTTTGCTTTGAAATATGGGTCTAAGATGTAGGAGAAATTTAAAGCAGGGAGATACAAACTTGGGGTCACTGGCGCATTGGTGATAGATGAAGATTGCCCTAGGAAAATATGCTGAATATGATGAATAGCAGCCCAAGAATGAAGCCTCTGGAAACACGAACATTGCAGGGATGAGCAGTATCTGATGAGCCAGCGAAGAAACTGAAGTCAGAGATAAGAAGAAAACCAGAAGAGGTCACTGAAGTAGAAGGGATCAAGACACTTTCCAGGATGAGTGAAGCCAGCCAGGCACCCACTCTGCCCTTTACCAGCTTACCTTCCTTGCTTCTGCAGACTCCTCTATCATAGCTGATCCAGAGCAAGAGGCTGGACTCTCCTTACACCTGCGCAGGGGCACAGGGCCAGAGCAAACGATGCTACCTTATTATGTTGGCTTTTAAGAACCAGACTTTTTTTTTTTTCATGTCAGGGTATGTGACAGGCATGGCAACAGAATCACAAAAGAGAGCCACAGAGAGGTGATCTGTAGCAGCATTCCGTGAACTTCAAACATACTGTGAACAAACACACTAGCAACCATGCAAATGCCTGGTATTTACTTGGTAGATGGCACAGACTTGAAAGTGGGGGCAAGGGATTTAAATCTCCCCTATCTCACCAGTGGTTAGAGAAGGAAAAGTAAGTGAAGGGGAGCTAGATAAACAAAGCACACCCACTCCACTTGCCCTTTCCTCAACATTGCATTGAGAACAATAAATACCACCATTGGAGTGTATTTAATATGAACCCAAGATTCCAAAGGACTCAGAAGCAAGCTAAAATCATTATCTCAGACACATCAAGAAGGCATGTTCTTCTCACACTATTCATGCGAGTATTTCTGCCTCTCTAACTGCAGCCTGAAGTGTGCTTGCATGGACACGGAAGGAGTGGGAGCCAACTCAGAACACTGGCCGCCCAGACATTCGCAGCTCTGACAGGGCTGGCCAGATCTGGGAGCCCGTCCAGTGTCCCCCATCATGCCATCTTTACAAGCTGACAAATGCTTTCTCAAGAAAAACTGCTCTGACAGATGCCAATTTATACTTAAGAAGTATAGCTGAATTCAGATAATGTGGTGGGTAATAAAAACCTTAAAGAGGCTGGATGACATCTGTTCATCACCTGTAAGACTTGAGAACAAAGTCTTTTCTTTTGCTTTTTCTATGCTCCATCTTACACTAAAAAAATCTAATAATGGATTCAAGTTTAGTTTTGTTTTGTTTGTCATGTACAACCATTCTCAAACAGACACCTTCTCCATACATGGTGAGAAAGAAGTTGTCATGTTTATTGCAGCCCAATTCATAATTGCTAAGTCATGGAAGAAGCCCAAGTGCCCATCGACCCACAAATGGATCAATAAATTGTGGTAGATGTACACCATGGAATATTACGCAGCCTTAAGAAAAGATGGAGACTTTACCTCTTTCATGCTTACATGGATGGAGCTGGAACATACTCTTCTTAGCAAAGTATCTCAAGAATGGAAGAAAAAGTATCCAATGTACTCAGCCCTACTATGAAACTAATTTATAGCTTTCATATGACAGCTATAACCCAATTATAGCCCAAGAATATGGGGAAAGGGGAGAAGAGAGGGAGGATAGGTGGAGGGAGGGTAATTGTTGGGACCACAACTACGGTGCATCTTACAAGGGCACATGTGAAATTCACTAAATGTAGAATATACATGTCTTAACACAGTAACTAAGAGGGTGCCATGAAGGCTGTTAACCAGTTTGATGAAAATATTTCAAATTGTAAATAAAACCAGCACATTGTACCCTATGATTACAATTATGTACACAGCTATGATTTAATAATAATAATAAAAAAAAAAGCAGGTGACTCCACAGACAAAAAGCAGAATACGGTTACCAGGAGCTGGTAAGGGCAACAGAGAATGGGGAGTTGCCGTTCAATGGTATAGACCACTTCAGCCCAGTTTCAGTGTGGAAATGATGAATAGGTTCTGGAAACGGATAGTGGTGAAGTTGCACATTATAGATGGACTCAATGCCAGTGATCTGTACACTTAAAATGATTAAAATGGTAAATTTTAGTATAAAAAAAGAGAAAAAATGTCTACCATCTGTCAGACATGACCAATTTATTGAGAGAATTCAAATTTTCTTTGACTAAGTATATCCAGGGGCAGAGTTTGATATAATTATCTCATTGGAAGCAGCCACATTTTCTAAGGTGAATTGGCCTAGGGTAGTATCTGAAGAGGCAACAACTTTTAAAACCAATTTAGTGCCTGGGGTGCTAATCATAAAGATTTGCAAAGGACATAAAACAACCAGTTTATACAACTGAGGGATGAACATGCTACTCACAATCCTTTATTCAATCCAGCTTAACACACGAGCACCTAACTTGTGCAGGAGATTGGGCTTAGTGGCAGGGTTAGGGGAAAACACAAAATATCATCAAGATGTAATTCCCAAGAGGTTCATAATCTAGTAACAGCACATAAAAATGGTGCTGCTGAGGTGCAAAAAAAATCTGCTCTAAAAACATGGAGGAGAGTTCACGTCCTAGCAGGGTTGAAATCAGGATCCCCTCGAATGCAGTGGCAGGGGACGAGGCTGGAAGGTGTATAGGCATGTGTTGGCAACAACAAACATGCTAGTTCCTCCATCGCTTCAAATATGTGAAAGGGGAAGGAGTATTCAAAGGGAGAGTATTTTTATCTTAATTTCTCTTATCATTGTTAGCCCAGTATAAAAAAGGGATTAACAAGTGAGAATGACAAGAAATGATGACTGAAGAGGCAGGGACACAGACAAGAAACTCAACTTCCTAGTTCCAGTATAAATGCAACCCCTTGAGCAAACACATCTAGTTGGTGAAGTTCATGTTAAACTAGAAAAAACCACCCTGGCAGTGCCATGGTTTGTGGCAGAACATGGTATCTCCTGTGGGACTGAAAAAGCCACCTTTGGCTCCTGCCAATAGTAGGCAACAGGGCTCAGGAAAATAATAGTCCATAAATATTTCCTCGTAACATGTGAGTGAAGAAGAGGGCTAAAGAGATAATTTAGGAGAGAGATGAAATAGACATCCTTTTGTAAGTTAATTGATCTAATGATTAACTCAGATGCTGTTATCTCCTATTAAAAAAAAAAAAAAACAGGATGAGAGAGTTGTTCCTGAATAAAAATTTACTATGTCTGTAACATACACCTCAAAATAAATTTTAATGGAACATGCTACTAAACAAACATCACAGATTTTGCTTTTGCAATTTACACAAATTATGTTAATTATAATACTTTGGGGAACACTTACAAACACAATATATAACAGTTGTCTTAATATTATTCATTATCCTTAACTTCTGAAAGTTTGGCTTATACTATCTCAAATGAAAACTACTTATAAATCTCATTTTCCCACAAAATTAACCACCCTATTTTTTTTTTTGGCCGGGGCTGGGTTTGAACCCGCCACCTCCGGCATATGGGACCGGCGCCCTACTCCTTGAGCCACAGGCGCCACCCTAACCACCCTATTTTAAACATTAAAAATAAATAAAGCTTTGCAAACAGTAAACTGGAATTCATATACCTGCCAAGCTTTAATGAAATAAACAACTTACATAACCAGCACCTAGTAAAACCAACATCTCCTTCTGAAGTACAGAGTTCAATCCTTCTTGCCCTCTCAGCTACTACTAATCAGAATTAGAATCCTCCTCCCCTGAGGAACTGCTCTGGTTTATAGTGTTATAATATGTACAGTATTTTTTAACATTAACAAATTATTGATATGCTATTGTGAATAAACAGTTATTTTTTAGACGAATATGACTCTAGGGAACTAGGAGAACAGAATAGCATACTGAAATGGTTTATTTAAAAGATTGGTAAAAGTGCGATCTATCCTGGTCTAATATTAAAATTAAAAATCAAAAGATGAAGTATCATTTCAGACCTATATACATCAAAGATGCCAGTTCTTATAAAAACATACTTTAGTTGTAAATGCTGTTATGAAAAAATAATTTATATCAATTTTATTTAATTTTAATGAATTTCCCCTATCTCTAACATTAAAAACATTAAAAGAACTTAAAACTTTAATGGCAAAAGTTCCTATTTTCCCCACCTACTAAAAAAAGGTTTTCCCTTATTAACATACAATGCCCTTTGTTAAGGCACAACTTTTTTAATGATAAAAATAAAACCATAGATTAGGTTTATTTTACACAACAGTTAAAGACAGACTTTTTGTAGACATATAATTAAATACATCTGAATTCAACAAAAATCTAAAATGAAAAATCAGTGTTTCTATCTAGGATGAGTCAACACATAGCCAAGATAGGTAGTTGCAGCTAGAATAATCATCCCAACAGTTCCTCTTTTAACCTGTCACACTGTCTCCAGAAGGCCATCTTCAAGGTGTGATCCAGGAGAGGAGGGCTGGATATTTTCTTTTCTGCAGTGGCACTACACCTTTTTTTACTTATGCTCGGGCTATCAGAGGTAGCTGTCACCTTCAAAGCCTGAGTGAAATCCAATTTTTGAGTAGTTCAACATCAGAGACAAGAGCAGAGTTCTTGATCCCGAAGTCAGGGCAGCTGTGTGCTTTGCCTCTTCCCTCTTACTCAGCGTCCCTGGATCTTCTTTCCCGCTCTTCTTGGCTGCTGCCCTGCCCCACCTCTTCTGACACAACTTACAAAACACCCAAGGGGAGCACCAGCAAACAAAGAATTTGCACAACTGTCACTTAAACATATAAAGCAAAATGTTTCTGTTACTTCATTCTAGTCATGAACAATTATCTGAATATTTTTGATTTAAAAATCAAGAAACACTAAAATTGGGGTAAGGAGACAATCACATACTAAAGACACATATATCTGTCTGTCTCGAAGGCCCTTGTACATTCAACTACAATGGTGGCTACAAGCAGGAATCCAGGAAAAGCACACGTGCTCTAGCAGGCTTACCCACCCAGCTCTCTTGTATTTTCTACATGTACATTCTTGAGAGATGGGTTTCACAGCCAATCTAGAGAAGAATGTGTACATAGAAGAATCTGGGGAAAACATCCTGGCTAGGGAAGAGAAGCAGAGATAGAAGGAGAATGTTAATGGGCAGGAGAGATGGTCGCAGGTAGAGGGCATGGGGGCAGCTGAGGAATACTAAGATTATAGATGTCACTGCTTCTACTAAATGTGATGATCAAACTCAATTTTAAGAGGAACTATCCTTTAAAAAAGGGCAAAGAAGAAGAAAAGAGAAGGCTAGGAGCTGGGAAGGTGAGATCACTAATAGAAAAACGGTACTTATTTTGGTACTTTTCCGAAATCATTTTTTGTAATTCTAGAAAATATTACATGCCTTATTCATGGAGCTGCTTTACTGATGCGCTGTGGCGCAGTGGCGTCTCATGTAAATACTGCCCCTTGGACTTGCACTAGTTCTGCAAAGTATATTGGCTTTTAGAAACAAAATTAAAAAAAATGAACTTTCTATAAAAACACTTAAAAATAACCACTACACTGCACCTAACAAATTAGAAAAATAATGTAGTTAACTCTTAGCCAATATCTTAATTTTTGCACACAATACATATCCTTCACAAACATTATCTATATGCAGTTAATAAAATTAAAACTGATTAAAAAATGAACTGGTTTTGTTTCCACAAAAGCTTAAAATTTCCATATAATACTGAAAAAAATTCCATTAAATTCCATTTTCTCATTCCATTTCTCTAACTCTGACATACTACAGTTAAAACAAACGCTTATTCCATAGGACTCTGGCAACAGTGTATGTCTTTGCCATCTCTCCTGGGGAATAAGAGATCTCCTCAACTTACTGCAAAGTAAAAAAGATGAGATTTCTCATACTATTTTCAAAATTCTCAAGGCCTGTTTAAATATCAAGTGTTCCAACTACCAAAACTCTGAATACATTTTCACTGAACAAAAGGCCTATCTAACGAGGCCAAGTTTCTGACCAGCTGCTACAGATCAAGCGAAAACTTCCATATCATAACTGAATTCAGTTTATTAATGATGCATTAAAGGGCTTTGGACAATGTAACATACTAACCTAAAGTATGCACACTCTACCAGCCTAGAATGCACATTCTTTGGTGAATTTTACCTCTACAACAGGAAGATGAATGGAGATGGAGGGAGTGGGAAAAGGGGGGGGGGAGAGAGAGAGAGAGAGAGAGAGAGAGAGAGAAAGGAAGACCATGAGAAATCTCTTTAGTGTGCTATGGAATACAAGGGCATTGAAGTCACATGAAATAATGTGATTGTTTATATGAAGTTTACAAATATTGCACTGAGAGAAACCACACATCCTAACAAAAGATAGTTCACAAAACAAGGCTCTACTTTGATGACACAATGAATATGTCATAATCTTTTTTTCCAACTAGATTCTGCAGACTGAATAGAAAAAAATTTCATCAAAGAGTAACCTTAACCTTCATTATTTTCATCTGAAGGAAAATTATAGAGTATCTCAAAAGTTACTACTTTAATAGTTTGGTAAGGTTAAATACATTTATTAATAGTAAAACCAGTCATGGCAAAAGCAACCAGACTCATTCCTGATAATGAGAAAAACTTCTATATACAAACCTGGCACATTAAAAAAAAAAATTATTAAAACAAAGTTTTTGAAAATAATAAAAGCTTGTTCAATTCATGTAATGTCAAGTAACTTTCAATTATAATAAGAATCATTTATATTCTTTGAGTGCTTTATATCATATTTTATCCCCCAAAAGAAAATGTACCAGAATCATATATGGTGCTAACCTGAAACCTTAAATCAAACTTTACAAGTTAACGACTAAAATATTGGTCAGAAGAGAAAGGATAACCATGCTTCTTCCATAGGGAAAATGAAAATCAACAGCAAGATGGCAGCAATGTTGAACTCATGGGTACACATACACTTTTTATAAAAACAAAATACATACACATACACACACACGCAGAAATTATGATTACAATGGAAACTCATCATATGTTTATATTTTCTACTAACTGGTGAACCTGTATTAAATTTTCGAAGAAAACATCAATTTAAGCCTTTTCTATTTTAATCCACAGACTATTCAGTAACATAAATACAATACGTGTTGCATATTAATAAATGTGTGACTTCTTGTGCTTTCTATCCAAATTAAAGGCAAAAATCCCCAATTAATTTTCAATGAGCTGTAACTATAAAGTTGTATTAAATATTTACACAAAATCAATCTTTCCTTCAGTCCAATTTTATATGAAAGCTTTAACAAATAGTGAAGATTCATGATGTTGTGTGAAAATGGTGACCCATAACAGTGTAGATGTGGCTGTAGATTTTAATTCACAAATATATATGTGCCTTGTGTATGACAACTGTACGAAAATAGTCTCAAAGACAATACTCAAAGACATGAAGCAACCCATTTTCCCGGATCTTGCATCCTATTACAGGGAAAATAAGTCTCTGATGCTTCATAAATACTTTTAAAAGTTTGGGATGGTGTTAACCATGCAGTCTCCACCAATCCTTTGAAGCTTCCAGCACTTCAGCCTAACCATTTCAGCTCTTGAAGAATGGTACCCTGTAATCGGGTATGCTTACTTATGACCTGTCTTTTCTAGATCTGGGAGTTTTCTGACCAAAGCCTGGTGGTTCATTCTGATGCTAGCAAGGAGTCCCCCTTCAATGCCATCTGAACCGGTGTAACTGATTTCTTCACCACTCAGGGTAGTCATATGTCCCCCAAGGGCTTTTAAGATGGCATTGCCAGCACATATATCCCACTTTTTGATGTATGTCACATGGATATACAGATCAGCTTTTTCTTGACTCTTATCAGGCACATCCAAGAGGGCTAAGACTTTGTAACCTAAAAGATAAACACAGAAGTTAGGTGTTCGGAAGATTTTAAGAAAGTGGCACAATTTTTTGATTAAGTATATTGTTAAAAATAACAAGAAAGGATGTGCAAGAGCTTGCTGTGCTATCTTTCCAACTGCTCCTAACACTAAAATTATTTCAAATTTTAAAAGTTAAAGTAATAGTATAAGCATTGAACTCAATAGAACAAAAATACACTGCAGAATAAGCTAGTCTCAAGTATAACCAACACATGCCTATAAGTTTTTAAATACAAATCTACTTTCTAGTTGCCTCCTATGGAATGACAAATTCAGTGCTGCTATTTTTCGTAGAATGACAAATTACACCTACACGTTTCATTTAAATATCTAGGCAGGCTTGATTTGAAAGACGTGAACAAAAAATTTAACACTACCACCCTAAGTCCTTTTTTGTAATGAGACAAAATTTTAAAAATAAAATAACTGCAGAAGAAACTCGGCCTAGAATCTAGTTTATCTCATCCCTGCTGAGTATTTTGGATATTACCTTTCCTAACCAACCTAACAGACAGCCTATAAGAAATAATAAATCCATATTAAGGAAGGCTGGCATATGGAATCAGCAAATTAAAACTATTAGTCTTAAAAGTTAAAAAACTGTTAATGCCTCTGTTTACTACTGTGCCAAAAATGTTTTCCAACATAAATGTTTTCTGACCCATAACTTGTTATTTATCTAAATTAAAATACTTCTGACATGTTAAACAGCATTTATATGGAAAATCATCAAATAGCCCATGGGCCAAATTCCAGTCATGGCCTGTGCTTATATGGCTCTCAAGATAAAAACTCAAAAAATATATTTTTAAAGGTGATTTAAAAAAAATAAAATAATAGAATATTATACAATAGAGACTGTATATGGCTTACAAGGCCTGAAATACTGTCTCTTTCAGAAAAACTGGGCTGACTTCTCATCTATAATTAGGTAACATAGTAGTGCACATTGTACAGTAAGCTGGGTGCACACCACTCTCTTGCTCATCCTAGACATGCAAGTTAAAGAGTTCAGGGGTGTTAAAAGTGATCTGGGGATTAATCATCCGTGATCTGGGGATTAATCATCCCCACAATACCTATGATGTCATACAAAACATCTGTCTTAAGTGCTTGGTCTTCCTTCCTGATATTCCCACAGGTAAACTAACAGAACAATGACTCTGGAAACAGACTGTACATAGTACAAGCACTGATGGTATCACTGATGGGGAAGTCCTTTCATAGTAATCAAGGATTACTACAATTGTTTCTTTCTGAAAAGACAGGCCAGTATGACTGAAATCTCACCCGAGTAGGAGCCCAAGCCTGCCTTGAGAGTGCCTATTCTTTCTCACTTTCTTCCGCAGCGCGGGACAAGCAAATCAGTTTCCCTATATAGTCTTGACCATGTTGGGAACACTGTCTGGAATCACAAGGGAATAAGAACGTACCAGCACCACCAGCTGGGATAATCGTAGTCTGGTTTCCAAAAGTCTGAAGAGCAACCTGTTTAACCATCCCTGAATGGGAACGAGACACAACGATCTTTGGGGTCTTCTCGTTGTAGGAAGAACGGGCTTTCACATTTGAACCACCGTCTACCATGGCCCAAGCTGAAAAGCAAGTATAATATCCATTAATATTATTAAAGCTTTAAAACTAAAAGTTACACTTTTTGAAACCCAAAGCACCAAATGATTGATAAAATAGTCTCTTCTAAAGATTTAAATATATTTTTTCTAAAACAGAAAATGTTATCTTTTTAGCTGAGTATAAAAGTAATATTTTATTTACATTAAAATAGACATGTATTAAGACAAAGTTTAAAAAGGCCTTATAACTCTGCCCAGGCAGAGATAATGGCTTTTAAATATCTGGCTCAAGAATGTCCACGCTCCAGAGCTGCCCGTGGGGCACTGACTCAGTCTCCTGGGACTGCATCGCACTTCAACTTCTCTTTGCATCTATCTAGCTTCCTTCCCTCCCTTCCACAATTTAATCCCAAGAGCACTCCTTAATTAATACACATCCATCTCGAAGTCTGAATCCTACGGAACACAACTTGTAACATAAGCACAACTAACTTCCTGGCTAATTCCAATTTTAAAATTCATTTTTCTCCACATTACCCCTATTCTTATATGTATATCCATGATTTGAATTATGTGCACATTAGCTCAATCTCCTAGGTAACTTTATAAACAAAAAAAAGTGTTGAAGAGGTAAATTAAATAAATGAGGTTTACATATCAGCTTTATCAGAGTGCATAAAAAAGAAACAGCCTTTGATTTCAAAATAGAATAAAACTTTTTAAAGGGAAAGGGATGTCAGTAGTAGCTTCAGATATTCTCAGTTTGAAAGTTTTCTTCATTGACTGTCAAACTATATAAGAAAACAACTCCTCAGACTTATCCCAAGTAGACTGTTCTAGCAGTCATTCATTACAGGATAAAATACGGTCCATGGTGGCTAGCAATGAAAGCAGCTCCATCGCCAGTTTATTTCTGGCTACAGAAAAAAATATAAAAAAAATTTGCAGAATCTGGGTCTCCAATTTCCCCAAAGATGATGGCAGTCCCCTGGACTCTTTTCACACCTCCTGGTAAAAATCACCCACAGCACTGAGGAGCACAAATACAAACACTCATGATCTCTTCCTCCAGAGTAACCAGGAGACAAGGAAGACCTCAACATAAATCTATTAGTAAGCAAAGAGGAAATAGCGAGGATCAGCACAACAAGCGCTGGGGGATTATAGCCAGAGAACTCCAGTGCTTCAGGCCTCTCCCCAGAAGCTAAGGGGAGACACAGATGCAAGATTAAAATATTTCAGCCTACCTGAAGATTTCCACATTGCGGAGGAAAACTAAAAACCAATATTCCAACATAATTAACAATAAGCAAGGAAATAGGAAAGGAATGACATGAAACAAAAAAGCAACAACTCAGAAAAGACAAAAAGCAACGGGAAGATTTGAGACGGGAACTCACATAACACAAGTAAGAAACTGGGGAGGGAAACGGACAAAATCACTGCAGACTTAGTACTAAATCACAGGATATAAAAGGACTATATAGATTTGTTCAAAAGTATAGCAAATGGTGAGAAAAATAAGAAAAAGTGAAACAAATAAAGAGTCCAGAGAGAAAGGGACAGTTATGGAAATGAATGAAAAAAAAGTCAACATACCTATATAAGGAATTCTTGAAAAAGAAAAATTAATGGGATAGAACTAATCTTTAAAATCATGATTCAAAGAAATATTCTTGAAAAGAGGACCTAAATGTCTATACTGGAAGACATACTGAGTACCTGGGGAATGGGCCCAGAATGCTAACTCTGAGATACACAATAGTTATATTTTTAGACTTTAAAGACAAAGTTAGTGGGTTGAACAGTGTCCTACCAAACTTCATGTCCACATAGGACCTTCAGAATGTGACCTCATTTGGAAAGAGGGTCTTTGCAGATGTAATTAGTTGAGGTCATTATAGAGTAGGGTGGGTCCTAAATCTAATGACGGGTGTCCTTATAAGAGAAGGAAAGGAGCAAGAGAGAGACAGCTGTGTGAAGACAGAGGCCGAGATGGAAGTGACACAGCTACCAACTAAGGAAGGCCAAGAATGTCTGGAGACCTCAGAACCTGCCAGAGGGAAGGGAGGATTCTTCCCCTAAGCCTGCAGAGAGGTGTGGTCCTGTGGTCTCTTGATATTAGACTCTGACCTCCAGAATTCGAGAGAGCAGTCTGATAATTTGTTACAGCAGCTCTAGAAAACTAACGTAAGGTGAATTACAGACTGCAGAACTAACCAAGTAGTGTTTCAAGTACCAAGGCTATATAAAAAAAGGTTTAACATGTACTGACGTGAATACCACACCCATGAGCTAGCTCTTCTGAAGTTATCTATTAGAGCAGTGGTTCTCAACCTTCCAAATGCCACAACCCTTTAATACAGTTCACGTTGTGGTGACCTCCAACCATAAAATTATTTTCTTTGCTACTTCATGAAGTATTGCAAATACTGCAAAATTAATACTACTTAATTTCTTGCCAACTTCCCATTAGCAAAAACATGCATTTTTTTTAAATTTGAGAACATGCAAATTACACCTATATCTAGCACCAAAACTAAAGCCTGTTTTATTCCACGCTAATAACGAATTACAAGTTAATCTTGCAGATAACAGAACTGGAGATGAGACAGATTCAGACATTCTTCCACCTATCCTGGGACATCTTCTTTCACTCTTATTCTATGTAAGATGTAGATTTCTTGGGCCTCACAAGCATCTAACTACTATCTTATCAGTCCCCCACTTCCACCTTTTCCCTTCTCTCTATTGCCTTTTAAATGCTGAAAGTTCCAATCTCCTCTTTGGAAAGACGCAGCTTGTCTGTGGTTCTTTTTTTTCCCCTAGACGTGTTCTCAAAATCTTGGCTTAATAAACCTCCACTGTTTGATATTTTTGTCCCAGTAATTTATTTGGGTTGATATCTGAATCACATTGAACATATAAAATCCATGACATCATCATGCTATTTTAAAAACAAAAGAAAGTCTGTTCTTTCCTAGTAAAGAAAGTGTTCTGTTCCTACTATAGGTGGTTTGTACCTTATTCTGAAAATGGTAAATAGAAGAATTAAACATTTATCCTGCCATTCTAGAAGAAACTTTATTTCACGATAAACAACTCCAGTTGACAGAGAAAAGTTATCCATAGAAAATTCATGCTAATAAATGTAAAAACATAACATAATTAGAAGATCTCATTCTACAACATCTTTAATAGATGGAAAACTATTACGTGAAAGGTTAATGGACATTGGGTCTCAAATGATATGTCTCAATGCCATCTGTATCCAAATTACCATCTGGCACAAAGAAAATCAAAATAACTTTATCATGAGGGGTCTGGTCATGATGACTTTAACCATCTGAGCGTCACTAATGGTGAGACAAAGAGATACTGATGTATGTCATGTAACACGTAGTCGCAGGAAATACGTGAATACCTACCATGTGTTTTTAACAAAAACGTTTTAACCTCATTCCAATCAAGTCTTCAGATCTAATGTGTACTTTATAAGAAAAAGAGGATATAAAAATAAGCAAAATGACACTTGAGGAAACAAATCCAAAAGGCAGAACATTTATAAAAGAAATGACTTTTTCTCAACAAGTGAATGTCATGGGAGGACAAAGGGCCTGGAGGTTGTTCTAAACTAAGAGACCTTAACAATAACAACCTATCACACCAAAAAATGCTTGTGCTTGAGTGGACTTCAGTTTAAAGTAATCAGCTGTAAAATCCACTTTAGTAATAATCTGAGAAATACAAATAGTAGATGACACTTTATTACATTAATGGTACTATTCTCATGTAATGCCCTTATTTATTTATTTATTTATTTTGCAGTTTTGGGCCAGGCCTGGGTTTGAACCCGCAACCTCTGGCATATGGGGCTGGCGCCCTACTGCTTTGAGCCACAGGCACCGCCCTGTAATGCCCTTATTTTTTAGAGACTTGTACTGAAGTATATAGGGGCAAAATGTTATGATACTTGCAATTTTTAAAAAAATATATAGGCCAAAAAATAAAAAAAACAAATACATAAAAATGTTATCAAATGTTAAATCTCAATGAAATAATGAGTAATCATTATAATTTTATGTTTGTTTGGATTTATTTATAATAAAAGTAAAAAAGTAAAAAAAGAAATGAGGGGGAAAAAATCCCTCAAATTATTTTTATAAATGTTCAAAAAACATGGTTTTACTAAGAAGTGAATTTACAATACTGTATCTCTAGAGGTCAGTATTTTGTAAGAGAATAAAAATAGTATATCACAGTAGATTCTACCAGAAAAATTTTAGGTAAGAATTACTAACTTAATATTTTAAAAATTGTACTTGCTACATTCAAATCATTAACGCTTAGGTGAACACAATTTTTTTAAGTGCCTAAAAAAATACAGTAAGTGCTTAAATAAATATAAATAATTGATGATGATAAAGTAATATTAAAATAGTAGCTATGAAATGTGTTTATTTTACTTGTAAGAAATGCTAAAAAACCCACTAGTAAATAAAAAATGGTTGGTACTTTCCTACAGACTTCAGACATTATAACTTATTATTAAAAGCTATAAATTTCCACTGAGTAAATGTGAAGCTGACCCTTGAACAACTTGGGTTTGAAATGTGCGGGTCCACATATACCCAAATTTTTTTCAATAAATATATTTAAAACATTTTTTTGAGATTTGCTACAATTCCAAAAACTTATGGATAAATCATGTAGCCTAGAAATAGGAAACAATGTTTTTTAAAACATTGTTAAGAGTACATAAAATATATGTAATACTAGTCTATTTTATCATTTTCTACAAAAAAAAAATACATCTTATAAAAAATTAAAAATGTACTATGTACACAAGCACTTAAAAGACCACACATGGCCCCACTGGAAGTTTAGACAAAGTTAAATAAATATGCAGAGTCAGTATTAAATCATAACCACATAAATTAAGTAGTACACACTGTATTACCTTAATAATTTTGTAGCTATTTGTTGCTATTGTGGTGAGCTCAAGTTGCTAGTAACCCCTTACAACACCACAGGATGCTAATCATCTCCATGTAAGCAGTTTATTTCTTGAGAAAAATTACTTATCACAGTAGACAGTGAGCTCTTGTGGGAGAGCTCTTCTCAGATATTTTTCATTGTGTTTAGAGTGATACTATAAACCTTGAATAATACCATAGGACCCACTGAAGTGCCACTAGTGACGCAGGAAGTGCTTCCAAGAAGCAGGGAAAAATCATGACCTCACACAAAAAAGTTTTCTTTTTTTTTGGAGACAAGAGTCTCACTTTGTTGCCTTTGGTAGAGAGCCCTGGCATCACAGCTCACAGCAACCTCAAACTCTGGGACTCATGTAATTCTCTTGCCTCAGCCTCCTGAGTAGCTGGGACTACAAATGCCCACCACAACCCCCTGCTATTTTTAGATATGGGGTCTTGCTCAGGCTGGTCTTTAACTCCTGAGCTGAAACAATCCACCCACCTCAGTCCCCCAGAGTGCTAGGATTACAGGTGTGAGCCACGCGCCTGGACCAAGAAAAAGTGGAATTGCTTGATATATACCACAGAGTGTGGTCTGCATCTGTGGTTGTCCACCATTTCAAAATAAATAAATCCAGTATAAGGACCACTATATTATAAAAAAGAAAGGAAATCTGTGAAGGCATAGCTGCAGCTACACCAGCAGGTATAAAAACCTTGCCCTTTTCTGTGAAATCCTTTTTAACCTGTATCGAAAGCTTTTGTGTGGGTGCAGGATTGCTATAAGAAAGGCATACCTACAGACTCTAACGTGATTCAAGAAAAAGTGGAGTCATCATTATACAACAACTCAAAGAAAAAGGAAGGTGAAGAATTTAAAGCTGAAATATTTAATGACAGCAAAGGATAGTCTGAAAATTTTAGAAACAAGTCTGCCTTTAAAAATGTCAAGGTAATAGGAGAAACAGCTGCTGCTGCTCAAGAGAGCATAACATCTCTCAGATACCATTAAAAAAAACAAAGAAAGTATTGAGGAGAAAGTCTATCAGTCTAAACTGGTTTTTAATGCAGAAGAAAGTGTCCTGTTCTGGACAAATAAAGCCAAAAAAGATGTTAATAAGAGAAGTGAGCACCAGGATTTAAGGCAGCAAGGTATAGGTGGTTAACTCTAGTTTTGTGCAAATACAGGTGGGTTTATGATCAGGATGGCCCTAACCTAGAAGCCTTGAAAGGAAAAGATAACACCAGCTGCCAGTCTTTGGCTTGTATTAGGAAGGTGTGGACAATGAGAACACTTTTTCTCCTTGTCCAACTAATTCAGCCAATCAATGGATTGGTTCCATCAACACTTTGTCCCTGAAGTAAGGAAGTACTTTGCTGGTAAGGGACTCCTTTCTAAAGTTCTTTTGATTTTAGATAATGCACCTAGTCATCCAGAACTCCATGAATTAAAGTGGTCTACTTGCCCCTAAACACTAAGTCTCCGTTTCAGCCTCTAGATCAAGGATTCATCAGGACTTTTAAGGTCCATTACATATGGTACTCTATGGAAAGGACTGTCACTGTGGTTTAGAATCCTGTTAGAGAGAACATCGTGAGAGTCTGGAAGGATTACACCATGGAAGACGTTATTGCTGTTATAGAAAAAGCCATGAAAGCCATCCAGCATGAAACAAATTCCTGCTAGAGAAAACTACGTCCAGATGCTGTGCCTGACTTTATAGGATTTATAACAGAGCCAATTAAGGAAATCAGGAAAGAGCCTGTGAATATGGCAAAAAGGCAGTAAGTGAAAAGTTATAAGATATGGATCTTAGAGAAATTCAGGTAGTAACAGACACCACACCACAGTAATTAACAGAAGACTTGTTGATGGAGATGAGTGCTTCTGAACCAGTTCCAGACAAGGAAGAAGACTTAGAAGAAGCCATCCCAGAGAACAAACTGACCTCAGACAATTTGGCAGAAATGTTCTAATTATTCAAGACTGCTTTTGACTTATTTTACAATATAGGCTCTTCTAAGATATAGGCACTTAAACTAAAACGAATGGTGGAAGAAATATTGGTACCACACAGAAACGTTCTTAGGGAAATGAAAAGGCAAAGATGTCAGACAGAAATTACTCCTGCACCTCTTCTGGCTCTGCCCCTTCAGAACAGCAAGAACAAACTCTCCTCCTCTTCTTCCTCAGCTACACTCACCATGAAGATAAAAAAGATAAAGACCTTTATGATAACTCACTTCCACTTAATGAATCATAAATATATTTTCTCTTCCTTATGATTTTCTTAGTAACATTTTCTTTTTTCTAGCTTACTTTAAAATACAGTACGTATGACTGATAACATATTAAATGTGTTAATTGACCATGTTACTGGTAAGACTTCTGGTCAACAGTAGGTTATTCACAGTTAATTCTTAAGAGTCAAAAGTTTTATGTGGATTTTCAACTGTGCAAGGTCAGTGCCCCAAGCCCTACAATTGTTAAAGGGTCAACTGTACCTGTACATACTTATGTATTTATACATTACTTAATTAAAATACTGTTCAAGTATCTCTTGCTTCTAAGAATTCTAAATTAAAGAAATAAATTCTAATTAAGTCTGATAAAGACTCTGATCAAACTTCTTCTAACAATAACATCTTGTTCTCATGGCTGTCAAGTACAGCTAAATGCTGGTAAACATGTAACACACAACAACTGGATTCTGCCAACATGAACATACAGGACGGACCTGAAAATAAAAGCCCAAGAGGAAGACGCAAGGCAAAAATGAACTAGAAATGAAAAGTCAACCCACACACAATTATAAACCTATGGATTCTTCAGAGTATCTGCTGACCAGAAAGCACCTTTATGTTCCACTACACTGAGCAAGTTAGCGGCAGTATGGAAGAATGGGGTGTTTTAATACTAACGTATAAAGACACGGTTGGAAACAACTATTCTAAGTTGTAGACTTTTGGTTTATTTATTTTAAGGTAGGTAAGCCTACAGAGGTGGAAAACATGCACATATTCTTATTAAATAAAGGTTTGTTTTGTTTTCACCATGGTAAATTTATTTATTTATTTATTTATTTATTTTTATTAAGTCAAATACACATAGATCATGAATACATTCATGCATATGTGGGGGTATGATGTGCTGATTTTCTTTCTTTTTATACAATCTGATGTGGTTAGTTCAAACCAATCAACATAGCTTTCACCTCATTTATTTGATTATTGTGCCAAAACATCTATGTCCTACACTTGACAGATGTGACTTGTACCCTTGTCACATGCTCCATAGGTGTGGTCCTGCCTTTGACCCTCCCTTTGTCAAACCTCTCCCTCCCCCTCCCTTCCCACTCCATTTTTCCCCTTCATCCTGGGCTATAGTTGTGTTCTATCAATACAGGTTTTTTTAAAGGGGCATATTACTATTCCTATTCTCCTCCATTTTATGAACAGATGTGTAAATCAAGGCCCAAAGAAAATGAATCTATTTGCCTATCTAATATCAACTTCTTCTTTGGAGTTGTAGGCTCTGTTTCCAATTAGGGGTGTAAGTGATATTTGGCCAATGAGATGAGGCAGAGATGTAATAGATAAAGCTTTAACTTATTTTTTCCTAAGACAAAGAATGTCTGGGATAGACCTTTTTTCCTCTTCTTTCCCCCTTCTTCCTGCTGAGAATTGAGCTCCATGTATATAAAAGGACCCTCCTTTGTAATCATGCAAACAAAAAGCCACCTTCTAAGGTGTCAGGTCCTTAAAAATAGCAAGAAGCCACTGAATCACCCTAACTTTCAGCCCTCTTGTTAGTGGTTACTTCCTAATCCACTGTAATCAAGTTTACATTATGTATAGCTAATTGCAATCCTAGCTGATATAGAGGTAATGAAAGTCAATGTCAGAAGAAAAACAGGGCTTCAGAGACTTAAGCTCAGTACTTAACGTTTATACACCTTTTTTTTTAATTTAAAGGAAAGCTACCATAATTCTTGTTTTACATTCCTCCCAGAGTTCTTTGAGGTTGAAAAAAATTCATGTCAACATACTTCAAAAACTGTAAAAATACTAAATAATTGCAAGAAACTAATAAGGAGGAGTTAGTTCTTGCAGTTACATTTTAAGCTGTATGGTCTTCATGACAGGAGCTACTAAGTGCATTTTCTCAACTACATACAAAAATAATAACAACAATGTCTTTCCCTGTTATACCATTACCAAAATGTTCGAATGAGTATTACTATACTTAAATGTTAGGAATCATGGAGGTAGTATTTTGAAAATGGTATGATATACTGATTTATATAAAATTACTACAAATGATGACACTATCACCAATTTAGCTGGATGACCTGGAGGAATGTATTACGTTTCTGAGTCTCATTTTCTCCTCTGTGTTTAAGTAATCGTGTTCCTCTTTCACAGGCTATTCTAACTATAGTACTCCTGCTAAGTTGTACCCTACTACCCATTGTCCCCTATTTCCCTGAATGACAGAATTCCCAAACTTCAGTTTGAATGGCAATTGAAAATAAAGACCTTAATTCTCATCTTCCCCAGTGAATAGGTTCTAGCTATGCCTGAATGAATGGGATGTGAGCTGAACTGATGTGTGTAACTCACAGGTCAAATCCTTAGTGGGTAATAACCTTCATTTCTCCCTTTTTACCCTCTCAATTGGTGAAATCAGATGTCGTGAGCCATTCTCTGTCATGCAGAGGAGAGCACAGCAAAGCAGTAAGAGAGAGGCCTCAGGCCTGGTAGCAGGGAACTACAATGACCGTTCTAGATTGCTTTAAATACTGTTTGTTATAAAAAACAAACTATTTCGTTAAACCTCCTATGTTCTGGTAAACTGTGTCCTAACTAATTTAGTAAGGATTAAAGAAAATATGTGAAAGTAACCCATAAACCATGAAGCAATTATACAATTAATCTCAAGGTACACTATCACAGCAATGGCATAAGTCTTTTGTAGTTTATCAAACTGTCAACTCTAAAAACTATCTGAATTATAAAAAGGAGATAAAAGGTGAGATAGTCCAAAGCAGATCTGACCTTGAAATGCAAAGCCAACAAATATATATTTAGCCCATCAGGGCAGCTGGAATTTGGCATCCACAGTTATTTAGCAAAGCAAATAAATAACTTGAAAGTAATCAGAAAGTAACCTTGTCTCTTTGTTTCCCTCTACACTCCTTTTGTGTAGTTTGGCCACACCGCTGAGATACGAAAGGATGGCTGGAGTAAATGCCAAGAATTACATGGGAAGCCTGTTATATTAATTTCCTAAGGTTGTCATAAAAAAATTATAGGCTAAGTATACTAACCAAAAAAAACAGAATACGAAATGTTCCAAAATCTGTAACTCTTTGAGCACTGCACGATACTACACATGGAAAATTCCATACCTAAACCTAGGAGGAAGTCACAGTCAAAAGACAGTTGATATTTTGTTTCACGTACAAAATTATTAAAAATATTGTATAAAATTACCTTCAGGCTATGTGTAAAGGGATATAGAAAACACAAATGAATTTTAGATTTAGATTTGGGTCCCAATCCCAAGATACCTCATTACATATGTTCAAATATTCCAAAATCCAAAAAAAAGTGAAATCTGAAACACTTCTTACCTCAAGCATTTTGGATAAGGGACACTCAATCTTTACCATAAGCCTGATGACTTACAACAAAAGCAGTTTTTTTTTCATAGTTCTAGAGTCCAAAAGTCTGAAATCAAAATATTGGCAAGGCTGGTTTCTTCAAGAGGGTCGGCGGGAAAATAAGTTTCATGCCTCTCTCCTAGCTCCTGGGGCTGCTGGTAGTGCTCAGCTTAGCAGGGGAATCAGTCCAGTCTCTGTCTACACCACCTTCCCATCATCTCATCCCATGTGAGCTGTGTCTATGTCTTTTTTGTTTCTTACAAAAACACTCTCATTGGCTTAAGGGGCTACTCTAATCCAGTATGATCTCATCTCAGTACCTAACTATAACTTCATGGGTTGTTATATGGGTTGAACTGTGTGGCCCAAAATGTATATTGAAGTCCTAACTCTGAATCTAGCCTTATTTGGAAAAAAGGGTCATTGCAGATGCACTGAATTAAGATAAAGTCACACCGGAGTAGGGTGGGCCTTTAATCCAATATGACTGGTGTCCTTATAAGAAGAGACAGACACAGAGCGAATGCCACAATTGTGACGGAGGCAGAGACTGGAGTGATGTCCTTGCAAGCCCAGGAATACCATAGATGCTGGCAAACCATGAGAAGCTAAGAGAAAAACATGAAAGGATCGTCCCTTACAGGTTTCAGACAGCATGGATATGCCAGCACCTTGAGTTTGGCCCAGTAACCTCCAAACTGTGAGAAACTACGTTTCTGTTGTTTAAGATACAGAATTTGCGGGCTTTTGTTACAGCAGCCTTAGGAAACTAATGAAGGAGTAGACATGAATTTGGGGACCCAATGGTAGGTACTATAGACAAATGACTCTACCACATTTCTTACCTGTATATTCAGAAAATGGCTTGTGTATAACACCCAGCACAGGTTTACCATTTACGGCCACACATACCATAGTAGTGACATACTTTCGAAGATCCTCTATAAGAAAAAACAAAATACACAATTATTAAAGTAATAAGCATAAATTCAGGATGTTACTTGATTTCATGAAAATGTTATGTATATGAAATGTCTTTCCAAGACAATAAATCCACTCAAGCAAATGATTCTAGGGAAGAAAGCCAGTTTAAGGGAGTAGTTAAGAGTTCTGATACTGGATGGGTGCTGTGGCTCACACTTGTAATCCTAGCACTCTGGGAGGCTGAGGTGGGTGGATTGCCTGAGCTCACAGGTTCAAGAACAGCCTGAGCAAGAATGAAACTCCATCCCCAGGCATTGTGGCGGCTGCCTGTAGTCCCAGCTACTTGGGAGGCTGAGGCAAGAGAATCGCTTGGGCCCAAGAGTCTTAGGTTGCTGTGAGCTATGATACCAATGAACTTTACTGAGAGTAATGTAATGAGACACTGTCTCCAAAAAAAAAAAGTTCTGGTTCTATAGGCTAGATTACCTGGGTTATTCTCCCAGCCCACTATTTTATTAATATTTTGGGGCAAACTTCTTAAATTCAGCTCTCTCATCTATACAATACAAACAGTAATTAAGCACTCAGGTTTAGGTACAGGGCACCCGTAACTCAGTGGCTAGGGTGCCGGCTACATGCTCCAGGGCTGGTGGGTTTGAACCTGGCCTGGGTCTGCTAAACAAACAAACAAACAAACAAAAAAAAAAAAAAGCTGGGCAATGTGGCAGGCACCTGTAGTTCCAGCTACTAGGGAGGCTGAGAAAAGACAATCACTTAAGCCCAAGAGTTGGAGGTTGCTGTGAGCTGTGACACCACAGCATTCTCCCGAGGGGGACAAAGTGAGACTCTGTCTCAATAAAATAAAAAAAGAAAAGAAAATTTAAAAATCAATTAGGCATTTAAGATAGTCCCAACATAGGGATGTGTTTACTGAATATTTATAAGATCGGACCAATCTCAAGTTTAGGTAAAACTGTAAAAACACTCCTCAATATTCCATATTTCTATTACCTACTCCTACAAAGAACTGTTTTATAATTTCAGTTACTATTAGCTATATACACCTAGTGTCTTCTCCCTCTTCCCCAAATAGCTACCTGTTGACTGTTTATTATGGTTCACATTCTGGCAAATACTCTAGAATACAAAGATGAACAAGTAGAAGCCCTCACATTCAGTGAACTGACCAGCTAGCAGGACAAACACTTCAATAACTACAGCATAATTACTAAGAAAAGAGAGAGAAAAAACAGAAATTAGGTATTCTTGGTAAGAAACAGGGCCTGAGAGAAGATTCATAAACATGAAATCTGAGCTAGGACTAGGTAAAAAGAGACTTGGGAGTAGTAATTCTGTTTTTGCTACGTTTCTGCTTTCTGTGGACTTAGAATTTACTATTTTGAATTCCAAGGTCAGATGTATGTGCTATAAAACGTAAATTCCCAATATCCCAAGTAATTACATTCTGACTAAATAAATTTCCTCAATTATACTTGTCCAACAGAAAGCATTTTGCTGGTACTGTTAAAAAATGTTCCTCAGCTATAGGCTCAGTACCTATAGCTCAGCCGCTAGGGCGCCAGCCACATACACGTGGGTTCGAACCTAATCCGGGCCTGACAAACAACTATGACAATCACAACAAAAAAATAGCTGGGCAAATAAAAAAATGTTCCTTTCACTGATTCTTAGTTTGCCCTTGTCATCTACCCAAAGCATTCCACAATATGGCAATTTGAGGCAAAAAGGAAGAAAAAAGGTTGTGAATCACTAATGTGAGTAATGTTTCCTACAATGTGGTTATTAATCCACCTTTCTGTCTCAAAATCTAATTGTTAAAGTTACCTTGAATTACAAAATATCTACCACCACATACATATCACCTGCCCTTGTTTGAGTTCTTTAATATGACAAGTGAAAGTTCGAGATCAATTATAAAATTACCTGTATATTCTTGTGTGGCATCTAGTGGATCAATCCAGACAGTAACGCTTTCTGCTGGCACCTCTTTAGGAGTAGTGACTTCCTTTAGGATATCTTCAGGAATCTTATGATCCCACAAGATAACCTCCTGATCAGCTGCATCCACATGTTCCTCAGTATTTATCTGCATTAAAAACAGTTAAACATTAAAAATAGTTAAAAATATGAAAAAAAAATCACGATTTAAAAAAACACAAAAGAAAAGAACATTTCAGACAAAATCACATAAATCATAAATAAGTAAATTCCTATATCAAGGCTTCTGATTGAAAAAATGAAAATAAATTCCAGTGATTTTCCAATCTAATATTTAGTTGGCTAAGACAGAGAACTCGAACAGAAAAATTTAGAGAAACTAAGCATCAAAGAAACATGTTAAAGTTAATGATGATTTATGAAAAATAGAATCTCTAAAGAGTGACAATATTCTGGAACACTGACCACAAGTACCTAGGGTTAGAAGCAACTAGAGTCAGAAGGAGAAAAATGACAATGGACTTAAACAATATACCTTAAAAATGGGGAATTAAGAATGTTAGGAGATAAAATATTCTAGAAAACTGATTATGCAAATGACAAGTAAGTAAAAGGAAAACTGGAAATGATAAAACAGCTAAGCTATGAACTCTAAATATAACAGAAATAAACAAAAGATCAGTCTTCACTATACACCAAAGATGTCAGAGAATAGAGATAAAGTCAAATTTTGACTTCTTATTTTACTACAGAACAAAATTAAAATATAAAATACATTTGATTTACCACACTGATATGTATAAGGATATGGGTCCTCACAGAATATATATGGGTATGTGTGTGAGCTTATATAGTAAGTATTCTATTCATTCACAAAAACACTGCTGATTTCTTTGAGATTTCTTAGCACTACTGACAGTTTGATACTTTGTTATGGGGCTGTCCTGAGTATTAGTGGATGGTTAATGGCATCCATAGCTAGATGCCTGAAGCACCAGCCCTCAGTTTTGACAATCAGAAATGTCTCCAGACATTTCCAAATATGTCTTTGCCCCATCCTGTGTGGAGAACCGCTACTTTAAATAGTAAGCTTCTTAATGCATACTTAAAATATACTCTGATTTGTAAAATGTTTTTAAAATAGTGTTTTAGAACTGCACTTTGTAAACTGATAAACAGCATGGACCAATCTAAAACTTGACTGTACTTCAAGAATTAAGTTAATACAAACCGCCAACCTTAAACTCAAATACTATCTCATTGATACCAGTATTTCAGGTTCTTGGTCTCGGCAATTCAAAGAATGAATCCACAGACCACAGGAATAGTGGTAAGACAGGGTTTATTCACAGAAACAAAACTTACAACTTACAAAAAACCAAAGCTCCGGGAGAAAGAACCCAAGACGGGAACAAGCTCTCCTGCTCCCTCCTCCAGGTCTGTCCTCGGCTCTCTGCTCAGGGGGTTATATAGTGGCAGGGGGTTGTTTTGCCAGAACTCAATGTTGACTTTTAGGGCGTGGGTCTTAGCCAGTTACAGCCAGTTGTCCAATCAGCAGCAAGGTGCCGGAACTCTCAGGCCCTGGAAACTCACAGGAGAAGACAGCAAGGTGCCATCCATGAAACTGACCAGCCAGAAGTGCACCGGAAGGAGACAGCAAGGTGCCAGTGTCTCCCCCACAGGTGTCCCACCCTTCCAGCCACAGCAGCATCAACACCACCAGGGCTAAGGCGGCCAGTTGTGGCACCACCTTGTCCTGCATCATCATCACAAAACTTCCTCTCTCAGATAATAATATTTACATACTCAAGCAAAATGTACTCAAAATGTAGATTTCAGTTAAGGCCTGAACCTCTAAACAGGATAGGCTGCTGGGTCCTGTGCTTCTGCCAAGTTCCCTCCAAGTTTATACTGCACCTGACATCATGCCTAGACCCCATGCTACCCTGCCAGACAGATCACAAGACCAATAATAACATAAGTAAAAAATCACAAGCAAGGTAAAAACCCCACACTATCGCAATCTCTGGAAGGTACCCTGAAATGTCCCAAATTATCACAGGGGAGGTTAAAAATAGTAATAGTCAAGAAACATCAAACCTCTTAAAACATAAAACATTCCTTAGTATACAGCACAGTTAACATCCAATTCATCCACTCACTTAGGCCTTTACTAACTCAGCATAAGCTTATTGATTGCTTACTATATGCCAGACATAGTTCCAAGGCCTAAAGTTATAATGGTGATTAGTGTGGGACAAAAAATTCTGCTTTGTGGAACCCAGATTTGAATGTAGATAAACTATAAATAAAATACATGAGTAAAACAGTATGTGGGACGGTTGATGAGGAGGAGGAAATAAGGAAAAGGACAGAAAGTGTATTGTTGGAGAGTAGAGTTACTCTTTAAGGAAGGGTGGCTAGGATTATTCATTGTTTCCCAAATTGGAAACAACAGTTTATCAACTGTTGGATAAACATATCCATACAATGGGAATTTATTCAGCCATAAATAGTAATGCAGTTTGATTCATAACAGAGCATGGATAAACCCTCTTGCTTTGTAAAAGAAGCAAGACACAAGAAGACCATATACTATATGATTCCAATAATGTAAACAGCAATTTGCCAGAATAGGCAAATTCTGCCTATTGTAAATGTAATTTGCCAGAATAGGCAAATTTATGGAGATAGATTAGTGGTTGCCTAGGGCAGGTGGTAGAAATAAGAATTAATAGTAAACATGCACAGAGATACTACTAGGGTGATGAAAAAGTTCTGAAACTCATGAATAACAATAGTTGCACATCTGGCAGATCACTGAACAAACATTTGAAATAAGCAAATTAAGCTGGGTGTGGTGGCCCAGCTCCTGTATTTCCAGCTACTATGGAAGCCAGAGAGGACCAATGGAGCCCTGGAGTTTGAGAATGCAGTGAGCTATGATTATACCACTGCATTATATCTAGCCCAGGCAGCAGAGTGAGACCTTGTCTTCAGGAAAAAATAGGCAAATTATATGATATATAAATTATACTGTAATAACATAGCTTAAGAAAAAAAGATAAGGCAGTCAGGGAAGCTCTCACTGAAAAGGTGGTATTTCAGTGAAGACAGAAAGGAAGTGAGCCTGGCAGGCACTAGGGAAAAGTACTTCCAGCCCAATGAATAACAAACGCAAATACTCTTAAGATTCTAAGGTGGGAATGCCTGGTGTGTTCAGAGGGCAGGAAGGAGTCCAGCAGGCTAGAGCAGAGGAAGCCAAGGAGAAAGGCACTGGAGATGAGGTCAGACCTTAATGAAAGCCAGAAGGTAATGGACCTTATGGGTCATAGCACAGAGCCAGGTGCCCTCCACCATTACCTCTATTAACATGTGCAAAGGGTCCTAGCCACTGCAGTCAACTAAAGATAGAGAGGAGGGAAGCATGTGGGGAGCAGAAAGATTAGAAAGACAACCATTAATATGCAGTTGATTACTAAGCACTAAGAAAAATCAAGAAAAGCTTGCACATAAATGCCACTCCAATCAAACTCCCTACAGTTTTCTCCTCCTCCTCGGAAACTGAACAAGCCATTTCTGAAATTTACTTGGTAGCACAAAAAGCCAGAAAGAGTGATCATGTTTTGTTTAATCTATATGTTAACAATACCCAAATGAATACAGCCACATCAGGATCAGTAATCAAATACTTGTTGAATACGGACGTTCTTCAACTTGCAATGGGACTATATTCTTGAGACACTAAGAAAGGGGCTTTAAGGAGGTGGGAGAAAAAGCTGGCTTGCTGAACCAGCAAGTCTAAAGGGCCCACAAGAATATGAATATGAAGTAACCTAGATGAACAATGACAGATAGAAAAAGGCATTAAATACCGCTTAGAGGCGCAGAAAACCCAGTGAAAGACTTGCAGCCAATTTCAAACATAGAGAGAGCACTTACTATGTGTGCAGGTCTTTGCATCTCTCTCTCCCCTCTCACCTCTCCTATTCCTGCAAGAGAAGGATCCACTTCCAATTCTCTTTGGACATGCTCTAAACTGTCTTTTTATTCTTCCTAAATAAAATCTGTGTTATTCTGAAACTTGTGTAAGTTACTTTTACTTTCTATCCACACTGCCCTTGTCCATCCAGTTTTCTTTCCAGTTTCCACTCACTTTTACTTTCCGTTATTGCTGTGCCTCAGTTGCACTTTCTAGCTCAGCCAAGTAATTGAATCAGGTCAACTAGATTTGGGGAACCGGGAACCCCAATAATCCTGATGGGCCCATCATAAATTAAAAATATCTTACATTGAAATGAATTTGATACATCTAACCTTCCCGACAGCATAGCTTAGAATAGCCTTAAACATCCACAGAACACTTACAACGGTCAACCGTTGGACAAGATAACCTCACACGAAGCCTATTTTATAATAAAATATTGACTATCTCATGTAATTTATTGATTATCATACTGAAAATGAAAAGCAGAAGGTTATGCAGGTACTCAAACTAAGGTTTCTAACTGATTGCATATTGCTTTTGCACCATCATAAAGTCGAAAAATTGTCAAGTCAAATCATCTTAAGTTGAGGACCATCATCTATACAAAGGTTCTTAAGACAAGTGTGCCTACTATTTACTCATATGTACATACAAGTATACATGTACACACACACATACATGTATTTAGGCTAGGCTTGTATCTCAGGCTCCAGAAAGGGGAAGGAAACTATTCTTCATCAATACTGTCAAAGCTCAAGGCTCCAAACACAATTAATGCCATTAGTAATGACAATTCAGATACTCTGAAGTTGAAGAGACTTTTGGTTAATGTAAATCAACCACTTACTGTCCTTCTCTGTAAATCATTATATCCTAATAAGTTCTGGGATATAATACTTCACACAGTGTCTATCACACACTAGGTACGATGGTTAATTTTATCTGTTAACTTGACTGGATCACAGGGAGCCCAGAAAACGGCTAAACATTTTTTCTGGCCTAAACATTATTTGTGTTTGTGAGGGTGCTTCTGGATGAAATTAGCATGTCCATCAGTAGACTCAGTAAAATAGATTGCCCTCCCTATAGTGGGTGGCAGCATTCACTCCTTTGAGGGCCTGAAAAGAACATAAAAGGGGGAGGAATAGAGAATTTGCAACTTCTTCTGCCTGACAGCTGAGCTGGTGCATCAGTCTTCTGCTGCCCTCCAAGTGAGACTTCCACCACTGGCTACCCTGGTTCTTAGGCCTTCGGGCTTAAACTGAATACCATCAGTTTAGCTTGCAGGTGACAGATCATGGGACTTCTCCATCTCCACAATCATATGAACCAATTTCTTATAGTAAGTTTCTATTGGTTCTGTTTCTTTGAAGAACCTCCATCAGTACAGTAGGTATTCAAAGCTATTTTCTAAATGTATAAACATCCCTTGACCTGTCCCCTATTCCCTTCCTACCTTTTTAGAAGCCTTTTCATTATCAACTACCATCTCTCAAACATATCACTATAAATAATTAAACATGCTGTAGTGACACATATTTATCTTTTTGATTTTTTTTTATTTTCACATATACATGTGTTCATTAGGCTTCCACTTTTTGCCTTTACAAAACTAAAAAGGCTTAAACTTTAACAACAATAACAATGTTCAAAATAGGGACCAGAAACAAAAACCTCACAAAGAACGAACGAAGACAAATACATTCAGAAAAGAAATCAGACGATTGCTGCAACGAAATATTAAGCAATTATAATAATAGTAATGCAAAGAAAGTAACATTCACATAGTCAATTAAGAGTATATCTATTATAGAATGCTTTGACTGTGAGGTTCAGTATGGAGTCATCAATTAACTACTTCTTACTATTTTTTCCCAAAGTATCAAAGAATAGACAACTAATATTTATAAATAAAGATGAAAATAATTACAAGAAATAGATCATGCCAAATCTTATAGACAATAGAAAAAAAATGCTTCAAAATCATTCTACTTAATCTGGATACAATTGATATTAAAATTAGAAAAAATAGGGTGGCGCCTGTGGCTCAAAGGAGTAGGGCGCCAGCCCCATATGCCGGAGGTGGCAGGTTCAAACCCAGCCCCGGCCAAAAACTGCAAAAAAAAAAAAAAAAAAGATAGAAAAAATATATTATTATGAAGGGGAAATTACAAACATAATTCACTTGTAAATGAGGATGCAGTATCCTGTATCTTAAACAACATATTAACAAGTTGAAGTAAAAATTAATGTTTAAGTAATATACTTTAGTCAAAATCAAATCCTATTTATGTGAGAATGTCACTTTTCTTTTTTTTTCTTTTTCTTTTCCTTACCCTCACCCCCTCCCTCTTTCTCTGTCTGCTCACCCCTTCCCCCATGCCTCACCATGTCACTGATTGTCATTAACTGTCCTCATATCAAAGTTGAATACATAGGATGCATACTTCTCCATTCCTGTGATGCTTCACTAAGGAAAATGTGTTCCACCTCCATCCAGGTTAGTACAAACACTGTTAAATCTCCATTTTTTTTTTATAGCTGAATAATATTCCATGGTATACATATACCACAGCTTGCCAATCCATTCCTGGGTTGAAGGGCATTTAGGCTGTTTCCACATTTTAGCAATTGTAAATTGGGCTGCAATAAACAGCCTAGTACAAATATCTTTACAATAAAAGGCTTTTTTTTCCTTCTGTATAGATGCCCAGTACAGGATTGCAGGATCAAATGGGAGGTCTAGGTTGAGTTCTTTGAGGGTTCTCCATACTTCCTTCCAAAAAGGTTGTATTTGTTTGCAGTCCCACAAGCAGTGTAAAAGTGTTCCTTTCTCAGGGCGGCGCCTGTGGCTCAGTGAGTAGGGCGCCAGCCCCATATGCCGAGGGTGGTGGGTTCAAACCCAGCCCCGACCAAACTGCAACAAAAAAATAGCCGGGCGTTGTGGCGGGCGCCTGTAGTCCCAGCTGCTCGGGAGGCTGAGGCAAGAGAATCGGGTAAGCCCAAGAGTTAGAGGTTGCCGTGAGCCGTGTGACGCCACGGCACTCTACCCGAGGGCGGTACAGTGAGACTCTGTCTCTACAAAAAAAAAAAAAAAAAAGTGTTCCTTTCTCTGTACATCCGCACCAGCATCTGCAGTTTTGAGATTTTGTGATATAGGCCATTCTCGCTGGGGTTAGATGGTATCTCAGGGTGGTTTTAATTTGCATTTCTCTAATAATTAGGGATGATGAGCATTTTTTCAGGCGTTTGCTGGCCATTCATCTGTCGTCTTTAGAGAAGGTTCTATTCATCTCTCTTCCCCTTGATGTATGTGATTGTTGGTTTTTTTCCTTGTGAATTAATTGAAGTTCTGCATAGATCCTAGTTACTAAGCTTTCTTCTGATTCAAAATATGCAAATATCCTCTCCCATTGGGTAGGTTGTCTATTTGCTTTGGTTGTTGTCTCCTTAGCTGTACAGAAGCTTTTCAGTTTAATGAAGTTCCATTTGTTTATTGTTGCTGTTGTTGCTATTGCCATGGCAGTCTTCTTCATAAAATCTTCCCCCAGGCCGTTATCTTTGTGTTTTTCCTATGCTTTCTTGGAGGATTTTTATTTTATCCATCTTGAATCAAGTTTTGGGAGTAGAGAAAGGTGCAGGTCCAGTTTCAGTCTTTTACATGTGGATATCCTTCTCCCAGCACCATTTATAGAATAGGGAGTCTTTCCCCCAGGGGATATTCTCTTGTTAGGTTTATCGAAGATTAGGTGGCTGTAAGTTGCTGGTTTCAATTTCTGGTTTTCTGTTGGATTTTCTGTTTATGTCTCTATTTTGTGCCAGTACCATGCTGTCTTGACCACTATGGCCTTGTAGTACAGCCTACAATCTGGTATGGTGATACCCCCGGTTTTGTTTTTATTACTAAGAACTGCCTTAGCCATATGGGGTTTTTTTCTGGTTCCATACAAAATGCAGTATCATTTTTTTCCAAGTCTTAAAAATAGGATGTTGGTATTTTATTAGGGATGGCACTGAATCGGTAAATTGCTTTGGGAAGTATAGACATTTAACAATGTTGATTCTTCCCAACCATGAGTATGGTATGTTCTTCCATTTGTTAAAGTCCTCTGCTATTTCTTTTCTTAAGGTTTCATAATTTTCTTTATAGAGGTCCTTCACCTCTTTTGTTAGGTATATTCCTAAGTATTTCATTTTCTTTAGGGCTATGGTGAAAGGAGTTGTGTCTTTAATTAACCTCTCATTTTGGCTGTTGTTGGCATATACAAAAGCAACTGACTTGTGGACCTATACTGTAGGTATACTATACTATTCCTATACTGCAGAAATTATTCCAAAAGATTAAGGAATTTTCCCCAACACGTTCTATGAAGCAAACATCACTGATACCAAAACCAGGAAAAGACCTATCTTAAAAGGAGAATTTCAGACCAATTTCGCTAATGAATATAGATGCAAAAATTCTCAACAAAATCTTAGGCAATAGATTAAATCTTATCATCAAAAAAATCATACATCACAATCAAGTAGGTTTCATCCCAGGGATGCAAGGCTGGTTTAATATACGCAAGTCTATAAATGTTATTCACCATATTAACAGAAAAAAAACAAAGACTATAAGATCCTCTCAATAGATGCAGAAAAAGCATTCGATAAAAATCCAGCATCCTTTTCTAATTAGAATACTGAGGAGTACAGGCATAGGTGGTTCATTTCTTAAACTGATCAAAGCTATCTATGACAAACCCACAGAGAATATTTTACTAAATGGAATAAAACTGAAAGCTTGTCCTCTTAGAACTGGAAGCAGACAAGGTTGTCCTCTGTTACCATTACTATTCAACATAGTGCCGGAAGTTCTAGCCAATACAATTAGACAAGACAAGGAAATAAAGGGCATCCAAATGGAAGCAGAGGAGGTCAAACTCTCCCTCTTTGCTGATGACATGATCTTATACTTAGAGGACCCTAAAGACAACCACAAGACTCTTAGAAGTCATCAAAAAACACAGTAATGTTTCAGTATATAAAATCTATGTAATGACACATACCTTAAAAACAAATACACCAAAAAGAAAACAAAGAAAATCCACAGAACTGTCTCTTAGTCCCACACAACACCACAGTCAACTTCCTTAGGAGTCCGATTTCTTGAACAACTTGTTTTTACTCACTTCCTCTACTTCCTTACCTCCCAATCACATATTGCCTGAGTTCAAATTCTAGCTCTTCCATTTATTTGGTATGGGACCAACTTAGACTAATCTTCTAACCCAGGCGTCCTCAAACTGCGGCCTGCGGGCCACATGAAGTGGTATGAATTGTATTTGTTCCCATTTTGTTTTTTACTTCAAAATAAGATATGTGCAGTGTATATAGGAATTTGTTCATAGATTTTTGTTTTTTTTTTTTTAAACTATAGTCCGGCCCTCCAACGGTCTGAGGGACAGTGAATTGGCCCCCTGTTTAAAAAGTTTGAGGATGCCTGGTCTAACCTTTCCCAGATGCAGTTACCTCACTGGTAAAAGGGGATAAAATATAGACTTCCTTATAAGGTTCTTAAAAAGAAATTGATGAAATAGATAAAGGTAAAACAATCTTAGCATAGTGCTTTACACAGGATAAGCATTTAATAAAGGCTGGCTGTATTATTCTTGTTAAATGATTATCTCTAGATTTCATTACCTTGGTCCTAGGCCCTGAATGTTTCTTTCTCTTTCAAGTTATGTTCTCTGCTTAAACAATCCTGCCCACAAATAGCTTCAATTAACATTACAACACTGATGATTCACAAATTTGTTGTGTTTCTTTTTTTTGGGGGGGGGGATCTTTTTTATTTTTATACACATGACAAGATTTTACACCAAGACTAGTCAGTACATAAATAGTACAAATTTACATTCACGAAGAATGTTAAAAATTTTTTCAACTAAAAAACCTGCTTCTTCTTGTAACCCACAGTCTCAACATTTTAATAGTGTAGGGAAGAAAAGGATTGGGGGAGCATCCAGAACAAGTTATCTCCCAGAAGAAAAACCTAAAGAAACAACAGAAAACACACAGCAAGATGAAGAAGAAATGGATGCAGGAATTGATGAAGAACTAGAAACAGCAAAGCAATCTATAGCTGAAAAAGACGAATTGTAAAATAGACTCACAAATTTGTAATTTCCAATTCAGATATGTCTTCAGAGCTTCAAACCCATACATTTAAGAGCTCTAACATCTTCCCTTGGACAAATCAAAGGCATATTTAATGTAACAAGTCTAAAATGGAGCTCATAATACACCCCCACACAATCTGTCATCCCCCAATCTCCTTCACCACTAATAAAATACCAAATTGTGAAAGTTATCAAATAGGAGTTACTTTTTGACAGATCCCTAAAAATTCTTTCATATCCTTCATGTATCTCCTCTACAACCATAACTCCAATTCAAAACATATCTCTTACCCAGAAAAGTCTACAATTGCTCTCTTTGCGCCTACTTTGCTCATCTTCAAATTATTCTCTAAGCATCTCCTCTGAGTTCTCCCATTCATTTAAAATACTATAGTTACGAGTAAACTTTTGTTACACCTCTTCTATGCTGAATTAGACAAACCTGAGATGATTCTCTGACCACTAAATGAATCTTGGTGAGCCTAAGATTATTTTCTAGCTGTGCAACCTTTAGCAATTTATTTAACCTTTCCAAGCTTTGATTTCTTTATCTAAAATTGGAGGCTAAGGAAAATAACCTCTTATTTATGTCGCTGTGAAAATAAATTACTAATAGCAGTTGTCATTGTTGTTTAGCTTGCCAGGCAGGGCTGGAATCCGCCAGCCTCCTCGGTGGATGTGGTTGGTGCCTTAACCACTGTGCTATGCACCACCCCCGCACTCCACCCCAGAATATTTTCTTCTTCCGTTTTTGACTGGGGCTGGGTTTGAACATGCCACCTCCAGTATATGGGGCCGGTGCCCTACTCCTCTGAGCCACAGGCACTGAACTACTTTTCCCTCCCTCCCTCCCTCCCTCCTCCTCTGAGCCACAGGCACTGAACTACCCCTCCCTCCCTCCTTTCCTTTTCCAGTTTTTGGCCGGGGCTGGGTTTGAACCCGCCACCTCTGGCATATGTGGGGGAGGGGGCGGGGGGGCGCAGGGAAACTCTTTCAACTAAATGATTTTGAGGAGGGGGCAGTTTTTTTCGCCACCCACCACCTCTATATATGGGGCCAGCACCCTATTCCTTTCACCCACAGGCGCCACCCGTTATCTTCTATTCTTTCTTTTTGTAGAGACAGAGTTTCACTTTATTGTCCTCAGTACAGTGCCGTGGCATCACACAGCTCACAGCAACCTCCAACTCCTGGGCTTAGGCTATTCTCCTGCCTCAGCCTCCAGAGTTGCTGGGACTACAGGCGCCCGCCACAACGCCCAGCTATTTGGTTTGAACTGGCCACCCTCGGTATATGGGGCCGGCGCCCTGCTCACTGAGCCACAGGCGCTGCCCCCCCCTTCTCTTCTATTCTTAACAATAGCTTCCCCCCGCCACACATACATCTCTCCAAATACAGTGAAACCAGGTGTGGGAGAATGATTAAAAAAAAAAAAAAAAAAAGTCTAATTCAGCTACTTGCTAAGGGATATCTAATATAACAAGCCAAGCGTAACTTCCCACTGTCTGAGTTCTAGTCCACGTCTCTCACATGGCCTATTCTAATAGTCTCTTAATTAGTCTCATCTACCTTCAAATGCCCACAACCCAAAGTATGGCACATTGCAGGCCTTAAGAAAAGTCAAGGAAGTTGAGATTCTTTTAGTAATCTAACAGAAGACTAAAGATCATGTCCAAATTCCTTAGGGCTTAAAATATGATCTTGCCTATGGTTATCTTTTGAATTCACCCAAATGCATCTTTCTGAAACTCATCCCATTACTTGAATTTGCTGTGCCACCACCTCTTTTGGGTCTGCTCCTTTGAACTAGTTCTTTTTCATCTGCCTTCCATACTTAATATCTACACCAATTACTAGTTATTCCAAAGAGAACACTAAGGCTCAAAGAAGTTAAATGACTAGGCTAGTAACTGGATAAGATGTTAAATCAATCAAGTGTTCTTTGCATTACATTAGTGCTCTCAAACTTTTCCAGTGAGTACTTCTGTTACACAACAGACTAACTCTCACCCTATAGATTAAGGAAAGCAGAGACCAAAGCTGTGGCTAACAGCCAGGAGTATCATGCTTTATCTTCAAATAAGTCAAAGTTTGCAAAACCTGAACAAGTCGAGGACAGGAGCCTCTCAAATATAAAGTCACCTATCCATTAAATCAAAACTATTAATCTAAGTTTGTTCTGTGGCTGCAAACTCACTCCAAAAAACTATCCACAGCCTTCATTTTCACTGTTATGTACAAGGATACAATCAGAGACAACTTGGCTGTAGTTCCTATTACTTTGACGTAACGAAATCACAGGAAAGTAATGGGAGAAAATAGACCTTTCCCCAATTATACAGGGCACTAGGATGAAAGAAAGGGGTGTATGTTGCTTCTCAATGGTCATTTTCCATTACAAAGTAAAATGAGTAGGACACAATTTAAGTTTTTTACCAAAAAAGTTCGAGTGAGGCTTGAAAAACAGCCTGACACTTAAGACTATACTTCTGAGTGTTGAGGAAAATGAGGGAAGACTCTTAGGCTGACTTTACTTCTCAGATGGCTACATTTTGCCTCTAGTTAAATAACATACGGGTATAAGGAGACAGCGCAACATGACACCATCCCTGCTTTGACTCTGCATAAATGAACACAATCTCCTCTATTCCATTAATCACTACCCCAACATGCATACTACAGATGTTCATGGAAACATTCAAATCGTCACAAGAAAACAAAAAGTTATTTTATATTAAGTCAGAGACTTACATCTGCAATTCCGAAAGCTTAGCTTTTGTGTGGAATAAAATGCAGCTCATTATCCTTGGCAGCTATTCCCTTATTGTTTGCTAATAAGTGAGAATACAGATATGTTTTCAATATTTAAGATATTTTTGTCTCAAGTTTTAAAAAAAATTCAACTCTGTTTGCCATATTTCAATATAACTGCTTTTAAGCTTTACAATTGTATGCTTTCTTTAGGAAGTCATACTGTAAGTTTTAAGTAGCCTCCTAAATCTAGTTAACTTAGTTTTGTATATGCTGTGGAGTGTATGAATCTCAGATTTTCTACATGTAAAGTTGGCACAAATAAAATTTTTCTTCCTAAAGTTGCCATAAGGATCAAATAAAAGTCTGTGTGGCCAGTATTTGGGCACCTAGAATACATTCAATAATTGATTATTATTAGTACTGTTGTAACCATTATATATCGTCTCTGAAATTGTTTCGTCTATAAATTCTTAGGGAAGGAAGCGTGTGTGTTTTAGAAAAGAGAGAAAGCTACTTCACAAGCACGCTCTACATTTAGATGCAAAAAAAGTAGTAGTATTTGTGATAATAAAACAAAGCAAAGAAAAAAAGAGGAAATATTTTGTGTTTTGTTTGAGTTGAAATGTGAGAACAATTCTACTAATTTCAACTACATCTGGTGTCCAGCAGCTTATGATAAAAAATCCAATGTTCCTTTTTGCTGGGAAAAAAAAAATTAGAGAAAAAACAAAGGAAGATGAGGGGGAGAGGAGAGAAAAAAACCCCCAAGCACTATGAGAGACTGAAAAAAGGGTTACACAAAACTCCTAATTCAACACTGACAATACTCTCCCAACTTTTCCAAGAATATAGTAAAAGTTCAGTTAGATATCAGCCAAAGAACTGTGGGTTTCGATATCACTGTTTATCTAATTAACAACATTCCTCTGGAAACATTTTTTTCCTCATAGTACTGTTAGGATGAGTTAAGGTACATTTATAAAGTACTGTTATGCTATGTTAAGGGCTTCCTCTGAATTGCAATAAATTTTTTAAAGTTTTATTCAATGTAACTGCAACTCCACTGAAATGATGAATTCAAAAAGTATTAATAACAAATCCAAAATGCCTGGATTTCCCTAAAAAAATGTCAACTCCTTCTCCAGAAGCCTACCAAAAGCAAATGCAAATGTTATTCAATTCTTACTCTCTGGAGTAAATAGTGATCTTTAACCAAGTGGCAGCAGAGATCCGCGCTGAAATGAAGTTGCTGGAAAGCACATTTCCAAATACTGTATTTCTCTGAAGGACTTCCAAACTAAATACCATTAAGAGCGTCCTGATAAAATTACAACTTAATACATGAGCATACTGCCCACCCCCCCCACCCCCAACACACATACATCCAAATGCCCTGAATAATACTAACAAGCTCTGCAACAAGACTGGCTCTTATCCTTTAAAGGCGTATCTACAGTCTCGAACCTTCCACTGAAGAAATCAAGGATAGAAGGCCGTGGAGATTTTAGTCCAACCCTTCATTTTACAGAGGAGCATGAAGCAGGGGGTGCAATCAACTTTCTCAGCATTTTGGTATCAAAGCCCATCCAGAACTCAGAGCTCCTGATCCCAGGTACACTTCGGGCTCCCACACAACCGAGGAGAGGCCAAGGGGCACTCGGCCTGAGTCAGACTACTTGCAACTTCACTCCGCTCCTTCGCAAAGTGTGTATGACCCTGTGCACTTTTACTTCTGCGTGTCAATGTCCCCATCCACACAATGGGATCCACGACCGGGCTGTCACAAAGACTCAACGCGCCAAGACACGTTCCCAAGCGCCCGGGTTCCCGACCCGAGCGAGCCTTCCGCCTGTCGGCTCCCACCTTGACCGGAGCTCGCGGCACCCACCTGCACGCTGGGGAAGGCGGTCTTGAGCAGGTAGAACATCTTGCGGTTGGACAGCACGTCGCCGCTGGTCATCTTGTCCTCGGCTCCCTCTCGCGTCTTCCCCTTGGACTTCTCGTGGAGGACATTGCTCTCGCGGACGCGCCTGACCTCGTCGCCGCCGCGGACGGCGGCCAGCACGGACACGGCCAGCATCTCGCGCAAGTCCACGGTCCCCCCGTCGGCCACGGCAACGGGCCCCGCCGCGCCACTGCTCGGCTCGCCACCCAGACCGAAGAAGCTAAAGTGGCCGGCCAGGAAGCTCGAGTAGAGGTGGTAGAGCACGCCGAGCCCCAGCAGGCAAAAGACGGCCACCCCCAGCGGGGACAGGCGGATGCCCATAGGAGCCATGGCGCGGAAGGCCGGGCTCCCGGGGCAGCGGCCCTCACAGGCCTCCCGCGCCCGCCGCTACCGCCTCGCTCCGGGCCGGGCGCCGCGCGAGCTACACCGGCGGCCGCTGACCGGCGCCCGTGCGCCCCATCACTCCCTCCCAGGAAAGGCCGAGCCGCGCCGCGAAGACTACCACCGCCGCCGCCGCCGCCGCCGCGCGCCAGACCCCGGGCAGCACAGCCCTGGCTGCCCCGCCGGCCGGCGGATTAGACTTCCACGTTAGCCAACCGCCGCGAGGTGAAAGGGGAGCGTGGGTGTGTATCCGGGTTACGCGAGGGGCGGGGCTAGGGCGGGGGCGGGGCTAGTGCAGTGGGCGGGGCGGGGCGGGGCGGGCGACCAGCTCCCAGCTCCTTGGAGGCGCGGCTCTTTGGTCGGGATCAGACCGAATTTGGCTTTTTGAAAAACTAGACGTGGCAAGCTGCTTCCTACGCAGGAGAGAGGACTGGATGCCTTGAGAATATTCAAATTAAAACTCCCTTTGTACGAGTTTGGACGGCTGAAAGTAAGCCACAGTGATAATCTATCACTCCCATCCATCTCTCAAATGATTGAAGAATAGAGGAAAAGATGATAAAGCCATTTTTTAAAAGATCTATAAGCTTGTTTCTGCTGGCGTATGTGTGCCCAAAGCCTGTGTCTTTAAATCGCGTCTCGACGCTCTTCCAGGCAGGGCGGGCCCGGGCAGTGAGGGCAAGAATTTTTCTTGGCTCTTTATTTCGTTGGCATGTCTTTGTCGGGATCTAAACGCTTAGGTGTATATAATATATAGTTTCGCTTTGCCTCCACCTGCCAAAATAAACCATTCTCTAAGCAGCTGAAAAACATACCTTGATCCTGCGCTTCCATAGTGAAAGAAAATACACTGGTTTCTCTTACTTCCAGGACACTTCAGCCCTGCCCTCCTACCAGAGGTTGAGGGGGGAAAGAAGTTGCTTGACAGAGACGAGTTAAAGTAAAGGTTGTTCTAAGATGGTCAACTTAAAATATGTAATCTTTGAGTCAATATAGGCCCTCCAAATGTACCATATAGAAATATTTAACAGAAATAACTGCCTTCTACTGTGCCACCGATCTTAGCAGTGATAGTGAATACTTACTAAAATATTCATGTTTCTCTTTAATCTTAAAAGTCAATATTAAGATATGCAGTATTATTCTTAAATGTTAAAATATTTATATAACATCAAAATGCAGCCTATTTAACTGTTCCTAGTTAAGTGGCATTGTTTTTAAGTGAGTTTTGATATTATCCACTTTAAAAACCGCAAGTATTAAAACAACACACAGAAGTATACCAAAGTTCTGAACATCCGTTGCTGAGCAAGTCATGCAGAACTAATCTTTACTGCTTCCTTAGAGTCCAGGGATCTCTAGAATTTGGGTGTACTTATACAGATACAATAAACACTGACTATTGATGTCTTGGTTTCCCTGCCTGCAATCTATAAGTAGCTTACAAATAACCCCAGCACAAAATCAGGTACAAATACAAATCAATGGAAGAACAATCCTTAGGGTGACAACAGTACCAGAACTTAAGGAGCCGGCATTGTTCTTCTCAGCTTTCAGAGCAACTTTGCAATTAAGCAAAACTACTCTCAAAAGAAATGTGAAAGGGAAGATCATGGGGTAATCATGGATACCCATCCTAGTAATAAAAATAAAGATCAGAGTCAAAATATGAAAGCCTTACAGAATCACTGCAAATTGCACTATGAGATCAACAAAAGATTTGAGTTGAGTGGTAATCATGGAAATATTGAAAGCATCATCAGGAAGACTACCTAAGGTTTATCAAAATGAACTGGATAAAGTTTTCCAAGGATACTGGAAAAGAATGTAGCCCCACTTTCACTATGACACTATACCTAGTATCAGCAAAACCACCAAGAAAGTTACTAAAAGCTCTGAAACATTTCCGCTGCAAGACAGGATTTAAGACTCCAAGGAGAAAATGCCAAGGCATATGAAAAGGAGAATGGGTTTAGAGATCATAGTTCCAAAAGGTGTTCTAATACTGAGGTGATAATTGTTAATAGGTAGTAGATATTATTAACAGATAAAATTCAATCATCAAGAGAAACTGATAAAAAGGAAACTAATTATATGTGGGACAGTGACCTTGTTTTAAAACAATCTTCATAAGGAACTTGATTGAAAAAAACTAGCTTTATTAGGAACAAGTTTTCTGAAGCTTCAAAAAAATGCATATCTACTAATGATAATTATATGAAAGTAAATGTAAGATAATAGGTTTGTGATTTTGAGGTAATACTAGTCTTTCAAAAATAATTTTCCCCCTAGGTATTGAAGAAGATGCAGACAGCCTAGTCCTACGAATTTCTTCTGTGTGAATATTGAAAGCAACTAAGACGTAATACACAACAGAAAGTTCCCCAATCAACTTCTACTTAACCAACTTACCAGGCACTTGCTCCCACTCCTTTTATTAAGCCCACTTACTGACACCCAGATCCTCTGTAGGCTCACACATGATATGTTTCTCAGGAGTCAGTTTACAGGCAGTGACTGAGTTATAAACATCCAACTTACTTAAAACTCACACTTATGAATGGAAGCTATTATAGGTAATGGTAATGGGTAAATGTACCTGTTCCAACTTACATGCAAAATTAACTTAAGAGCACACATATCAGAGCCAAACTCCTTTCTAACCCAGGGACTGCCTGTATTTCTAACTTCTTTTTGCCACTGTGACTTATAAATATAAACTTATAAATATAGCCATGCATCACTCAAGGACTGGATATATATTCTAATAAATGTATTATTAGGTGATTTTGTCATTATGCAAATTTTGTCATTACAGAGTAAACTTACACAAACCTAAAGGGTCTAATACCTAGGCTATGTGGTACAGTCTGTTGCTCCTAGACTACAAACCCATGAGGCGCGTTACTGTACTGAATACTATTGGCATTTGTAGCACAGTGGTATTTGTGTATCAAGACACATCTAAACATAGAAAAGATGCAGTAAAACTATGGTAATATAATCTTATGGGACCACTATTATATACGTGGTCTGTCATTAACCAAAACATCATTACGTGTCACATGACTTACATATTAAATATCATGTAAACCCACATATGAGTATAAATACAAAGGGGAAAGCTTGGGGTGACTTGATAAAAGTGTTCCAGTAAAAACTGCAGCTGAGGGCAGGCACGGTGGCTCACGCCTGTAATCCTAGCAGTCTGGGAGGCGGAGGCAGTTAGATCACCTGAGTTCATGAGTTTGAGACCAGCCTGAGCCAGAGAGAAACCTTGTCTCTAAAAATGGTCTGGCACTGTGGCAGGTGCCTGTAGTCCCACGCACCAGGGAGGCTGAGGCAAGAGAATCTCTTGGGCCCAAGAATTTGAAGTTGCTATGAGCTATGACACCACAACACTCTACCAAGAGCAACAAAGTGAGACTCTGTCTCAAAAACAAAAATACGGAAGCTGATTGGGAAGAAAAGGAATCATACAATTACAAGCAGATGCTGAAATCAGATTGCTTTAAGAGAATCTTGAAATTTCCAACCCACTTTTAAGAAAGCAAAACTGCTGACCCTAGAGCAAGGGTCCTCAAACTATGGCCTGCGGGCCACATGCGGCCCACTGAGGACAATTATCTGGCCCACTGGGTGTTTTTGCCACAGCTGCCTATCCTGCTTAGCAGCCAACTCACCCGGGCTGCAATGCGCATGTGTGGAATGTGCGCCAACCCTCCGACACTCCTTCTGTCTCTTCACCCCTCCTTCTCTCTGTCTCTCCCCGCCCTGTGTTTTTGCCATCCTGCTTAGCAGCCTGCTCATCCTGGCCTCCAGTGCGCATGTGTGGAATGTGCCCTACACTCTCCGACTCCCCTCCTACTCTCCAACTCCTCAGTCTCTGGTGTAATTGGAGGAGTCACCAGGTTGTTGGTGCAGAGCCCGCTGCTGCCTAAGGACCAAGGTAAGAACAAGTTAGGATTTATTTTATTTATTTATTTATTTTGAAGCGAGGCGGTCTATTTCTTTTTTTTTTTATTTTGCAGTTATTAGGACCTTTTTTTTTGTGGTTAAGGGGGGCCTTTTTTTCCTGAAGTTAGGAGGTCTTTTTTTTTTTGCAAATGGGGGTGCCTTTTTTTGAAGTTAAAAGAGCCTTTTTTTGAAGGTAGGAAAGCTTTTTTTTTAAAGTTGGTTAATTGGTTGGGGGTGGTTTCTAGGGGGGTTGCATCAAATGATAACACAAATAGTCAGCACTCAGTGCTAATGCAAATTGTCAGTGCTCAGAGGTAATTCAAATGGTCAGAGCTCAGAGGTAATGCAAATAGTCAGTGCTCAGTGGTAATGATAATTGTAAGAGCTCAGTGGTAATGCAAATACTTAGTGCTCAGTATTAATGCAAATTGTCAGCAGTCTGTGTTATCGCAAATGGTCAGTGGTCAGTGTTAATGCAAATGGTCAGTGCTCAGTGTTATCACAAATGGTCAGTGGTCAGTGTTAATGCAAATGGTCAGTGGTCAGTGTTATTGCATGGGGGCCCCAAACTGGTAATCTTCCTAGGGCCCCATGGGAACTTAATTTGGCTCTGCAGACAGCCCAGGAGTAGGAAACCCAATTTAATTGACAGTAAGTGCATTTATATTCTGATTGCTATTCAGTTGTGTATGATGTTGTATGTTGTGTGCTGTGTAAGCCCCAGTTCACACTGTTGCAATCTCTGAGCAGTGCAAGTACAGCCATATGCTTGTATGGCTGAACTCGCATTAGATTCAGAAGAAAAAAGGCATACGTGACTTCTTTTTTCCTACAGTGGAATCTGATGGCATGGGTCTTCTTACCCATGCGATCAGATTCCTGCTCAAGTTCACAGATCGCAGTGCGGTTCACACAGGGTAGTGTGAACTGGAGAGGTGGTGGAGGAACTGGCTCTGTAATTGTGCCTGTTCCTGTACCACACCAGTGTGAACCTGAGGTAAAAGCGGAGTTCCACCACATGGGCACTGGCGAGGCTGAAATGATGTGGACTGGCAGGGCTGCATTGATGGACACTGATCAGACTGCAGTGATGGGCAGTGCAGTCTATATGTCTCTGTGGGGCAAAGTTATTGCTGGTATATTGTTTTTGGAGCAATGTATATATATGTGTGTATTTTACTAACAGCAATTTGGAATCCCTAGGAAACAATGATATCAAGAAAGAGAAAAATTGACTCGAAGTGTAGGATATTCAAAGAACAGTGGACTTATGATTACTTTTTCATGCAGTACAAGGAAAGACTGTGTGTTTGATATGCCAGAATATAGTGTCTGTGTTCAAAGAATACAATTTGCATCGACACTATCAAACTCAACATAAAGATAAATATGATTGGTCGGAGAAGTGAGAAAAGATAAAATATTAAATCTGAAATATACATTGACAACTCAGCAAAATACTTTTGTGAAGCAGAAACAGCTAAATACTTCATCACTGTGAGCAAATTTTCAAGTTGCCAAGCTAATAGCGTGCACTGGCAGACCATTCGTGGAGGGAGAATTTGTTAAAGAATGCCTTCTTTCTGTTCCCAAAGAGATGTGTCCAGAGAAGGCCAATTTATTTAGTATAGTGAGTCTTTCAGGACCCTCAATTACTCAAAGAATTGAAGAATGGGAGACAATTTGCATCAGCATTTGCAAAACTCCGCAAAAAAACTTTCCTATTTTTCCTTGGCACTTGAAGAAAGTAGTGATGTTCGTGATTCTGCACAACTTCTAATTTTTATTCGTGGGACGAATGACTATTTCGAAGTCACAGAAGAGCTTGCTGAACTGCAAAGCATCAAAGGAACAACTACAGGAGAGGATTTTTATGAAAAGGTTTGCCAAACTGTGAATAGTTTGGAGCTGGACTGGGCAAACCTAGCCAGTGTGACAACTGATAGTGCTCCTAGCATGGTGGGGTCTAAGAAAAGAGTAATTGTTCACATTAACCAAGAGATGGACAAACATAACCATTCTCATCCAATAGCCATACACTGCCTCATCCACCAACAAATGCTGTGTAGTAAATCACTGAAGTGGGACTCTGTTATGAAAACTGTGGTATCTTGTGTTAACTTCATTTGACCTAATGCACTAAACCACAGACAATTTCAGGAATTTCTGTCTGAGCTAAATGTTGCCTATGAAGTTGTTCTGTACTACAGAGAAGTCCATTGGCTGAGTCAAGGGGAGAGTTTTGAAACATTTCTATGACTTGCTTCCACAGATAACAGCTTTTCTGCTTTCAAAAAACAAAAAAGTACCAGAAATCAATGATGTAGAATGGAAATGGCACCTTGCCTTTCTGACAGATGTAACAGAGCTACTCAACAGTTTCAGTGTGCAACTTCAAGAAAAGGGGAAGCTCATCTGTGATATGCAATATCACATGTGAATGCATTTGAAGTAAAATCAGGCCTCCTCATCAAACAAGTGAAAGAGGAAAATTTCTGCCATCTCCCCACAACTAGAAATCTGTTAGCGGAGAATCCATTGGTTGCATTCCCAAATAAAAGGTGTGGATTCACTGGAAAAGTTGCAAAAGGAGTTCCAATTTAGATTTAAAGAGTTTCATCTCCGGGAGGTGCCTGTGGCTCAAAGGAGTAGAGCACCGGCCCATATGCCGGAGGTGGCGGGTTCAAACCCAGCCCCAGCGAAAATACTCAAAAAAAAAAAAAAGGGCGGTGCCTGTGGCTCAGTGAGTAGAGTGCCAGCCTCATATGCCGAGGGTGGCGGGTTCAAATCCAGCCCCGGCCAAACTGCAACAATAAAATAGCTGGGTGTTGTGGCAGGCGCCTGTAGTCCCAGCTGCTTGGGTGGCTGAGGCAAGAGAATCGTGTAAGCCCAAGAGTTAGAGGTTGCTGTGAGCCGTGTGACGCCATGGCACTCTACCCAAGGGCGGTACAGTGAGACTCTGTCTCTATAAAAAAAAAAAAAAAGAGTTTCATCTCCATGAACAGGACATACAACTTTTCTGTAACCCATTTTCTATTAACATTGAAAATGTGGATACGATTTACCAAATGGAACTGGCTGAACTGCAGAATTGTGGCTCTCTGAAAGACGCATTCAAGTCAAGCAGCCTTCATAATTTCTATGCATCTCTCCCCTCTGAGACATCATAATTTCAGGAACCATGCACTCAAAATGGCAACCATCTTTGGCAGCACTTATGTCTGTGAACAGACTTTTTCCAGAATGAAACATCTGAAATCTCCAACCAGATCTAGACAAACTGATGCACACTTGCATCACTTGTTACGACTAGCAGTGACCAATATGGAACCAGACATTGACCATCTCATTAGCCAAAAGCAGGCCCATAGTTTCCATTGAAATACTGGTAAGTTTGTTGATTTAACTTTACTTGTTCTTCATTTTAAATATTGTATTTGTTCCCTTTTTTTTTTTTATTTCAAAATAAGATATGTGCAGTGTGGGGCGGCGCCTGTGGCTCAGTGAGTAGGGCGCCGGCCCCATATGCCAAGGGTGGCGGGTTCAAACCCAGCCCCGGCCAAACTGCAACAACAAAAAAAAGAAATAGCCGGGCATTGTGGCGGGCGCCTATAGTCCCAGCTGCTCGGGAGGCTGAGGCAAGAGAATCGCGTGGACCCAAGAGTTAGAGGTTGCGGTGAGCCATGTGACGCCACGGCACTCTACCCGAGGGCGGTACAGTGAGACTCTGTCTCTACCAAAAAAAAAAAAAAAAAAAAGATATGTGCAGTGTGCATAGGAATTTGTTAATAGTTTTTTTTTTTTTTTTTTTTAACTATAGTTAGGCCCTCCAACGGTCTGAGGGACAGTGAACTGGTCCCCTGTTTAAAAAGTTTGGGGACCCCTGCTCTAGAGGGTGCGTTACACCTGTGGTTGACTCAAGACAGCTTGAAATTGCAACTAGTGACTATAGTCAATGAAAAGCACTTGCTTTGTATTGAAAGGTAGATAAATTAATATGTTTACTTCTTTTAAGTTTAAATGATTAAGATGGCTAGTTTTTTCTGTAGTTCCCCACTTCAATTCAGATTTTCTCATTTACCTGGCCCACCCCAATTCCAATTACATCCCACAAAGGATCTCTTCTTCATGCTACTTTTCCTACAAAGTTTACTTTTCCTTATGCTTTCCATTATGTATGAAATAAGTTTACCCATTTATGAAACAGTATTAGCATCTTAAATATTGAGGAAATTTTGGTTTGTCTGAGTGACTCCTCACCCCCAAAATTACTCTAGAATAAAACTGTCTTGTTTTAATCTCTGCCAGTTATTTTCCCATATTTTTCTTTTTTCCTTTAAAATATGCATTTCAGAGTACAATGTAATTAATGAAAGGTTTAGGCTAGCTGAACCCTAATTAAGACAGGTTTTACTATTTTTCTGAGAAACAAAACCAAACAACCAACTAATGCAATTTTTCTGTTTAAAGTATAAATCTTCCAAAAAAGGATATTATTTGCAGTTCTTCCCCTGAGTGATTCTATCCTATTACAAACATAATTCTAGGGTTTTTTGTTTGTTGTTTTTTGAAACAGAGTCTCACTCTGTTGCCTAGTCTAGAGTGCCATAGAGTCAGCATAGCTCATAGCAACCTCAAACTTCTGGGTGTAAGTGAATCTCCGGCCTCATCCTCCCAAGTAGCTGGGACAACAGGAGCCAGCCAAGATGCCTGGCTAATTTTTCTATTTTTGGTAGAGATGGGGTTTCACTCCTGCTCACGCTAGTCTTGAACTGAGCTCCAGGGTTCCTCTCACCTCACCTCCCAGAGTGCTGGGATGAGAGGTGCGAGCCACCTTGCCCAGTTCCCATTCTGTTAACGAATCAGTCACATGGTATTTAGTTCTGTTGTTAAATGTCCTTTTTTGGCAGATAGGTCTGAGAGCAAGGACTTAAATTTGCTACAATTGTAGACAGCCTGTTTCTAAAAGAGGATCTATATCTATTCTTAAAGTTGTTTCCCCCCAAGATTTAGAAATAAATAAATGAGCGACTTTTCAATTAAGGTAAAAGAATTGTGTTAGCATTGTACCATCTCACTATGGCCCTGATCTTAGCAACAGTAACAGAGAATGCTTATTAAACCGGGGTGATGCTGCAGGTATAGTTGTCCCTAGGCATTTGTGGGGGATTGATTCCAGGACGTCTACAGATAACAAAATTGAAGGATGCTCAAATCCTTCATAAAAAATGGTGTAATATTTACATATAGCTTACGCACATCCTCACATATACTTTAAATCATCTCTATATTACTTATAGTACCTAATCTGATATAATGCTGTATGAATGATCATTATACTACATTTTTAAATGTTGTATTCTTTTATTGCATTTTTAGTTGTTTTTATTTCAAATATTTTTGATTTAGTTGGTTGAGTCCATGCATGTGGAACCCATGGATATGGAAGGTCACCAACTATTTATACAACAGAAAACTGGATATAATTACAACCCTTTGAAATTGCATAGGGTGGAGCCAGGTAGAGATTTTATATATCTTTATATCCTCTGACATAACTCCTTTGCATAGAGCAAGAACTCAGAAATTATTCATGAAACTGGACTTCTAAAAACTAGTTTTAATGAAATGTTGGCTATCATATAAAGGATGTCTTAAAAAAATTGAATTTAATAAATACGTTAAGGACCCAGAACTCATTTTGTCTGTTTAAAACACTTGTTTCACCAGCATACCAGTAAGCTGAAATACGTATTTGTTTTTGCTTTGTTAAGATATAAGTATTTGTTACTTTTTGTGTGTCCTCTTCATTAAATCCTAATCCTTAGCAAAGCATCAATTCAATCAGAAATGTAAATCTTACCACATTCTGTTTTATTCTCTAGGTAATCTGAACTTACATGACACATTTTGCCTGCTATCTACTTGAAACCTGAGGTAAAATTATCTTCTTAAAACTTCATCTATTTTAAAAAATACCTAGAATTTTTTAGGTGTGGCACCTAGAATTTTTTTAATCTGCAGAGAATTGCATTTGCTTGTGTTCATCAATCATGATTAGGGTACTTAGTTTATGGAAGTGTGCACCTGATTTATGTTTCAGAAGAATTCCAATATAATGCATATTGGTATCACACAGATTTGGATATAAAATAACTCAAGTCATGCCACTTGGAAAATAAGAAGTCAGCAAACATGGGCAGATTTTCCAAACTTCTTGCCAGCGATAAAAGGTGAAAAATTTTATATTTCACATGTAGAGATAGCAACAAAAGCTTTACTAAGCAGCATTTACCCTTACTACATGAAATATTCTTACATGTTTTTAAATCCTTTAAGTTGATTAGTGGGTCATTGCTGGGAAACAGTTCTCTTACAGTCTCCTCTGTTTCTGTCGGTCTCTCCTGCAGAAGGACTGACTCCCTTTTAAAGGATGTTGCCTTTCCAAGGATGTTTGTATAGCAGTCTTAGAAAAACGGAAATGATGTCTCCCTTTGTCTAGAGCAAAGGACAAGCTGGTTTCATTTATATAATATTATAATGTATAAAAGCTCCCTCAGGGGCAAAGGTCAGGCAGGTCATCTGGTAATTGCCAAGTGTAAAATATCCAGGATCCCTAAACTCAATGTTCCTCCTCCATCCCATCGTATGTGCAGAAGTGGAGGCCCTCTGAGTGTCGCCCAGTGGAAACTGGGGCTTGAGGAACAGGTGAAAGTCCTGACACTCTGAATGCCACAATGGCTTTGCTTATAAGCACCGAGCGGAGTTTTTCAAATTTTTTAATCTCACGGCATACTTCAACTTATAGTTAAACTTCCGTGGCACGCTTAAAATATGTTGATTTAAAAAGAGTAAAAAAAAAAAAAAAAAAAAAAAGTCGGGCGGTGCCTGTGGCTCAAAGGAGTGGGGCGCTGGCCCCACTGGTCAAAAACTGCAAAAAAAAAAAAAAAAGAGTAAAACAAAATATATATCAATATATATCTTCTCATGGCACACTGGTTGAAAATCACTGGTCTAGAGTCTGGTGACTTTATCTGTGAAATTAGCAGGCCCACCTCTTAGCTTGCAAGTAGGGTAAAACCTCAGAACTTTCACATTCTTGATAGTCACATTCTCCACATTTTGGAAACCCTTCTGTACACTCCATGCAAGGTTTTAATCTTGTCCCCATTGAGAATTCACTATGCCCTCAAGTTAAGAGAAAAAGAAAAAGAGACACTTGAAAGTTAAGGGATAATCCCAAGAGAGAGGACATTTTTTAAAAATCCAGATTTCTTCAGAGATGACTCAGAATTTTTGTAACTCCCCTCGATTTTTAAGCAAAATTGAATCATAAAATAAGACACATTTTTCCAGATGATGTTATTTCATATACAGACTACTTACCATGCCCACCCATTGACCCCAAAGGGATCAATAGCAAAGCTAGTTTTTCTTATAGCAAAACCTAAGTTCATGAGTTTGAAGAAAATTCTACTCAGAAGTCAATAAATAAAACCCAACGCAAGTTAATTGAGTGCTAAAACCCACTTTTCTAATGTATTCCTTCATCTTCATCCCAAAGCCAATAGAACCTACGTAGATCTGCAGCATTAAATAGCTAATTCTGTATTATGCTTCATCTCCCTGAATCACCTATTCCTTTGGCACAAATAAGCTTCTTACTCATCTGTCTTCCATAAGCCTCATTCAGACGCAGGCAGCCTCCTGCTTCCCCCTGTGGTTTTCATAGTTTAGAAAAGAAAAGGCACACCTGCTCTGGTGAGGGGGGTTTGTGTAAGAATATCTGCAGTTAAGGAGGAACCCGAGGAGCGTGTTCGGTAACTGTGGAGTCATCCTGTGTCTCAGCGCTTCAAAAACTGTATTGCTCAGCTCTCGTGAAGTGTTTACAGAACGGCTTGCAGTCAGGAAGAACACGAAAACAGCTCTAGTTACCCACCTTTTCTTCGGTGCGTCATGTTCACACCAGCATGATGAGCTCTCGCTGGGTGGCTCCTATTGGTTGTGTTTCATGCCAAGCTCCTCGGCATGTTAGCGTTCTCACGTCTATTTACAGAGGTGTCTTTGGATCTAGTGGAGTATGTCAGCCAGGGTAGCAGGGCTACTTTCATTTTATATGCACACGCGTGCAAAAAGCCGTCGCAACTTGAAGAAACAGAATTGCCTAATGTTGCTCTCCTTTGAAGACAACCATGGGTGGATATCAGCACCATGACCCCTCTAAATAATTTCCCTACAAATATCTTCACATCTTTATACTTCATGACAAAGTTGTAAACACCTGCCAAGTGAAAGTCAAGTGAGAAAATTTGGGAGGTTAGGGCGCTAGAGAGATAATTTAGCTCCATCTTTTGATTTTGCGTGAGTCAACTGAGTTCCTCAAAGACTGAGCCGGATGGGAAGCCTGCAGGGGTCCTCACACTTTTTAAACAGGGGGCCAGTTCACTGTCCGTCAGATGATTGGAGGGCCGGACTATAGTTAAAAAAAAAAAAAAACTATGAACAAATTCCTATGCACACTGTACATATCTTATTTTGAAGTAAAAAAACAAAACAGGAACAAATACAATCACACCACCGCATGTGGCCCGCGGGCCATAGTTAGAGGACTCTTTAGCACGATTTCTGCCAGCTGTCCAGAGATAGATGGTAATCCCCCAGTGAAGGTAGCATGTGTCAGCCCCTCAAACACAGCACCTGGGTTTTGACCCCCCTGTCGGAAGGCCTGTTCCATGGAGGTGGAACACATTGTGTTCTTCTTGTCTCTCTCATTCACTGTCTCTTGCTCTGTGTTTTTACAATTCAAGTTGATCTCTTTATATTTGCACATGATCTGATATAGATTATACTTTTAATTTTTTTTGCCCACTTCTTGAGTGCTTCTGAATGGTGCTACATAATTTTAAATGTCCTCCACATACAAACAAATTCTCAGGTTTCATATTTCTTATGTTTTTCTAGCCTAGTTTTAGATCACAGTCTCTAGGAAGCTTCCCTGACCATGAGACTGGGCCTCCTCTTCTTTGTGTGTGCTCCCGTGGCAAGCAGTGTTTGTCCTTGTCGTTACACAGATCACTTATGTCTCTGCCTGCTCCCCTGGCTGCCTCCCTTACTGGGCTGTAAACTTGTGGGCAGGACTCACAGCTTAACCTGGTTTGATATCCCAGAACCCAGCATTGCACCTGACACATAATATGAGTAATTTATAATGCGTTTTTTCATCTCGTCACGTAAGTTCTTCAAAAAGTTCATGGAAAATATGTACTATGAAAAAACCACGCAGGAACTTAAAGATTTTTCTGTGTCAAAATAAACTCCTACTAACTTGTTAGAACATGTCTGAGCAGGATTCAGTTTGAAGATCCCCTGTCAGAGCAACATGGATTCTGCAAACATTGAAGCAAGAACAAACACCAAATGGAAGGTGCAGCTTGAGTGGAAGAATGGTGAGATCACTGATGCTGCATGAAAAGCTTTGAGGGGACAACACCCCAAAGAAATGACTAGTTTATAAATGGGTAATTCATTTTAAGAATGGAGAAGATGGTCTTAAATATGCAGCCCCCAGCAACAGTCCATTCATATCAGTTTGTGAGGAAAAATTCATCTTTTTTCATACCCTAATTGAAGAAGACCCATGATTAACAGCAGAAACTGTAGCTAACCCCATCTCAGTCGGTTCAGCTTATACAATTGTGACCGAAAACCTGAAGTTGAGCAAACTTTTCACTCAATGGGTGCCAAAACCATTGTGTCCGGATCAGCGCAGAAAAGAGATTTCAGTGGAAATTTTAGACAAGTAGGATCAAGATCCTAAAGCATTTATTTATTTATTTTATTTTATTTTATTTTGCAGTTTTTGGCCCGGGCCGGGTTTGAACCCACCACCACCGGTATATGGGGCCGGTGCCCTACTCCTTTGAGCCACAGGCGCCACCCCTAAAGCATTTTTTAAAGGACTTGTAGCAGGAGACGAAACATGGCTTTACTACATTTAATTGCAATTGCACGTTTTGTTTTCCGTAAGCTTGGAGTGCTCATTTTCAGCCGCTGAGGGGATGTCAGTTACGCTGACATTGCTTTGATACACATGGATCAAGGCAAGAAGCCGATGGATACAGCTGGTGGCTTCTAATAAGCGGGGGAAAGGTGGATGGATGTTAATGATTTCTGACTGTTCAGCATGTCAATTAGGAAGGGACTAGCAGACAGAAAACACTGAGGATTAAGAATGAGAAACCTTAGGGGATATTTACACGACCATCCTATTATTAGACTAACATCCCTCTTCATATTTAAGAATGGAACAAAATTGTCCTAGGGACAGAGCTGGGAGAAGGGAATTGATTGCAGGGCCTCTGAGGGGACATCTGGAGTGGCAGAAACCTTCTGTATCATGATGGTGGGTGACTTTACATATTTGCCAAAATTTATCACATTGTACACCTAAAATTGGTAAACTTAATTCTGAGGGGGAAGAAGTCCCAGTTTGGCTGCGCTTGTGACCTAAGGTCTTTCAAAGATTGACCTGAATTAAGAAAACCTTGAGCAACATTTAAAACGAACGCCACACACCTACATCCCTTGCAGCAGGTACAGGCCAACAGGAGGGGATAAAGCACACTACTTTTCCTACCTGGAGCGCTTCGGGCAGACTTCAGCTGAAACCACCACGCTCAGGAAAGGGCTGCTGAGGCTGAGACTAAAGAGAGAACAAAGACGTGCATGAAAATTACAGTGTTTTGTTTTTCTTAACTGGTGTAAGATTTTTGACAATGGTGTTACTTTGGTTACTAGCATGGTTTTCTCTCCTGGCATGTGCGATCTCGCTGCCCTTGTTGACCTAACCAAATTTAAGTGTCCTCTAGCCCCATGAATTTGGTCTCCTCTCCACTCCAGTCTACACTTACCAGCACACTCTTCAGAATTTCTGCTGTGCTCATAATCTTTGTCCCACTTAGCACTCCATTATCTTCCTAATTATTTGTACACAGCACTTATAACACGTCACCAACATGGTCTTCTCATGCAAAGAAACAGTCCAGCAACCAAAAAGATTGCTTCCCCCAAATTCTCATTCTTTACTTGCATTTCTTACACTGGGAAGGCCATGTTTTACTCTTCCATTCCCTTTCCTTGACACTTGGAACATACGTGTCAGCTTTCCCTGACTGAGGAAGTCCCTTCCTTGAAGAAGTGGAGACCCAGGTAAGGCTGATGTGACCTTGTGTCTGCTTCCTGTATTTGACCTCTTCCTTATTAGCCAGCATGGCTGGGCAGGCTGCTCCCTACTTTCCTTCCTTGTGCCCTGTCCCCTTCTTGCCTTTGGTTGTGGGACCCCTGTCCTGTGGGTTGTTAAAGGATACTCCATGACCATGGTGACATCACTTCCCACTGCCCCTCCAGGGACTCTGGCCTCAGAGGCAGCTCCTAAAACCCTATTTTCATGTGCCTGGTCTAACCAGCCTAATAAGACTGTGCCAACTGGCACAATTCTGCTGTTAACTTAATATATTTTAAATTAAAGCCGTTTGTTTTATTTATTAGAATGATTAGGGTTTGCAATCTGGTTATCTAGTCATCTCTTATAACTTCCTCAGTACCTGCCACAGACCTAGCCAGATGTAGTTGTGAATGGATAACGGGCTGCCTTGTACCTGCACCAAAAATGAGAGGGGATTGCCCATATAATAACCATATTCAAGGGACATTAGATGTAAGCTTTCTTCTTGTCTTGTAGTTTTAGCTGAGATTCAGAAGCTGAGAACAAAGGCTGAGAGTTGCTCACTCATTCTCAACATAGAATAAGCCAGATCATGTCCCTGGACTCTCTGTCGGGGTCGCTAGCAAACCTGACTAATGATTCCCTCCCACCTGTAAATATAGGCGTGTGATTAGAGGAGGTGGGTGAGTGTGAGTGAGAATTTCTCTAACGCTAGTTACTGGATACGCTCATACCGCCATCCCCACGTCTCTACCTTAGACAGAATGAGAGAGCTTCAGATGGAGTCACTTGGAGTGTAAGGGCGCAGGGAGTAGAAAAGCCTAAAGGAGAAAATTTGCCACGGGAGACTTGAGAAAGCAAACCCACCAGAGGCCTGTGTGGACTGGCCTTGGCCCACAGAGTTGGGTTTTCTTCCCTGGACAAAGTGGTGCCAAGGAGTAGGCAGGCTGGGATCTCTTGGTGGGATGAGGTGATTGACAAGGACCTCTTTGAGATGAAGCTGCCTAGGCAGAGACTAGAGAACACATCACCCACACCATGAAACTGGGGTCAAAGTTTCCCAGCAGAAAGAATAGGTTTGGTGGTCTCAAGAGAACCCAGAAAAGTGCCCAAGGAGAGAATCCAGAGTCTGGCCTCTGCCACCCAGAGAGCAGCAGAGCCAAACCACAGCACCAGCATATAAACCCTCACAGCTATTTCTCCCTCTGTGTTGAGCTAGTGCTAGGAGAATGATGACCTACCCACGTTTCCTCCTTTTCTACTATAGGTTTCTGGGTCTGAGGCCAGTCTGAATTGTGGAGAGAAGAGAAATAAAATCAAATGTAAGAAGTGCTAGCTACCTTTTTTGTTTTTTGAGGCGGAGTCTCACTGTTTCCCCAGGCTAGAGTGCTGTGGTGTCAGCCTAGCTCACAGCAACCTCTAACTCCTGGGCTCAGCTTCCAGAGTAGCTGAGACTACAAGGGCTTGCCACAAATAATTTTTCCATTTTTAGTGGAGATAGGGTCTTATTCCTGCTCAGGGTGGTCTTGAACTCCTGATCTCAAACAATCCTTCCACCTTGGCCTTCCAGAGTGCTAGGACTACAGGTATGAGTCACTGCACCCAGCCAGATGTGCTGCCTTTGCCATACATTTTCTAGTTTGTCCACATAGTCAGCAGAAATTTAGCAGCATATACTTTAAACCTATTTTCTAATTTTAAAATAGAAATGTTAGTGAGACACTCCATATTCATGGATAGAGAGACTCAATATTGTCATGATGACAGTTCTTCCCAACTTGATCTACAGATTCAACGCAATGCCAAACAAAGTTCCAGCAAATTATTTTGTAGATATTGACAAACTGATTTCAAACTTTATATGGAGAAGCAAAAGACCTAGACTAGCTAACACAACACTGAAAGAGAGAAACTTTCAATGGGAGATTGACACTATCTGACTTGAAGACTTTATATAAAGCTACAGTAATAAAGACACTGTGCTAGTGGTGAAAGAATAGAGAAATAGATTAAAGGGGAAGCACAGAGTGTCTAGAAATAAACACATATAGAGAAAGTCAACTGATCTTTAAGCAAGGTGAAACAATGGAGAAAAGACAGTCTTTTCAACAAATATTGCTGGAATAGCTAAACATCCATGTCTAAAAAAAAAAAATGAATGAAAAAATGAATCCAGACACAGACCTTATAACCTTCACAAGAACTAATTCAAAATGGGGGTGGTGCCTGTGGCTCAAAGGGGTAGGGTGCCAGCCCCATATGCTGGAGGTGGCAGGTTCGAACCCAGCCCCTGCCAAAAACTGCAAAAAAAGAAGAACTAACTCAAAATGGATTATAGACCTAGATATAAAACTCAAACTTATAAAAGTTCTATAAGATAATATAGAAGAGAATCTAGATGTCCTTGGGTTTGGAGATGAATTTTCTTTTTGCAATATGCAAATTAGAAGTAACCTTTTTTTGTTTTTTGTTTTTTGTTTTTTTTTTTAGACATAGTCTCATTGTCGTGCCCAGGTTAGAGTGCAGGGGTGTCATCATAGCTCACAGCAACCTCCAACTCCTGGGCTCAAGCAATCCTCATGCCTCAGCCTCCTGCCACAGCACCCACTAATTTTTTTTTTTTTTTTAGTAGAGACAGGGTCTTGCTCTTGCTGAGACTGATCTTGAACTCTTGAGCTCAAGTGATCCTCCCATTTCAGCCTCCCAGAGTGCTAGGATTATAGGAGTAAGCCACCACACCCAGCCTAGAAGTAACTTTCTTAATGAAATATTAGTGAATATTGAGATGTAAGAATTCTGAATCTCAAAATTGATGGTCTATGCACTTAAGCATTCAGAAATCAATAAGTTATATTGAAAGAAAAAATCTACTAGCAGGAAAGGGTGAAGGGACAAGGTTCTTAGTTCAGGGGCCAAGATGAGTCCAAGAAGTCTACAGTGAAAGTTAAGACCTGTGAGTCGTAAGTGTAATGCTGGAGAACAGATCATAGCTATTTTTATTTTTACTATGTTAAAAGAGACCTCCTTTCCTCCCCAGCCTTAAGATACCAACAGTATGTCTCAGTCTTTTCTTACCTTAGCCCTGAGGGTGGCTATCTTTTAGCCTTCTGGCGGTAGGGTGTGAAGAGAAATGTGCACCTCACCATCCATATTACCTGGGGTTGTGGTTTGGGACTAACCCAGGCACCTATTGGGAGAAACTGCATCACCAACCTCATTGTTCCTCTGAGGCACATCATTCAACCTTTATTATTTACTCATCCCTCATGACCCCTCCAAAGCCAAACCTCTCAACAGCACTTGTTATATTGCTCTATTCTAGTACTTGGGAACTAAAATAAAACTCTCACCCCAGCCCCACTGACTGAATGGGCCTCTTCTTGGCCAATGGGATCCCTCCACTTTAAAACAGTTCCTGGCCATGAAGGGAGGGAAGGTTGGACCTGACACTCCTGGGACAATAACGTACTAACTTATTAACAGGATCTGAGGCCACGCAAGGAAAGGTGAAACTGTCTGCAGGCTGTCAATTTGCTTCAGAGATCACTTGAATCAGTGTATTGTAGCTTGTCTTTGATTAACAGACTTCCTTGTCATAACTTAAAATATGACAAGCCTGCAGACAAAAGTCTATTTCATCATTCAAAGAATCTTTAAATCTGCAATACCTCCTGAAAGTCCTGTTGTTGGGGGGACAAACTGATGTATACCTTCCATGTATTGACTTATGATTTGATGTACAATTCTTATCTCCATGAATGTGTAAAACCAAACTGTAATTCAGCTGCCTGAGGCACACACTTTCTCAGGATTGCTTGAGGCCATGTGTTCTGGGCCATGGCCACACATAATAGGCTCAGAATAAAACTCTTTATTTTACAGAGTTGGAGTTTTTCCTGTTAACTTACTCCTTTGTTGCACTTTTTTGTAGATTGAGTCGGGCCTAGTTGCGCAAAGAATTAATATCTCAAATGCCTAACAGTCCTCTCAATACACCTCTCTATCCCATTTGATCAGAAATCAGAGGACGCACCTACCCACACCTGCTAAAACACTGAAAATAACCCTGTTACCTCGGCTCCCCATGAACACCAACACCTTAATGTGAAGGAACCTGAGTTTTGATGATAAGTAATATATATAATTGGATTGCAAGGGTGGCGTGATGTCTAGAAGTGAATGGATGTGCTTTAGGTGACTTGTTACCAAAATTTCTTGCTGAGAATTTTTAACCATGCAACAAAAAAGTTATTTTCTTCTTTGAAAAAAACCCAAAAACCATAGATTAGGTTAGAAAAATTATTCTGGTGACCTAAGTCAGAATACTAACCTAACATTTGTCATCCAAAAGACTACTAGAATGGCTAAATAGTAGAAACCAGAGCTTTACCCATGATACCAGTTTGTAAATTGGGAAGAGATGTTCTCTGGCATGGCCTGAAGGTGCTCTGTCTTCCAAGTGGGAAAGAGCATGTTGGGTTTTATGCCTTACAGGGTCCATATTACACCACAGAGTCATGTACATTCAGCGGGTTTGGTGGAAAGCTATACATTGTCATGACAGGAGCCAAATGCAGGTGCAATCAGTAGTCATATATGTAACATACACCCATATTCACTTTGGGGTGTTTTTTTTTTACATTAAAATGGGCTAGAATTTGGCTCTTTATCTCAAAAGGTGAACTAGAAGACACAAAGACAGTTCATGTGCAGCCTAAAGCTGGCTGAAACTGGCTTTAGCTCTGCAATTGTTTGTCAGGAAAGAATGAAAGGCAAATTCTGCATCCTGTCAGAGTTGCAGTGGGGCGGGTTGTGAATCAGAGATCGGAGTGGTCTCATAATTTGCCCGATTGCTCCTTTTCTTAGGGAGTTTATCAAGTTTTCTTGCAGCAGTCAGAATTTAGAAATTTGCCTTGCCACCAGGACCTGAACCCTCAACTCATAGGTAACTTTTGTTTCCTTAGCCTTTGGGTCCAACTTAGTTGATAAAGGGGCATCTGTTTTGTTCTCCCAGATCACACATTTGTCTCAGTGATATGTGATAGGCACCCAACAGATACTTGTTGATTGACTTAATGCACATGTACATATATATGCCTATTTCCATATACGGGGGTTAAATCCAATGACAATATTTCAAATAGCATTTTCACATGTATACCATTTATTATATGGCATAAGATCACTTAGCTGTTGATTACCTGATTGGTTTTTTTTTTTTTTTTTTGAGACAGAGTCTCACTTTGTCACCCTTGGTAAAGTGCTGTGGCATCTTAGCTCACAGCAACTTCTAACTCTTGGGCTCAAGTGATTCTCTTGCCTTAGCCTCCCTAGTAGCTGGGACTACAGGTGCCTGTCACAACACCTTGCCCTTGCTCAGGCCGGTCTCAAACTTGTGAGCTCAGACGAACCACCTGCATTGGCCTCCCAGTGTGCTAGGATTACAGTGGGAACCACCTTGCCTGGCTGGTTACCTGATTGTTAATACACTACTCTTCTTAAGTCAGTTTTATCAGAGCGTGCTTTGTGTTTAAGTTGCTCTACGCTAACTCGGGCTGGCTTTGATTGTGGTGTTTTGCTCTATTGTTATTTATTTTCTTCTTCTTATTTTTAATGAAAGGAGAGTATAACCCAATATAAATCTGTTATAAAATTTATCCAGAGTTTTTAACAATTGCACAAAACATTAAGAATGAGGAAGTTTGTTGACAATGTAAAATCATGTTATATATCTATATGTAGAAATCTGACAAAAAGAGAAATTAGTCCAGAAAAATTTCCTTGCCTCCTTCATGGAAGAATCTCTTTTTTACATGAAGTACAGCTTCTATCAAGGAGATATTTTTAGGTCAAAGCCCAAGGAAAAGGACTCAGCATGTTCCCGGGCTGGCTCACAACCAGTTTGATTTCACAGCTGTGGGGAGTCATGAACTGCTCTGTGTTCTTTATATTGTTGTACCCACTGTAAGAAAAACTCGGACCCCACTTCTGGTATAAATCAGATGGTGATTTATTACACCTGCACAAGGGACCACTGTCCAAAAGGGCAGGCAGCCCTGAAGAGAGGAGCAGGCTGATTTTTATACCCCTCTTTGTGCTTCGTGGCAAGCAGGCTGGAGAGCACAGAAGCAGAATGTGGCCGTTAGCTCAGGGTGGGGTTACAGTGTGGGAGTTGGCTCAGGGGGTTGCATCTTGGCGGCTAGCATGAGGACAAACTTAGCTTGGTAGCTTGGGAAACTCAGCTTGAGTAAGCTTTCATCATTGTTTTATCTGTGACTAGGAGTTTTGGGGAACTCAGGGAACTTTCTTATTCGATTCCGAAACCTGTTGCCAGATTTTGCTGGGGGGATAAGGGGGTTTGAGATGTGTGGGGATTCAGGCTGAGACAGGGGCCTTTAGGGGTCTTTTTGCTGGGTATTACAAAATGGGTTTAAATTACAAAAATTACAACTTTTTTTAGTGACCTTCCAGAGTTCTCGTTGATAGGCTGCTTGGACATGAGGGGAGATTTAAAAAAGAAATGGTGAGGAGCACATTCATATTTAAACACTGAAGCATTGATCTACAGTTAGCATTAGTTGGGACTGCTCATACGTTATGAAAGCTCAGACATAGGACATCTGGCAGTCACGTTCCACCTACGGTAGAATGAGCTCTCACCTGGTGGGTCAGAGAAAAAGGGACAAAGCTCAGACCAATGTGAGATTTGTAGCTTGAAGACACATTTGAGGCAATTATGAGGGAGGTGGAGGAACTTAGGAGCTCAAGTACTCAAAGCAGTCACCACGTTATCTGTGGTCTTTCCTCTTGTCTTGAATACTTAGGTTTAGGCTGCCCAATGAGTGCCCTTCACCCTGAAGAACAGCTTCTGGACATTGACTATAGCCTTGAACTTGATCATTGGGCAAAGTGAGCTATGAGAGTCTACAGTTCTATGAAAACATAGTCAATGAAACCAACAATAATTCAAGATAGTTATCTAGGATCTAGGTTGCTAGAAATTTGAGACAAATAATTTAAAGCCATTGTGCTAAATAATTGTATTCTGTTACCCTATTGCATAACACCTTGTGATTATTTATAGGTTTATAGAGTAATGCATCTTATGAGAGATGTGGAAACTGAGCAAATTATTTAGCCTTCCTCTAAGGTTGGGTTCTGATTTGTAAAGTAAGGTAAAATGACCCACATGACAGAGTTGTCATGGGAATTAAATGGTGAAATAAACTTGAAAAAGCTGCTCTCCTGACTGTAGTTTGTTTTGTGGTTGTTTTTTTTGTTTTGTTTTGTTGTGTTTGGTTTTTTCATGAGCCCTAAGAATTACATATACGTGCCTGTGAGTAGGGTAAGCACCCCCACTAAGTACCTGAGACAGACACCAGGGAGGAAAAAATAAATTTTTATTTTTACTGTTAATAGGAACCCATATCTAATTATAGGTTTATAGGGCCCAAGAAAGCTCAGGTGATAGCTATATTGCTATAGGTAGGAACTTAACAATATAGGAGATAACATAATAGTTTTATTTCACTTTATAATTATTAAAACACATCTAAGTTCTGTATTAAAATCAGGATATCACATTAGAAAAGTATGTTAACAAATTTCAGCAGACCTTTTGAGTAGATCTTCTCACAAATCTATCAGTTTCAGAGACTCCAGTCATTTCCAGACTGCAGAAAGACATTCCTTCTTAGGAAGCATCTTGGAATCTCAGGATGAGGGGAGTAATGTGCAGGAAAACACTACTATCTTCCCAGGCAAGCCCATTTCTCCTCTTACTCCCCATCCAGCTGAGAATCACTCATTCAGAGGATGATCAGTATAGTAAGGACTTTCTAGACTCCTCCATCTCACTGTTAATGCTTCAGGAATTTAGGCTTCAGACTAAATGAAGATTAAAAGTAGATGTCAGGGAGGAGAGAAATTGTGTTGCTGGAGAAGGTACAGTTAAGATCATTGAGAGTAAGTTACATACAGACAAGTTTTTGTTCTAAATAAAATGAGTTACATCTAACAGTGAACTTTAACCTTGCAATGGTTTGGAGATGCTGTGGACCCCTGTTCATTGAAAGTATTCCAGAAGAAGCCAGATGTGTACCTGACAGTAACATTTATTGAAGGAACAGAGTCAATTAGATGACCTGAGTGGCCCTTGCCACTCTGGGAAAGTGATTTGTAAGACTAAAAATATTGGCTAGTACTCTTTTCACAGACACCAAAATATGACTTTCCAATTCAAGTGGTTGTAAATATTTGACCAATAATGTAGTAATTCACAACTATACCTGGATGAGTAGTTAGAAATGCTCTTAATATTGAAGTGTTTAAATATGCCCTAAATTGAGTGAACTAACAGCTTTTCAAGTACCAATAGGAAAACATTCACTAAGAAAGAAGGCAAGTAATATTAATCTTATCATTTACTTGACATATTTTAATTTATTTTCAAATCTGCTAGGTGCTATTTAAAGGTCATTGCCTCATATTCTCAATTTGGCCTGAAAGAAGTTCAAGTAATTTTTACTGAAAGCTCATATTCCACTTTATGAATCACATAGGCCCTTCTATATTTATAAAGATATGATTAAATGTGAACTGAATAATGGATTTCACGAATCTTCTCCCTGAATTCTCAACAGCTAAATAATAAAAAAAGTAGTGTTACAATGAGAGGATGGTGTGATCTGGGGAAATGATTCATGCCTTTCTTACTCAGTGTAGAGCTTTTGAAATATTACTAAGGCTCTGGTTGTGTTTCAAATGAATTTTTAATTAAACATAACAGGGAAAACAAGAATGTTGGATGGGAGAAACAATGAGATTTGTTATAAAATATCAAAACCCCACTTCTTGCTTGAATTAAACTGAAAACATTAACAAGTACATTATAATCAGCCTTGATGACTATTCAACTTCTCAACAGAAAATAAAGGAAATTAGGAAAACTAAGAAATTGTATCATTTATAACAGGAAATATAAATGAATGTAATTGAGCTCAGGAAGCAGGTGTCAAAAGGCCATAATTCTAACTATTGATATATGAACACGACCGTCTTTTTTTCTTCATGTACCCCTGAATAATTTGGTATTGCACAGAATATAGGTATTGTACATCAAAGTCTAATATTACTAAATTTAGTACACCTAAAGGAGAGTCTTTCTTTTCGCTTTCCCTGGCCTAGAAAAGGGTTACAGTGGAGACTTTGAATGCTCATTACACACCCAGGTGCTGCCTTCCATTTGCTAGTCTCCTTTGCTGCGAAGGAGCTCTGGAAATTTCATCCTCAAACACAACTCCTTTTATAAAGAGTATTTTGAATTAAAGGCCCTTAAAGATCAAAAGGCTTTGGCAGGGGCTTTCTCTCTTGCTCTCTGCATAAACCAGACAGACCCATAAAAAGAACAGTTTCCTTTCCTTCTCCTGCCTGTTATCTGACTATTTTGCCAGAAAGAAGATCTCTTGATCCCAACCAGACCTTGCCCAAATCGTGTTAAATGTAACACTTGTATCTCAGGTTAATTTAGTTCGCAAAGAGAATCATTTATAAGTTAATTTGTCCCCCCACCACCCTGTCCATTCATTCTCTGAAGCACTACATATCTATTCATGGCAAACTTATTATCCCTGAACAGAATTAACCTATATTCCTTGTTTCCCTCCCTCCTCTAGAAGGAGGGTATATAAATTTCTGAACTGCACTGGGATATTGGGTAATCATTCTATGATACTTCCTGTGTACATGGTGAATAAACATTTTTCTCTTTTTTATCTGTCTTTATTGTAAATTGATCCTTCAATGAAATTCCAGGGAAAAGGGACGTTTCCCTACAATGGCTGGCAAGATGTGGGCGGGGTGAACTATGCCCCCTCCTGGTCATGAAGGGGACATAAAGCTTGTAAGGAACTTCCGACTCCCACTTTCCCTTCCACATTGATTGGCTTGGCCATGTTGAGAAGACACCATTTCAGGTGACGTCAATCTGGATCCCTCGGTCACTGCTTGGAAAGCATCTTCCCTGAACAGCTAACAGGTTCCTAGAAGACTTTGAATGAGCACAACTTTCTGTGTTGAAACGTCTGAGATTTCTATCAGTCTGCTGTAGCACAGCCGGGGCTATCCTGAAGGTTCCTACTCACCTTTGTAGAAGGAAGTTGGATGTTCATCTCCTTGAGAGTCAAGGCCATGATGTTTCAAAGACGCTTTGTCTTCGGTGTACTTGGGCATGGTTCCCACAAAGAAAGGTGGCCACTGCTCAGGAAATGGTGAGGGGAAAACCAAGTGCCCCACAGTAATTTCCCAACATACATTTTGCAGCTTTCTTCATCTTCCTGGAAGGTATTTGCCATAAACACAAGAGAGCAATGTGAGCGTCTTTGCTTTTACGTTGCTATGTGAGAGGAGAGTGGGTCCAAGTTGCAGCTTTATCATTATTTCCTGCTTTCAGAACTATAATATAGGAGACTGAAGGTGGAATGAGGCAGCCAGAGGGTTTTATTTTTGTCCTTTGTCAACCTTAGGAAAGCCCTTAAAGTGAAAAAGAACATCGCTGGGTGTGGAGGAAAGAACACGGACTTGGAAGCATTTCCAGCATGTGTTGGCAAGGCCAGTGGAGATACTATATTAAATCACTGTGAATAAGAGCACAGAGTCCATCACGAAAGCATGTGGGTTCCTTGTGAACCAACAGGACCCAACTCTTCTCCCTCTGCTCAAGCACAGACCTGGACCTCATTTTGGGAGTTTTTGTCAACATCTTAAGGAATTTAAGGAATTTATTAAGAACTGTTGTACCTCCTACAACAGCTCACATTCACACAGTGCCAAAAGAGCCAAAATATGGAAATCTACTTGGAAGGTCCTTCTCAGGTTAAGTCAAGTCAGCATTTTTGCAGAACGGGCATATTGTCAGGAGATCATGACTCCTGTGACACCCCAAAGCACTCAACCACTCTTTAAAAAAAAAAATTTTTTTTTTTTATTAAATCATAACTTTGTACATTGTTGCATTTATGGGGTTCGGGGTACTGCTCCAATGTACAATGTGAAATGCTTACATTGAACTAAGTAACCCATCCATCACAATTATACTCATTTCTTAATAGTTTTGAAATGTACCATTGCATCATGCACATTAGGTGAGGTCCCCGCAAATACCCTCCCTCCTCCCATATCCTCTCTTTTCTCCCCTCTCTCTCCTCTTTCAATTACTCTTACAGAAGATAGAATCTCACTGTTAACTGCCCTATTTTATATGTAGAGTCTTGGCAAATTCTCCTCTGACTGCAAATTCCCCAGAGCCCCTAATTCAAAATGGGTCAGGCATATTTCATTGGCCAGGCTAGAAAATTCTTTCTGTATTGAAAGTCCTGAACTAACCACTATTGCCTAGATAGGGTTTTAGTCAACTACTTTGATGTAAATATTCCATCATTAAACCGACTTCTCTTTAATTCTTCTCTTTATTGGCTTTATAGTGCACTCGCAGGTGCCCAATCCTCTTTCTGTGCCCTGTCACACTTCTCCCCGTACATATTTATCCCCAAAAGCCCTTGGGAAAGTTCAGGTCTCAGTGAAGATATTGGCCCAGGAAAAAACTTTATGAGGAAGACCTCCCCGCCCAGGAAATCACAGCAACACCAAAAATAAATAACTGGGATTTATCAAGCTAAAAAGCTTTTGCACAGCTAAGGGTACCACAAACACAGCAAACAGACAGCCTTTGGAATGGGAGAAGTTTTTTGCATGTTATGAACTGACAAAGGCCTAATAAGTAGAATCTACAGAGAACTCAAATTAAACAATATAAAAAGTGCAAACAATCCTCCCTATAAGTGGGCAAGAGATTTGAACAGAAATTTCTCCAACAATGACAGACGAATAGCCAACAGACAAATGAAAAAATGCTCATCGTCTTTAATCATCAGAGAAGTGAAAATCTAGACCACTCTAAGATATCACCTAACCCCAGCAAAATTAGCCCACATCACAAAGTCCCAAAGCACCAGATGCTGGCATGGATGTGGCGAGAAGGGAACACTTCTATGCTGCTGCTGGGATTGCAAACCAATACAGCCCCTTTGAGAGACGTGTGGAGAATCCTCAAAGATCTAAAGGTTGACCTTCCATTTGACCCTGCAATCCCATTACTAGGGATCTACCCAGAAGAACAAAAATCATTTTACCACAAAGACATTTGCACTAGAATATTTATTGCAGGTCAATTCATAGTTGCCAAGTCATGGAAGCAACCTAAGTGCCCATCAACTCATGAATGGATCAACAAACTGTGGTATATGTATACCATGGAATGTTATGCAGCCATTAAAAAGATGGAGACTTTACATCTTTTACATTGACCTGGATGGAGCTGAAATACATTCTTCTTAGTAAAGTATTACAAGAATTGAAAAATAAATATTCAGTGTACTCCATAGTAATATGAAATCTATATCTAAACAATTACATGCTCATAAGAACAATAAAACATTAATATAGTCCAGTTTGGGAGTAGAGGGAAGTGGGAGGAGGGGAGGGCGTTTGGCAGAAGGAGGGAGGGCAAGAGGTGGGATATCACCTTATATGCACATTGTGGGGGTGTATAGCACGCCCCCTGGGTGAAGGGCTCTTCTACAAACGGAACTTTATCCTGGAAATGAGAAGAATGTAACCGAAAAAAATTGTCCCCTCATATTAATTTGATTTAATTAAAAAATAATTTTGCATGCCTTAACATTAAAACTTTTATATAAATAGTTATGAATAATAATAAGGCAAAGAAACTAAAAAGTGAAAGTGGAGAAACATACTAAAATGTAGTATAATTATATCCAAAAGTCAATAAATAAAACTCCAGGACTCTAGTTGTTGGCCAAATTACATGGAAAAAAAAATCCCCAAATATGGTAATATCAGTGAGTAATAAGCTTAGAAAGCTGTTCATCTTCACTAACAATCAAAGAAGTGCTGATTAAAAAAATACGAATTTCCTCTCCCTTAGGAAATTTTTTTAAAGTAATATCAAGTGCTGGAGAGAGTTTGGTGAAACGTGGATTCTTATTCACTTACCAGAGAGAGAAAAACATTGTAAAGCACTTTAGCCATACCTGTGCAGAACCTTATGTATGTAGACAGTGTTCTGATTAAATGAATTAGAAAAGATTTCATTCTGCATACAAATATGTGTTCCGGTGATATTTATAATAGTAACGTTTGGGAGCAAATGTCAAATGTTCAGCAGTGAGCAGCTATCACGTATCTTCACAGTGAAGCAAAATGTGTTGTAAGAAAATGGTGTTTATGGGGCGGCACCTGTGGCTCAGCGGGTAGGGCGCCGGCCCCATATGCCGAGGGTGGTGGGTTCAAACCCAGCCCCGGCCAAACCGCAACAAAAAAACAGCCGGGCGTTGTGGCGGGCGCCTGTAATCCCAGCTACTTGGGAGGCTGAGGCAAGAGAATTGCCTAAGCCCAGGAGTTGGAGGTTGCTGTGAGCTATGTGAGGCCACGGCACTCTACCCGAGGGCCCTAAAGTGAGACTGTGTTTCTACCAAAAAAAAAAAATAAAAAAAAAGAAAAGAAAAGAAAATGGTGTTTATGAAGAGTTTTTTAAAAACCTGAGTAAATGCTTGTGCCCTTGTAAATGACATGTGCACAACACAAATTAGAAATATTGATAAAATGCAAGAATATTGAGAGATGATGCATGAAAAATAATCCTAAAGGAACTATTGTTAAAGGTTGTATGAACAGTATCTGTCTTTGGAAGGAGAATATGTGAATGAGATTTATTTTTTCTCTTTTCTGTAGTCAGAAAAAGCTTTGTTTAAAAAATGTGTATTGAGAGACAATTGTGGCCTCTCCATGGGTCCTTCTTTGCTCTTATCTGAAGAACTCTGATTCTTTTAACTTGTCTGCATATGGTTCTGAGTTCCCCCTTAGCCTTAGTTGAGTGCCATACAAACAAGTGAACGCAACACTTCATGTCTGAGGAAATCAGAGAGGAGCGAGTCTTGCCTCGCTCTCCTTCTGGACGCTATAATGATCTTTTTTTTTTTTTTTTCATTTTATTTATTTATTTTTTTTGTAGAGACAGAGTCTCACTTTATGGCCCTCGGTAGAGTGCCGTGGCCTCACACAGCTCACAGCAACCTCCAACTCCTGGGCTTAAGCGATTCTCCTGCCTCAGCCTCCCGAGTAGCTGGGACTACAGGCGCCCGCCACAACGCCCGGCTATTTTTTTGTTGCAGTTTGGCCGGGGCTGGGTTTGAACCCACCACCCTCGGTAGATGGGGCCGGCACCCTGCTCACTGAGCCACAGGTGCCGCCCATGCTGTAATGATGTTAATGAAACTTTTTGCTTGTTTTCAGTCATACCTAGTATTGATCTGACTGGTTCTTGCCAAATTTCAACAGTATTATATGAGAAAATGCAGTTCAACCTTGGACGCGGCTCCGTTTTCATAATCCCTTCCTTTCCTTCCCTTCTGCTTTACCTGTCACTTCAGATTCCACTTTGCCTGTCCTGTAATTGAGGTTCCCAGGGTTGTACACCTCATGTACACGATCCTCTCAACCCCCTGGTTAGTTGGTATCATCATAATGGCTCCTTTTCAAAAGCATTAGATCATGACTCTTTTTATAAAAGAACATTCCTCATAGACGTTATTTCATGAATTAATAAGGAAACTGCTAAAACATAAAACCTAGTTCAGATCTGGATTTAATTTGTAGAGACCTTTTCAGCCAGGCAGAATGGATTTTTCATGGCCTTAAACAAGAATAATACGCCTGTCTACGGACAGGATACTTACCTTTCTAAATTCGCCTATCACCACCAAGTTGCAAAATCGCCTCCTCCAAGATTATCAAAGGCATATGCCCCACGTACAGTGTGATGACTGGGAGGCTTCCTGGGACAACTCCAGGAATCTCTTGTGCCCACTTCAGTCTTTCACAATTTCCCTGGGCACTGTCCTTCTCATTTAATAGAAAAGTCAACTGGGGTGGCGCCTGTGGCTCAGTGAGTAGGGTGCTGGCCCCATATACCGAGGGTGGCTAGAGGTTGCTGTGAGTCCTGTGACATCATGGCACTCTACTGAAGGCGGTAAAGTGAGACTCTGTCTCTACAAAAAAAAAAAAAAAGAAAAGTCAATTGAAGCTTCAAGTGTCACTCAATGTGCTCCAGGTCTATCTGTAGCAGGACGGGGCTGAGGGAGCCCAGATCTGTCCGGCTCCTCACCGGGGGTGATAACCCCTCCCTGCCCCCACGGAGACTGTGCAGCTCTGGCAAGAGACTTGGAAAAACAAAGGCAGGTTCCCACAAAGGGTCTGGCAGAAGGCCAGGCTCCACATGTGAGGCGAGGGGAAGCCCTATTCCTCGTGGCTTCTTGCCACTAGACCACCTCTCCATTTCTCCAGCGTGACACTATGGAACAGAGGGGTGTGTAGAGGCCTGAGGGCTCCCTGAAGGCAGGTAACGCGCCTCACCTGGCCTCTGCAGAATGATAAGGGTCCATTCCAGCCCAAGACGATGCATTTTTGGAGTACTGAATCTCCCCTTTCCTTTCTTCCAGGGTACTTTCTCTGAGCCCGAGGGCCCTCCACCGAGACCTGAGGGGACGCCCGTCTCACTCTGTCCTGGTGAGTTACAATCCAGGAAAGCAGGAGTGAGCACAGGTACAGGGTGAGGGCTGGAAATGGAGAGAGGACATAGAGGTGGAAGAGAGAGTGACCGGCTGAGCCAAGATGACCAGTCACCACACACTCCGGACCCTGCTGAAATCCCACCGCTCAGAAAACTGGCAGATTTGGACACTGGGTGCTTGGAGGTGGCTGGGCAGAGGCCCAGGGGCCCTGGCAGGAGTGGCTGAGCACGCTGCCTGAGGCCTGGCTACCGGGCCTCCCAGGGCAGTGTTGATACCGACGGCTGCGGCCACAGCAGCCTGCCATATTCCTGTGCACCCAGAGTGTCCCCCATGTGTGGGCCTCCGTGAGGACAGGAGACCAGCAGGGTGATGGACATGTAGGGGGATGGACATTCAGAGGGCACTGGGGACATATGCTGGTCAGACAAGGATGGACTGTGGCCACAGCAGGATGGTGGGAGGGGACCTAATCACCTGCTTCTGGTGATGGGGCTCAGTTACCCTCACAGCAATCTGGTGTTAAAAGGGCGATATGGAGAATGGGGTGGGTGGCAGGCCACCTTCTAGCATGTGGCAGAAAGCCTGGTCTGAGGGAGTTGGGAGGCACCCCGGGCTCCATCTGCCTGTGCACTCCTTGGGCTGCACAACCACCTGAATATGTGCCCTGCCCGCACCCCACAGGAACCCTCCTGGCCCCCATGGCCATCTCCCTCCCAGTCTCAGGCAGTGTGGTCAGCCACTCCTGCCGGAGCCCCAGTGCATCCACCCAGCCACCTCTAAGCACCAGGGTGTCCAAATCGCCCAGTTTTCTGACTGGTGGGATTTTAGGCAGGGTCAGGGTAAGTCTTTGTGATGATTCATCTTCCTGGCTCAGCGGAGTCACTCACCTTTTCTACCTCAAGGGCTTCCCTTTGATCTGGGAAGGTAAGAAGAACAAAAGCAGGCCCTTGGCAGCCTTTCCCCAGGATGCTGCGGGTTGTTCCTGAGCCATCTCTAGTCAATTGCTGCTCCTCCCCACTAAGAAACTTGCTCATCCAGCTGCTCTCACTGGGAGGGGTCCTTTCTGCAGTAGCAGGTCAGCTAGCCCTGGCTTCTTTTCCTAAATAGTCACTTGAGCTTTCCTCCTCTTCTGGGATTATCCAGTTTTCTCCCTCTTGTTCCTTCTCCCACCCTGCACTCTGCACTCCGGGGGTCACAGGGATGGTGGCCATCCACCCCTGGCTAAGCCCTAGGGCAGGAGCTAAGGATGCAGACAGGAAAACAAGGCCCTCGTCCTTTAGGGGTTGGCATTTTCTCCGACCTGGGAGTCTTTTGTGTCTTCAGACTTCAGGCAGCACCCACAGAACCAGGGCAGGGACTCACTTGTCAGTTTGTAAGTGGTTACAATCCTGGGACCTTCACGGTTCTTGACACAAGCGGGGAAAAAAAACAACACATTCGTTTAACTGCTGGGTTTTATATTGTTCAACTCCATTTAGAGATACAAAGAACTAAGTAACAAGATGCCTAATTTTGAATTCTTTACTCACTGAGTCCTAAAGTTGTAGTTTTTCTTGGTACCGCTCTGTATTATTGGTATGTTATTCTAACCCAGTGAAAACATCAACTAATTTTGATTTGTATTTCTCTCTGAGAACCTACGTACAATCCTTTTATCTCTAATGGCCACAGAGCTGCATACATTTATGTAGTTGTTCATTCGTCAGAGGGCAGAGGCTGGGGAAGGAGTTTTGTTAAAAGGGTGCCTGTGTTATAGTTAACACATGATAAAACTCGATAGAATATGTGGCCAAAATGATGAAGGCCCCCCCCAGATCCTATAGTGTGATGAACAGTTGAAGGAATAGCACACTTAAAACTTGGGAAAAACGTGGATATTATCAACTACCAGAAGATCTGTCAAGGGTGAACAGTATTAGACTAGTCTCTGGATTGTATGACTTGGTCCAAAGGGTGTGAGCACTGGAGAAACAATTTTCCACTCGGTCTAAGGAACAGATCTCCAATTGAAACGGGTTGCTTCAAAGGACAGTGTTTTCCTCACCATGGGAGGGATTTAAATGGAGGCAAGATGACTTAATGAGACCAGTGGTCAAAGTAGGTAAATTCTCACATTTCCTTAGAGTTTAAGAGAGCTTGAAGGAAAATGACTATGTTGGCTTAAGTTAATACCTATACTATTTCTGTCCACATAAAATGGAAGAAGTACTTTCTGTTTGAATTTTCTTAACTCAGTGATGGAAGGTTTGTGTTTTGTTAACAGTGATCACTATCTCTGAAACTACGTATTTTACAACTATGCAACTGTAAAACAATGTGACTATTGTAACTGTTACTATTAGACAATAGCATCATCCACTTTCTGGGTACCAGGCACTGTGTTTCCCAGGACACACCCCATTCAGTTCTCCTGATAACTCTAAAGTCAACACGGTATAACACAGAGTGTCATGTATTTTACTAAAAGTCACACAGCCTAAGTACCAGAGGTGGATTTGGACCCCAAGCAGTCTGATTTCTAAGCCAGTGCTCTTATCAACGATACATTTAAAACATAGAATCAGATAAGGAGAAAAAAATCTAGCAAGTTGTTGAGAAGGCATGAAATGTTGTAATTTTTCTAAGCTGCTGCAGGGAAAGATGCACATGTTTTTCCTAGGATATCAAAATAACCCAAGTGCTGTTTGTCCATTTCTATAAATTGTGGTGCTATGGTTGAGTTTCTGAAGGTTATTTGAAAATGAAGTATTGCACAACACGACAGTATGGGGATAGTTTTCTTTAAAGAAAACTTGGTGATTTTGTTGCTGACTCTTTTGAACTTACTGCTCAAAGGGGAAGAAGCAAGTTTAAAAAACTAAAGATTTCTAAATACAGTTAAAAGCCACTTTCTGACTGGGGAAAGATATCTTTGCTCCAGTTATGTAATATTTCAGGATGGTTTAAGGCTGGGCATGTTGCAGTTTTTATTTAGGACTAAAGACTCAAGGGTCACCAGGGATTGATTTCAAAGATAACACCTTCATCCATTCAGGCTCCCGATAGAATTGTTGATTCATAAGATGACTGCTCTGTGGCTAGTAGATAATGGGGGTTTGTTAGAAGTAGATTAAAAGAAAACAATGCTAATTTTCCAATGTGAAAGAGTCATCAAATAAAGATGGTGTTAAGAGAGGCACAGCCTTCCATGAAGCTGATGATACTTTCAAACCCACTGAAAAACTGTTAGGTCCAGGTGGCTTACACTTGAGCGTGCATACTGAAGCCAGGTAATTAATGTTTTCAGATTTGTAGGCCACACAATGGTCTCTGTTGTAACTGCTCAACTCTGTTGGGTAATGCGAAAGTTGCTCTAGAAAATATGGAAATGAATCAGTGTGGCTGTCACTCGACTAAGCCTTATTTATGGACAATGAAATTTGCATTTCCTGTAACTTTTAGTGACACAAAATATTATTCTTTCCTTTGATATTTTAAAAACTATTTAAACATATAGAACTCGTCTTTAACTCCCATGCCATACCAAAACAGGCAAGGGGCTGGATGTGACCCTGAAGGGATCCTGGATTAGCTGGGCTCCAGCCTCAGAACCCCGGACAGCCGGCAGGCGAGGTTGGTGAGACTGGTGTTGCCAAATTTCCTCCTCTTCTTTCTGTAAGGCTCCTTCACCCCTGGACTTCCCAAAGGTCCTTAGCTTACAGTCAGGAGCATTTACTACCCAGGTACGTCTCAGCGGCCTCATGATTGCGACTACCACACAGCAGGGCACAGTGACGTGTGTTCACAGGTCTGACCTGTGCTCTGTCGGTTGTGTTCTCAGAAAGTGATTCAAGGATATTTATGACGTTGACCTCCAGCCAGATTAAATTCAGCTTGCAATGCTTTAATAGCGAAAGCAAAGTGTCTGCTCCACCCTGGTTCCCAGCTGCTGCTCACGGCTGATACAGAGCTTCTCCGTGGCACAGCCTACCCACTGCCGCCTCTTGGAAAACTGAACTTTAGTGGAGACTGTTGCTAGTTTGGGCCAGTGGAATGTAAACAAAAGCAGTATCTGCCACTTCCAAGCCTGACTCCTAAAATACCCAGAGATCTTTCAGATGCCCTCCTTCCTTCTAAAAGCAAAGGTACAAAGATGCCGCAGCTTTGTAATGGATGGAGCTACAGAGTAGAGAAAAGCAGCCTGATCCACATGGGACATTGGTCAGGGAAGGAACAAACTCTTAGGATTTTGAGCTACTGAGTTTGTGGGGTTCTTTGTTAGATGAACTAATATCCATTACTCTGACTAACATAGTTTTGCAGTTCTACCTGCTATAGTTGGAAGGTCCTCTACAAAAATCAAGTTGAAACTTCATCCCCATGAGCCATCCCCAAGAGGTGGGCATGAAGAGGTAACCCTCATAATTGATTACCTCTTGGATTAGTCCAACCCAGGGTTACTGTGTGAATGAGTTAATGAATTACGATGAGAGGGGATCTGTAGGCAGTGTTAGAAGATACAGAGAGTCTGACTTGTCATGTTAGAATGCTCAGCCCCCTCGCCTGTGATACCCCCACATTGCCTTGGGATTATTCTGAGAATCCCCACTGTCAGGAAGACTCTCTTCAACCTGGGACCTCTCAGCCTCCATCAATTACCTTTATAAATGATCCATCTTTAGGTATTTTGTTATCAGCAACAGAAGAAAACGGACTAATACGAGTATACTACCAAAGGATTTTATTTAACTCTCTCATCTTTGAAAGGATTTGTGACAACTTTCTTATATTGCAAAAATTACAAACTGTGACTCATGGTTATGACAGTAACAAAAAATAGTTAAAAAGTTTATAAAACCCAGCAATCATGCTCCTGAGCATTTATCTCAAAGAAATGAAAATTTACATCCAAATACTGATATAAAACATTCATAAGCAGCATTATTTGTAACAGCCTCCAACAGAAAAAAAACAACACGTCCTTCAGTAGGTGAAATGCTAAACAAACTTATATATTCATACCATGGAGTGCTAGTTAGGAACAAAAAGAAACTACTAAAACATTCAACAACTTGGATGGATCGCAAGGTCATTATGCTAACTGAAAATAAAAAGTTAAGGCCCAGCAAGGTGGCTGATGCCTATAATCCTAGCACCCTGGGACACCGAGGCTTGTGGATTACTTGAGCTCAGGAGTTTGAGACCAGCAAAAGTGAGACCCCGTCTCTAATACAAATAGCTTGGTGTTGTGCTGGGCACCATGTAGACCCAGTTACTTTGGAGGCTGAGACAAGAGGAACTCTTCTTTTTTTTTTTTTTTTAAACAAAAGACACAATTTTATTGAAATACAGTTATAACTTTAAGAAACAAATTCATGATAAAGTAATATATTTGCTTCTTAGTGTATTAAATAAGAAGATCCATGGCAGGTGTAATAATAATTACTGAATTTTTTTTTTTTTTTTTTTTTTTTACAGAAAAATCATCTGGCTTCTCTTGAACTCAAAGATCTGAATTTTCTGGGAGCTATGACACCTTAGAACTCTACCCAGGGCAACAGAGTGAGGATCTGTCTCAGAAAAAAAAAAGAAGAAGAAGCAGCAGCAGCCAATCTCCAAAGCCTACACATGGTATTATTCCATTTATATAAAACTTTCTTATAATGACAAAATGACAGTAATGCAAGAGTCATCATTGTAATGGTTAGTATTTGCGACAGTCAGACACAGTGGATGTGGATGTGACTTCATAAATACGGAAACACAAGCTATTCCTCTGTAGTAATGGAATTGTTCTTTTGATTCTGGTGGTGATTTATATGAACCCAAACCTGTGATAAAATCATATCAAACTGTTCCCACACATTGTACCAACATCCACTCTCTTGCTTTGATATTGTACTATAACTGGGTAAGAAGCAGCCTTGAGGGAAACCAAGTGAAAGGCACAGGGACTTCTCCAGACCTTTCTGTAACCTCCTGTGAGTCCATAGGTCCTAAGTCCATCACTATGGTCGCACTCCAAGTTAGGCTCCTGTTCCTTTCTACATTATCCCGTTTAGCCCTCATGGCAATGATTTGAGGTGCGTCTTTTATCCCTATCATACAGAGCAGGACAGTAAGAATTCGCAAGGGGAAGTAAAACAGCAAAGGCCACACAACCAGGAAGCAGTAGAACTAGAATTCAAGTGAGTTTATCAGCTTCCACAGATCCTGTTTTTCAGACCTATCTGTACTGCTACACTTTATTATTTATTTATTTTGCAGGGTTTTTTTTGGCCAGGGCTGGGTTTGAACCCACCGCCTTTGGTATATGGGGCCGGTGCCCTAGTCCTTTGAGCCACAGGTGCTGCCCACTACACTTTATTTTTTGAAGAACTGTTTCTCACGTCATTTGGTAAATGGTCTTTATATTGACAAGAAAGCACAAGGAAGATAGCTGACACTGAAATCACTCTATGCCATGTAGCTGCTCTAGAAGACATGTGAGTATGTAAAAACGGGTGGCTAATTGATAGCAGGGCCAAAATGTCTCTACAGATCAATATTCCAGAATGAAAACAGCACATTTGCTTATCCAAATTTTAGAATATTTGTTAATTAGTTATGGCCCAACTTTCCTCAACTGCACATTTCGAATATCCTTTCTTAGCATGGAAATTTTTCTATTTTCATTTTCCTTTTCTGGTTATCTTTTATATACAGCAAAGCATAAAAGTAAAAAAATTTCCCCCAAGGAATTCAAAACACACTATAAAAAAATTATTCAAAGAAATGTACTTGAGAATACAAAACAGGCTCTGGGAATAGTGTGGTTGTGGACATCTGAGAATGTTCCCTCTGGCCCATTTGATTAGCTCTACTGGATTTGGGTTGTTTGTAATTGCATCCCACACATACCATTAGCTGTTTCTTGCTGGGCCCCAGCACTGCCATTTGGGGAACCCTGTAGGGTTTGGAGAAAGCTAAATGGACTTGTTTCCAAGAGTCCGACAGGGCCAGTGATGCTGATGTGATCATTTGCATGGTGTAGTTATGCTGCAAGTGGCAACCGTGAATAGTTACAAGGCTGAGAGCAAAAATCTGCAGTAATCCAAGAAATGGTGGCTTTTAATTTTAAGGGAGAGTGGATGAGAACAACCTGCCTGGAATCCTTGTGCTCACTGTCTAAAAACCAAAGAATTATTATTTTTTCTGTCTTTTCTCTTACTCCCTACAACTAATTGGTGTTTTATTGTTTGTTTTTAACTTTTTAAATTTCAGATTGATAGGAGAGTATTAATGTTTAGGTTACATTGTTTTCATTTCTAAGGTAAATTTCAAGTTGTAGTAGAGTCCTTCACCCAGGGGTGGTGCTGAACACCCTCTCGTTGTGCTCGTTGTGGGTGAGATCTCACCAATTGTCCCCTCCCTTCTTCCTTCTCCTTCTTCTCCCCTCCCCTCACTAGATTATATTTCTGTTTTTCTCTTGTGTGGATGTGTAGTTGTTTATATATTGGTTTCATATTAGTATTGAGTACATTGGATGCATTTTTTTTCATTCCTATGATACTTTACAAAGAAGAATGTGCTACAGTTCCATACAGGTAAACATGAAAGTTGTAAAGTCTCTATCTTTTCTTATGGCTGAATAATACTCCATGGTATACACATGACATAGTTTGTTAATCTGTTCACGGGGTGAGGGGTACTTGGGTTGATCCTATGTCTTGGCAATGTTAATTGAGCTGCAATAAATATTCTATCAAAACTTGTGGGATACCTCAAAGGCAGTACTAAGAGGCAAATTTATGGCGTTAGACACCTTCATACAGAAAACAGAAAGAGCAAGTCAACAACCTAACAGACCATCTCAAGCAACTGGAAAAGGAAGGACAATCCAACCCCAAACCTAGAGGAGGAAAGAAATAACCAAAATCAGAACAGAATTAATTGAAATCAAGAACACAAGAATCATTAGGAAGATCACCAAAACAAAAAGTTGGTTCTTTGAAAAAATTAATAAAATCAATAAACCCTTGGCCAGACTAACCAGAACAGAAAAGTGAGATCTCTAATAACCTCAATCAAAAACAAAAAATGGTAAATAACAACAGATACTACAGAAATACAAAAGACCCTCAATGATTTGTTGTTGTTGTTGCAGTTTTTGGCCCGGGGTCATATTTGAACATGCTACCTCTGGTATATGGGGCTGGTTTCCCACTCCTTGAACCACAGGTACTGCCCAAGATCCTCAATGATTACTACAAAAAAACTCCATGCCCCCAAATTTGAAAATGTAGAGGAAATGGACCAATACCTAGAAACACACCATCTTCTCAACTCAACCAGAAAGAATTAGAAATTTTGAATAGACACATCAAGCACTAAAATTACATCAGCTATACAAAATCTCCTAAAAAAGGAAAACCCTGGACCAGATGGTTTCACCCTAAAATTCTACCAAACCTTCAAAGAGGAACTAGTATCGGTATTGCATAATGTATTCCAAAACATAGAGAAGGAAGGAATCCTGCTCAAAATGTTCTACAAAGGAACTATCACCCTGATTCCAAAACCAGGAAAGGACCCAACAAAAATGGAAAACTATAGACCAATATCATTAATGAATATCAATATTTTTCTTTTGTTTTTGTTTTTGTTTTCATTTACTTGAGACAGAATCTCACTCTGTTGGGCTGGTTAGAGTGCCATGGTCTCATAGCTTGCAGGAACCTCAAACTCTTGGGCTCAATTGATTTCCTTGCCTCAGTCTTATGAGTAGCTGGGACTACCTGAGCACACCACAATCCCTAGCCACTTTTTTCTAGGTTTTAGTAGAGATGGGGTCTCATTCTTGCTTAGTCTGTTCTTGAACTCCTGAGCTCAAGAATCCTCCCACTTTGGCCTCCCAGAGTGCTGGGATTACAGGTGTGAGCCACCGCATTGGGATATCTTACAACTAATTAGTTAGCGAGATCTGTCAGTTATATCTCTAATTTTATACAAAAGGTGCCAAAAATATGTATACAAATTTTAAGGAAGGAAAAAACTGTATTAAAAGTATAATACTCCATACCAATATTGTTTGTTATCTTGTATATTATATATTATATCTCCAGAAGTCAAACATGACTTGAGTATTACAGTGTTAATACAGTTTTTTTCCTTAAAATATGTTCCAGTACTTCCAATTTGTGCCACAACGGGGCGGTTTTCTTAAAATGAAATATCATTAAATAATTATTCTACTAAATATCTTCCAAGCGGGCTGGGCATGGTGGCTCATACTCCATTTTGGGAGGCCGAAGCAGGAGGATTGCTTGATCCAAGGAGTTTGAGATCAGCCTGAGCAATGTATTAAGACCCTGTCTCTAAAAAATAAAAAGAAATTAGCTGGGCATGGTCATGTCTGCAGTCCCAGCTACTCAGGAGGCTGGGGCAGGAGGATCTCTTGAGCCCAGGAATTCGAGGCTACAGTAAGCTATGATTACACCAGTGTACTCCAGCCTGAGTGACAGGGGAAGACTCAATCTCTTAAAAAAAAAAAATTCTGATGACGTCTCATTTTAATTTAAATAAAATCCAAACTCATAACCCGAGCCTGAGAGATTCTACAAAATCTCTCTGCTGCTTCTCTCAACTCATCATCTGCTAGTTTTCCCCTTGTGTAATCTGTTCTTGGCACACTGACCTTTTTCCACCATGTGGCCTCTGCATGTTCTTTTCTCCCCTGAGTGTTATTCCCGGGGACCATCCTGGCATTCATCAAGCCACTCCTCAAATGTTTTCTTCCCAGAGAGGCTTTCCCTTAAATTTAATAGGCATATTTAAAGTGGCTAAGTAGCTGCCTTTTCATTATCTCCATCTTGCGCTTCTCATTTTGTTTTAGCATTTACTACTACTTGAAATTATGCTCTGCTTTCTTTCTTACTTATCTATTACCTGGCAGCTTCTTACTGGACAGGGGCACTGTCCTGTTCACCACTGTATCTTCAGCATCTAGAATATTTTCTAGCATGTAATAAGCTCTGTTTTTACTTGATGGATGAAACAAATGAGCGAATCAGGGTTGTACTCACCAAAATGTACCTTTTCATTCCACCCATGTGTTTACAAACACCGATGTCTATCTGCCAGCCCCAGGTTCACTGTGCCCGCATTTTGGTGATTATCTTTGTGGGCAGCAATGGATGCAGACGTGTGAGCTAGAGATGGTTTGTGAGCCAGGTCTCCTTCACATTAGTACTCTGTGTAAGTTTTCTAAATGATCCCCCTGGGCTCGTGACCTCCTGTTGTGTTCTGCTTCTCCCTGCCTCTGCAGTTTTTCTAGGTTTGGGACCCCTTGCTGCCGTCACTGATCCTTCCGGCCTGGCCAATGTCTGGTCTCTAGATCTCTGAAAGCTGAGCCCTTAGCTTTCATCTACATTTTTGGCTCAGTCTCGCCTCACTTCCCCCAGTCCATCCTGCCCCCCCCCTCTCCGCCCCAAGAGCTCTTTCCTCTCATCTTGACTCAAGACCCTTCCTAGGAAAGCTCTCAGAGAGCTGGTGTTGAAATTTAATTAAGACTCTAAGCCAGAAAAATCTAGCCTCAGAGCAGGACAAATGCTACACATGAAAACATGACTTTATCATCTATTATCTTCTTTGAAATTTCTTTCCTCTTATTGTTTGATAGTGAGCCTCTAAGCCTGTGGAAATGTAACTTAATGGAGACTGTTAAATTTAATTCTAAAGCCACCTCAGGGAAATTCCAATGACAATATCCAGATCTGAACACCAGCCCATTCCTCAAGCTTGCTCTGCGCACTAGGTTTTTTAATTCATTGCTTGAAATCAAAGACTGCTCAGCTTTCCAAGACCAAATCTGTGAAGCTGGAATTTTCCATGGAAAGCTTCCAGTTGCCAGAGGCTTCCTTCTTAGGGTACTCCTTGGAATATTAAGTGTCATGATGAATTAGGTAGCTATGATGTTGTCCACACACCGCAGATGACCTCAGAGAATCATAATGATGACAAGTATTCAGGCAACATGGTCCCCCTCTTTTCACTGCACCAGAGAGGGTGGAAATGTGCCAGCGGTACATTTTGGTCCTTGTCCAGAGAGCCTTCCAGGGCTCACCAGGCCTCACCAACCAATTTACATTTGATAAAACATTTCAGATCTTGATAATGAAGCAAAACCACAAAGTAGTTATTTTTACTATAGGAGCAGTCTGCTAGCGTTCTGCCTTGAAAGCGGAACACTGAAGCTGCTGCAGTGAAGCAGGGAACGTGGAGAATGACTGTGCAGAGTTGCTGTGGGAGACTCTTGACAAAGTGCCTTTGATTTCAGGGTGCTTGGTAGAGCCGGGATTTAAACTTTGAAATGATACAAGCTAAACACACCTCAGCCTACAGTTAGACAATTGCAAGTTACATAAGGCTGTCGTCTTATGAACCTTAAATCATGGAATTGCTGTGATCAATGATCAGGGGAGTTTTTAGAAGTCACTGAGTCTAAGCTTTTATTTCTAGATTCAGACAGGGTTAGACCTACAGTGCCCTGGCAAAGAAGTATCTATCACTACAGGTGAGAAAAGAGCCCTGCCACTTTTTACCATTTTCTTTACAATTCTAAAGGATTCTATCCAATGTTCTAGTTCTTTCTAGTATCATTGGAGAACCAGGGGGAAAATCACCATTCATTTTTTTAATTTGTATTTTTTTTTTTTTTCTGAGAGAATGAATCTACATGGTTATCTTAAGATAAATGAGGAGGTGAAAACAATAATAAGTAAAATCTTATACATCATAAATTATATGTCTGTTGAGTATAACACTAATACCACATAGAAGTTTTTTTTTTTTGAGCCAGAGTCTCACTATGTTACCCTAGGTAGAGTGCTGTGATGTCACAGCTCACGGCAACCTCAAACTCTTGACTCAAGCAATTCTCTTGCCTCAGCTTCCCAAGTAGCTGGGACTATGGATGCCCACCACAACACCTGGCTATTTTGTTGTTGTTGTTGTTGCAGTTGTCGTTGTTAGTTAGCTGACCCAGGCCAGGTTCGAACCTACCAGCCTGGGTGTATGTGGCCAGTGCTGTAACCACTGTACTACAGGCACCAAGCCCCCACATATAAATTTTTGCTAGGCATCATTTAATGGTCAAAGGAATAAAAGGTGAGGAGTTAAAAAAAAAAAAAGAAAAAAAGAGGTGCAACTTCCAATTCCAGCAAAATGGAATAGATGTGGTTTTTTTTTCTATCTTTTCTTCTAATGAAACTCAAAATCCTGGACATTTTATATAAACAAACATGAGAAGACCCTGAAGGGTGGACAGCAGAAGGCAGACCAGCCAGGGGCCCCAGGACCCACCATAAGGACTATGTGGCAGTGAGACCCTGGGTGTTCTTTGTGTCCCCAAGTGGGTGTTAGAGAAGACAGAACCTGGTGATGACAGCAGGCACACATGAGCCCCAAGAAAAGCTGCCCTTTCGAGCCAAAGGAGCAGGAAAAGAGCAGCTTAGCCAGATGAAAAACTTTCAGAATGTAACTGAACTACCACAATTCTCTGTGGCCTCTCCCCGACCCCTGCCAGCAAAGATTGAGTGGGGAACATGACCTCTGCCCACACTGAACAGGGCAGCACATGTGCTGTGACGCCGCAGGAGGATGAAGGAGATAAGGGCACACCCTTAGCTTTGTAGTGTCAGTGGAGACCATGTGGAGCCTGGACTTCAACTCCCCACTGGGCAGTAACAAGGCTGGCAAGACCACTTTCTGCCCTACCAAGACCACTTTCCCCTAGACATAGTCAGGGGAGCCGGCCTGCCTCCCTGCAGCGAGGGTGCTCTCAGTGGAGACCCAGTGGGGAGCGAACTCCCCCCAGCCCATCGGTGTTAACAAGGCAAAGGCTGAGTGGAGAACCGGGAATCCTGCTGCTCCTGGCAGTGGTGAAGTGGAGAGTTGTCAGAAGAGGCCTCCCAGGACACAAAGTTTAAATAAGATCCAGAGTCTTACAATACAATATCCAAAATGGCCAAGTTTTAGCAAAAAAAATCACCTGTTATACCAAGAACCAAGACAATCTCAAACTGAATGAGAACAGAAGTGAATGCGAATGAGAATTAATACCCTGTTTCCCCCAAAATAAGACCTACTTACAGGAAAGATGAGATGTCCCCTGAAAATAAGACCTAGCACATCTTTGGGAGCACATCTGAAAATAAGACACTGTCTTATTTTCGGGGAAACAGGGTATGTGTATTGATCCTGCCATTGGTACCTGATGTTTTTCTTTAGCATTTTCCACCATCATAAAAATCCTTTTGACATACAAGAAAAAAAAAAATACCAATAAGAAAATTCTACTGTATTTCAATATGTAGCAAAAAACACATGGAAACAAAAATGAAAAATATAATGCCATTTATAATTCCTCAAAAGAACTTGAAAACTTAGGTGTAAATTTAACAAGACATGTGTAGCATTTGTATGCTGAAAGCTACAAGACTGGTGAGAGATCCCAGGGAAGATCTGAATAAATGGAGAGAGAGTCTGTGTTTGTAGACTGGAAAACTCAACAAAATAAAATATGTCAATGCTCTTCAAACCAGTGTACAGGTTTATTAAAACCCCCTCACTGAGATTTCTTAGGGGGGTATAAATGACTTTTATTTGTTGACATAGATAAAATTATTCTAAAATGTATATGGAAAGGCAAAAGAACTAGAACAGCTGAAAAATCTATGAAAAACAAGAAGAGGAATCATTCTGAGTTCAAGATAGACAGCATTGAGAACCACGAGGTGTTGGAGGATGGATGTATATGTGCTGATGGGTAGAACAGAAGGGAGAACTTGGAAAGAGGCCCACACAGGTACAGCCAATTCATTATTCTTTCTTTTCTTTCTTTCTTTTTACAGTTTTTGGCCGGGGCCAGATTTGAACCCACCACCTCCGGGACATGTGGCCAGTGCCCTACTCCTTGGAGCCACAGGTGCTGCCCTTGACAATTCATTTTTCAAAAGGTGCAAAAGCAGATCAAGGGAGAAAGAACAGTCTTTTCAACAAATGGTACTGGAGACATTGTGTATTCATACACATAAAAAAATAATAATAACCCAGAACTCCCAACCTAAAACTTACACATTATACAAAAATTAACTCAAAATTGATCATTGACTACTTACTTCCATACCCATTAGAATGTTGGGAGAATTTGAAGAAAAGCCTTGTTTTAAGCAACTGAGACAGATTGACATCTTTCTCTTCTCTAAAATCCTGGCTGACATCTTCCAACGAGCTGTACTTCAGGCATAGAAAACGTGGCAAGTTTAAATAGTGACACCCCCAATGGCTGACTCTTGATGAGAGAGCGCTACCATACCCAGGAAGAACGCGTGATCTGATACACCAAAAGTATCGAAGAACTACCTTGTACCTATTGCCCAGAGTTGTCATGTCACACTCCCTGCTAATGGATGTGTCTCACCAAATATCAGTCAGGGTTACAAACGGGCACCGCTTAGGAAACATCAGACGCTTGTCAAATATGGAGATGGTCTTTTTTGGGGACAAGTGGCTAGTGTATTTCAGATCACTTCATGTAAAAGGAGCAAACTTTTACAATTTTAGGCCTTGTTGATCTGGACACTATTTTGATATAGAAATTTACTTGAAAAGGCCCAGTCTTTAAAGTCTGAACTCTGTAATGTGAGAGATAATTACCTGAGACTGAAATAGGTAAAACAGAAATAGTTTTAGTTTGAATATCAGTTGAGCACGCATAAAAAACAATTCAGAAGTAAATACAGTAGATAAAATTGAACTTCCTGTCCCCGAGTCAGGATGCCAGTAACTGGACGAGCAGGGTTTGGACGTCCCTTGCTACTGCTACATGCTGTGGGAAGTGACTTTCCTCACATAGACCCACCTGAGAGTCAAATGGTAGGAGATTTAAAAGCATTTAGAGTCATGGTTTTCAGATCATGTATTTCATAGATTAACATTGTTTTTTTTTAAAATATCAAGAGAGGAAACCAATATAAATTTCCAGTATTTATTGTGCCAAGTAGAGAGATTTTTAAAAACTACCATCCATTTTTTGCCATCTTTTCATTAAAAATGAGGATATTTTAACATCAAAATGTGTGAGGACATAATTTTAGAATCAAAGAAAACCCTTTATATGGAATAGGTTTCATTTTATAAAAGCCTTACTCCAGAAATCTGAAGTTTTCTTTCTCTATTTTTTAATTTGACTGCATGTCATTGACAATGTTGTGGATCAGCCCTGGTCTACAGAAAATACTGGTTCATAGTGGTTCAAAGATGATGGAGAAATTCACTGATGAAAGATGTGAGACATTGGGACCAGATAAGGACAGAGCGATACAGCAGCCACACTGGGTAGGTGTTGGCCCACTTTCTCTGTTGGAGCCTTAGAAGCGGGTACCTCGGGTGGTGCCTGTGGCTCAGTGGATAGGGCACTGGCTCCATATACCAAGGGTGGTGGGTTCAAACCCAGCCCTGGCCAAACTGCAACAAAAAAATAGCCGGGCGTTGTGGCTGGTGCCTGTAGTCCCAGCTACTCAGGAGGCTGAGGCAAGAGAATCGCCTAAGCCCAGGAGTTGGAGGTTGCTGTGAGCTGTGATGCCATAGCACTCTATTGAGGGTGACAAAGTGAGACTCTGTCTCTAAAAAAAAAAGGGGGGGTGGGGAAGAAGTGGGTACCTCTATAGCCCTGAGGGACCTCTTTGTATGTTCATTGAGGCTCCCATCTTAGGGCACTGGAAACGTCATGGGAACATTAACCCTGTTCATGGCCTTGACTGGACTGGATGTGAAAGTACGTATGGTGAGAATAAGATGGAGTCACTCAGGCCAGGGCTGAGAGGACACAGCTGGTCTGGTCAGTTTAGGTCCTCCGTGACCTTCACCTCATGTCTCCCATTCTTGCTGTTTTGTAAATCCAACTTTAAACCCAAAGTGTGTATCTTGAGTAGTTTAGGACAATTGATTTAGGAGATTAACCTTTGAATTGGAATGTTGTTTTGGGTCATGGATAATGCTAATTGTTGCTTATTATGGGTCATGGTTTATGCTGATTATTGTTGTTTAAGATAAAGAGTAACGTGATTTTTACTTTGAACTTTTACGTATAAAATTTTGATTTTGGAAATGGCAGTCTTGGAGAGGCTACTCTCACTGTTCTTCAGAATCCCATCCTTCTGACAAAGTTTGGTGGACCTATCCCTGTCTCTGCATGTTGGTTACAGTGACAGGAGGCCAGACTTCTTTATCCCCTAACACAGTGGTTCTCAACATCCTAATGCTGCAAACCTTTAATACAGTTCTTCATGTTGTGGTGACCCCCAACGATAAAAGTATTTTCGTTGCTACTTCATAACTGTAATTTTGCTACTGTTATGAATAGAAATGTAAATATTTGATATGCAGGATATATTTAGGCAAACCCTGTGAAAGGGTCGTTCGACCTGCAAAGGGTGGCGACCCACAAAGGGGTGGCGACCCACAGGTTGAGAACCACTGCCGTAACAGGTGTTCTCCCTCTTTGAAACCCAATTCATCTTGCTCTCTATTTTCCAGGCTCTAATTTTTGCTCATCCTCTTGTTTCATGTTGTGCTTTAGAGTTCACATTGTGATTGTGGTGGGAAGGCTCCAGATTCTAGGAACTAGAATCCCCTTGTGGAATGCGGCACTTCCCCATCACAGTTGAAATTTCCCTGCAGGTTCAAATGATGTAGATTGCTTTGTGTAAACCACCCAGGGCAGCTCAACTGTCCCAGGAGTCCCCACTCAGGGCCACACCCTCAGCATGCAGCTTTCCACCTGTTCTTCTGCGTCAGGAGAGCAAACTGGATAACAATCTAAGCTTTTCCATATCCCATGCAAACACTCCAGCGTCCGTGTAATTTATAGCTTAAAATAAAATTACGTGTAGAAGACATCTGCTGTTTTTACCTTAGTCTTTGTTTCGATAACAGCACTCCAGCTGTTTACTAAGAGGGATAACCCATACCCACGTGAACATACTCTGCAGGAACTGTCAATCAAGGCGCAGCAGTCCCGCAAACTACCTCAACCGCTGCCACACGCCAAGGGGACTGGCACAAAACTCCCCACAGGAAGACCCATCAGCCTCTCTTCTGGGAATGTGGAATTTGAATATCTAACTTAGTAGCAGAAGGCAGAAAATTCACTGGAGTGAAATCATTTCAATTATGGCATCTTGAAGAGATTTTTTTAAAGCAGTAGAAGAGATTTCTTTAAAGCAGTATTTCACCCTATATAATGTACACATTTTGCCCGAATTTTTGAGGAAAAAATAAGGACGCACATTATATATTGGGAGAATTCTTTTATTTATGCTTCTGCATTAAAAGTGCAACTCTATGTTAAAAATTAAAGGCTAAAATTCCTTTATAATACAAAAAACAATTACCTAAATGTAAACAAATACAAATTTGAATTAAAAATGAAAATTAAAGATTTTTCTTCATGAAAGTTTGAGCCAAAAATGTGGTTGCACATTATATGCAGAAGCACATCCTATGTGGCAAAATACAGTAATTCATGAAATGTAAATGTAGATTCCAAGACCTGCCTTGCACCCTGGTTTTGTTTTGTTGTTTTTTTTTTTTGTTGTTGATTCAGTCCTTTTTTCTATTCTCTGATGTTTATAAAGCTTTCCTCCTCCCCCATTTTTTTTTGCTTAAGTTTATTATATTTGATTTCTAATACTTACAATCAAATATATGCTAGCTCACACATTTTGCTTTGACAGTGGTTCGTAATAAAGTTGCTAAGGTGGCCTGAGGCCTTGCCGTGTAAATGATCACTGTGCTAAGTATCTTACATGCTCCGTGATTCTCACAGTGACTTCAAGAGATGACAGCTAGGATCACTGCTTATCTGCCCTTGAGCATGGGGAAGCTTGGAAAAATTAAATAGCTTTCAGGATAGAGGAGGCAGGATTTGAATCCTAGGTCTCAAATATCCTCTAAACATGACAAGTAAAGTGTATATTGTTTTGATTCTGTGAAATAAGCAAAGATCTTCTCAAGAAAATATATAAAATTTGTACAGCGGGGCGGTGCCTGTGGCTCAGTGGGTAGGGCACTGGCCCCATATACCGGGAGTGGTGGGTTTGAACCTGCTCCAGCCAAACTGCAACAAAAAAATAGCTAGGCGTTGTGGCGGGTGCCTGTAGTCCCAGCTACTAGGGAGGCTGGGGCAAGAGAATTGCCTAAGCCAGGAGATGGAGGTTGCTGTGTGCTATGATGCTACAGCACTCTACCGAGGGTGATAAAGTAAAAAAAAAAAAAAAAAAAAAATTGCACAACCCTTTTCTGACCTTTTTATAAATAGCATTCTGAATATTTAAACTCTCAAAGTTTTGAGGCCCACATTGAGAAAATAAAGTATGCAGGATCCCTTTCAAGTATTGTCCTATTAAAGCCTTTTTTGAAAAATTTTGTTTTGTTTTGTTGCTGGATATGCCTTGTTTTTCACAAGGAACATACCTAGGCATCTAGTGCATTGCTGCGATACTGACCCATGCTGGAATGAGCAGGAGAATGTGCCTGGCAGGCTCTGACAGTTCAGTCAACAAATGCTAACTGAGCACCTATTCTTTGCTGTGTGCTGGAACAGGCAGAGTATAGAACAGGAAAAAGGCATAGGTCTTGCAGCCAGCTAAAGAAAAAAACTATCAAAACACTTGTTAAAGATTGTAAAGCAGATTTTATTGAAGGAGGTCATAGCAATACGCTTGCCTCAGTGGGGTTAGCAGTGGGAAGGTAGCTTGGGCTTGTCTCTGACTCCAACAAAGACAAGTGGGAATTTATAACCAGAGAGCCGGGTGGGGTCAGGGGACAGAAAATTACTACAAGCGAACATGGAGGATAAGGAATTTGCCTTGAGGGGATTGTTACTGAAGGCAGGCCAGGGGGATAAGATAGCTAGGGAGATGCAAAGGCGGAGACCAAGGGTGGGAGATTTATCACTAACCTGACTTAGCAGGATTCTTGCTCTAACTGGATTCTGCAAGGGCAGGGAAAGGACGAGACCCAAGTTCAGGTCTAGTCAAGCAGAGGCTCAGAGTGAAACTGTCTGTATTAAAATAATGTAGAACCATAAAGTATGAATAGTAGTCAAAGTCTGCTGTCTATAAAAGTATAGATATAGCCAGAAGTTGGCCAGCCACTGTTCTGTAACTTCCTTATTGCTGTAACTGGTCACTGCCTACTGGCCTCTCCTCCCCGCAGGTGCAGACCCAATTCCCTAGCCCTTTGCCCACCAAAGTATCTTTAGAAATCTTTATCCTAAATTCTTAGGGAGCTGGATTTGAGAAATGCCCCCCCATCTCCTCACATTGCACCTGCAATATTAAACCCTTTCTCTGCTGTAACCTCTGCTGTCTCAGTCTTTTAGCCTGCGCAGCACGTAATGAACTTGGTTGGGCTGTAACAAGAGGAGCCTAAGTTGTTGGTCAAAGGAGAAGTCTTTGTGAAGCTCAAAAAGCTTATAGTCAAGTGGGTTAACAGACAAATAAACAAACTAAAAATGGCTTAACTATGGGATAATTAATATTTCAATTTAATTGCCAATTTTGATGTACACGGGTATCGCTGTAACTTCTGTTTCAGATATAGGGTGGTCCAAAAGTCACACTGAAGTCGCCATACATAGGAAAAATGGAAAATTATAGCGAAATGTACCTTTAATTACAACATATTCACTATAAAAGTTTACAATATATTTGTAAAATATTCTCTACATATTGGCCACCTCTTTGTAACATTTTATAATGACTATTTTGTAAATAAAGTTACATTAGTTTTGGGCAGCTCCTGTGGCTCAAGGGAGTAGGGCACTGGCCTCATATGCCAGAGGTGGCAGGTTCAAACCCAGTCCCGGCCAAAAAAAAAAAAAAGTTACATTTAGCTTCAATTTCCCATTTTCTCTATGTGTGGTAACTTCAGCATGACTTTTGGAACACCCTGTATAAAATTTTCTAATAAGTATAAAATAATCATTCAAATTGAATCAACTCTTTGACAATAGCTAGACTAATACATATACCCCAGAGTGCAGTCTACCATGTACAGATGGTGTCTGGCATGTTATCCTGTTTGTAAAACATGGTTTTACACAAACAAGAAAGTTATATTTAACACAAAAATATTTTTTACAGCGTTGCTTTTAAAATTTTAATTAATTAAAATTAAATAAATTTAAAAATCCATCTTCTCAGTTACACTAACCACATTCCAAGTTCCCAGTAACCACAAAAGGAAGGCTTGACACATGGTTGAAAATCGAAACAAAACTTTCACCATGATTTGCATTTTCTCACTGACATCCCACTGCACTTGAAAGAGCTAAATTTGAGAAAGAGAAGCTTGTTTAGGACTTAGCTAAGACAGGTATGAGAATTTATGTCAAAATTAAAACTTTCTATAGTACAAACCCATATAACCATTTTAAGCATTTCTCCAACACTCATCAATATGCAGAAGATTTTAATTGTCCTTGATGGAATTACGGAAATTGGCTATGAGAGCCATCAGAAGAATTTGAAGAATGCATTGTTGATATTGGTAAATGTAGAGCTGCTTTTCAATTTCTGCAATACTCTTTTGCATTTGATGTTAATAATACTGAGTTGACACAGAGTTAGCAAATTCCCTGAACTTGGACAGTAATACTTTTGCTTCAAAGTCAAATTCATTCTTTGAAAAATGATGAGCCAGTTTTGTCAACATGGATACAAACATGAAAGGACAATGATTTTTAGTCCTCATTCAGTTATTGGAGAACTTATGCTTTGAACCGTTTGGGTATGTAAACCACTTTTTCATGTACTAAATTTATAAAGTCAACGTATAAGTAAAATATTTTGATGAAAACTTAACACCTGAATTGAGACAAAGTGCACACTAGATTTTGAAGATTTTAAGACACATAAAACATAGACATTGATGATTTTTATTTTGGTTATACAATGAATGAATAACAATACTTTATCTACATTGAGTTAGGTAATGTATATTATCAAAATTAATTTTACCTCTTAGTTTTCACTGTATATAATATGGTTACTAGAAAATTTTAAATTACATATATTGTTTGTGTTATATGTTTATTGGACGGAGGTGGTCATGGGGCAAGATTAAAACCATGTTCTTAGGAATGTGAAAAATCAATAAAAGGTAAATATATAGAGAACTAGGACAGAAATCAGAAAAGAGGTATCAGGAGAAGAAAACATTTCAGAAAGGGAATTATCAAAATGTCAAATGCCATGAAGAGGTTGTAAGATGTAACAGATGAAAATAATGGGTGTAATACCCCAATTACTTTAGAAGAAGGGCTTTTAAAATAATTTTGCCAAATCGAGATCATTTGGTTCTGCCAGGTTACGCTCATTAGGCTTAATTAGGTGGGCCGAGAATAGTGCTTGGGAGTAGAACTCGCAGAGTTGAGTGATTTCACCTAATAGATTGGGAAGATTTTGGTGTGCTAGGATGGGAGAGGACCCAGAGAAACTTGAGAATGAGGTAACAGGCGGAGATCAGACAGGAAGGAAGAGGGCAGAGCCAGTGAGATGACTTCCTGATGCTTAACACAAGCAGGATGAAGAAATGAGGGAGGCTGAAGTGCTCTGGGAGGGAGGGATGACTAATGCCACATTTGATGTTGTTGGCTTTGCTTCAGGGCAACCCCTTTCCCCTGTTTCCCTCAAACTATCAGGGAGTTTTGCTGCCCACATACAGATGAGGCTGAGTGTAGTTTGCGTAAGTAATAGAAAAGGGTCAAGTTGCGCATAAGGATTACTATGAGGTAGAACAATGTGCCTGGCTTGTAAACTAATCCCCCACAGAACCAGGAGAGGGGAGCCAGGGATCCACACTTGGGGAAACCAGGAAGACGGGGAGAGCTTGATGCCAGTGTTACTAGAGGCAATGAATCCTAAATTCCCAGACAGAAAGCAACCCCAGTGAGCTTTTCTATGACAAAGAGAAAGCCTGAAGGGCACTCTTAGAATGAAGGAGCGAGAAGGTCCATGGGGATAGTGAAGTACGCTGGAAGGTGGGAGCTGGGGAAGCCAACATGGCCAGTTCGCAGTCCTCTTTTTGGAGCTTTGCTGTGAAGAGAAGGAGACCAACCGAGTGTGGGCAGAAGGGTTTGGTTTTATTTTAAGGATGGGAGGTTGGAGCGATTCTGTATGCTATTAAATAGAGCAGTGGCAAGCCGATTGCTTCCATACAGCAGCTTCATACTGAGAGTTCATTTCTAAGGCCGCAGGTACCAAAGAAGAGGTGGTAGTGGTGGGAATTAGAGCAGCAGAAAGTGAGCTGTGTAGGGCCGGCGGAAACGGTATAGTCAGGCAAGTAAGAACCGTTAGCTGTGGACTAGAATGCCATAGAGCACAGCTAGCAGGAGGCACTGACGTTCACTGGCACACGGATGGCTGTGAGTTGCAAGCTGGCCCTGAGCAACTGGTAGATTTCAGAGCATAATCTTCTGCTTCTGGTTTATGTTGAGCAGATCCTTAATCTTTACCTAGTGCCTTTCCAATATTATTTTTATTACCTCATTTAGTGACACACCAAACACAGTGCCTAGGTATAGGTTTCATAGCTCCAGAGGGCTATGTCTGGTTAACAAGATGGTCCTACCAGTGACTCATGCATTGGAAGTTATTTATAAAATGTTTAAAGCAAGGGAGGCTATTTAGCTGGGAGAAGAAAACCCCATGTAATTCCTTGCTAAATACAGAATGGATGGATGGACGGGGGAGTTGTGTGGCTGTTGAATGAGTGGTCGACTAGATTGAGGGATGCCTGGATAGTTGGTGAAGCGTGTTGCTGGTTGTGTTTTTGTGAGTGTATTTCCAGAAGAGACGGACGCGTGAGGCAGTGTACTGACAAAAGGACTGCCCTTTTAGATGTGGCTGGCACATCTAACCAGGCAGAAGCAGGGGAATTCTTTTTCTTCTCCTGCCATTGAATATCAGCCTTCAGGTTCTTCAGATCTTGGACTGTGAGACTTGCACCAGTAGCCTTCAGGCATAAGGTGGGGCTGCAGCATTGTCTCCTCGGTTCTGAGGCTTTAGACTTGGACTGAGCCAGGTTACCAGCTTCTTTAGTGCTCCAGTTTACAGACAGGTTATCATGGGCCTTCCTGCCTCTGTGACTGTATCAGCCAACTCCCTGCCACAAATCCCTTTTTCTATATCCTATGGGCTCTGTCTCTCTGAAAAGCCCTGACCAACACAGATGGGTAATGGGGTTATGGATGGGTGAAAAGAGGACAGCAGAGAAACAACAGTGACCTTCAGCTTTGGGGGACTCCTACATCCTGCAGGGAGGACAACACAGGCTCTTGGAGTTCTCAGAGTTATAGGAGGTTGGTTAACCCACACTGTAAAGTTATGCATTAGATGTGACACAAGTCTTCAGTTATTAAAATTATTTACTGCACCAGATCACAGATTTTTTTTTTTTTTTTTTGGTATGGAAGTCTTAAAAAAGTGACAGAAATGGAAATTTCTAAGATGCTTAAATTGTGGTCTTATAGGATCATTGGGTCTAGTTGTCCGGGGCTGGCAGCTGTGAGGCTCACGTACTAACATTTTTCCTTTCCACTCTCTTTTACCAAATACACACGTTACACATTACTTCCATATTACAGCACTTTGTGTCCCCCACTCAGAGCCATAAACTGCTAAAGTGGTGTTCTAGGCAGTCTGCACCAGTAAATTACACCAGTGTTTTTCAGCTTTTTACATTTCACTGCACACTTGAACCGATAGTTAAACTTTTCATAGCACATTTAAACTATGATGATCAAAAAAAAAAAAGAAGAGTAAATAAATAATATACTTACTGTATTTTGAACTTCATTTGAAAATAAGTTAATTAACCTTTAAAAATTTTCAAGTTTGGCTGGATGTGGTGGCTCACACATGTAAGTTTAACACTCTGGGAGGCCAAGGGGAGGTGAATTGCTTGAGCTTAGGAGGTTGACACCAGCCTGAACAAGTGTGAAAGCCTATCTCTACTAAAAATAAAGAAAAAGATTATAGGCGGGTGCCTATAATCCCAGCTTCTTGGGAGGCTGAGGTAGGAGGATCGCTTGAACCCAGGAATTTGAGGTTGCTGTGAGCTGTGATAATGCCACAGCACTCTACCCAGGGCAATAGAGTGAGACTTGGTCTCAAACAAAAAAAAAAAGAAAAGAAAATTTTCACAGCACACCTAAGGTCCTCTCCTGGCACAACAGTGTGCCACAGTACCCCATCTGACAATCACTGAATTAGAGTAACGACGGGCTTGACATCTATTTGTCACACTGGGATGAGATGATTTCTGAAGTCATTCTCAGTGCACCATTTTGTAATAATTCTAATTAATAAAAAGAATCAACTCCACTCACCTTCACATTACCTGCATAGTCTCCAGATTAGCTACATCACTAAAGTACGTTCACAGTTATTGTGTAATCTGATATTTTAATATGGATTTCAGGCCTTGATCACATCTATCTTAAATTAAAACTTCTTAATTATGAACTCTTTTGCAGTCTGATTGATTTAAATAGACTTACTGACTACTGCTGGTATGCTGGATGATAGAAAAACAAACAAACAAAAATTCAATGGTGAATGTTCTCTTGGTGGTTCAAAAGTTGTGTGATTCCAGCAAAGGAAAACAAAAAAGGATTTTATACTTTGGAATTTGTGTCAAGTTTCATTGAGGAAGTGTGGACCAAAAGATCTTGAAAATAAGCAGAACCTTGTGACGCTGGGGAAGGGTTTTATGCATAGTGAGAACAGTAGAAACACAGACCAGAGGAAAGAGACATGAAGAGCACGTTGGGGAAAGACTTCGAAAGCCACCACACGAGGCGGGTTGGTGAGCAGGAGGCGTTGATGAAGGTAAGGGTTTGGCAGGTCTTAGAACGAAATTTAGATGTCTCACGTGCCGGGTATTCACTTGGGGTTTCTGAACTTTGGCTTGACAAGTTAATTCTGGCAGCAGTCCTGAGGATGAATTTCAGAAGGAAAAGAATATCACAAATGTCCAAGTACAAGACAGAGGAGGCCTGGATTAGAAAATTGGGAAGTTGAACTGAGAATAGGTAACAGGTTCGAGATGAAAAGGTATTATAAACAGATTGTATGTTGCAATTGAGGCTAAGCAGGAAGAGTCTAGAAAAATTATAATGTATTTAACACCATAAGAGGAAAATGATCCCCGTTTTTTTAACCTGTCTTCTTTTTAATTATTGTTTTCCTTTTTACAGAATCAGATCAAACCACTGCCATGAGACTTGACTTTTCCAATTGCAGGCTATTGGCTGACACCAGATCCTTGTCCCTCCTAACCCTGGTCTCTACTGGACTTCCTCTTGTAACAAGGGGCTGGGAAGTAGACCAGGGAGTGAATAATTCTGAGTTCCAACACTGAAGGTACAAAGCAAGTTGGGATCAGAAATACTCTTTTGCCTTTAAATTTGTAGAATTACATTACTTTGCTATCAACTCACCCAAATGTTTATTGAAAGATGAATGAAAATCTGAATTCTTATTACAGGAATAGGTAAGAATAAATAATATTAGGACTATCATAATGACAGGATTTACTCTTTTCAAGGTCCTGTGGGCAAAACCCAATCTCTGTTGATCAGAGGTTTGTAAATATGACAATAAGTAATTTAATGTCTAAGCTGTTGAAATTGTAAAATATTGTGAACCTTAAGGGAATGTGATTATGGGACTGAGTCGTATACGTGGGCTTCTCCTGCTATTTTTTAATCCTTTCCTTAGTGAAATGAATTGGTGTCTTCCACTGGCAAATTTTATCAGGGCTTCCTTCTAGAAGCTCTACTTTGAGAAAACAAAAGCCAAAATTATAGCCAAACAGAGACCAAACTTCCCCTTGAACAATGCCAGAATGACTAGTTCTGGGCTTGCCCTTTCTACATAAACCATTTGAGACTTTGACAAAATACATGCAACGACAGTTTTCAGACATTAGACAGCATGTGGTAAGGATTATGGTCCCTGGGGGGAATCAAATGAGGTTAAGTCATAAGTTGCCTTGGCTTTCTAGAAAGTAGTGCAGAGTGTTCTGGTTTCTCTTCAGAGCGTATAAATTGTTCGCCTTTAACTAGGAAGTGGTACAGGAAGGGAGAATTTGAACAGAGAAATAAGATCTCAGTATACTGAGGAAAGACAGATTAGAATCTCAGGCTTCTGACTGAAATGTGCAGGACACAGGGAGTACACAGAAAAAATAAATCTGTATGGGATCCCTTGATTCTGTTGTTGAATACTAAGCTGTGTATACATAAGCAAATTTCATGAGTTTAGAAAATGCAGAGTTTATTAAGATCTGGTAGAACTTCAAGCTTTAGCCAAGTCAGAACGAAGAGACCTAGCTGAAAATCCAGAGCATTCAGTATAACCACAAAGAGGTTAGGCAGGCCTCAGGGGGGACCTCAACAGCCCTGGATTAAAGACTTCACCAGATCACCCTTGCAAAGCTTAAAAACAAGACTAAAAAGAATCAGGCTGATGTACAAGTTACTTGCCACTTCAAACAAAGTCAATACTCTTAAAAATTAGCAAATTTAGATCAGCAACAATTAACCCGAACCATGCCCAACACGCAGTAATAAGTACAGGCATGAGAAGAAGTAAAGAGAGAGAAATAAAACCAAGAGAGAAATAAAACAAGAGACGGAGACCTATGCAGGGCACAAATAGTGGAATTATCAAAGACTTTAAACAGTTATTAAGAATATGCTCAAGAATTTAAAGAAAAAATCAACTTACTGAGAAATGCAAGGTAAAGAAATAAGCAAGGTATGACACAGACAGTTTTTAACATAAAATTCACAGAATAAGACACTGCAGAAGAAAATCAATGAACTTGATGATGGACAATAGAAACATCCATCCTAAAGGAAATAGAAAAAATAAAAGACTGAAAAAAAAATAGAGCCTTACTGACCTTTAGAGTAATAGCAAGTGAGCAATACACATGCATTTGGAGTCCCAAAAGACGGAAGGGGGAATGACAGAAAAAGTAAATATAAAATGATTACAAAACTTTACAAATTTGATGGAAACCATAAACCCACAGACCATGGTACGTTGTAATCAAATTGCTGAAAAATAGGAATAAGGAATACATCTTAAAGGCAGACAGAAAATATGACACATTATATATAGAGGAACAAAGATAAAAATGACTCAGAACTTCACATCAGGAACATGGTAGCCAGGAAACTATGGAATATTTTTTTTTTTCTTTTGAGACAGAGTCTCACTATGTTGCCACAGTGCCGTGGCGTCATAGCTCACAGCAACCTCAAACTCTTAGGCTTAAGTGATTCTCTTGCCTCAGCCTCCCAAGTAGCTGGAACTACAGGCACCCATCAAAAGGCCTGGCTACTTCTTTGTTGTTGTTGTTGTTGCAGTTGTTTAACTGGCCCGGGACGGGTGCTAAACCGCCACCCTTGGTGTATGTGGCTGGTGCCGTAACCACTGTGCTATGGACGCCCAGCCACTATGGAATAATCTTCAAAGAGCTGAAAGTAAAAAGACTACAGCCTAGAATTCTATATTCAGTGAAATCATCTTACCTAATGACTGTGAAATAAACACAGTTTTGGACAAACGAAAGGTGAACCCCCTCAACTCCCCTTTTTGCCAGAAGACCTGCCTACAAGAGAGGTGTGAAAATAAACATAATTGAAAAACTCTTGGAACACTCAAAACACTTTGAACTTTGGCAGAGATGTGCCTGTGATCTGAGTTGCACATAGTTACAACTTCTATCTCTCAGATTATGGATTAACTTGCTTTCTTATTTTTCTTGTTCTGTATAATAAGTAGAGAGAATTAAATCATGTCAGATTCAAAAGCCTCCTGCCTTTTTATATTTTTAGGCAGATGCTCACTTTGTTGCCCTTAGTAGATAGCTGTGACATCATAGCTCACAGCAACTTCAAACACTTGGACTCAAGCAATCCTCTTGCCTCACTTTTTCATTTTTAGTACAGATGGGGATGTCACTCTTGCTCAGGCTGGTCTCGAACTTCTGAGCTCAAACAATCCACCTGCCTTAGCCTCCCAGAGTACTAGGATTACAGGTATGAGCTGCCATGCTGGCCAAAAAAAATCTCCTTCCTTTTTAATTAATAATCCTTGTTAAGGATTAATTTCCCTTTTGTTTTCTTGATTTGTTTAGACTAGATGACAGAAAACTCATGACTATTATACCCTCTATAAAAGTTGTTAAAAGTACCCTCCCTAAAAAGAAACACTACCAATAACCAATCAATTTGTTTTAATTATGTCCCACATTTGTATGCAAAATGTTATAAATGCTCTGAAAAATTCCTGTCTCTGCCTATACAAATGAAACCATAACTTCCCCACTTCAGGAAGCTAACTCTGTTTCTATGGTGTTGGTGTTTCTGGGTAGGTCATCCTCAAACTTTGTACTTGAGTAAATTTTCTTTAAATTAGACCCTGACCCTTTTGCTTATTTTAGGTTGACAGATGTTATAGGAGCTATTTGGGCTAAAGATATGTGATAGTGAATGGAAACTTGAATCTACAAAAAGCAATGAAGATGTCACAAATAGTCAACAGATGGCTGGATAGAAAAGAATATTTTTTTCTTTCTTCTTTTTTTTTTATTGTTAGGGAGTCATTGAGGGTACAATAAGCCAGGTTACGCTGATTGCATTTGTTAGGTAAAGTCCCTCTTGCAATCGTGTCTTGCCCCCAGAGGGTGTGGCACAGACCAAGGCCCCACCCCTCTCCCTCCTTCCCTCTCTCTGCTTTTCCATCTCCACCCATAACCTTAATTGTCATTAATTGTCCTCATATCAAAATTGAGTACATAGGATTCATGCTTCTCCATTCTTGTGATGCTTTACTAAGGATAATGTCTTCCACTTCCATCCACGTTAATACGAAGGATGTAAAGTCTTCATTTTTTTAATAACTGAATAGTATTCCATGGTGTACATATACCACAGCTTGCTCATCCATTCCTGGGTTGGTGGGCATTTAGGCTGTTTCCACATTTTGGCAATTGTAAATTGAGCTGCAATGAACAGTCTAGTACAAGTGTCCTTATGGTAAAAGGATTTTTTTCCTTCTGGGTAGATGCCCAGTAATGGGATTGCCAGATCAAATAGGAGGTCTAGCTTGAGTGCTTTGAGGTTTCTCCATACTTCCTTCCAGAAAGGTTGTACTAGTTTGCAGTCCCACCAGCAGTGTAAAGTGTTCCCTTCCCTCCACATCCACGCCAGCATCTGCAGTTTTGAGATTTTGTGATGTGGGCCATTCTCACTGGGGTTAGATGATATCTCAGGGTGGTTTTGATTTTTGAATCAGACAAAAGCTTGATAACTAGGATCTATAGAGAACTCAAATTAATCCACATGAAAAAAGCCACCAATCCCATGTATCAATGGGCAAGAGACATGGATAGAACCTTCTCTAAAGAAGACAGAGGAATGGCTAACAAACATATGAAAAAATGTTCATCATCCCTATATATTAGAGAATATTTTTATCTTTTAAAAAATTAAAAAAGTACTGACTAGTCAAAGAAAAATTAACAATATAACTGAAGGGGTTTAAACATGCTGTCACAGTAAAATGTATAACAATAATAGCACAAAGTACGAGAAAGGAGGAAGGAAAGACTACTTGTGTAAGTTGCATGGAGGATACAAAAAGTGGTATAATATTATTGGAAGGTAGCTGGTAGTAAGTTGAAGTATGTTGTAAACCCTAGAATAAGTGACAGAAGATGTAACAATGAGTCATAGCTAGCAAGCCACTAGTGGACATCAAATACTAAATATTGAAAAGTACTAAATTAATTTTAAAAGGTAGAAAGAGAGGTATAAAAGAACAAATAACAGGGTAGTCTTGAAACCAATCATGTTGACAATTCTGTTGATGAAAGATGTCTAAACAATTCTAATTAGCGGACAGAGATTTATAGACTGAATAAAAAAGCAAAACCTAACAGTCAAGCTTTGAATAACGCATAAGTTAGGAGCACTAGCCCCCTACACAGGCAAAAATCTGCATATAACTTTTGACTTTCTGAAAACTTAACTACTAATAGCCTACTGTTGACTGAAAGCCTTACTGTAACATAAGTAGCCAATTAGAACGTTTTATATGTTATGTGTATTATATACTGTATTCTTACACTAAAGTAAGATAGAAAAAAGAAAATATGATCAAGAAAATCATAAGAAAGAGAAAATACATTTATAGTACTGTATGTATTTATTGATACTGTAAGTCACATCACCTGCTTACAAGATGAGTCATCTGTCTGAATGGTAGGCAACCACAGTTGCAGACTTCCGTCTGTACAGCACACATCACACAATTCATCTTTTTCTTATAATGTTGTGACTTTGCTTCTTGAGAGCACTTCCAGCATCACTAGTAGCACTTCATGTGGGTCCCCTGTTGTTATTCAATGTTTATGGTATTTCATTAAACAATGAAAAATATGTGCGAACTGCAAGAGATCACTTTTGTGTGTGTGTGTGTGTGTGTGTGTGATACACAATTTACTGGAGAGGTGAACTGCTCACACAGAGATGGTTAATGTCATATGGCATTTTGAGCAGATTCTTTCCAAATGAGCTAATCACAATAGCAATAGGAGGGGACTATGAAATTACTAGAATAGTATAGTCTTCATGACAGTTAGTTTTATATAGTCAGGATTTTATGCTACATTTTGTTTGCTTTTTTCTCAACTTCCAATGACAGCATGTATAGTCTGTAAGTGTTTGTGTGCATACATTCTGATAAATGTTAACTTCCTGTAGTATATTTACATATATATTATGGCAGTGAATGATAACAATAGATTAGCATCTACATATATTTTATGATTTCATCAGATGTATAACTTTTTCTAAGTTTTTAGATATTTCTAGGTGACATGGTTTGTCTATGAGCTTTTTTCAAATTCTTGAAAATTAAAAAAAACTTCCAACATGTGTATTGGAAAAAATCTGCACATACGTGGACATACGCAGTTTGAATCTGTATCATTCAAGGGTCAACTGTGGAGAAATGCACCTTAAGAAAAACCAATTAAATTCAGTTAACAACAAGGATGGAAGAACATATACTATGTAAATATTTAAGAAAGCTGGAGGGATTATGATAATGTGACAAAAAGTGAAACTCAGGACAAAACATATTATCCAGGATAAAGAAGGATAGTTCATCATGCTAAAAGAGTAAATTCTTTAGGAATACATGAGAATCTTACATGTATGCACATAAATGTAAAGCTTTCAATGTACATGGAATAAAACCTGAGAGAACTAAAGGAACTAGACAAATCTGTAGAGATGGATAAAGATTTCAACAGTACTGTCTCTGTTGTTGTTAGAGCAAATAGACAAAAAATCAACTAATAGAAGATTTGAACAATATCACCAGACAATTAAACCTAGTTGACATTTATAGAACACTACACCCAATAAGGCAGATACACAATATTTTTCAATGTACTTGGATATACAGTGTACATTAATGTACACTATTAACCAAGATAGATTGTTTGCTGGGCCATAAAATAAACAAAAAATCTACAAATTTCTAAAAGTTGAAATCATGTAGAACATGTGCTCAAAATACAACAGAATTAAATTAGAAATAAATTTTAAAAAATCTAGAAAATCTTCAAATATTTAGGAATAAAATGATACTTCTCTCAATGATCAATGGGTCAAAAAGTAAATATAAGGGAAATTAGAAAATATTTTAAGCTAATGATAAAAAAATGCCACACATCAATATTTGCATTGTAAAACTAAGGAAGAAAAATGAATAGTTTTTAAAAAAATACATTAGAAAAGACAAAAATTATAAAATCAGGAACCCAAGGTAGTTAGAAAAGGAAGAGCAATTCGTTTGTTTATTTATTTATTTATTTATTTATTTATTTATTTATTTATTTAGAGACAGAGTCTCACTTTGTCGCCCTTGGTAAAGTGCCATGATGTTACAGCTCACAACAACCTCAAACTCTTGGGCTCAAGCGATTCTCTTGCCTTAGCCTCCCAAGTAGCAGGGACTACAGGTGCTTACCACAATGCCCAGCTATTTTTAGAGATGGGGTCTCGCTCTTGCTTGGGCTGGTCTCAAACCTGTCAGCTCAGACGAACCACCTGCCTCAGCCTCCCAGAGAGCTAGGATTACAGGCATGAGCCATGGCACCCAGCCTATGGAGAACAATTTAAACCCAAGAAAAAGAAGGCAGGAATAAAGATAATGACAGAAATTAATGTAACAGAGAGGGGGCACACAGCAGAGAACACAAGTGAAGCATCAAGCTGGTTCTTTGAAAGAAAAATCAATAAAATTGGTAAATTACAATTAGACATACAAACCAAGAAGTACTGGAACTTGAATCTTATTTGAATTACAGATACATGTTCTTCTGCATGATGGGAATAAAAGGAACTCGTGAAATATTCAGATAGTAAATCTGCATTGAAGAATATACCTTTATATTTGTAAAAGTAATATGTTTGTAAAAAATTTTTAAAAATAAATCATGAGAAGAAATTAATCTTATTTGTCTCATTAGTAATCATAAATCTCAATAATATCTTTATCAGAGAAGGTAAATAAGCAATATATGTCTATAAACAAATATTTCCTGAGTGGCTGCTATGCACTAGGGATAGTGAACAAAGCGAAGTTCCTCAGTGAGAGAGGCGGCCATTAAACCATTATCCACACATGCACATAGTACTTTGTGGAGTGTTTTGTAACATGCTTGTATACTTAACAACACTATATGACAAAGATGCTTCCATGTCATTTATACGTTTTTCTCCCTCCCCACCAAGAGATTGGGATTTGTGGGAGTTGGACAAAGTACCCTACTTTCTGCCACTGTTACTCCTATCTCTCTCTTTCTGTTCCTCTCTTTTGTCAATCTTCCCTTTTACTCACCCCCTTTCCTTTCACTTTTCTCTTTTCTCTCTTTCTTTTTAATCTTTTATCCCTTCTTACTCTTCGCTCTTCTTGTTGTTTTAGTCCTTTACCAAAGGACACTTCAATAACTTAGGTCAGAAGCATAGGAACTTAAAGAGCAAGAGGCACTGAAAGGAAAAAGTAGGACAAGGAAACAGACAAAAAGAAAGAAGGAAGAAACAACAGAAAAATCCTGCCAAGATGACAAACAGACCAAAGCAACCTCCCCAAGGGATCATGAGGTAGCTACTGCAGAAGATTCCACCTAGAAAGAAATGTTACACATGACAGAAATGAAATTTAAAATATAGATGGTAAAAACAATGATGAAAATTGCTGAGAAATTGGAAAATAACCAAAAGGAAATCCAAAAACAGAATCAAATAAGAGATGAATGATATGAAGAATATAGAAAGGATACAGCAGAGTTGAAGGAATTGAAGCAGTCAATTAGGAAACTTGAAGATGCACTAGAAGGCATCAACAGCAGACTAATCCATGCAGAAGAAATAATCTCATAAGTAGAGGATACATAGGCAGTTAAAGAGACAGGAAAAAAGAGAGAGAAAACAAAATGTTCACTGACAGAATCATGGAACTTCATGAAGTGTTCAAACATATGAATTATAAGTATCCCAGAAGGGGAAAAAGAATGCCCCAGAGGCATGGAAACACTCTGGAGGATACAATAAATGAAAATTTCCCAGATATCACCAAAGATTCTGACACACTCCTATCAGAGGGATATTCGACCCCAGGTTGTTGCAACTCAAATTGAGCTTCTCCAAGACACACTTTCATGAGCCTGTCCAAAGCCAAGACAAAAGAGAAGATTCTGTAAGCTGCCAGGAGTAAGCACCAATTGACCTACAGGGGCAAATCCATCAGGGTGACTGTAGACTTCTCAAATGAAAGTTTTTAAGCCAGAAGAAAATGGTCATCTATCTTTAATCTACTTAAAACAATTTTCAGCTCAAAATCGCTAACCTAAGCTTTAAAATTGAAGGAGAAATCAAATCTTTTACTGACATGCAAACATTGAGGAAGTTTGCCACAATAAGATCAGCTCTATAGGAAATATTTAGACCTATTCTACACACTGACCATCACAGTGGACCGCCAGTAAACCAAACATCTAGAAACTAAAGGACAAAAACTAGCTCCCACAATGATTTGAAAGATAAAACTAAGCAAAAGACTTTTACAAAGTAAGAAGAATAGAATGCCACCATACTTATGAATTATCTCAATAAATGTTAATGTCTTGAATTCCCCACTGAAGAGACATAGGCTGCCTGACTGGATAAAAAAAACACAAGCCATCTAGTTGCTGTCTGCAGGAGATACATCTAGTCTTGAAGGACAAATTAAATCTTAGGGTTAAGGGATGTTTCAAGTAATTATATTGCCCATAATTTAATCTGAATGAATATGAATGCAGAAAATGAAGAGGCTGGACTAGCTATGACTTTTAATTCTAATACTGATTGCCCAGAGTTTGTTGTTGTTTATATTCTTGGCAGGGATTTCTATGCTATATTTTTTCTTAGGAAATTCGTGGAGGTGATTTTCTCTCATTCCATCTATACAATTCTTTTTGGCATTAATGGGACACCACATAAATATCATGTACACAAAATACCAGCTAAAAAGCTGGTAACAATAGAAACTGCATTTTATACAAATAGAATTTACATAAATTCTTTCTGCCACATTTCCAGCACAAAAAGCCACAAAGCTCTAAATAGCTACAGTCTTTTAACTCAGTCAAGGAAAGTATATTACCATACAGGGGAATGTTTTTGTCTCTACCTCTTTGGGGAATTACTTTTGAAATTGGAAGTGCTCTGTAACACTCTAAAGAAAGAAGGTGTTTCTTTTCAAAAAGTGTTTATCTTTAAATGCCATACATAAGGCAGTGTTTTCCCCCTAGTTTGTAAAAGGCATACTAAGACCATAACATGTCTAGAATCATAATACTCTACCCATCACCAGAAACCCAGCACAGTGGTGATATCCAAGTGTGCTAGGAACCCACACTAGTTCAAATTTTCTTTGTGTAAGTTTTTGATCCCCACCTCCAAAACATCCACCAATTTTTATTCTAAAATAAAAGGCATACAGGCATAGAGAAATACTGATCTTTGGGAAAATCCAGATACCTTGGTATTTTGGTAATGGGGGTGTCCAGTCACATTGGAGAAACAGGAAAGTTTTTTTTCTTTAATGGCAGGTTAATATCAAATTTTGATGTCTTTATGCTTAGTGATTTCTGGCAATAATAACAATTTCTTCATTAAAACTGTTATAATTAAGAGTATTTTAGTCCTATGTCTCTCCTCTATTCAAATCATTACTGTCAGCTCAAGACTGCATGCATTTATGAATTGAGCAATTTTAGGATATGTTAATATCACACCTTGTATGTTATACTATAAAATTTAAAGACAGAATCCTATATTCCTCCAATCCTATAATCCTAATTCAATATAGTGTTGACTGAACAGATGACAAGATTCATACATTTGTAAAGGAGAACTTTATTTCTCATAAAGGATTGCAACTCGTAGGTGGCGATTCTGACAGGCCAGGAAGCAAAGCCTCTGGCCAGAAGCTGGAAACACATGCTTCAAGGAAACAGGGATGATACAGGGAATAGGAATTTATGCTGATCAGGATGACAGAATCTACATGTTTAATAAGCTGTGGGAGGATATTTATAAAAGAATAAATTTGCTCATGTGCAATTGAGCTTCATGCCCCTTCTTGGGATCCATGTTCAGAAAATGGCAGCCTTAGCATGATCACAGGGTGGAGGTTTCGACCCTCTGATGTCAAAAGGTGAAGAAGGGGACATGGAAACCCTTTGTGCACATGCTCCATAGACTGGTCGGGGCCACTCCGTGGTCAGTGGTCTCTTATCAGGAAAGAATCCTGCTCAGTTATTATGCAGGAAACCCCAAAAGGGAGAAGCAGCTTTGGGAAGTTGTTTGAAATCAAGGGAAGAATACATCTTTTCAAAAGGCTGGTTCTGTTTATCTTTTAGAGAAGAACACCTGATGGTGGTTAACAAGGGAAGGGGGTGTAATGAGGCTTGTCTGTCCTTCTAGCCTGTCTTCTCCAGGAACTAAGTTTTAATGTTTCTCTGGGGTTCCCTTGGCCAAGAGGGGGCCAAGAGAATTCAGTCATTTGGTGGAATTGGGGATTTTGTTTTAATGCACTATAGCAAATTCGACCTTGTCTTTATATAATGCAGAATTCAAAGTATTTAAACCACTTGATTTCTTCTGTCTCGCCATTTTCAAAAATATATATATAATTATGACGTTGGTCTATTATATGTTCTGAATATCACTGGTGTGGCCTCATTTCCTAATTTCATCAGTGCACGTCCAAAACTTTCAAGTAAAAGAAAGAATGCTGAATTAAAAATGGTTAAAACCATAATGGTTTGTTAATATTTAATACAATTAAAGTAACACAATTCCAGGGAAGAGATTTCTGGAGTTAGGAGTGCAGAGCTCTGGGTTGGCTGACTGCCGAGTCTCTGTCTGCCACAGAATGCACTCCATACCCCATCTCGCAGAATTCTGAGGCTACAAGACAAGAGCAGGTGCTTCTCTTTGAGCATCATCCCCTGATCAATGAGAAAATACTCCCAAGAACAATCCTACCCCCAGGGTGGATTTCTCTGCACTTCTCCTGGGCCAAAACTGATAAATAAGCAGAGGCTTAGTTGAGAGGAATACCAAAGAGCCAGCTTCTGGAACATCAGCCTCAGTAGATGGAGGCAAACTTAGGAGTAAGGATGAACAAGAAATGAACTGGAGAAAGGATGTTGGCCAGGCAGCCACAACACTTTCTAAATAGAGAGAAACACAATCAGCTCACTCCTGACTTTTGGTTGTTGTTGGTTTTTGTTGTTGTTGTTGTTGCAGTGGCAGTTTGGTCGGGGCCAGGTTTGAACCCGCCACCCTTGATATTTGGGGCCAGCGCCCTACTCACTGAGCCGCAGGTGCCACCTGACTTTTGGGTTTTAATTGTGACTGCAGAGTTAGGGAACAAAGTATTTCCTTTGTCAACGTACTTTCCTAAATTCTAAAGCAACTACTATGTATTTCCCAACTTATTCTTTTCCTCAGACTTATAAAAGCCTCCTTTATTATTCTCAGTTTATGGCCTTGTTCTTTCTCTCAGTTAAAATCTAGAAGCATTCCCAAGAGGAATCCTGTGTGTCCTTGCCACCAAACCTACTGTCCTGCTGGGATCTGAACCCGTGGACTGTCTGTATTCATCATGCAGTGGACAGACTGCCAGAACTTACTCAGGATCCTCACTGACTCAAGATATGGACTTCCAGAATTGTCTAGTCTCTTTCCTGTATCATCAATCATTCCCCTCTCTGTTGGAGTCTTCCTGTCAACATGCCCACATGCTGTCATCTCCCCCTATTGTTAAAGATAAACAAAGCCAGACATTAGTTAAGACAGTGAAAACAGATTTTATTCAGTCATCACTGACAGCAGGATAAAGAGCTGATCTCTTTTTCAATTTGTGCAGAGGTGACTGGTTGTTTTGTGGGGTGGGGGAGTAAGAAAGGGGGGCTCAGTAGAATCAGGGAAGTGAAAAACTGGGAGGGCTTGATCAGTGTACACGTGCCAGCTATTTTGCTAGCTGGCAATTATTGAAGTTAGGATTCTGTCCTCCCACAAAGACTAGAGACAGAGGCTCCAACCTTCCTGAGAATTACATTTCAGGGGCATGGCCATCTAGTGTTTGAAAAGGACACTCCCGAGTTGAAGGAGATACGTGTACATCTGAAAGGGACAGAGGCAGGATGCGCAGTTGTAAGCCCATTTTAGTAGATTCTCTAAAAAAAAGGGAGTTCAGGGTCCTATTGTTAAGTACTGGTCAGAAAAAAATTACTAGTAGATTTTCCAAGAAGCCTTGAGCTTTCTCAGACAAGCATTTTAATAGGGGAGGGTGACCTAGTGGACACGACATGGCTTTGCTAGAGCCAGGTCGGCTGTCTCTTAGAGCAGGGGATTGGATGGAGTGTTACATGCTGACAGTTCTACAATCCTCCCTTCTCAGCAAAACAAAACCATCTTTGACCCTTAATACCCTCCAGGAATCAAGATTTTTTCAGTTCATTTTAATAGCAAAACCTCTTGAAAAAGTTGGCTCTGCTAGCTGCTGATTTTTCACCTCATTTTCTCCTCAACTCACACAGAACTGTCAGGCTTTCAAATTTACAGCTTCACTTCACCATTCTTATTATCACTATTCACTCTGACAGATTTAATAACAAGACTGATTTTTCTCATTTACCCGAAATGTAGCTTTTGATACAGATGAGTAATCTCTCTGTCTCGAAACAATTCCTTCTCTCCGCTTCCAGGGCACCGATGGCCTTTGCCTCTTTTGGCCCCTGCTCACCGTGTAGGGCCTCCCAGGACTCCAGCTGGTTGTGTTCTCTCTTTTACTTTCCCTTTGAGCTTTGGGTGTTCTCGTCAAGGCTCGGGGATTTAAATACCCTGACCTCCCACTACTTTTCAGGCTTGCATATCAACCTGCCTGCTTGACATTCTTGTGGCTTATAACAGAATATCTGAAATTGTGTAAAGAAAAGTTATTTATTTCTTACAGTTAGGGAGGCTGAGATGTCTAAGGTAGGGTGCTGCCTCTTGCTGGTTGGGGACTCTCTGATGCCCAAAGTGGCTTAGGGCATCACATGATGAAGGACAGATCTCTTTCCCTCTTCACATAAAGCCACTAGTCCCATTCCCATTAGTGTCCATCAACCCCTTAATCCATTATTTCATGATCACTTCTTAAAGGCCCTACCTGTCAACACTGCCACATTGGGGATTAAATTTCAATGTGAGTTTTGGAGGGAACAAACATTCAAACCATAGCATCCTTATAACCAGCTCCCTCCCCAATCTTTCCCATGTCTGAAAAGGTCGTCTGTGTTTATATAGTCAAACAGGCAGGAAATTTAGGATTCATTCTTGGTTCTTCCCTTTCCCTCCTTCTCCACAGCTAATCTATTAGTAAGTTCTGTCATCTCTGATTTTAAAATGTGCTCCAGCCTCTCTACTTTTTTCCACTGCTGTCTAGCACCATCACCTCTGGCTATAGCCATGCATTGGCCTTCTCCTAGCTATTCTAACTTCTACTCTTGCTTTCCAATAGTACAATGTCCATCACACAACCACCTACCTCACTTACATTAAAATCCAAAATCACACCTTGACCTGATAAGTTGGCCCCTCTGACTCTTTGAACTTACCTCCCACGTGCTTCCTTTTAAGCACTTTCTTCTAGGCACCATGTCTCCTGACTGTTCTTTAAACAAGACATACTTGTTTTATCCTCAATTTTTTTCAATTATTGTCCATTTTGCCAGGAAAAAAAAAATGCTCTTCCAGCAAACCCTCACATGGGGGTGGAAGTCTTTGAAGGATGGCCTTCAAAGACTTCTGGACACAACATGTGACTACAGATGTGAATAAACCCTATACTTAATTCACATCTGTAGTCACATGTTGTGTCCAGAAGTCTTTGAAGGCCATCCTATCTCAATTTTGGTTTCCTTATTCAGCTACATTTTTTTCATGCCACTTATCTCTACTGGACATTATATTAAATATTAGTGCCTGACATTGTATTTAAGTGATATTACACTAGATCTAATATATTGAATGACATTATATTAAATTCTATATTTTTGTCACTTATTTCTACCTTGACATTATAGTAAATTACTACCTAAGCTTATGTTAAATTTATTAGCTGTACATATATATCCTTGTTTACTGAAATGCAGACTCTCTTGCTGTACCCCATCACTGAAATAGTGCCTACACATAGCAACCAGCACTGTACCTTTGAGTGAATGAAAATAGTATAATCCCTTTAACACTGTAGGGGAGAAAAGGATGGCTCTCAGAGTATAAAATGCCTCCAGTATATGGGATTTTTATTTTAAATAATAATTACATTTGGTGGTATATGGTAAGAGCTGTAATGACATCAGAGGGATGATTTATTTGTTAAATCTAGAAAACTGCCTATATGTAAGTATGGATTCTGTTATAAACTTACAGGGAAAGGGGGTCTTATCTATTTTAATCAGTTTTCCCATCTTCTGAGGAGCTAGACCATACAGCTGCCCCATAGTGGTGAGGAGCTGCCCAACTATTGTTATTTGATACATCTGTAAGCACTTCTTGAATGCTTTAGTAAGTGGTTTTCTCTGAAAAGACATACTAAAAATAAATCAGGAAATACACAAATCTTATATTACTCATGGCAAATCTGAGCCCGAACCCCCACCATGGCAAGAAGTTCAACTTAAGGAATGTTTTATGGGACAAACCACAGCTTCTGTAAGCATCCTGAAACTGAGGTGCCCAGTGAATTGGAGTAAAGCCTCTGGCCACCCCTGAGATGTTTATCCAAGCCCTATTGTCCTTTGAAATGCATGCTGGCAATTCCCTAAGTGCTCAACCAAGGTGGAAAAGGCCACATTAACCTCCACCTCTTCCAGGCTGAGTGGATGTGGGGCTTTGGTCTTCACTTGAGAAGACCCATTCCCCTCCCCCTTGCCTTCTCCTTTCTGTCAGGAAACTACTTCTGGTTCAGGCCAATTTGATGTCCCTGGTCCAGAGTTTCTGAGATCTTTCCAAGCCCTTAGGCAATTAAGTCTTTTTGAAAGCAAAGGTGCCTAACTATCCTAGGAACAGGGACTCAAAGCTTATATATTTATTCTTTCTAATGCTTTATAGCAGGGAGAATAATTGACTATCCCATGAATTAATATCTCCATCAGTTTCCTGTCATACAAACAAAAGGTTGTAAACTTTCCTCTGGAACAAATAAATCTATTGCTATACAAATTGTATGTAGTCCTATGCATCAAGATTCTGTAGTGACCAAGACACTGATGACAACATGAAAAAATGACTCGGTGACAAGAAAAAACAATGGCGAGATTGTTACCATTGTTACTGCATAACAAAGCTGTGATTATTATGCACTGCTTCTTTTCAAATTTGTCTAATATGTATTGGAATGTATTGGCAATTACTCAATTATGAAGCTTCATTTTACTGTTAATATGAATACGAGTCATAAGAAGAAAATGTAGCAGGTGGTTTAATAAGACAATCATTGTGCAGTAAGTTATTGTGCCAGTAGCTAAGAATATGAAAATGCACAAAATGTGATCCCTTCCCAAAGAGACGAAAGCTTAGGATAACATTCTCTTGCTAGGAAGTGTGACAATTCACTTAGACCATTTCGTTCTCTGTGAGATACTTGGCTTCATTTTCATTCAAGAACTGTCAATTATCAGTCACTCTCAGCCTTCCAGGGAATCAGTAAAGAAATAATTTATTCCAATTGGATTCTATCAATAAGGAAATGGTAGCAAAAGAAACAGCAACTGCATATCACACCATTTCAATTTTAGATCTCTAGAATGCAATTATAGTCCAATTTTTGCATTGATATAAACTAAATTTCCATTTAATGTAAAAAATTAATATACTTGTTATAGATATTCTTATTCCCAGAGTTTAAATTTTGCAACAGAAGTGGAAAAAAGCCTTATATCTTCTCATGAAGATACACCGATCTCCTCTCCCACAGCCAGCAAATGAGTTTTAGGGGACCCACTTGGCCAAATGTGGGGTCCAGTCAAGGAAGTCTTGGGGAGGAAACTTAAGATTTTATTTTAGTTCACAGATTGACATGATTTCTGGGTTTAGTAATTTCAAAGACTATGCAAATCTTCAAACTCTCATGTGTTAAGTCCCCTAAATGAATTTTAATGCGTATCCGAGATAGTAGGAGTCAAAAGAAATACCCAGAAATGAAGGTTAATATGCCAGATTATGAATTTCTATCGAGTCATTGAATTAGCATGAACTCTTGGTGCTCTATTTGTAAATCAAACCTAAAGAAACAATAGAAAGGAAAGAGAAGAGGATTTGAGAAATTAAAAAAAAAAAAAAAAAAAAAGGAAGGCCAAGGGCAGTCTGTACTTGTGATTGGATGAACAACAGCATGCGGAGCAGAGGAGTGCCAGAGGCAGCCAGAAAAGGAAACTAAAGGGGAACTTTAAGTTGTAGTCTTGTCTCTTCATAAGTTTCTCTCCATGCAGAACAGAAATGACAGACAGAAGCCCAGACTATTTGTGTTCACGGGGCACTATCAGAGAATTGCAAAGCCTGGGATCAGAGACCAGCAGTAACAGGTGTTCCCTCCTCTAACCTCTCTTTTCAACCCTGCTGTGAGGGTAAATCAAAGCCTGGGAGACTGTCTTCCCTCAGTCCTCCTACTTTACATGTTGTCAGTGGAGTGGGTATGAATAAGAATGGTCAAATAGGGGCTCTCTGGTGCACAGCCTCTTTGCTCTGGGTTTTATCCGCTCTTGTCTCCTTAAACATCCTGAGAGGTTGCACTTGAATGTTTATTGCAGCTCAATCACAATTGCAAAGATGTGGAAACAACTCAAAGGCCCTTCAATCCATGAATGGATTAATAAAGTATAGTATATGGATGCCATGGAGTACTATTCAGCCACAAAGAAAGATGGAGAATTTGCACCTATTTACCTAGATGGAGTTGAAGAACATTCTCCTTAGTAAAGTATCTCAAGAATGAAAAAGCAAGTATCCCTTGTATTCAATATAATTTAAAACTAGTGGATGAACAAGTACAGGCCCATATGAGAGAAAAACACAATTAAATTCAAGAAGGGAGTAGTGGGAGGAGGATTGGTAAGATCTCACCTAATGGTCCAGTGTAGAGGGTGAAGGACTCGACTACAACTCAGACTCTACCTTATAAACACAAATGATATAACCTAATCATATGTACCTTGAAATTAATCCAAAATGTTTTAAAAAGGTAGTAAATCATAGAGACAACTCCCCCCTCAAACAAAAAAAAACAATAACCCTCCCTGAGAGGGGTATACACTGAAGTTTATTCTCCTGCCCTTAAGCAACTTTATCAGACGGAGTAGCTGATGCTTCCATCAGAACGAGAGTTCATAAACTAAAATATCTGAACACCAGAGACTATAAACACTAGGAAATAAAGATAATAAACTGAACTAATGTCATACACAAAACAGATTTTTGACAAATTATAATAAATCACTTTCAATATGCTTCAGGCATATTGAAATAATGAAAGAAAATAGCAATACCAAGAAACAGCACGAGCAGGCTGCAGACCAGCTCATGCTGCGGATGCTGAGGGAGGATTAGTGGATAGAAAGGGGCTGGGTACTGACATTCACATACACATAAGAGTCTTCTTGCTACAGGCTGCACTGAAATGGATGAGAAAAATATTGTTTTCCATTAGACTCAAGAAACCACTTTTTTTTTTGAGTTAGGGTGTGGGAGAGTTACCCTTGCGTACTGCAAGTGTCCTGACTCAGACAGACCAGAGAGCATCTCAGGCCCTGAGGGCAGGTGTATCATCTCTTTATTCTGTTCATGGTGGGCCCATGAGCTGCATGGAAAGGCCAGCCTTGTCCAATTTGTGGCGGTTGGTGAGCTGATCTGCACGAGAGGTCTGCAATCTGCATTCGTCAGTCTGGACAGGGGAAGGTCCTGTACACTCTTCTTTGTAGTGTGCCAAGTAGCAGTTACACAGCAGGACATCACTGTGTACAGTTATGACTCTAAGAAAAGTGTAGCGACTTCCAGTGGCACCATGGGCGAGAAAGCCCAGATAACTTTGGCCCTACATCTTGCAAAATCCCGGAAATAGGTATCCATACCCTCTGCATGAAGTGAGTAACTCCAGAATGAGAAATCAACCAAAAAATGTTCCTTTATCAGTGACATCCCTGAAGAACCTGTCAGAAGAAAAGCAAAACTGCTCCTGTAGCCACGAATGCCTGAGATGTTAATAGACAGATCTTGCTAAAGGTAATTTTTCTTTCTTTTCTTTTCTTTTTCTAATTTAAATAGGTTTATTCTGAGCTGAGTGTGACTGATAGCATAGAACATGTGGTTCAAGTGGTCCTGAGAAAATATGCCCATGGCGGCTGGGCTACAGTTTGGTTTTGTATATTTTTGGAGATAAAATTACACATAAAATCATAAATTAATACATGGAGGCATACATTGGTTTGGACTGAAAAGGCAGCTATATCTTTATAGTGGGTGCTTATAGGTTGTAATTGGGCTTAATGATTGATTTACAATTAGTTGAGGAAAAGGAGCTTTGACTAAGGGCTTGGTCTGAGCCAAGATGAGGAAGTCTGTTAATCATCAACGGGCCACCACACCCTTACATTTACCAAGTGATGTGTTAAGTAAATTGAAGGCTTTCAGGTGTGCTTTCTGCTTTCTCCTATGCGGCCTGCAGGTCCTGTTAATGATTTAGTATTTTACTGTCACAGAGTAACTCCGAAAGGGAGAGAGAGCATGATGAGGTATGTATGACCTTCCTTCTCATGGAGGCCAACTCAGCTTTAAGGTTTTTCTTGTGTCTCCTTGATCAAGAGAAGATCCATTCAGGGGACTAAGATTTTATTTTATTACACAATTCTCTCCTTTTGGTCAAGATTTGTCAGAGGCAGCACTGATGGCTGAACTTGTCTTTTGTCCTGTTATTGCCAGGGTGGTATGGCTGACTGCTCAGGGTCCATCCAGGCTTTCAGTGGGAACTTTGTGGCCAAAGGGCTTAGAGCCACAGGTTTACAGCCAGTCAAATATTCTAGGCCAGATGGGAATGGAAGTGGACAGACATTCACCAACCCTTTAAAGCCTTCTAGGGAACATAAGAACAAAAACTCAAACACCAAAGGCAAGATTACAAAATTAACTTATCTCTGAGTGTTCAACTACTGTAATATTGGGTTTAGTTGGAGACTTCTAGCAATTGTCTATATAAGATATAAGCATTGCTAACCATTTAACTGAGCAATTTAGAGACTTATATCACAATATTTTTAGTCTATTTAGTAATTTGTCCTAAGGTGGTTGATTAATTTCTTATTATCTCTCTATTTGCATAAACCTCATAAGTGAAACAACTATACTTAGAAATTTATGCCACCAATCATCTTAAAATATTCTGTGTGATTTTTTAAGTCTGTGGGAAACGGGATTCTTTACGGTTGGATGGATGGAAAGGGGCACAAACCCCAATGCACCAATCTGCGTGCCCATCTTTAATTTGGAGGTCTGGACTAATTTCATCTCTCAAAATTGTACCTTACAATCTCACATGCCTACCTTCTCTGCAATAGTCCCTAGAGGGAGGATATAGGGGGGTATAGTTTCAAAAGCAGGTCATTGAAATGAAGAATAATAGTGTTGAATGGTTTTTAAATTCTGGACTGATCAGATAAACTTTCTTATTTAACTAATATTTGCCTTGACTAGAGAAAAGAAAACATAAGGGTCAGTAATGTTTTAAACAAAAATATTATAAAAATTTAATTCAGTCCCATGTGTTGGGGATCCTAATGTGACTCTACACAAACCCTCCTTCCAGCTCTTAGAACAAAGACCACAAAGGACCTACTTGGCTCTGCCCCATAAATTCTCGCCAAAGGACCCACCAAAATCCTCCAGCAAGCTGCGGAATTTTCCAACCCCTACCACCCTGTGAGAGAAGATACCTGGAAAAGGTGAGGTCTAAGAGAATAGAGGACTTCTCAAGGAGACCCCAAGGATACACCTGTGAGGTCCGCCCCTAAGGTGGTGACTCAGCTCTTAGGAATTTGTAGAAACTTAACTTCCTGGGGCCTGGAAACTAATGCTTGCTTTGACTTCTATAAAAGCCCACTGTTTGGTAAAAGCTGGAGCCCACTTCTCCAGCTTGATTCAAACTGACCAATGAGAAAGGTACTTGTGGGCTGGAAGTTTTTGAGTGGGGATAAAAAGGAGAAGACTGAGCCAACTGGGAAACGGGGCTATTTTGAGACTCTTGTTTGCTGTCGCTCTGCCGGCTGGAATAAAGCTCTTCCTCTTTTAAACACAGTGTTTGGGTGCCCTTTCTATCCATTGGGCCTCATCTTCCTGCAACGAAGGGGTCTCCAACTATCCCTGGCATAGACTCCATCTTTGGCCTCCCAGATGGGTCTATATGCCTTTCAATTAAAGCTGGCCTGAACCTCTCTGAGATCAGTTTCTTTTGTTGGTGCCATCCAGTGACCTTGCACTCTGTAATTAATTTTTCGTTCTGTTTTGGGTTGGGTTAGTATCCTCATGAACACATCAAATATTTAATTAAAGTTTTGTAAGTTTTCCATGCCCAAATGTTATGATTTCTAAAGTTTTCAAAAAACGGTATTTAAGTGTACTTGTTACTTCTTTTCATTTCTTTTCTTGAAGAAGAAAATTTTGGACTATAAGCAGTTAAAAAGCACTTTTAAGAAAAATTGAGGTAAAATAATAATTGTGGATGACAAAAATGACTTAGAGCAGTCAAGCTTAAAGAGACAATTGAGGATCAGCCCCGTGGCTCAGTATTTAGGGCACCAGCAACATACACGGAGGCTGGGCTGGTGGGTTCAAACCCAGCCCAGGCCAGCTAAATAATGACAACTGCAATAAAAAAAAAAGATATATATATATATATATATATATATACACACACATATATATATATATATATGGGCATTGTGGTGATCACCTGTAGTCTCAGCACTTGGGGGACTGAGGCAAGAGAATAGCTTAAGCCCAAAAGTTTAAAGTTGCTGTGAGCTGTGATGCTACTGCACTCTACTTTCATTTTCTTCCCAAAAAAGAAATTTGGATTTTTTGACATATAACAATTTAACATAACAAACACAATTCATAATTATTACTAATCACATATATCAGAATATTTCAGAATTTTAGAAATCTCATAATTTTGGAACACATTTATAATGTATTTATGAAAATATAACCTAGGGAAAGTTGAACACCATTTCACGTTTGACATTGCTTTCTATAAGATTTTAACATACCAAATCAGCCTAATATGTTCTCTCAGACTTTCTGTGGCTCAAATATTCAAAAAGTTAGTTTGAGGTCAAAAACACTGAATTTAGAAATGTGATTTTGGAAAGTTTATTAAATATCAAGTTTAATAAGTTTATTAAATTTGACAAATTACAAATGTGTAATCCTCTACAAATAAGATAAAAAATCCAGGTCTGTAAAGTAATAGTCATACATTTAACCAAAGTGATAATTCGAAGATTTTAAAATTGAGAGGCAAAAACTTTACTTTTTTTTTTTTTGAGACAGGGTCTTAACTCTTTTACCCTGGGTAGAGTACCATGATATCATGGCTCACAGCAACCTCAGACTGTGGGTTCAAGTGATTCTCCTGCTTCAGGCTCCCAAGTAACTGGGATTACAGGTGCTCACCACAACACTTGGGTAGTTTTTCTATTTTTAGTAGAGATGGGGTCTTACTCTTGCTCAGGCTGGTCTTGAACTCCAGAGCTCAAGCAATCCACCTGCCTTGGCCTCCCAGAGTGCTAGGATTACAGGCGTGAGCCACTGCGCCTGGCCAAAACTCTACTTTTTGATAGAGAAGATACCCACTTTCCTAAGCAATCATAAAACTTAATAAAGACAAATTTAAAGACAAACTATTGAAGAGACAAACTGAATTTCTCTCGCTCTCCCTTCTCTCTTTTTTGTAGTTTACTCAAAAGGTGAAAAACCTTTTACTATATACTACATATCTATTCATAATATGTGAAAATCTTGTTTAAAGGAAAACCAAAGTTTACCTTTTCATTGATGTCTTATTAATGTTAAAGCTAATTTTAGTAAAGCTGAAAGCCCCTTACAAATTGATGCAGAGGTACAAGGTGAGAGCTAGAGTAAAGCCCCCAAACTCTGCTGGAACTTGGCTAAAATAATGGTAACAATCAGCCAGGCTCCTCTCATTTGCTAAAAATTCTTCTCAGTAATATAAAATCTTAAAATTATATTATGTTAAATAAAGTTAATAATCATAAAATGCCTGAGTCATTTGTAAGCAAATTAAAATAATGAAGTAATTGTTAAACATAAGTTTAAGTTTATAAGTTTTAACTTAATATAAAATGCCAATTATATTTAGATCCATTGGGGCTTGATAATGGTTCAAAGTTACTTTAAATTCCTAGGTTTTTTTTTATTAAAAATAAGAGTTACTTAGAGTTATCATTGTTATTAATATATGTAATTAAAACTATCAAAAAACCAGAATTCTATATATAAATTATACTTAAAAAGATACTTTGCTAAAAAATGTGGCTTTTGTTAAGTAAAAATTAATTTTGCTTAATTTAAAGGTTTTAATAATTATTTTAGAGAACAAAACCAAATTACGTTCATAAGCCTTTGACCATAAGTTTCTGTTTTCCTACTCCTGTTTTTTTGATGTTTTACTTATTCTAATTTTCTCATACTTGTTTTGGTTTAGGCATGTCTACATGTTTTCCTAAATCCTTAAAGTTAAACACATGTGTATTTTTGCTGATAATTCAGGAGATTTAGCTGTTATAATTTTGTTTTTCAGGTTTATAGTTTTATAACATTTGTGACAAATCCTCACACATTAGAAACATAAAAATGTCTCATTAAACTCAGGGAAAACTGTATGCTGATAATCTGAAGACATTTTTATTAATAATTTTACTTTATCAATGCAACTTCTTTTAAATAACTGCCTTACTTATGAAAGATTACTAAATTCACATGAACCCAAAAGGAATTTGAGTTTGTTTAATTAATTTATGAGTGCTTCTTTATTTTTAAGCCCATCTGGTACCATGTAGACACAACATATAACATAACACGTGTATACACACAAAACATATAAACACACCAAGTTTCAATAGCTTTTATCTCAGAACTTTAGCCATGAGATAGCAATACAAAGTTACCAGTTTACAAAAGATGACTGGATCCAAATTACCTCTGATAAAACTAGAACTTGTTCACCTGGGTAAATCTTAGTTGCTTTGATAGGTAATCTAATGATGATTGTGGACCACAGTTTTGGGTAAAGCAATTTTCTTGGGAGTTTGACTTTAAAACCTTATTTTACTCTTTTTTATTCAGTTTAAAATGATTTCACAATATTTACATTTTTAGCTGGAATTACCTGCAAGCTCTCCAGGTAGTCTTGAATTAATAATGCAATAAATATATCTCAACATCAGGATATAAAAAGGAAACAGATTTAGAGTAGGAAGAAAAGAAAATAGATAGAGCCCTTGAGAGAGTTTACTATGGCACCAGTTCTTAAATAAAAGACAGACAGAGAGAAAGAGACACTCAACATTTTAGCTAAATCATGGGAGCTTGATCATTTGTACTCTGAATTTTTTTTCTTTTTCTTTTCTTTCTTTCTTTTTTTTCCCTTGAAACAGTTTCCCACTTTATCACTCATGGTAGAGTCCTATGGAGTCATAGCTCACAGCAACCTCAAAGTCTTGGGCTCAAGCAATCCTCTTGCCTCAGCCTCCATATTAGCTGAGACTATAGGCTTAAGCCACTCGGCCTGGCCTGCACTCTGAATTTTCCTTGATCTAATACACTCAATAGTTCAAATATGTTCCTACAATTACTCATAACCAGCTAACATCCTAGAAAATCTGGCATGCCTTTAAACCTTTCTATTTACACAAATACTTAAAAGTAGAAACTTTATATTTATACAAATATTTACACAAACCAACTGAGGTGCTTGAAGGGGATCATTCTCCTTATAATTCCTCATTTTTGGAAGATTTATTTCCCACTTTTCTTTAAAATAAGAAATGCGACTATAGTCTAGGATTTAGTCTGGGGGATCAGTGTGTGCTGATTGTGAATGGGATGCCACTGAGTCATTTTCACCCTCTTATATGTTTTAGTTTCTCTCTTCTGGGGTCTATCACCTCTGGGAGGGCTCCAAACACTGCCTGATTAGCATTAGCATGTGTTTCCCTGTCAAGCCTTCTTTAATTAATTTTGGTGGTGAGGGTGATGATTCCCTGCAGGGCTGCTGCACATTGCATAAGTGTTGTACCAGTTACACTCACTGGAGCCCCTGGTCACCCAGAGGCACCTTTAGCTGGGAAGAGTAATTCTTCACAGCTGAAGAATTCAGTCTCTCATTTATCTATGAAAAGGACAGTTTGGTTTCTTCTTTTGCAAATGCACGAAAAGCGAACTGAGATTAATTTTGGGCAAAAGAGGCAATGGAGAGGACATTTTAGCATGCACTTCAAAACCAAAATTGGGATACCAAACAACAACTTACTAGGAAAAGAACCAAAAGGTCAGAAAAAACCAGGATCATCAACAAAGCAGGGGAGGTCCAGGGCTCAGGAAGATTTACCAGATCTGCCCAAGGAGAAACCAAGACAATGCCCATACCTGATAACAAATTTGGATTACTCTTTTGGGGAGACCTGAGTCTCTCTGAGCCATATGTTGGGTACCATCTTTTTAATAGAAAAAACTCAAACTCTGCAAAATAAAGAGGTTTATTCTGAGCCAAGTGTGGGTGAACAACAGCCTCAAGAGGTCCTTAGAAAACGTGTCCAATGATAAAATATTATAAGACACTTGAATAAACAGTCACCATAAATAAGAGTCAGCAGAATTACCACCCAGAACTTGTAATTATAGGAACAAACTAAAAACACAATTTTAAAATCTATGTTGAATGTAATTTAAAATAGCGGAAAGATTTGAGCCCTAAGAAAAAAACAAAAAAAATTTTGACATGCTAGTAATAAAACATATAGCCAGTAAAATGAGAAATTAAATGAATTTATTAACAGTAGATTAGGCTATAAAACTGATGAAATTACTAAAAATATGGCTTAAGATTTACTAGGATAAAAATCCTACAGAGAGATAGAGGCACAGAAGAGAGAAAAAGAACGTTTAATCTAATGTATGTGTGACGATAGTCCTAGGAAAAAGAGGTATTTGAACATAGAATGCCAAGTAATTAAGTTTTAAAAATTACTGCAAGATAATCCTTAAATTCAAGAAACTCAAGGAGTCTTAAACAAGGTAGGAAAAATATCCACACTGAGAATGTGGTGGAAAAAAGAAAAAAATTTTAAAGAAACTGGAGAGAAAAGACAACTTACTTACAAAGGAAAATCTACATTTAGGGCCAACTTCTCCACAGCTTTGAGAAAAAACTTCAGACTACTGATAAGAAATATCTTCCATATAGAATTCTGTATCTGCATCAATTTGCTAGGGCTGCCCCAACAAATACCACAGACTGGTGGCTTACACAACCTGTCAGTGTCTCCATAACCTGACAAATAGATATAAAGAGGATCATTCATTCATTCAGCAAACATTTGATTGCCTAGCCAGGTACTACTAGGTGTAAGCAGCTCCAAGATAAATAAGACATGTTTCTAAGAGATCACAAGTTTAAAAGGAAAAAAAAAAAAAGGGTTAGGAGAGAACTTCTTTTTCTCTCCATTGTTTTCACTGTTCTGGCATTAGACTGAATGCTCTAAATTGGCTTCTCCAGTTCTAGCATGAGTAAGAGCTCAAACCCAAATTTGAACTCAGGAAGTCTGCAATTCTAACTAGTGCTCAGGCAATGCTCATGTGCTTGGTCTGTTGACTGTACTTGAATACAAAGGTCTAGGAGGTCCTTTCCTTCTTTCAAGCCATGGTATATTTCTTTGCCATTGTGATACTTTGATTTAAGCAATATAAAGTGCTCCACTTTAGGAATCTAATTATGCTGTATTTGCCATATTGACAGTTCTGTTCTCTTTGCTTTATTAAAATGATGTCTGTTAACTTTATCAAGATAATTAACACAATCCACACCCCTTAATTTAGTTAAGACATTTTCTGAAAACTATACGATTGGCTGAAAAACAGGTAGTGTTCATTGTTTGGTTCAGAGTGACTGCCCAGTGTTTTCCTTATTAGAATGCAGGCCCTTGATAGAAAAGTGTTATTAGGGATATAAGAAAATAGCTAACATTCATGTTATCAGAATCCAAGGAGAAGCAAAAGAAGTCAGGGCTGAAGAATACTTGAAGAAATAATGGCCGAAAACATATGAAATCTAGCAAGAGATGTACACCTGCAAACCTGAAAAGCTGAATCAACCTCAAACAGGACAAACTCAAAGAACTCCATGCGAGAACACATCATGATTAAACTTCTAGAAGTTTAAAGACAATAAAAACCTAAAAAAAAAACCAGTCAATAAAAATAATACTAAAAAGAAAAAAAATGATACTTTACCTATACTGGGAAAACAATTCAAATGACAGCAGATTTCTCATCACACACCACGGAAGACTGAAGAAAGGGACACGATATTTTTCAAGGGCTGAGAGGAAAGACTTGGCAACTTAGAATCTTACAAGAACTGAATATATGCCTCAGGAATAGAGAGGAAATCAAGACATTCTCATATTATAAAAAATAAAGAAAATTTATCATCGGTAAACCTATCCTAAAATAATGGATAAAGGAAATTCTCTAAATAGAAAAGAAATGATGGGCGGCGCCTGTGGCTCAGTGAGCAGGGCGCCGGCCCCATATGCCGAGGGTGGAGGGTTCGGCCACATCACACATATAATTAAAAAAAATGAGTGGTAAGTGGTTGTAATGATTTTTTTCATTTTTTTCATTTTGAAGAAACATCTCAAAATGGACTGTATAACACATACTGTATGCATGAAGAGTACATTTATAATTTTGATTCAAATGGTACAAAAGGATTATATGCAACCAAATCACTTGTATCCATATTATATTCTGAAATAAAAAATTGGACTACAAAGATATGTATATGTATCCCTATTATATTCTGAAATAAATAAATGGACTACAAAATATGTATGTGTAACCCAAACACTTGTATCCCTATTATATTCTGAAATTAAAAAATGGACATAAAAATACGTAAGAATTTAGAAATAATTAATAAGCTCATGGATCATGGCTCTGGAATGTGTCTTGAGATGTCAACTCATCCATTCTTCTGACCTCCAATTGGATTATAACTAAACCATTCCTCTCAGAAGAAAATCATTCTTTCTAGAGATATTCAGGGAAGGGGCCATGATTTGGCTCTAAGAAAGATTTCCTCAACCCAACTTACTTAGAATTATTTCTGGTTATTTTATCAGCAGAGAAGAGAGAGGTGGAGATAATCCATGTAGAAAGTTGACTCTTGCCCTAGAGGGCTCGCCGCACTCCCCTGAGAGAGTACAGGACTTCCATGTGATTGTAGTCGATTAGAAAAGTCAAGTAAGCTATCAAGAAAGGTAAAGGATGGACACATTTGCCATCTAAGGTATTTTTATTTTTATCAAGAAAAATTAAAAAAAAAAATCCAAAGCATTTTATATATGTTTGTTTTAAAACAAAACTGAGAATGATGATGTTTTGTGTGTGTGATTGTCATGCCCTGGTTTTCTTCTTTAACTGCAGTCTACATGAAGTCAAGGCCCAAAACAATGTTTTGAAGAACTGTGAGTAAATGAGGATGTAATTACACCTGTGATTCTGTTTATCTTGTCTGTAAATGTTAATGGATTTATCCCATGGTCTTTTCTCTAACTCTAAGTAAACTGTTTTAACAGAGCATTAACCTCCAGTTGGCTAGTATCAGTCTCCCTTAATGAATACAATCCCATCTACACATTTTTCTTTTATTCCAAGTCTCATTTGTTTTGAATCCTGATCATTAGGAAGTTCCTCTAAATTGACCCTAGTGAGTCTGATGCAGATGGATGATTGCAGTGACTCACCGACCGTCTCTCAGATGGCAGGTGGGAGCTGTGGGTCAGCATTCCTAATGCTGCGCCAATGCTCCTTTCACTAAGCACATTGTTTCTTTTCTTGTATAATATATTCTACTAGCAGATGTACATGTCTTTGTGAAATCTAGGTAAATGGGACGGGATTCCTGATTTCAGAATGCGTGTGTGGGACCTCGGGACTAGAGAATGATAAAACACACATGATTACTATAAACTTTAGACAGATATTAGAAGCCATCAGAGGGAATTTAAAAATTTTCAATAACCAAACTTTCAATCAGCTGAACCCAAACACCATAATGGAACATGGATATCAGTATTTCTAGAAAGCTCTCTAGAAGATTCTGCTGTACAGTGATGGTTAAGCACCACTGCTGAAGACAGTATCTCTGTTTGGTAAAGGGTGCATTCTATCCTGCAATCTAAACAATTGTTGCTACCAGCAGAGGGCTGCTATGTCTTACACAAAAGCCTAAAGAATGTGCAAAAGATTGAAAAGCCTGGCCTCCATTAAACATCCTCTGACGTTGTGTTTCAGAGGAGAGCGGCAAGGCTCTGCTGCATTCTAATCAAGCACTGTGCAGAAGCCAGTTGACAGAGCTTAATCCAGAACAGCTGGCCAGTGCAGTCGTTTCACTGACAAGCCATAGATTTTTCTTTTGAAAGTGATTTTATCTGGCAATTCAAACAAGTTTCAGGAAAAGGCCCTTAAAATAAAATTGATGGCTAATTAAATGCTTTCTGATGTTCCAAAGCATACCAAAGTTAAGCTTAGCAGGCTCTATCTTTTTTTTTTTTTTCTTTTAACAAATCCACGCCTACATCTGTCCTTTTCTAATTAATTTTAATGTGGGCTTCATCTCCCAACAAAACTCTTCTTATGTGTACCCACAGGATTCTAATTTATAGAGATGACTGAGCGATGATGTGGGGAGGTCAGTGCCATTGAAAGAATTTATCCCTTACAGTTCCTAAGTGGAGGGGGCACACCATACCTCACAGGATCATTGGGGAAACACCAGGATTTGGTCCACGGGCAGAAGCAGCATGAAGGCAAAGTTGACTTCAGAGCCTTTACTGAGGTTCCCAAAAGAAAGGAAGGGAAGGGCAAAATAAACAGGTCAAGGTTGGTTTGTTTGAATAATTCTGGCAGGCTCTAGGCTATCAGTTTGGTCTCTAATTGCCTGGTAACTCACTTTGGGATAACTCAGGGCAGTGAAAATATTAGCTTGCTGTATGAGATTTATATAAGGGTGTAACTAGGGATATGGATCTGGGTTTGGGTGGTTTGCACAGGGAAGATGTATCCAGGCCAAGCTTTTTGCTATGTCTAAGAATTGGCCAGGGCTGGGTGGGGGATTCTCTCCCCAGCCTGAAGATTTTTAAGATATTAAAGCATCTTAAAGATGCAGGGAATAAGAAGCACAATTAATATAATGCTTTCTTCTGAACAAAGAAATTGTGTGATCTGGAAGAAGCTGGGGCCTCAGATGGCTGCGTTGGGTTTGGATGAAGTTTCCTGCACCTTCCCAGTGCAGCTCGGCAGTGTCCAGGGTCAGCAAGTGGCTGTGGTGAGCAGCGACACAGCAGGCATAGTTCTCTTTTATCTCCAGGTGAGTGAGCAGATGTCTCACTCACCTGAGGAAAGTCTCAATAAAATCTCAAAATATGGGGTGGTGCCCATGGCTCAGGGGTTACATCTCTGGCTGCATACAAGAAGGCTGGCGGGTTTGAACCCGGCCCTGGCCAGCTAAAACAACAATGACAATGGCAACAACAACAAAAACAACAAAAAATAGTCAGGCACTGTGGTAGGCACCTGTAGTCCCAGCTACATGGGAGGCTGAGGTTGCTGTGAGCTGTGACACCACAACACTCTACCCAGGGTGACAGCTTGAGACTCTGTCTCAAAAAAAAAAAAAAAAAAACTCAAAATATGATTGTTAAGTGTTCTGAAAAACAGTATTCTTTATTCACTGGTTCTATTTATGCAGTTTCCCCTATATATTTTAAAATCTTCATTGATATCTTGGTTTAAAATTAGTAATCTTATCAAAGAACAAAAAAATGTTGCTGAAAGTTCAGCACTTGTCCCCCAAGGCAGTGTTAGAAGAAAGTGGTTTGAGGAGAAAGAGAAGTTTATTGCCAGAAAATGAGGTTACAGACTCCTATCTTAAAGTACCATTTTCCTGCCTCTAAGTGACAGTACAGAGCTTTTGAAGAGAAGGTTTTCAAATTCAGGCTATTGCTGTTAAACTATAGTTGATGGTTCTGATTCATCTTATTTTGGCTAAGACAATCTTGTGACCCTTTCCTAGATGGCTCTGGACATTCCCCTACCCTTCCTGAAACTGGATTGAGGAAGAGATGCAGGCTTTACTTCCCAAAAAAGTGATAGAGACTTTGGAGGGACAAAAAAATTTTACCCTTTTTGAGGCCATTGCCCTTGTTATAAAAATATGTCTTTTTGTCTTCTTACAGCAGAAAAAGGAAGCCTAAAATAGCTGAATCCTTTAAGGTTCTGTACATTACATGTATCTTTACTATATTTGGTTGACCTACTTGATCTTTCAAATTAAAAATACGTTTTTGTCAGACTGAGAATTTGGGGGTAATACTTTCACTGGATATTTTGCAGTATATTTTCATTTTGTATTTAATTGCCTCTGGGCCTGGTATCTAGAAAAATGAAGCATGTTGTAGGGAAAGCCAGTTGTGAATAAATACTAAAAATTGGGGGGACCTGGTGAAGAAAAATGAGGGGAAAACTGTGAAGATAGTGTCAGTTTTCCTTTTTCTAGTATGTGTTACTTAGGGAACCAGCAAAACAAAGCAGGTATAACATTGCTTTGAGGTAAAATATATGTTGACACAAACTAAAGGTTTTTTTGCAAAGGAGTCTTGTACCTCCTATAAGTCCAATTTTAATATAAGGTAAAGAGAATCGTGGAATAATGCTGTTCTCTCATGTTTTATTTATGCAACTCAGAAACTTCCTCTGTAGCCACCGGTATACTCAGTCAGCATGAGATCACTGTGAATGACTGAGAAGTCCACTGGTAGAAGGCAGTGTAGATAAGATCTGTTAACAGATGAGGCAGCACCAATCAGCATAATACCATTCCCACCAGTGACTGGGTTGGGTGTTTGTATGGCACTTGTCTGCAGGAGGGGTAGAGGCTTCTATGCTCAGTTTTTTTAAATTGTTATTTTGAGCTAAAACCTTTCTTCTATAGCTATTACTTTGAGGAATGCATTGTTGAAACGCTACTAAATTATTTTCTCATTTATATTTAAATAGCACTTATCTGTGCAAAATTCAAAGAGGAAATTTGTTCTCTCTTTGATTTAAAAGTGTCTAAAGTTTTAAAAGGTGGTCTTTTACCTTATCTGCCTTCTACGTGAGTACTAAAGGAAGAGATTTATTGATTTGATTTAGGGACATCTAGTTCAAGTTTTAACAAACTTAAATAGTTTGTAATGTTTGATTTTATGAAGCATCTGTTTTGTATTCTATATATGCAAATTAATTTTGAGTTTAATGCCACCTGCATTACCCAAATTCCCTGACAAAGATTTTTCTAGGGTCTGTGAATGATTTATTATTGCTATTATGGCTTTGCTGTTGTCTCTAGTACTCTTTAGCAGTCACAGTGGAGGCCGTGCCAGGCTTCCTGACTGTGGTGGGATGTTGGGCATAGGTGGTTAATGTTCTCCGTTAGTAGAATGAGTAGACTTGAATATAGGATGATACCAGGAATTCTTTTTTTACATTTTAAATGATTGCTCATTAATGCTATAGTTTAACTAGTACCAAACTGTTGAAGCAATCTAACAACCATCCTGAATCAAGGTCATGGTTAGATCGTCTATGCTTATTTGGATCCTCTTCAGAGCAGAGATTGTATTCAGCACTGGTGAGTGGATATGGGAGGTGGGGCTCATCAACTGTCTTCAGTGCACATTTATTGAGGGTTATTTCATGGCAGAAACTTTGCTGAGCATTGTTTCTGCCATGAGGAAGCACATTCCATGCTTTCAATAAATCTGTATACATATACATAATATATATATATGTCATGCAGTACAGTACATACCAATAAAAAATAAAATTCAGGATACAGTGCAAACATCACAAAGAAGACCTGAAGCAGCGATTGAACCTAGAAATCTTTAGGATTAACAACAACAACAAAAAAATGAACTAACTTAGAATGCAACGTGCAATAAATACAAACATCATCAAATAATAGCTAACGATTGTGTTGCCAGGCACAGGATTGAGTAATTTTCATGATTATCTAATTCCCTGAAAATCAGATAAGAGAATATAATTATTTCCTATCTGTGTGAAAGGAAACTGAAGCTTACTGAGGTGAAATACCCTGCTACTGAAATATCAGTGCTACTCAAAGTGGTCTGCAAAATAATGCCAGTCCATGAACTGCTTATCACTGATCCACAATGAATTAGTATTACAAACTTTACAACAATTTTCCAGAGTAATTTTATGACTGTTGAATTAAATAATATAAAACATAGACTTGCATTTTGTATGTCTCTTTTAAAAGTTGTAATAAACTTAAAGCTTATAATTTTAATCATTTTTTAGCAAATAATTCCATGACATTAAGTACATTTACAATGTAATGCAACTATTTGTTTATATAATATCTTCATCACCCAACTAGAGACTCTCTACCCACCAACTCCTTTTCCCCTTTCCTCACCCACTGGCAACTCTGATCTACTTTCTGTCTCATGAATTTGCCTATTCCAGGCATTTAATATAAATTGATTTCCCATTATGAGATTGTTCCTTTCCAACAGCTCTATACTCAGTTTTCTCATTCAACAAATATTTGTTACATTTCCATTTTGTTCCAGGTTCTGTGCTGTGGTTACAAAGGTATAAAAGACCTGATTTCAATCTAGATGGCTGCTGAGCCCACAACAGCGTTCTAAATTAACTCTTCTGGACCATCCAAACCATGGTATGTATGTTTTCAAATAAAACTTCCCTATATGCTTTCTTTTGTGTATTCCTATTATACATCAGATAAAATCTAAGTCTCTAAGCTCTTCCCTTATCTATGGAGTCGTATATTTTCTCCCCTTCTCCATTGCAACACTCGGAACTTTTTCCTGGCCCTCTTCCTTCCAGTTCCAGGCATCAAGTCCCCAATTCCAGGTCTTTGTTTTGTACCTCACCCCATTCCCTTTTCTCCTTTCCCTCTTTCCCCATTCAGGTTTTTCGTGTTTTTACCTCTCCTCTATGAAGATCTGCTCTCAATAAAACACTAGGACCACTCATCCACATTTAAATTTTGTCCAGATCCTAGAAAAAGACATTAATTTTCCTTGCCTTCTTCTCTCCCTTCCTTTTTCCTTCTTTCCTTACTGAGAACAAGGAACTAAGTCCACATAAAATATAAGTGGTTTAATATAATTATCCCCACTGATTTTAGAAACTAAAAGAAAACTTTTTACATTCCTAAAACCAGACCTTCAGTTTTTTCTCTGCTGGGGATCAAGTTCTATTTTGGGCATTGGAAATTTGGGTGAAGGGCTGGATAAAGATTCAAGAAAACTGCATGTTTTGATGTTATTTATAGAACTAAAGAATAAAAGGACACAAATGAAGTCATCAAATCTTTATTTTTTTTTTTATTTTTTCATTTCAGATTAATATTGGGAAACAAACAATTAGGTTACAATGTTTGCATTTGTAAGATAAAGTCACGGTTATAGTTGTGCTCCTCACCAAGGAGGTGTGTCAGACACCCTCACATTCTGCCCATCAGGTGGGATCACACCAACTCCACCTCCATTTCCCCTCCCCCTCTCCCTCCAACTTGAATTGAATTGAGTTTTGCTCTTGTGTGGGCATGTATTGGTTCTAGTGTGATCAAATCTTATAATTAAATAAACATAAAACACTAAATAAAAGAATCCACAAAACACACAATCACTCGAAACTTCTTGTGATTTCTCTGGTGATCAAGGTGACACCACATTAGGCCTCAGTACAAAAGGGGACAGTGAGAATGGGCAACGCTTGCAGACTTGAAAATAATTATGAACAAATTACATATTTCAAAATAGCAACATGATACGCCATTTTCAAATGTACATATTTTTCACTGATCTACTGGTTCTTCATTTAAATAATTTGAAAAATACTCTACTTCTTGAAACCCCCAAAGTAAAAATAGGATATGCCCTACACCCCCTACAAGTATGCAGGGTCAACTAGACATAAACCATTATCCATAAACTCAAAGAATATTTTTCCTTCTTATCTTTTGATGGGTGAGCTTAATATAGTCCCATGCCCGTTGCCCACTGCATATGGCCAGAGGCAGCTGGTAGGAGATAATAACTGTGGTGACCTAATGTTCTCATGACCTAATGACCTAATGAAGCGCAAAGGACATTGTACTGCACTGAAACTGTTTCTCTGTGACATTCACATTTTCGTGTTCTGTTTGCGGGAATAAAAGACACACAAAGTACACGTCAGGAATCAACATGCCACGGCATGATTGGAATATTCTCTTAAAACTTAACTTACCTGTTTTGTCTTCTGGGAAATCTGCCAAGAAAGAAAGATACTTGTAATTAATATGCTCCAGGAAGTGTCACTGAGCTGTCACATCACTGGCCTGATGTAATGCCTGCCTTCCTTCTGCCAGGCAAGCTGCGCTTCTCCTCTAACTGCTCGTGCAATGTCACTTCCTGAGCTTTGAGAACTTCTTTCTGCCCAGACCTAAAGTCTTCTAAAGATATTTGTTTGGCAGCTATGTTCTTGCAGCATATGTTTATCACTGAGAAAATAGACCAGATAACATAGATGCTCTGTTCAAGGCCTCTCAGTGTTTCTATGACAGGGTAAGGTATTTAAGCTTTTTGAGGCTTAATGACTTCACTTGAACAGTGGGAATAGTCAAAGTCTTCTTAGAGGCTGTTTTGAGGATTAAGCAACTAGCTTGTGTGAAGTAAAGAGTTCATTAGGCTTTTATAGAAAATACTAGTTTCTTTTTCCTATATAGAACCATTTACGTGCTCCTTTTTTTATTTTTGAGCCAGAGTTTCACTTAGTCACTCTGGGTAGAGTGCCCATACATCAAAGCTCTTAGCAACCTCAACCTCCTGGGCTCAAACGATACTCCTGCCTTAGCCTCCCGAGTAGCTGGGACTACAGGTGCCTGCCACAACGCCCAGCAAATTTTTCTATCTTTACTAGAGATGGGGTCTTACACTTGCTCAGGCTGGTCCTGAATTCCTGAGCTCCAGCAATCCATCTGGCTCAGCCTCCCAGAGTGCTGGGATTACAGGTGTGAGCCACCACGCTTGGCCTATTCATGTGCTTTTAACCATAGCACCAAATTAAACTTGCAGCAACCTAACTGTTAATTTTTTGACTATAGGACTCTCCTTTCTGGGCAGCTCAGTGTTTCTGTGGTGCTACCATATCAACAAATATTAACCTAAAAAAAGACCCTGGAGAAAATTATCCAGGGTCTGTTGGGTTTACTCAGAAATATAAATAAGGATTATAATCTGGAATGCAGGAAATGTCAAGCCTCCAGGGCATTTAATGAGGGAAAACGAAATGGGGGTTGCTTTCTGGCTTTTTTTAATAGCAAAAAAGGGATTTACATAAGCTTCCTAGAAAAAGAGTTCACTGATTCCAGAGCAGAGGTTCAAAGTCAAAGTTGTCAGTTCCCTGGTGGGGATGCCGTTACTGGGTAAATGTTCTTCCAAGAGCAGAGCAGTGCTGACAACTGTCTAGTGATAAACTTCATCAAAGCAGAAGATGTGTGAAGGATGCAAAAGAGTTTTAGAAAAGTCTTTGGAAACAGTTCTTATCTCAGACAAGTAAGCATGAGCCTCCTTTCTTGTGGGCCTTCCTGGCCCTATTTTGACTGAGTCTAACAAAGGTAATTTCATCCTGGGATCTGCAGCTTTCTCATTTCCCCCCTTTTGATTAAGATCTTTGTCTAAAAACTTCTCTAATTACTTAGCTTTCCTCAGGTTTTAAGTGTCCTTGGGCACCAGGAAGGACGTTACCAAATTAAGTGGTCTTGCCCCTGTTGGAGGAAGGTGATGAACAGCTGAAAGGCAGTGTCGAGACACTTTTAGGTACATTTGAGTGACCAGAGAAGAAGGAGATGTTCCCAGGCTTATTTCACATAGATTTCATCATTTAATTTGATTTGGTCTGTGGCATAGGTGTTTGCTGTTCTCTCGAGGTGCCCAGCCAATATTATCTTGTCAGACATTGCATGTGTAAATATTTGGCAGGCAGCAAGTACACAGATTAAAAAAGAAAATACAAACCCAAATAACAGCACTATGACAATTCCAGTTTGCATAATGGTTCTGAGCCATGAACCTGAACCTAAAGGGAATGGACTGAACAGATTGAATGACCATTAGGAGCTGAGTGAGACTGGTAGCTGGGGAATCTTTCTCTTATTTTATGTAATTGAGTCTCAACTTCCACAGAGGACTTTTTCCAGTTGCAGCACATAGTGTTAGCATCAGCACACACACCACCTTACCCAGCTAACAGAGAGTCCAGAGCAATTCTGTTATTTCACACTCCCCAGCAGGAATAGCTAAAGAACACTGCTGTGTGGTAATAGACTTTGCAGTAGAGTCTGTGAGAATTCCTTGGGTACCAGATACAGTTCTTGTCATGTCTTCATTAGCAGCTACACCCTACCATGATACAAAAACTTTTCAAAGGAAATCAATCCAGAGTCCCAAAGCTCACTAGGTAACTCATTTTCAATTCCTTGATTTAGTGAGACGGGGCTTATCAGGAGTATTCACTTGATCACTTTCAGGTCGCTAGTGAATGGACAACAGAGAAATCAAATGTTCCAATCCACATTGGCCTCACTATCCTATTGCTAGGATCTCAGATGATCCTTCTATCTGTGAAATTTCTATACGTGGTAGGATTAAACCAGGGGTCAGTTATAGTACTACATATTGCTAATGGCCCTTCCTGTCAAAACTGGTCTCTATAATTTTTCTTACATGTATTAAGAAGACCCAAGGAATGTTTTAAGAGGGATGACTCATTCCACATTTCTTAGGTCCCTTAGGAGACCATCGTTTTGAGTAAATAAGGCAAAGGATAGGCATTTAAAGTAGATGAGAAAGGTCAATCCCATAGGAGGTTCAAAGATGCAATTTGTACAGATGATTGGACCTGGGATGTTAGTGAAATTTGTTATAGGTTGAACCAGGAGGGCACAGTAGATATGAACAGATCAGGGTTTTTGATAACAGATCCAATAATCAATCAGTGAGGTTTTCCCTGTGACAACAAACTAGAAAATGTGGACAAAGTCATTGTCTTTTGAGGGAAAAGAAGGAGAAAATAAGGGTAAAATTAGAAATGAAGAAAGGGTATAAAGACTTGAACTAGACATCTTGGGAAAAAGCCATCTTCTCAGAGGCTGCCTGCTTCAAATTATGGACATTTTTAGCTTTAATTCATTGATAGGAGTGAATTCAGGCTTACTCAGCAGGTATTTTCTTTAGATGAGATACCTGCATGTAGGAATCAATCCCTTTAAGTTTGGCAACCTAGTGGGTGGTTTATAGGACCTGATAAGAGCTTTTCCAGTGAAGTTGGAGAGACACTTTTTGTAAATGCTTTTTTCAACAAAGTATTCTGCTTATAAGGTGGTGGTGTTTTAGGTCTTCATCTCCCAGGGTTTACAGTAGAAAGCTTATTCTATAAAGGAATAATTTTTATCCATAGCTCTTATTACACATTTACAATGTTGAGCTATTTCACTTTTTATTATTCTTCGGTCAAAAGAAGTTGGGGTCAAATGCATAGATCTTCCAATAGGGAGAGTCTGTGTAATCCCAAAGGGGTGGCCCTTACGTTTAGAAGTGCTGGGAGGACTTTTGGCCACAGTAAATGTAAGATTTCCATAAACTTTGCCAACTGGGCCTTAAAAGTACTATTGGCATAGTCAACTAGTTCAGAGGACTAGAGACAATAAGCACAAAGAAAATGGTGTGAGATTGGCCAGATAGCACACGCTTATCAAGTAAAATGACGAGTTCCTTGGTTGCTGTGGCGATCAAGGGGGTACCCTAGGGAGGGATTATCTTTCCTAATAGGACTTCAGCCACTTCTAAAGCAGTGACTTGTCAGCAGGAAAGGCCTTCAACAAATGGGAGAACATGCAGATCAAAATGAAAATAAAATCGTATCCATGTGTGGGCAGTAACTGGATAAAATCCATCCTACAAACCTCAAATGGTCCATCAGGGAGATTAAAATGGCCAAGGATTGTACAGGTCAGTCTTTCAGGATTGAATAAAGGGCAAGTGGGACAGGATAGTAACATTTTTGGTAATTTTACTGCTGTTACCTCACCACTATTGTTTCATAAGTCTTTAGTAGCCCAATGACTTAAATCATGTGTAGTAATTAATAATGAAAATTTCATGGAGTCTTGTAGGAGAGGATTTTTATATAGTTCAAACCAAACTTTGTCCTTATCATTAAACCAGTGGCTATTTTTCCAATTTTGTTTTTCAGCCTCTCATGTCCAATTCTGTGCATCTTTAGTAATGGTTTTAAAATCAACTTTTGGGAACTTTTCTAGCTGGGTCATGATTGATACTTGATTAATAGGACCTGATCAGAGATCCTGATCAGTAGGACCTCTAAGGGCAGCATTCTTTGCTTAATTATTAGCAAAACGGTTTCCTCTAGCTTGCATAGAGACTAATTTTGAATGGCCTGAAACTTTGGTAATGTCTAGAGCAGCAGGTATTGTATCTAATCATTCTTTTTTACATATAGCCAATTTTTAATTTTGTCTCCATTGGAAGTGAGGAAACTTCATTGGTTCCATAACATACCACAATCATAAGTAACTGCAAAGGCACCCCTACTGTGTTTATAAACACAGAATTCTCTGTCTCAGCAAGGAGGCAGGCTTCAGTGAGGGCAAATAGCTCTGCCTGCTGGGCTGAAGGGGCTGAGGGCAAGGGAGCTGCTTCCACAACCTCAAAGGAAGTAGTGATTGCCCTGCCTGTACAATTGTTAGGATCATTTAAAAAAATATGACAACTCAGCATCATGCAGGGTCTGGTAAGTATGCTTGTCTGAAGGAGAGTCACAGGGTTAAGGTTTTTGTAATGTGAGAAGGTGATATTTACACTGGAATTTTCCCACTGGGTCTTTGGTCTTGGGAATTGAAGAATGAATTCACGGACCACAAGTAAGCAAAAGCAAGAGCATTTACTAAGAAAGGAAAGAGCAAAGCCTCCAGCATAATGGAGGGGATCCTGAAAAGGTTGCCACATTTGGCTCTTTGTCTAAGGGATTTTAAGCCTGAAGTCTTCACCTTGTTATTGGTGGTATATTCTGGGGGACTCTTTCAAATTAAAATGGCTTGTGGTTATGGGCTTCCTATTTGCTCGTAGGGCTTATTTTGCCCAGTCCCCTTGGAGTCTGTCTTTCTGGCATGTCCTCCCCAGGGACAGCTAGTGACTAATGGCTGCACAGGTTACATAGGTACTCTATGGTGGTTATAAAACTTCCTGCTGGGGATTTTCCAGGCCTGTTGGCTGTGCTCAATCCCTTTTCCTGACCCTCCATCTTCACTGGGCCCCATTTCCCTGTCCCTGCCTAAAAGCCTTCTGACTTGTATCAATATGAGGATTAGCAAGGAAGATAAACTTGTAGAAAGCGAGTCAGCTGGCAGAGAGATGCCAAGGCTAGAGGGAGGTGTTGACCTCCATGTCTTTGGGCTAAGACCCTCAAAGCATCAACCTTCTTTACATATACAAAAAGGAACAAAAGGGAGTTTAAAAGTAGGATGACCTAGCATTGGAAGATCTATCAATTTTTCCTATAGTTTATTAAAAGCTTGCTCTTCAGATTTTGTCCATAAAGAAACAATTATTCTTTGTTATCCAAAAGTGATGGGGTGGAATTAGTTTTTGTTTTCTGAACAGGAAATGACATAAATGAAGGAGTTCAGGAAGTCACAGGACTCCAGGATTGAGTCAGCACAGTTTGCTTTATAAAATTCTAAAATTATTTCCCTCTTTGGAGAGAATAAAAGAAATAACAGAATGATATCTTTTTTCTAGAAAATCATGTTAAATCATTAGGGAGAGTAAATGGACCCAGGAAGTAGGAGGCAGACATTACCGAAAGGTGAGGGGTGGGCTGCACAGGAAGAAAGGCTGTTTTAGGAGGCAGGTGAAGCCCCCAGGCAATCTCTTGGAGGTGCTCCCTGAGAGAACAGATGAAGTGTCCACATGTGTATGATGATAACTCCCAGTTTTTTATCTACCGCTTGATCTTCCCCAGTTACTCAATGAGATTTCTAGGGAGGGGATTTAAGACAGTCGAATTTCTTTTGGAAAGATTCTTATTTGCTCATATAAAAAAATTCCTAAAATATTTCCTCCTCTTCTTGGTGAGTGGATAGGGAGATGGCAGGGAAAGAAAGTAAGAAGGGTCTCGGTTCTGATATGGTTTGAATATTTGTTCCTTGGAAATATCATGTTGAAATTTGACCCCAAATGTTGGAGGTGGGGGGTCTAGTGGGAGTTGTGTGAAGGTTGTGGAGGGTCCCTCCTGGATGGCTTGGTGTCTTCCCCATAGCGATGAGTGGTTTCTTACTCTGTCCTCGTGAGAGAATTGATTGTTCCCCACTCCTGACTTCCCTTCTTCTCCTTGTGATGCCTGTACCCCCACTTCCATCATAGGTGGAAGCTCCCTGAGCTCCTCCTCAAAGGAGATGCTGGTGCCATGCTTCTTGTATAGCCTGTAGAACTGTGAGCCAAATAAACCACTTTTCCTTTCGTACTCAGACTCAGGTATTTGCTTTATAGCAACTCTAAAGGGTTAAGACAGTCTCTCAGCAGGTCAAAGAGCCAGTCTTTGGGATATTGCTTCTTGAGCCCCAACAGAACAATATATTATATAATATTTTAAAACTGGTATTTTTTCCCACTTGCCCTAGCATAATTCCCTGGAGTTTGCTAAAGTTGATAATAAAGAATTCTTTCTGTCTTTTGTGGCAATCTCCATTTCAGTGGTGCGTTTCTCACCATAGCGGCTGTCAGGTCTGCTCCTAGTGCTGCTAGGTCTGGGCCATCCACTAGATGAAGAATTTGAGTGGTTTTCTTTTTAGTATTGCCCATAGGGTGGGACAAGCTGACTTGCAATATTAACAATCAGAAGTGGCACAGTTTCCCATTCCATTTCCTTTTTGACAAACTGGGAAAGTTCTTGAGGAAGGCCTTCACAAATGGAATAAAAGGCTACTCTAGTAGATTCCATAATCATGGTTAATCCAGGATTCTCTTTTTTTCCCCTTAAATACAACCTGGAGCTGCTAGTAGTAGTGATAGTTGTAAACTGGCTTATTTGGTTTTGGAGTATAAACCTGGAGTTTTTTCCAGTCTAAAGCTTTAGGAAAAAAACACATAGTCTATTTTTTTTTATATATGCCTCAAGCTCTATCAATATCATTGAGGATGTTTTTGCCTAAATTCTCCTCAGCATCTCACCAACAAGCCTTGGCCGTCTAGTGTTGGTTTGACCTTCACTGACAAGTGTGAGAACTCACTGGGATGGGTCAAAAGCTCCTGGCTGATCATCCTGAGTTACTCTGTTTAATTCCTCAACAAATTGGTGAAAGTTGTCAGTGACCTTTGGGAATTCCATGGCAATGGCTGGATGTTCAGCCTTGCTTGAAGGAACAAAAGAAATCGGAGGTTTGGTGGAATCGTTACTGAGTTCAACTTCTTTCTTTCTTTCTCTCTTTGTCTCTTTCTTGCTCTCTTTCTTTTCTGAGACAGAGTCTCCTATTGTCTAGATTGGAAAAAAGTGGCATCATCATAGGTCACTGAATCTTTAAACTCCTGGGCTCAAGGGGATCCTCCTGCCTCATTCTCTCCAGTAGCTGGGACTAGAGCACCATGATGCCCAGCTGATTTTTATATGTTTTGTAGAGAAGGGGGTCTTGCTATATTGCTTAGGTTTAATAGAGGGTTTAACTCTAAAGCAGTGGTTCTCAACCTGTGGGTCGTGACCCACTGGAACTGTATTAAAGGGCTGCAGCATTAGGAAGGTTGAGAACCACTGATCTAAAGGCACAGATTTTAGAGGCCAAAGATGGATAGAGAGAAAGACAGAAGGGAGAAGAGGAAGTTTCTTCAAGAGAGGAAAGAATTTGAGTCCTTACCACCTTATTGCCCTTTCTTAACTGTTCATCTCAATTAATTTTGAAATAGTATTTTGTAGAGAGACAAATTTAGGAACATGAATGTGCTTAGCATCTTTGAGATGCCAATTAAATTATGCCTCCTACTCAGACTGTTTGATTTTAGGACTGTGGTCTTCTAAATTTGTTTTAGGAAAGAAATGCCTGGGGACCTCAAAAGATCCTAGAGGCCATCAAAATCAGTGTTGATGTCCTCTATTAATTGATCTAAACATTCGTATGAAAGAGGACCATAATATTTTAGAGTAGAGTTGGCAGGAGGGGGACCATGATTGCACGCTTTAGAATTTGGGGATTTCATTCTGCTCCTTATTAATCTCTTAAGAGTAAAAGAAAAACCCTATAAGCTCTGTCAGTGGCTGCTTGGGGTTTGGATTGGTGTCAAACAAATTAAAGTATAAGCATACACAAACAAGGCAGATCAAACTTGAGAAAAGACAAAAAAACTTTTATAGTCTCAGAAGGGATGCAATATCCTTTAGGACCAGAAAGATGAATTGTTTTTACACAAGAAAGGACTGTTACAAATAAAAAAAAAAAAAGAAGAAGAAGAAGATGTCTTTTATAGCCTCCACAGAAATGGAAATTCTTTTATTAAGGAACTTTAACCCTGGTAAATCTGAGTAATGTCAACAGGAGTGAGTTACTACCAAAGGGAAGGAGTTTGACCTGAGAGAATATTTACCTGGACAAAATGAGGCTGTCTGTGGAAGTGGAGCGTTCAAAGGGCTCAATGGAGGATGCTGCTGAGCTTCAAGAGTTGCCAACTTTGTCAAAAGATAATCCCACTTCAGCATCACTTCTGACACCAAATTATGTCAGTACAACAAAACCACTACAGGCCAGGTGCAGTGGCTCCCACCTGTAATCCCAGTGCTCTAGAAGACTGAGGCCGGAGGATCACTTGAGCTCAGGAATTCCAGACCAGTTTGAGCGAAAACGAGACCCTGTCTCTACCAAAAGTAGAAAAATTAGCCAGGTGTAATGGCAGGCACCTGTAGTCCCAGCTAATTGAGAATGAGGCAGGAGGATCGCTTGAGCCCAAGAGTTTAAGGTGAGCTATGATGATACCATTGCACTCTAGCCCAGGTGACAGAGTCCCTGACTCAAAAAAAAAAAAAAAAAAAAATAACCAACCTACCACTAGAGAATATTATCTCTAAATATGTTGGGTTTACTCAGGAACAGAAATAAGGATTGTCACCCAGAATGTCCCAAATGGCAAGCTACCAGTGCATTCAGTGAGGGAAAGGTGTGGGGAGCTTTTACTAGCAAAGGAGAGATTTACATGAGCCGCTAAGAAACAGATTTTTTTGGCTCCAGAGGTTCAGCTCTGGTTCTAGACAGCCTGTTGTCAGTTCGTTGGTGGAGATGCCATTGCTGGGCATAGTTCTTCCAAAAACATCTTATCTGAATTACTGTAGTCCTGCGAAGTGTCTAGTGATAAACTTTATCAAAGCAGGAGACGTTCTTGAAAAGGGTTCTTAGAAAGTCCTTGGCTGCAATGCTTATCTCAGACACGTAAGCATGAGCATCCACGCCTCTGTGCTTTCATGCCCTATTTGGTCTGAGTCTGACAAAAGTGATTTCATCCTGGTTTCTTCAACTGATTTCATGTTGGCATCTGCCACTTTCATGCAGGTATAGGAGCCACTGCAGAGGCGATGCTGTGAGCCTCGTGTTACCACTGAGCAGACGTGGTCACTGCAAGTGGAGCATTGCAGTAATTTCCTAGTGTGAATAACAAATTGTCAGCAACTAGATGTCTGAAAACAACATATTTATTCCCCTGTTTCTGTGGGTCAGGGTTCCAGGCTTGGCTTGACTGGGTCCTCTGTCCAGGGTCTCTCAAGGCTGCCGTCAAGGTGTCAGCTGCACTATCGCTCTTATTCGGAGCCCAGCTTTCCTCCAAATTCATTCTGGTGTTGGTGGAACTCAAGTCTTTGCTGTTGTACAGTTGAGGATTTTAGCCTAGTTGTAGGCTCTCTTCAAAGCTGATTCACTCCAAGCCTGCTTTCTTTCTTCCCTGAGGCCTGCAGGAGAGCATATCTCTGAAGCATCACCATTTTACCATTTTTTAAAGGCTCTTTTCATTATGTCACTGCTGCCCAGAATAATGCTGCTTTTGATGAACTCGAAGTCAGCTGATTAGTAACTAAGCCATAATACCCCTTAGAGTCGCAGATTTTACCCACACTCGAGGCAGGGGAATTCTCACCACAGAGGCACACAGCTTGGAATTCTGCCCCCCTCTGTGGCCCAAATCTAGTGTAACGTCTTCAGAAAAAGGCAATCTTCAAAGTGATCCTGGGCTTTGATTTTCAAACCAGATTCATGTTTGTTGCTGATAAACTACATTCAATCTGAAACAGCAAAGGCATTCTCAGTATTATCTGATGTGTGGCTGGGAACACCAGACCGACCATTTAACATGTTGTCATCAAAAGCAAAATTTTCCTTTTGAGCCAAGTTTTGCAGTGGAGCTTGAGGAGGAAAATGCATATGTCAGGCACTTACTATACATTATTTCATTTAAGCTCCATAATAGTTCTGAGATTTTGGTTTTATTTAAGAAAAGAAGATCAAATCTCAAAGGCAGTATGTGACTTGTCTAAGGCCATATAGCTGGTTAGTCAATGTGAGAGGTGTGGTTTTTCCAGCATGGCGTCTACCTATCCTCATAAAAGTGGGGTAAGCCACACATAGCAAAAGCACTTTTTTGTGCGAGCTCCTTACTGCAGTCTCAAATATTCTTTGAGTCCTCTTCAGCCCTTCATGCACATGAAACAAAAAGAACATAGATTGAACTTTGGTATCTAGAGAGGAAACAGGCATGATCTTTTCTGACTATTAAAAACAATCAGGAAAGACATTATTCTGGAAGTAATAACTCTTGGTTAGGAAGATGAGATTATATTGCCTTCTATAGAACTAACATTTATAGAAGACTGGACTTAGCTACAAGCTCCATTGATCAAATATTGAGTTGGTATTTTTAACTGCTAAAGAGAGTTTGCATAGTTCATTTTGTAATTAGGATTTACATAAGATCATTATGTTTTAATTGATTAAAATTGGCTTTTTTGTATGCCTTTAAAGTTCTGCTTTACTTCCACAGTATTTTATAGAAAATGGCTTAGCTGGGGTTTTTCCTCAGTTTAAGGTATTGAAACTCATAAAATGTATAATGATTCAAGAAATTAGTTTAGTAATTAAAGTGTAAGATGTAATATGAAACTTAGTAAAGAAATAACTGAATGTAAAAGCCAATAGGATTTGGGGGGGGGGAATTATTCCCACAAAGTAAGGGACACTTTATATCAGCAGTCTCAGACCTTCTGGGCTCCAGGGACTAGTTTCACGGAAGACAATTTTTCCATGTACAGAGCAGGGGATATGGGATGGAACAGGACACGGAGCTCAGGCAGTGATGCTATGTGGCCCAGTTGTTAACAGGCCACAGACTGGTAGCAGTCCTCAGCCTGGGGGTTGGAGACTGTAGCTTTATATTATATATGCTCTTTCAAATAAAGCAGGAAAAAAATCTGCCCAATGACAAAGGGAGGTGGGAAGAATGTGTCACTGCCTTTCCTGGGCTCTGTACGTGTGGCTGGAGGGTGTACAGAGATGGAGGCCCCGTCTTTGGAACCTGAAACTATGGGCTTTCTTCTCTAAGAATTTGAGGATGGAATTCATACTGCCTGTGAATCCAACAATGTGCAAGCCAAGGAATCAACATAAAAATGTATCCTGGACTGGTGACATGCTCAGATTTAAAAGCAAAATTACCTTGTCTTGGACTGAATTATGTCCTCACTCCAAATTCGTTTGTTGAAGTATTAACCCCCATTATCTCAGAATGAGTTCTTACTCGGAGATTGGAATCTTATAGAGGTAGTTAGGTTAAAATGAGGTCATTGGAGTGGTCTCTAATCCAATATGAGTGGTGCCTTGATAAGAAGAGGAAATTTGGGGCGGCGCCTATGTCTCAAGGAGTAAGGTGCTGGCCCCATATACCAGAGGTGGCAGGTTCAAACCCAGCCCCAGCCAAAAACTGCAAAGAAAAAAAAAAAAAAAAAAGAAGAAGAAGAGGAAATTTGGGCCAGGCACCCAAACAAAAAATCACATGAAGGTGAAGGGAAAACACAACCATCTACAAGATAAGGGGAGAGGCCTCAGAAGAAACCAACCTTGCCAATACCTTCAGACTTCTGACCTCCAGATTATTTCTGTGTTTAAGAATTTCTGTGTTTAAGCCACTCACTCTATGGTACTTTAGAAAGGGAGCCCCAGCAAATTAATTCAGGGGTTGATTCTACAACACAAACCACAGTGGATTCTCACAGAAAAATAAAGCCTTACTAATTTTCATATCTCTATTTATAAAATATTTAACAAATAAGGTAAAAATCTACCATGAATGAGAACATTACTGAAACTTTGAGATCTTAAAAAACTTGGAGAATGACAAACTGAAATAAAACATGACTTGAGCATATTTATAATGGCTGGAGATGTAAATGAAGTAATTGACATCTTAAAAAAATCAACATACTATGAAAAACAAATAGGCAGAAACCTAAAAATAAAAAAATAGAGACGTTAAAAATACAGTTTTTGAAGTTAAAAAAAAACCTAAGGAAGTCAATTAAGTAGCAAATTAGGGCAGGTTAAAAAAAAAATCAGACACTTAAAGATAGATATGTGGAAATTATCCAGCATTCAGTATCAAGGAGTAATAAGTGAAAACTATAAAAGAGATGTGAAGAGACACAAAGGCTAGAATGAGAGAAACTTGTATACATCAGAAATACTAGAACAGGAAAGTAGAGAAAATGGAAACGAAGTTAAAAAATAATGACTGACAGCAGCGCCTGTGGCTCAAAGGAGTAGGGTGCTGGCCCCATATACCAGAAGTGGTGGGTTCAAACCTGGCCCCGGCCAAAAACTGCAAAAAACAAACAAATAAACAAAACAAACAAATGAACAAAAAAACCCTGATTAAAAAAAATAATCATGACTGAGATTTCCTGTATGGCTCAGATTTATTTATTTATTTATTTATTTATTTTTTGGCCGGGGCTGGGTTTGAACCCGCCACCTCTGACATATGGGACCAGCGCCCTACTCCTTGAGCCACAGGCGCTACCCATGGTTCAGATTTAGAAAGTGAAATATGAAATGCCTTCTGAGAAGAATACATAAAAAATACACACCTAGCCCAGTGTATTGCGATTATAAAATATCATGACACAGAGAACATCTTGGATGCAACTGAAAGGAAAGGACTGTTCAATCCTAATTACAATAACACCCTCAACGACAACAACTGAGGTCAGGAGATGACAAAATAATGCCGCCGCGTGTCTGAGACAAATCTACAGTCCAATGAAAATTGTAATGACATTAAACTAAGATAGTTTATGTGGCATTTTTAACGTTCTTACGAACTTCATGAAAAGTAGATATTCCATGAAATCTGTACCTCTTTCGATATATTTCAGTGAAAACACACAAACAAAAAAGCTGGTTTTGAAATTGACTCTGTATAGCTTACCTTCTGACACTAAAGATTGGGGTCACCTCTACCTACTATCAGTTTGAGGGATGGGGTGCAGGTGGTGGGAGAACAAAGAGCTAACTTCTAACTTCTTGTCCCCAAGGAGCTCTGCTCTTTTGAGCAATTCATTTAGCCTCTGTGACACCATTTCCTTATTTGTAAAAGAAGGAATTGAAGGGTCTTAGAGGGACAAACACAAACTTTCGCGAGAGTAAACTCGGCTGCCCACTGAGTCCTTTGTGCTTGATAAAGTACTTGCTGAAGGGAAGGGAGTTACTCAGTCTGCCTGGGCCTCCTACCTGATCTGGACAGTGGTGGTGGCTTTACCTGGCCCAGGCCACGGTAGGCAGGGTAACTGAGATACTCTGAGTGTGAAGACAATCCACCTCTGGTTCTCTTGAAATCCCTAACAGAAACCTCAGAATCCACGATTTGATTTCAAATACGAATAAAGCAATTTCTGGGGAGTGTGGAAATTAATACTTTTAGGTTTCAATGCATGGGTTTTTATTTGACCAAGATTATCACAGTCTACTCATTTTATTAAACGTGAAACCGACAGTTCTTTTTATTTATTCATTTATTTATTTGTTATTAAATCATAACTGTGTACATTAATGCAATCATGGGGCACCATACGCTGGTTTTATAGACCATTTGACATATTTTCATCATACTGGTTAACATAGCCTTCCTGGCATTTTCTTAGTTATTGTGTTGAGACATTTATACTCTACATCCAGTAAGTTTTGTAAGTTTATTTATTTATTTATTTTTATTAAATCATAGCTTTGTACATCAATGTGGTCATGGGATACCATACACTAGTTTCATAGACCGTTTGAACGGTTCTTTTCTTTCTGGGAAGCTTTTGCTTCATTGCAGCAGATGCAGAGGCTGACCCCTTGTGGTAAAGCACCGTGACTGCAGGCTCGGATCCGTTGCAGAGCTGGCAGTCTGCTGAGCAGAGGCGATACCCGGATATCCAAGCTCTGCACAGAGTATGCTTCTGTTTACTGACTGCTTTAGAATACCTCATTCCAGAGAGCTGCAGCAGTGGCAGCTTGAGACCACCGTATTTTAAAAGCAGTGTATGAATAAGGTAAGAACACTGCTGTTAACAGTAAGCTTTCAATCAATGCCTGTCCTCTCCTAACGTTTCTCTCTAAAGCTATGAGATAAAAGGTTTGATAGATGAATTTTAGTACCCTGTTATTCTAATCAAAATAGCCCTAGGAAGATACAATATGTATGCTTAGTAATTTATTTATTTATTTTAGTTAAGACATCCAAACATTGCCCCAAATCCAACTTCTCTCATAACAAAGTAATGCAACAAATATATTCCTTTATATTACAAAATCGTAAAGCAGGTATGGAAATGAAATAAATTATTCAATTATTTGAATTAATATATTCAAAAGAAATTGAATATATTATTCAATTTCTGATTCAGATGGTACAACAGAAATTCCTCTGTCATTTTCTCATTTGTATGGAGGAGCCACAAAGGAGAGTGGGGGTTGGAGGTGGCTTTTCCAAACAAAGGCGCTGAGAATTTTAAATGTAAGATCTTTGCTGGGGTCAGCACCTATGGAGGGAGGAAAGGGAACAAAGAAAGACTGCGCAGAAAGAGAAATTCAGCAGCAGAGACAGGCTCCAGGAAACCTGGACGGCAGTATCCAGGTGGGTGAGTATCTGTCTGCTGAGCTGCACCCAGCACCTCTCGCGGGTCTGCCACGCTCCCTCACTACACTGGGAGGGAAGGGGAGCCCAGGGCCTCCGGGGACAGGAATGGGCGGCCTGGCAGGGTCTCTCAGTCCACTGGGATGTTAGCACTGAATGTCTAACTCAGCACCAAGTTTTCTTCACCGTGGGGCACGGGTTTTTGCCACATTGGAAATATTCCCATGTCTATATTCCCATGTCAAATATGGAGTGAACATTGTTATCTTTCTTTATCTTTGTTGGTTTAAAGCCAATTGTATCTGCAACTATAATTGCAACCCTTGTTTTTTTCTGCTTTCCATGTGCCTGTATTATAAAAGTCCATCCCTTCACCCTGAGTCTATTTTTATCCTTAAGGCAAGATGAGATTCTTGCATATAGCAGATATCCAGTCTTAGTTTATGTGCCCTTTAGAAGACAATTTAAACCATTCACATTAATTGAGAGAATTCATAAGCCTGGTTGTGTTTTGAGTGTCATGATTTTCGGATGTCCAGGGGCATTTTTAATCCTTTCACCACTGTGGAAGTTGGGTTTTGTTAAAAAATTCCTGGGTGAGTTTACTTGGGAGGTAAAGCATTGCGCTGTTCATTGTGGAGGATGGGTCTGAGAGTATCCTGGAGAGCTGATTTACCTATGGCAAATTTCTTCATCATGTGCATGTCATTAAAGTACTTAATTTCTCCATCACAAATGAAACTCAGTTTAGTTGGATAGAGGATCCTGGGCTGCAAGTTGTTTTGTTTTTGGAGGTTGAAGGTCGATGACCATCCTCCTCCTGCTGGAAATGTTGTGGCTGAGTGATCTGAAGTCATTCTGTTAATCTCCCCCTTTGTAGGTGATGCTTTTCTTATGTCGGACTGCTTGCAGAATCTTCTCTTCTCTTTCTTCTTAATTTTGGCAAAGTTAATCACAATGTGTCTAGGAGATGCTTTATCTGGACTGAGTCTTGCTGGGGGTCTAAAACTGTCTACTATTTGAAGTTCTGTATCTGTCACAATGCTTGAGAATTTCTCCTCCAAAATTGCATGGAGTAGAGCATCTGTACCTTTAGGACCATTCTCTTCTCCTTCAGGAATTCCTATGAGATGAATGTTTGATCTTTTGGAGTGATTCCTCAACTCTCCCTGGAATGATCAGTTTTTGCTCTCCATTTGTGTCTCTTTGAGCATTTGGGAACACTGAAAACTTTGTCTTCAGTTTTAGAGATCTTTTCTTCTGCCCGGTCAACTCTATTACTGAGGAATTCTACTGTATTTTGGAGCTCCTCTGTTGACTTTTTCATTTCCTTGAGTTCTGCTATCTCTTTTCTCATTATGTCTACATCTTTGGTGACTTGGGCTTTGAATTCATTACTTTCTTGAGAGAACTTAAGAACTACTCTTTGGAATTCAATTTCTATTTTTTCTTCCATTCTCTTTATCATATTTTCATTCCGTATTCTGAATTGACATTGCGGCCATTTGTCTGTGCATGGCACCTTCAGTTGTATCTCCTTTATCATTTCTTGTGTGTTTGATCTACTCTGGTTTTTCATGCTGCCAGAGTTCTTCTGTTGTGTCCACACCATGTTTATTTTCCACTGTTTGGTTATTAGAACTGGTAGGGTGAGATTGAACTGTGGTTCCTAGGTAGTAGAGGTAGCTCCTTACCAAAGTGCTCGGCTTTGTAATTGTGGCTTTTCTCCTATAACCGTACAAAGGCCCCTTTTAGAGTTTTAGCCAGAGACTCTGAGGACCTGCTTGGTGAGATAGCACAAGCGAGCTCTGTTTTGATATCAGCCAAACTCTACTCTATCCTAGGAGAACACAGTATTACATTTATTTTTTTCTCAAGACTATTTTATTTTATTAAAATTTTTTTTATTGTTAAATCATAGCTGTGTACATTAGTGCAATCAAGGGGTACAATGTGCTGGTTTCATATATAATCTGAAATATTCTCATCAAACTGTTCAACATAGCCTTCATGGCATTTTCTTCTTTATTGTATGTAGACATTTGTATTCTGCATTTAGTAAGTTTCGCCTGTACCCATTCTAAGATGCACCGTAGGTGTGGCCTCATTCATTACTCTCCCTCCACCCCAACCTCCTTTCTCCCTTCCCCTCCCTTGGCCCTTTCCCCATATTCTTGTGCTATAGTTGGGTTATAGCCTTCATACAAAAGCTATAAATTAGTTTCCTAGTAGGACTGGGTACATTGGATACTTATTCTTCCATTCTTGAGATACTTTGCTAAGAAGAATATGTTCCAGCTCCATCCAAGTGAACATGAAAGAGGTAAAGTCTTGATCTTTCTTTAAGGCTGCATAATATTCCATGGTATACATGTACAACAATTTGCTAGTCCATGCGTGGGTCGATGGGCACTTGGGCTTCTTCCATGACTTAGCAATTATGAATTGGGCTGCAATAAACATTATGGTACCGATGTCTTTATTATATTGTGATTTTTGGTCCTCTGGGTATATTCCTAGTAAAGGAATTATAGGATCAAATGGCAGGTCTATTTTTAGATCTCTGAGTATTCTCCAAACATCCTTCCAAAAGGAACATATTAGTGTGCATTTCCACCAGCAGTGTAGAAGTGTGCCCTTTTCTCCACATCCACGCCAACATCTCTGGTTTGGGGATTTTGTTATGTGGGCTACTCTTAGTGGGGTTAGGTGATATCTCAAAGTAGTTTTGATTTGCATTTCTCTGATGATTAAGGATGATGAGCTTTTTATCATGTGTCTGTAGATCATGCATCTGTCTTCTTTAGAGAAGTTTCTCTTCACGTCCTTTGCCCACCCTGAGATGGGATCATTTGTTCTTTTCTTGCTCATACATTTGAGTTCTCTATGGATTCTGGTTCTTAAACCTTTATCGGAGGTATAACCTGCAAATATTTTCTCCCATTCTGAGGGCTGTCGGCTTGCTTTACTTACTATGTTCTTGGCTGTGCAGAAGCTTTTTAGTTTCATCAGGTCCCAGTAATGTATTTTACCCAAAGCAATATATAATTTTAAATGCAATTCCTATTAAAGCTCCATTGTCATATTTTAAAGATCTTGAAAAAATAATACTTCATTTTATATGGAATCAGAAAAAACCTCGAATAGCCAAAACATTACTCAGAAATAAAAACTAAACAGGAGGAATCATGCTACCAAACCTGAGACTGTACTATAAATCGATAGTGATCAAAACAGCATGGTACTGACACAAAAACAGAGAAATAGGTGTCTGGAACAGAATAGAGAATCAAGAAATGAATCCAGCTACTTACCGTTATTTGATCTTTGAAAGGCCAATTAAAAACATTCAGTGGGGAAAAGATTCCCTATTTAACAAATAGTGCTGGGTAAACTGGCTGGCGACCTGTAAAAGACTGAAACTGGACCCACACCTTTCACCATTAACTAAGATAGACTCTCACTGGATAAAAGATTTAAACTTAAGACAGGAAACTATAAAAATACGTGAAGAAAGTACAGGGAAAACTCTTGAAGGAATTGGCCTGGGTGAATATTTTATGAGGAGGACTCTCCAGGCAATTGAAGCAGCATAGTATTACATTTAAATCTCGACTGTGAAGAAATACAAACAGCTGTCTTGCCCAGCCCTCACCCTTCAGTTCTATTTTGCTACAGAACTTCAAAGGTCAACCTCAGAATGTCCTTGAGTAGACAACCCCAGACATAGGTTCCCACTAAATTGTCTCAGGCAATACTAAACTTGTCCAAAAGAAAGGGATTCAAAGGTCTCCAACAACACAATTG